>NC_091490.1:18744983-19410013 GCF_947461875.1 Haliaeetus albicilla | reverse complement strand
TGGGCTGAAGATGAAATCTGCAAGAATCCATCAGTGTTATTGTCTAAGGTTCTTACCTTTGTTTCAGTTCCATTCAGTACTTGTTGTATCTTTACTTCTCAGTTTTTGTCTCACTTTAATGTCACTTGCAACCTGGCTAATTCCCTGTCCCTCTATTTCTCGGCCAAGTTTAATTCAGATTCTGAACTAAGACCAAATAGTAACTCTGATATTAATCTCAGTTGCCTCATGACTAGAGATCCGTCTCAAGAGTTAGAAATTATATCTATATAATATAGTTATTATATTTGAAACAGAAAAATCCAAGCTGAAGCTGCTCAAGCTTTCTTAATTAAGATACTAAATGAAATATGAACATAAAATCCTTTGTGCAGTTTCCATGTGTATTCATAAATGTTTGGAGCCTGAGTGTGCTTGCTGTTTCGGGCTTTCACCAATCACAGTGGCATATAGCTGTGCTTTGGCACTGATCTAGTGTCATCTGGAATTATGATGTACAAGTGGGAATCTAACCTGCATGGGGGAAGCATATAGGGTTTGTTTTGCAGTGGTGGAGGTTTTCACTATCTCAGGTTGGATGCACCCTGACAATACTCCTTGAAAGAGACTCTAGGATGATATTAAGATCACTTGATTAAAAACAGTAAGAAATAGGTTTTTAAGATAATCAGGAAGTAATAGATAACGTGTCGTATAATCTAGGGTAGGTTGAGAAGCAAATCTAGAACGACACGATTTTTGGGAGAAAGTATTCTGTCTTTGTCACAAATACCAACAGATAGTAGGGAAAGCTCTTAATACTGCTTTCTGTCATGTTAGAAGGAACTGGCAGTTGACATTTTTTCCCACCAACAATTTTTCCTTGACTTCTGTCAAGCTGCCCTAATGAAAAACTAGTGTTAAAGAATATTACTACAAAATTTAAGTTGCTCACATTAAAATTTGCCTTTGATTATCAAATGTACTTCAGAAGCTGGAAATGGCAAGTAATCTGAAATTAATGCAAAAATGAAATGTGACTGGAAAGTTAAACAATTTTGCAGATTATAGTAATATTTTGTACTTGTATGAAAATAAATATATGTATTGATGAGAGATACCGATCTCTTCTCACAGTTTTAAAGAATGTTGGGTAACTTAAAGATCATAATCTGACATATAAAACTACTTTTTATAAAATAAATGTTTTGGTTCATTTGAAACATGTAAACTTTCAGCTGCCTCCTCATTCTTTATTCTCTAAATTAGATTATTTTGGTAAGAATTAAAAAACATTTTAATGTTGTAGTGTCTGACCCCTGCATGTTTTCCAGTGGTTTGTTACTGCACCTGCATGAGTGTCTTTTAAATAACTAAATTAATGGCATGATCCACTTAGCTTATTTTAAAAAAAAAAGTAGACTATATCTTTGCTGTTGTTCAGAGAGATGAACAGCAGCTGTGAAGAAGACTCTGATACCTTGTCCTAAAATTTCTCCTATGTTGTCCTTCCAATTTACCCACTCTAGAGAGACTTTGTAGCTTAAAGAACATAGGCTTAGTTAGCTAGAAATATCTGATTTCTGTTGCAGCCAGTTAAAAGGATCAGCTTCTGACTTAGTGTTTTGAACGCTGCAAGAGGAAGTTACAGCATGACTTTTCTTTGAAAAGTATGTTTGTAGAAAGTGACATTGCAGGGTTCCTTTTTTGTGCTAAATACGCTTTTGTGAATTGTCAGCTCTGCAAAATCTGTAGTTCTGAAAGGAAAATTGAAACTTACTTGCCCTTCACTAATAATAAGGATCTTGCAAGCCATGCTTAAGCTTGACATTCAGCTCTGATTGGAGCTAGAGTCCGTTCTTCCATGAGCAAATATACATGTCAAATTATTCTGTGATATCTGCATTAACTTTACAGTGTTATTTATAGAATAAAAAGTAACAATAAAACCACTTAAATATAATGAAAGTGTGTAACTCCCAATATGGTATACTCTATATAGTATACACTAACAGCTTTCAGCTATTTGTGCAGCACCAAACTTAAGCTAGTAAATGTTACTGCTTCTGCTGTTAGTTTATACTGACTTAACTTGGGAATGCCTGTTTCATGTCCTCTTGTGCACCCAGTTTGAATGTAAGCTCAGCTATTTATTACGCTTTCATTTTAAAAGGGCTATGGCACCTATCTTCTATTTATGATAAACCTTGCTTTAATCTTGCTTTTTTGTACTATACTGTATGGTTACATAGTAACTGCCTAAGGAACCCAAAGCTGCAGAAGTCCATGGGACCTGATGAGATGCATCCGCAGGTCCTGAGTGAACTGTCAGATGAAGTGGCTAAGCCACTAGCCATCATATTTGAGAAGTCATGGCAGTCTGGGGAATTACCCACTGACTGGAAAAGGGGAAACATAACCCCCATTTTTAAAAAGGGGGAAAAAAGGAAGACCTGCAGAACTGCAGGCCAGTCAGTCTCACCTCTGTGCGTGGCAAGATCATGGAGCAGATCCTCCTGGAAGCTACGCTAAGGCACATGGAAAATAAGGAGGTGATTGGTGACCTCCAACGTGGCTTCACTAAGGGCAAATCGTGCCTGACAAATTTGGTGGCCTTCTGCGATGGGGTTATACTGTTGGTGGATAAGGGATGAGCAACTGACATCATCTACCTGGACTTGTCCAAAGCATTTGACACTGTGCTGCATTACATCCTTGTCTCTAATTGAAGAGACATGGATCTGATGGATGAACCACTTGGTGGATAAGGAATTGGCTGGATGGTTGCACTCAAAGAGTTGCAGTCAACAGCTCCATGTCCAAGTGGAGAGCAGTGACGAGTGGCGCCCCTCAGGGGTTGGTATTAGGACTGGCGCTGTTTAACTTCTTTGTTGGTGACGGAAACAGTGGGATTGAGGGCACCCTCAGCAAGTCTGCCGATGACACCAAGCTGTGTGGTGCGGTCAATATGCTGAAGGGAAGGGATGCCATCCAGAGGGACCTTGACAGGCTTGAGAGGTGGGCCTGTGTGAACTTCATGAAGTTCAACAAGGCCAAGTGCAAGGTCCTGCACATGGGTCGGGGCAATCCCAAGCACAGATACAGGCTGGGTGATGAGTGGATTGAGAGCAGCCCTGTGGCGAAGGACTTGGGGGTGTTGGTTGATGAGAAGCTCAGCATGACCTGACAATGTGCACTCACAGCCCAGAAAGCCAACTATCCTGGGCTGCATCAAAAGAAGTGTGACCAGCAGGTTGAGGGAGGTGATTCTTCCCCTCTGCTCTTGCAAGACCCCACCTGGAGTACTGCGTTCAGCTCGGGGGCCCTCAGTATGAGGAGGACATGGACCTGTTGGAGCGAGTCCAGAGGGGGGCCACAAAGATGATCAGGGGGCTGGAGCACCTCTCCTATGAAGAGAGGCTGATAGTTGGGGTTGTTCAGCCTGGAGAAGAGAAGGTTCCAGGGAGACCTTATAGCAGCCTCCCAGTACCTAAAAGGGGCCTACAAGAAAGCTGGAGAGGGACTTTTTACAAGGGCATGTAGTGATAGGAGAGGGGATAATGGCTTTAAACCGAAAGAAGGTAAGTTTAGATTAGATGTAGGGAAGAAGTTCTTCACTGTGACGGTGGTGAGGCACTGAACAGGTTGCCCAGAGAGGTGGTAGATGCCCATCCCTGGAAGTGTTCAAGGCCAGGTTCGATGGGGCTTTGAGCAACCTGGTTAGTGGAAAGTGTCCCTGCCCACAGCAGGGGGGTTGGAACTAGATGATCTTTAAGGTCCCTTCCAACCCAAACCATTCTATGAATTTGAGGTCCACAGAACAATAAGCTTAAATAGAAAAGTCAGGGTTTCAAACAGAGGGAAAGGACTTAGACAAGCATTTCTCCCATATATTCCTGCTACCATGAGAGATTAAGGTCATTGTCATTGTCTGGAATCTTAGTTTCTGACAGCAATGAAGCTTTTTCTATATACTGATGTAAAGAGCATTATTTTTAATCTGCAGGTTATGTTGCTTCTGTTTTGGTTTCTCCAATACCAGTAGTCATCCTTGTAAAGAGAGATTGATGGGCTTATGTTTTGGGGCTTTTTTTAACCTATTTAGGACAGGAACAATTAGTAAGGTTGTTAATAATTTTTTTTTGTGAATTTGAGCCATTGGTTGCCTTGGAAACTAGGTTCAATGTAGAATTATGCATTAAAGGATCTTGTGCCTCCGTATTGCAGATTCTGTGAATTAATAGTGAATATGACAAAGGTATTTTTTTAACAACACTGTAATGCATACCTTGTTGCAAGAAAAACAGTCTCAAATTAGAGAAATTGCTTTGAGATTGCCAACACTGTCAGTGCTCAAGGTTGTTCTCTTCATGCAGCAGAAGTATTTGGAAGGTGGTATATTGTCCCTTCCCCTAACATCCTGGTACTCGTTCTGTCCTGGTGTTGGTATTTCAGAGGGATATTAAAGCTTTTTGTCTTGTATTTTGAGGAATAGTTGACACCTTTCATTCTAAAAGGTATTTAAATTCTGTTTGCAAATGACTTTGACTTTGCCTGTTGTTGAAATTAACTGTTTGCTTTCCTAAAGTTTTAATTAAACTTCAGCAAAATGAGCTACAGGTAGAAAAAACAGATATTCCCATTATATTTGTATTTCTGTAATATATTGGTTGTATGTGATTTACAGTCAAGGTAAAGATTTATATAAAATCAAGGTGTTTCTGTTCTCTAAAGCTGGTGGCTGCTTCAGAAATTACTCAGGAAAAAAACCAAAACCTGCTGCTCTTAAATTAATAGTAGCAAACTGAAGACATGGGCTGCCTTCTCCATCAAGGGTGGTTATTTATCTCGGATCTGCCAAGTTTGGTTCAGTCACATTAGGATTCCCTTTAGAGACAAGCTGAAAGTTAGTGTTGCAGGCATTCAAGTGCAGATGACACCTTCCTGAGCATCTTGAAACTTAGGAGCTGCATTTGGTTGACAAACGAGGGAAATCTCACATTCCTTTGGCTTTTTTTACTTGAGAATTTTTCTTTGTACCTATCATAGCGTTGGTGCTAGGGGATGTACCTCTCTTCACCTACACTCTCTGGAACTCCTGTACAATAAATACCACCATATTTTCTATGTTACAACTTTTTTTTAGGGTAGAAAAAAAGCTTGTCATATGTAGTGTTTCCTAGTGCATGTCCTACAATGCAAGGAAAGAACATGTTTTGTTTACTTGTCACTTGGAGACAAAGGGAAATTCCTTGTTACTAAATGAAAGCTTTACATTAGTGAAAATAATGTACACTAAGATACGTTCCATATATTGATAATATTCTGTAGGATGCTTTACTAAATTGCACATGCAACCTCACGTACATTGGATGTGAATTCCACCTGTGAAGCTTTGTTAATTCTTCATGCTCCTCCATAGAATCCTGCCTGTACTATGGTTGGTATTGAGAGGGTCAACTTGGTCTGAGCTGTTGACACCCCTACATACCTGCTGTAACTTCAACCAAATTAAAATTGCTGGATGGTGTCTGTGAATAGCTTCTTTTCGTGACAAAAATATGCAGACAGTTAAAATAAGATTTTTAATATAGTATATCCGTGAACAACTTGAATAAGATCCTTTTTTTAACCAAAACAGAAAGAAGAAGGAAAAATTCAAGGGCAGCTTAATAAATCTGATTCTAACCAGTACATCAGAGAACTGAAAGATCAGATAGCTGAGCTGCATCATGAGGTAAGTGATAAAATGCTACTGTCTCTGATCACTTGCATCTTTTGTCCTATCTTTCGTTTGTAGCAGGTTTTGCTTATCTAATAGTTATTACAGCTTCAGTACCTGATTTTGCTAACATATGTTGTTTTAAATGAATGCAATAAAACTAACTCTTTTATGTGAATCTTGCCCTTATCCTGGGATGTAAGAGAACAAAAAATTGCTTACTTATGTGATTTGACATTAAATGAGATCAGCATTTATGTTCCGTCTTGGTTTTTTCCTTCATCTCATGAGTTGATCATATTTTACTGTTGCATTTGTTGCATTTGGGGCTGCGTGCATGAAAATAAGCCCCTTTGTCTTTATTTGCTACAACTTTTAAGGTTAATTTGGTTAGAAACTAAATTGCATTTGTGCAAGTAGAAGAGTCCACGTGTAGATTTTTCTTGGCTCTTGCTGTTGTGAGGATGAATTTTACGTGGTAGTGTACTGAGATTGCTTAAAAAGAAAAAGGATGCTTGCTTAATATCAGTTAACAGATTTTTAAGTTCTAAACTGCCAAAACCTTCAACCTATGAAATTTCTGTCTTCAAACTTCCTTGCTCTAATAGTTGTAGTAACTTTCTGTTAGTTAAAAAGATCAGAAGGTCCTGAAACCAAAATGGCTTATGTAACTACTGTGCTCGCTGGCTCATTTCAGTTCATCCTGCATTGTGAAGAAATGTCTCTACCTAATACTACACTGTATGCAAAATGCCCAGTCATCTTTGCATTGTAGTCTGCTTCTGTTTCCATATGCCTTCTAACGCACAGCTCTGATAGTGTTGCTTAAAACTGTAGTATTACAGAGCAATACAACCTAATTTTTTTTTGTTGGCTTTTTGCTTTTGTTAAATATACACATCCTTTCTTTCTTTAAGTGTAGGTAGTGTTTTCATAACAATCTTACTGGATTCAACCTTTTAGGACTAATCCCTTGAGAGTTATAACATAGTGGAGGATCTTGGAATGCTGTCTATGGTATTGAGGATAGTCTCTAGGGCCATCAGTCCAGCACCTTTACCAATCATTAAGCTTACTTAAAAACAAATTTAAAAATCAATAACCTGGCTTTTTCCAGTAAAGGACTATGACTAGCTTGTTTTGTTTCTTATGAGAAAGTAAGTTGCTTGTAGAAATCTCAAAGCCAGATATTTTGCATATTTTGCATGATGAATAAATAAGGCACTGTACTGACTTTTTCCTCCACTCAGTGTAGGTTTACAAGGTAAGAAACCACTACTTTGGAGGAAAAGTAGAATTACTGTTGGAAAACTGTTGCATAATTTTCTCTATACAAGCATTTGTCATATGCCTGGCTGGCCAACTCAGTTGTCGCAATGGCATACAATTGTGTATGTGTTTAATGTCTATAAGTTAATGCGAACAGGTTGGAATGAAGATGAGTTTTGATAGTTCACGGAACAGCGATAATACTAAGTAGTACCAGTGATTCCTGAACAGTTAAGTCTACACAAATCTTTATTAGCACTTCAATTTGATTGAAAGAAAATACCAGCTAGGGAGAACATGAATTTCAACAATAGCAGAGTTTGAGTAATTCCATGTAGAAGAGCAGGCTTCTTCCAGCTGTGTGCTTTTTTGTGGCTTAGTTTTTATTTCTAAACTAGGTAAACACTATAGGAACAAAGTATCTCACTCTAGGATAAATAGAAACACTAGGAGGAAACTCTGTATGTAGTAGACATTTTCTAGGTAGGCAGCATTTCTGAATGCTTCCTTATACAAAGTTTCTTAAAGCCCGGAAGTCCTTGTTTACTAATGACTCTTTTTTTTTTTTTTTTTCTTTTTTCCCCTTTTCCTTATTATTACATATCTATTTGTCTAGTTTTTATTCAAAAACTTTGGAGGGAAAGTAATACTTCATGCACAATCCTTTATTTTGAGCATAATCCACTAGGCTGATTTTGAGATAACGTAAGGTTAAGTCTGAAATGTATGTAGTATTTATAGGTAAGTTGCTGCTAATAAATAACAATTAAGTCTTGGATTAACATAGCTGCGAAGTAAAGAACTTTGCTTGCAGTTCATCCTGAAACAGCAAAATCTGAATAAAATGGCAATAGAAAGAGGCAAAAATGTTTGCCCTCAATTGTTAAATGTTAGGGTTAGTATAAGTTAGTCAATACCAATTAAATAAACCAACTTTTTTAGATCTGCACTGAAGTGTCTTCAGGTGTCGATCCATTAATGACCATGTTCTTTGTTTTTTGGCTAGCTGCTTTTTGATTCTACTTCTGCAAAAGCTAAAAGAAACGTTACCAATTTGCAAATTCATCTTCCTGAAGATAGGCTGATGGTGTACGTGACATGCTGACCACAACCTCCCAACTGGTTAACATGTAAAAGGCACTGGTAAAGGAACAGAGTTCTTGGTGACTGCATGGTTACCATCTAATACATTGTAAACTGGACATAAATTAATGCAAAAATTATAGTTTAAGGTTGGGGTGGGATGGGTCTGTGTGAAACAAGATTAAATGTCTTGGCATGGCAGTGTTGATTCCACTTATTGAACTTTTTTTTCTTGTCTCCATTACTGCATTTTTACAGAAGCTTACATCAGAAGACTTGCAGGTTCTCCATCTGAAGGATGGAACAAAATAATGAACAAATCCTATATTGAATATAAGTAACTGCAAACTAAGTCCATATTCTGGCCTTCTGATAAACACTATTTCATGTCTTTGGCCAGTAATCTGAATGCATATGTTCCTGTATCAGTGGAACCTGGAGGAGCTAGATACTTCAATTCTATCTTATGATATGATCCATCAGATGGTGATGGTACCAAGATGTGTCAACAGCATGATCCATCCTAATTGCAGAGTTCCAGGGAAAGGTCTACTGTTCCATCAGTGTTTGCAAGCCAGGCTAGTAGCCAGGGGCAGGGCAAACCTAGAATACCAGTGAGGAACACCAATAAGGAACACCAAAGAATGGCAAAGAGAGGGTTATTATTACTGCCCAGGATCTAAAGCTGAATCCTCCCCACTAAAAGAGGGCGGCGGGAGGAGGGATTTACTACAGCACAGGTGCAACAGGCTGCTGCTGTGACCCCTCTTGACTTTGTAGTGGAGGAAAATTTGACCCTCAGATTTCAGCTATTTCTCTTACCTGTTCCAGCATGGTAACCTAAATCAGCTACATATCAGAATGCTGCATATAATTTCAGATGATTAATTTTATTTTTAAAAAATTTTGTCTGTACTTTTAAAAACTTTGAACCAATTGTCCTTTGTTGTAATCTGAGTCCATTGATTAATTTTGGTCTTCCTTTTCCAAGCTCAAAATTTTGCATGCCTCTTAAATATGGTGCAGCTTGCTGCATAAAGGATAAATTGCAGCTGCTTTTATTACTCATCTAGGAGTAGTAATGCTACAGTCAGTCTTCAAATTATATTATAAGAAGACTTATTTGTAGTAAATTCAAGTAGTTGTGTTCTTGTTACTGAGTAAAACTGCATATACTGGAAATTGGTAGTATGGCATCCAAAACTGAAACAATGAGGCACACTACTATTAAATGTACAAGGTAAATTAAATAGAAAATGATTATGCCTTTTTTTCTTACCTTTCAAATAAAGTAAAATAACTAACTATAAATGGAATTACTATATTGGATTTTTGGTTTGCTCTAACAAGATACCTGCCTGATTCCTTTTATACTAATTAGTGGACTTCTGTAGCATGGTAAGGTGAATTGTATATTGACTACTTCACAGTAGCTCTTAAACTTGTATTTGATGAACACTTCAGGAGAGCAAACACACAAAATCTAGAGCTTTGAGAACATTGTAACAAGACTTGTGTTGTAGACTTGTACTCTATGCACACCATCTGAGATCTGCTCACATGCAGCTCTTTGCACTAACTTGAGTAACCAAATATGGGTTAGAATCAAAATACTGAACATAATTTGTATTAATATGTAAAATGCTGAATTCGTACTTAAATTTCTCAGTGCAGCCGTAACTTCACTGAGAGTTCACATACATGTAGATCAATTATTAACTTGCAGTTTTAACTTTAGTAAAGACATCAGTCATTTTTATGTTCATTCCCTAGAAAGTTACTGACAGCTATGCTTTAATCTTTTACACAACCTATCAACATTCGAAGATCTGCTGGCACATAATGAAAGGACACTCAGAGACTGCAGTATTTCTAGTTAGCCAACAGCTAATCCTGTGAAAAGTTGTGTATATTTGGTGTCATGTGCTGCACTTCCTTTCGTCCTTACTGGCTGAGTTGCTTTATTGGGCGCAAAGCTGTTAGGTGCTTATGCCTTAGGGCTTTGTTGTTGAAGGCTGAAACTAGTGTGAAAACCTGAAATTTTGAGGATTGTCACAAACAGGAAGTTATGATGTAAACTTCTTTCAGAGCTTTTAATGTGCACTAGACTTAGACACTTTGCTTACCTTTCCAGAAATTTGTGTCCCATTGCCATTTTTTCTTTTCATTAATTGAAGTCTTTCTACTTAGCATTTCCTTTCTTCCTCCATTTTCCTTCCATTCTTAAAGCTATCTCTACAGCATTGTTGACTTCTAGCTTAGTAGGATTTTAACCTAAAAGGCTTTTCCCTTGTGTAGACCCAACAGGCTGCAGCTGCTATGAAGCAACTTTGTTACTCTTGTCAGTAAGTACCCAAGGTTGCTTGCCCCGTCTTGTGACACAAGAGAAAAAAGGTCTGCTGACCACTATACTCTGTCACTTGACCTCACAGTTAAGGTGCTTTAACTGATGTAACATAAATGGCATGAGTATACAGGCACTGCAAGATCGGTACTGTGGGTTACATACTCAGGCTGCACAAGGAGTGCTAGTACTTCACAGAAGTTGCCTTTGATTAGACTCTGAAATCTTAAGTGAAAGCAGCTTTTGTGAAACATTTTTAATATTCAAGAGAGTATCCCATTTCAGTAGGTAGTACTGAAGTAAAGCAGTTACTGTATGTGGAAAAGAATATGTAGAAAGTTTGGACTGTTATGAGTTTCCATTAAGTTGAAGGCTTAAGAAAAACTAAGATAAATCTTGAACTAGTTGTTATTCATTTCAACATAAATCACTGGGGGAAAAAAGGAGGAGGTTCTTTCTAGTTTGCCACTTTTTACTTTTAATTCAAACTGAATGGAATTTAATGATTTATAAACTGCTCAAGTTCTGCATTTCATGCACTACCCCTCTGTACATGCAGTCACTTTATATATATTACACAGCAGCTGTCTGCTTCCTGTTGGATGTTGCAAGGCTTGTATGTGTTACCTAGATTACAGGAGTGGTACAAAAGATTAGAATTGACGTGCTTACCCACAAACTACACTGGCAGACCACAAGACACCTTTGGAGACAAAAGCAAGTGGTTTCCAGTCTTACATACATTGTGATTTAGGACTGAATTGCTTAAGTTTAAATTGTATTTCAAGTGAAACTTTGTAAAGTTTGTGTTTGCTATACTGCTAGCTGATTTTTGTGTCTCTTGGAATGCATTAATGAGTTTGTTTTGCTGAAAAATTTCAGTCTTATTTATATTACTACAGTATTTCAACTGTAGGTTTGTTTTAACCTTATGACAGTTTTCATATTAAAATGTATTCAAGTCCACAAAAGCAAGTAGTCTTTACAATTTGGGATTGCGGAACATTATTCCATGAGGCTATGATTAATACTATGTGCGTTAAGGGACAGCTTTATGAAGGGGAGCAGCAACATACAGAAACTTAGTGCTTCCTTCGCTTAGCATGCATTTTTTTCCTTAGAAAGCAGGAATATGGATGCTGAAGATAGCTCTTTAAAATCCATTCTTAATAACATTTTCCTATACTTGAGGGATCCAGTGTTGGGGTGTTTTTTTCTAGCTTGGAAGCAGTTGAAGAATACTCAGAGCTTAATGATGTGTTTTTGTTTTGTTTTTTTTTTTTTGAAAAATTATTTGGCATTTTTTTCATGCAAAATATTCTTAATAATCCTGGTACCTTTTGCTCTTGATCTATATTCTTAGGTTAAAAAAAAAAAGATTTCCAGATAAAAGGTTTCAGACATCTATAGAGTCAAGGAGACTGGTGGAGGAGAGAAGGAGGTTTCTGGGAATTTATCTGCAATTTTTGTCTTAGATTTGAGTAGAGCTTTCAAAAGATATTGGGATGTTTCTTTCCTTTATCTCTTGCCATTCCCAGGGGATAAAAAACTGACTGAATTAGGACTTGGCTGAACTAATGCTAAAAGCATAATAAACACAAAGTTACCCGGGAAGATAACTGAAGCAAAATAGAAAGTTTTGAAATTAACTGACTTGTTTCGTTGTGCCATTTCTTTTGCTTCTCATAATGTTCTAGCTGTTTAGTCGCCTTCAGCATTCAGTGCAACTCCTCCCTAAGGAGGAGGATCAGCTAATTCCTACTCACCTATTTTTGGTGTCTAGACAACATTAGTAAATTGAGATGGCTGGGGATTTTTTCATTCAAGGAATTTGAATGGGGGAGTATAAAATATTCAAAACTGTAAGTGGCATGAAGAAGATGGGTAGGGAGCATTTGTTCACTTCTCTTCCAGTGCAAGGATTAGGATCTTCAAATGAAACTGGAGGTGTGTTGAAAAAAACACTAGAGCATATGATTTTTGCAAATTTAAAAGATGAAATTCTTTTAGATCCAAAATCATTCCACATACTAAAATCTGTGTTAATACAGATTGGAAAAAATAACGGCCTAAGTTCATGGGGGGAAAAAAAAATAATCCCCAGAGATGCACAGATGTCACATGTATATTTGAAAAATGGGCTACTTGCCCAAGTTTGGGAAGAACATTCTGGAAAAGTATACTTGCCTATTGTTACATTCTTTCCCAGGCATCTGCTATTGACCAATGTCGGAGACAGAATATGGAGCTAGTTTTCTCCTACCTGTTCCTCTGCAATGAGGTATACTCTTAACAAATAGTTACTTGAAATGTTTTGAGAGGAGGCAAGGATGAGATTGTTTTCTACTGTGCAAATCTTATGCATGTGGTTTTGGTATTTGAATGCAAAACAAAATCCTGATGTTAGTGTGGCAAACTGTTCCAACAGTTAGAAAACCCTCTGCAAAATGCCCATGTTAACAATATTTAAGGATGGCTGATGGAAAAGAACAAGATGACAGATGACTGGAGCATTATTATTTCACCAAAATAATTTTTTGAGGCTTTTAAAAGGCTTTATAATAGTAACTTTAAGTGAAATTCTGGTGATTAAATTCTTGCATATTGACAATGCAGAAAAGGGAGGATTTTTCTGAAGTATTTTGCATTTTCAGTATCTGAAAACTTGATGGCTATTCAAAGAAGTAGTGACCACTAGTTTACTACTCTTCCATTCCCACATACATATAGTTTATCTAGGAATGGATCTGATATTATGTTTTAAGAACCTAATGCAGTCAGTAAGATTCTGATATAGGTGTTATCTCATGGTCTGATCTTGCTCCTGGTGAGCTAACATTTTAAGATTGGCTTAATGAAAAGAGATATAAAAGTTGGAGATTAAATACTGTCCTTTTAAAAGATTTTGCTTGTGTAAATAAAATTCAAGACACTTTAAGTAATTACTTTGAGGATAAATAATGCATAAGTTATGACCAAAGGAGTAATTGGTAATATGGCTGAATTAAGGATACATTTTGCAACTTGGGTTAGCTTTCTATGCTTTCACTGCTGAAACTAAAATGGAGAAAGGAAAGTAAACTGTAGCCATCAGTGTGAAGAATTAAGAAACCCCACCTATACAGGCCACATAATAGAGACATGAATAAAATTCAGTGGACTATAGTACACTGGAGAAAAGTTTAAACCACATTAAAGTTCCCTTAGTCTTAAATACCAAAAACTTTTATGGTAGGTAAGCTGTGTTTTAAAGCTGCCAAATTATTTCTTCCTTGTTTTTTTTTATTATTAGTTAATAATCTTAAATCAGTATGGTACAGTGAGCAATTATGGTCCGCAGCACAGTTTAGTCCAGGTTGTCCCCTGAGAAGATGAGGGAATATCTTTACAAGCAGCTAAATGATGACTCATGCATCAGCCATAGATAAGCACAAAATTAGGATGCTGCTGGTGGCACACCAGAGTAGCAAAAGATGGGTTGACCACTTCTAGCAGCTTTCCTAGCTCCTGTTTCTCTCACAATAATAGCACCTGGGCTTGATCATGGAATACCAGCAGGAAGCATTATTCCTTTCCTCTGTTAATTTCGTTACTAGGCTTCCTTTGAGTCAAATTCAATGCTTACCAAATCAAATGTTCTCTTATCTGAAGCACCCCTAGACTACATTCAGAAGCAGGGTAGATAACTCTGAGCATCATCCTGCTTACTCAGACTGCTGGTGTCCAGCTGCTTGGTTTGGATGTGCCTCTTCTATGTTGCAGTCATGACTGCAGTGTGGGCACATCTTTAACTTTTAAAGCTATGAATAAGTTGTACATATCTTTGCATGATGGAGATAGGATTAACTATGGAAAGTGAATTCTAGTTAAAGTTCAACCTACTAGAACTTTTTTAAAAGTTCTCATCTGAAGACATTTATAGGGTGATGGCTAGCAGTGGATCAGATCAATGGACAAATGAGAATGAGAGAAGACCAGATTTATCAGCATTTGGGTATCTTGGAAACAGAAATAGGTAACATTTCTTTCATCAGAACTAAGGAGAGAATAGCAAATCCAAAAAGGCCTAGTACTCTTCCTATAAAATTTAAAATTAGATATAATGCTCTTCCACTCAGTCTCTTGCCAACTTATTTTTCCTCTCTTTCATCTGGAAGGAGTGTACTACTTGCTTTCCATGTAGTACAGGCAGATGTATATTTATCTCTTGGCAATTGTCATTTTACTTGCTTTCATAAAACCAGCTGATCTTTGTGGGATTTATTTCAGTCAATTTTTACATTGTTTTCACTTCATAGTTCTCACTAAAACTGTAATATTTGTTAAAAGTACTGTATTAACTGTTGCAAAGCACCTGATTCTCAATACAGACTAGAATCACATTAACATCTTCTAATAGTTTGTTTTACTAGACAAATGCTTTCAAAGTATGTGGCGCTCTATAAATGTTTTCTTACTTGATAAGAAATGTTGTCCCTGAAAGGAAATATGCTAGCTCTCAGATTTACAAAGTAAGCGTTTCAACTTGTGGTGGAAGTTTATAGCACAATAAATCATGTGCTTTTCTTTTACCATATCTTGCAAGCACAGTTGGACAAGAGACCATCAGATTTTTCCCTCCCCACAAGTAAAGTTCTTGCAAGGCTGCTGGACAGCTAAAAATGTAATTGCTTTACTAGTATGTGTCAAAGTTACAGAGCCTCTGTGCTGGCAGAGTCTGATTTAAGTGGTTGTGGTCAGTCTGAGGAACCTGTGATGTGATAAGATAGCGTTTGTGAAGTCATGTGGTTTGCAAACACCCAATCTAATGTAGCAGCTTTGTCTACACAGGATAGTTAAATATATACTGTATGCTTTAGAAAAGTGAATTGCTTTATTCCTTTAATTTAGCTTGTCCTTGAGAGTGAAAGATATTACACTGGCTTGGTAATACCAAGATTGTTACAGAAGTGTGAAACTGAACAGATTAGGAGTCTTAATTCTCCAATAACTGTCTTCAACTTAGTTACCCTGCCCTTAATAAAACAACCAGCTTTAGAAACCATCTGGCTTAACTAAGCAATCAACAGGCAGAAGCATTATCGCACAATGGAATCCCTGTATATTTTATGAACATCAGTTGTTCAATTAATTTTGAATGCGTGTTCATAGTGTAATTAACACAGACACGTTACACTTGCCCAAAAAGGTAGGATTGATTCCATAATGATGGTACTGTACTCCACAAATCTCTTGCCACAAACTCATCTTCATCTTTGCATCAGGTAAAGTCGATTCCTCTCCCTTCCCCCCAGTAACACCACCATCAACAAAATATCTTCCATATCTCATGAGTGAAAGAAACCTCTAGAAGTGAACAGTGTAATCAGGACAGTGATGTAGTCAGTCCTCAAACGGAATAGGTATGACTTTATTCACTTCAATAAGGGCAACAGTTTTAGGTATGAATCTTAACTGTTTCACTGCCACTACCGACAGATTCAGTGATAAAATAAATGAAGATTGGTGATTGTTCTCTTTACAAGCATTCCCCCCCCGCTTTTTTTTCCTGACTGTATCCTACTGTGTCAAAGCTCCAGATCTGTCTTGCTGAGCAATATACTAGTTCTTGATTGCAGCATTAGGGATGAATCAACTATACTAAGTCTCTGTTTAGAGTTTGTCTGGGTTGCCAAAGCAAGTAAAGCGATTATAGATAAAGTTAGTTCATTATCATGGCAATAATGCTCTTCTCTTGAGTGTTGAAGCTGCATGACCTGTCTGCTGTACTAATTAGAGCTATGTCAGGGTCTACCCTGTGTTTCTGCCTATAAATCAAGTTTTGGGGATAGAAAAGTGGAGGGATTGAGGTTCGACTGGTTTGAATTTATCTGAGTAGTTGTTCCTTGCAAAAAAATTTGTTAGCAACCATACACAGGTGCCATCTGTGTGAGAAACAAGCTCAGAAGAGCTATGTATTAGCTTGTAATATGTCTCTAAATTTACCTGAATATAAGCGGAGCGAACAGTGGAGATGTGGTGGAAACCCCTCCTAAAATTCTTTTATCACTCTCAGAACGGCGGCCAACACAGATGGAAGTAATTTCTGCAGTCAGAGGCAAAAACAAATGTTACTTAGTCCATTTAAAAATGCTGAGTTTAACTCCTGCTTTAAAAGGACAGAGTAAAAGTGCAAAATGATCATTTCCTGTAACTGTTGCCCATAATGGGTACGTTTTCGGTCTCTATCAGCCAGTACATTCTAGTTAATGCTTGAGGTTTCAGTAACTTTTGTATTTATAGATGCATGCTCTAGGGAGAAGGAGCATTGAGATTTAGGTAGTTCCTTGGCTATAATAATTGCAGTACATTCAGTGTGATCATGCTGCTGTTTTAAAATATTTTTGTTGCTGTGTCCTCACTCCGAATAAACACTTTCATTAGAACTTCTTGCAGGAAGAGTTTCTGGGAACTTTCCTTCCACCTACTAACTAGCTATTTATAGAAACTTCCCAGGGCTAAGCCATCTTAGAACTTTTTTTGGAATTGCATACAATCTCACTACAACAAACTTGTCAGATCTCAGAAAAATTCCCTCAATAGATAAAATCTGACTTATAGTTACCAAAGACTGATTTCTTTTGAAAATAGTTTAAAAGTTGGGTACTTCCTTAGCACTGTTTCTATTTGAATTGCATATTTGATACAGAACTTCAAAGTTTAATTTGATTACACGGCACTAGATCAAAACCAGATTCTTTAACCATACAGTGCAGTGATCAAAAAGTCATGACCTCCCATTGATAGCTTTATTGGTTTCCTGTTCTGATTCACTGGAAACCTTCTGGTCTGAACACTTGTTGCTAGTTTTAATCTTTGTCACGTTTACAATACGGCAGACTCATCTATGGTAAAACTGATATACAACATACATTTAACATCGTATTTCCTTTTGGCTCAAGTGCTCTTTAACTGATAATGTTGAAAAAACACTTTTTATAAAAACTTGTCAGGAAATGTAAGAGTACATTCAGAGCAATATGAAATAAATAGCAGGACAACTGGAGATGAGCTTTCTTTTAATGCATTAAAATTATTTCATAGATTTTATTTAAACTTCTTGACATCTATGGGGATTTTTGTAAAGCATTTTCTGTTACTGTGAGACTGAATATGACTTACAGAAGCTGGCAGTTTAAAACAGAGGCCAAATATTTAAGTGCTATTAAAAAAAAACAGAAGCCTGAAATGACTCAGTCTTGGAAATTTCTTGCTGCTCTTTTGCTTTTCACTTGTGACACACTGCAGTGGTTTGAACTCTGTCTAGTGATACGGTCAGCAAAGTTCATTTAAGATAAATCTTTCAGGTTGTATACCAGTGTATACCAGTTACTCTGGGTCATCCTTTTAAAAGTATGAGTTTCAAAAACAAAGGTAATTCTTTCCTTAAACAGGAGAATTCAGTAGTTAGTCACATACATGAGCTTGGATTCCAAAGAGTTAATAATGGTGAGTGGGCAGATTCATCTAATGTACTACCTCATGACTGTTGCTTTTAATCCCACTATAGATGGCCAAAAAAAAAACCAAAACAACAAACCCCTCTTAGTCTGGAGGCTCTTTGGGTTTTTATCTTTTAACAATAGCAGCCATATCGGTACAACCAAAAAAGCAGCCTAGATCTCTTTGGGTATATAATATTGTCATTCACTGCTGTTCTGGTTTGGGCCCACAATAGGCTTAACATGCCTGGAGTTTAATCCTTGCTCTGACTTCTGATCAGCTTCTCTTGTTGCCAGTTTCAAGGTATTTTGCTGCAATTGCTGTAACAAGTGGATAGAGCATACTGCAACTATATTAGATTGAATTCAATTTATGAACTGCAGAAACAGTTGTACTGTTTTGAGATAAGTGTGGATCAAGAAGTTCAGACACATAGGAGACCCTGGAGACAACTGGATATGGACAGATGCGGTCTTCCTACCATTAAGTTATACTGCAAATCAGCCTTCTTTAAGCCGTTCTGCCATACTGAAAGTAATATAAAATTAATATTCTCTATGTACTTCTTTCTGTTTGTCCTAAAAACCCTAACAAATCAAATCAACTTTTTTCCAAGATTCATTCTATTACACTTGAAAATAAGGAGCCAAATACTCCACCAAGTCCTCTAAGAATTTTTGTCAACTGATTTTTATCTTGGTATGAGCATTATAAAATTGTTTGGGGAGCATACGAGGTAATGCTAGCAGGAAGCAAATACAGCTTGGAACTCATCTATAAAAAGCATAGTTAATTTTCTTTAGGAAACTATTTTATAGTTTATATTCTTTAAAATACTATTTTATAGAAACCACTAAACTTGCACTATTCTAGAATCATTAACTCTTACCAGGGTTTGTTGTTGATTGTGCAGGTTTCCCGTTTTAGTCATGCTAAACTCAGTCCTAAATAAATGGCCAAATGTGCTAAGGTGGGTCCTAGACAGTCTTGAGTATGCTGGAGGGCAGCTTGGCTCCTCCTACAGGGACTGGATAACAACTTCATTTCAGAGGTCATTGCTAGACTACCTAAAAATTGGCATTTTGTTTATCTGACTGGAACTTCTGCTGGGTGAAAATTTTTAGATGAGGAAATGAATTTCCACATTTAAAGGATATCAGAGACAAAACTTAGTCTTAAAAATAAATAAGCCTCTGTGATAAGTTAAATGTTTCATAGCGATTTATTAACTACTAAGCAAAGGAAGCAATTTTGCAAACAGATTTTGAAATGCTCTCACTGCATGTTATTTGTAAGCATGATCAAGACATTTCCTGCTTTCTTAAGTCACAGTACTTAATGCACTGGATTTTTTTAAACAGCAATTTCAGTTTGCTTGATTTTGCTTAACTAGTCTAATTTCTTAAATTAGACTCTGATTAGAATCTTGAGTACTGCCTTTCAAACATTGCTTTTGGTGGTGGGGGGAAGGCAAAGGCAAAGACAAATCATAAAGCAATGTAATGGTGATTCCAATCTGCTAAACCCCAAATTTATGTCAAACCCCCACCCTTAACACTTCAGGCTAACTTTAATATTTGTGGATTAGGTGAAATACAAGGGGGAAAAGTATTTTTGTCCATGTTAGTGTTGTAGTAAAACTTCCCTGAAATAGCTTTCCAGAGTTTTTAATGTATTCACTTTCCTCCTTATGTCCATGACTCTTCAACAACCCATTAGAATGTGTTGAACAACTTGATTTCAATAAAATCTTGCTAACCTGCTGGTTTTTTTTCAATTTTGACGCAAAATTAAATCTCAGGGAAAGGAGCAGCAAAGAGAACAGCATAGTAACACTTCCGATTTGAGAATATGATTGTCTATTGTATCGATTTCAAAATTAGTTAGATCTTAAGCTGAAGCGGAACATCTTTAGGAAATCTGAGAAGACTCAAAGTTGTGCTGGAAGAGTTTTAATATTAGTATTTTTAAATTAAAAAGAAAAAAAAAGAAGACAACTATGTGAAAGCAATAAATGAAGATGTAACTTATTTCCTGAATTTCTCTACTAAGGATATCTCTGATTGTTGCAGATATCTTACATGTCTGCCTCACAGTGAAAGGAAAAGAAGGCTCATTGTGATTTTTCTCCTCCCTGCCCCCCTTCTTTCTTTTTTTTTTTAATACATATTCCTTGCATATCTTTTGAGGTCTACAAGATGTATTCTAATTCAGTTTTTAGATCTCTAGAGGTAGATATGGCATGGGAGAATCCAAAATGGCTTTGGTAAGAGATGTGGGGATGGCCATCTCTGCAGTTTTTCATATGGATTTCAGGGAGGAGAAGCCCATGCAGTCCCTCTCGACTGTTATCTTTCAAACAGTGAGTCCATGGTATTAGGGCCTCTTCCTCAAGAGGGAAAACAGTGATCAGGTAATGGGAGCAAGCAGAGTAAATGGGAGTTCCTGGATTCAGCGTCTGGTTGGTTTGGACTTCTTGAATCATCAGCAATTTCCAGGAATGACACTTGACTGGCATTGCTCATGTCTGTTACAAGTTAATAATCCTAATTATGGCTGCATTTATAGCTATGGCTTTAGAAAAAAAAACTTAATGTTAACTGAAGTGAAACAGGAAACTCGCTGACACTGAAATAAAAGCCACAGCTTTAAGCTTTGTCCTAATACAGTTACAATGATAACACATTTCTAATTAAACATATCTTTTTCAAATTTATTTTTAAATTTGTTAGAGAATGTGGCGCTGTTTCTAAACAAAGAATGCTGTAGTATTATATGCAGTATGTGTTGTGGAGTTATTTTACACATCATCTTATTTTACGTGTAATCTTGAGAGCCATACAAGTTGTCAGGAAGCTCTCAAAAGACTATCCTCTGTCTTTTGCATGTGATCCACATGTTTTGGTAAAAATTGTCTCATGCTTGAGGAAAATTAAGAATGTCTTTAAAGTTGGTTTGGTTTAGCATTAAACTTCTTTATTGCAGGATATATTAAACCATACTTAAGTTTTTTTTAAATCTCAAGACTTTTCAAAGATCAATAAGCAATGGCTTTTGTTAAAATGCTCTGATGCAGTTCTGTCACAATGCATGCCGAGCAGTCCCTTTCATATAAGGAAGCTGATTCTGTTAGGGAACTTTAGAAACCCGATTTGCATTGTAGCTGTACAGCCATTAAACTTGCTAAGAATTCTTTTAGATGATGGATTGCTAATATTAGTTTCTGCAACTATTTGTTTAGCTCATGATGTCTTCATTTGTGCAGTATTCATGTTGCGATGGTTTCAGTATGAATGTGGCTTACTGTGGAAGTACAACCATATATTTAAAAATGGGCTTCAGAGAGCTTAAGATATCTAAGGAGTTGCTTGTGTTCATGGAAGTGAAAAAGTAGCATGAAAAGGCCTGCAACCTTAACGTTGTTTATTCTTTTTGTGTGCATGTGCAGAAATCCTTCTGCATTGTAGTACCTACTGGACATAATATTTGTCTGGACTGATATTTGTCTCCCAAATGACAACGTATTTTTTATTAATTCAGTCTGAGATGCTGCAGCTACTTCATTTTCTGAGATAAATGTTTTTCCAAAAGAAGTTATTGGGAGCTTTTTTAAAGAAGTGATAGTGTACTAGTATATGCCTTAAACTGGAGTCATCTCATCACAATGGGAGAGAGCAGTAAGTAGCAGTCAGCTGTTGACTGCTGTATGATGAGGGAATCTCATTAGATGCTGTGGACCATTGGTCTCAGGAATTTTTAAGAACTCAAATTGCTTTTATTCATGTTAAATGTTATTATAATTTAATAGATAATAACTGATATTTTTAATTGGCTTGTAATTAGATTTTGACTTCTAAATCTCTCTTTTTCATATTGCCAAGTTGACAATATTTTTCTGAATTATAGGACGGGTATTTGAAAATGCTTATGAGTTGCTTCTCTTCAGCTAAATGTGGTTAGATCATACTTTCAGCAACATTCTAGTTTTCTTTTGAATCATGTTTGGTTTTTAAGCAGGAAATCTTACAAAGACTTCCTACTGTTACTAAGGTGGAGACAAATAAAGAGGGAACTCTGATTTTTAGATTCCTCTTGCTATAAGTACTGAGAATTCAGTATCTTTATTCTTTAAATAAAAATTTAACATACTGCCTTCTGCCAAAACCAATTTCATTCACCCAAGGCAGTGGTCATATTTTTGTCATATTTTGATCTCACTTGTGTATTGGTTGCTTATCCTGCTGTGAGTAGATTGAATGTTTATTGACAACCTTTTTAAAGCTCTTGTTTACTACTTCAGAATTGAGTAAATTTCAAGAATCAGTTACTGAAGCCTTTTAAAGGGAGCAGAAAGTAGCATTTTTTACTTCTTTCCACCACTGAATTCCTAGCTTTAAAAAAAACCTCACACGTTACAACATAAAGATGCCTCCCAGAGCTTAAGTAGAATTCTCTTTCACGAAGTCACACTTGAAAATTTTACTTATGTTCCCTATTTAAAAAACAAAGGGGCTTAGAAATATAAATTGCTTGGAACTGACTAGCTCCCTTCAAACTATTCTATGATTCTATGATTTAACATGGAAGAACTTTTGAAATGTACTGAAACTTCTAAATTTCTCTTTACTGTCTCTCCTTCATGCCTGGCTTGATGAGGCAGTCAGCATCAGGTAAGAAAGTTTATTCTGAGGATCTGATTGTTAGACTTTTTTCAGCTCTTCTGAATTTGTGAAAGTACACTGTTACCTGTTAAGAGTATGTACAATTAATGTCTTTTCACGTGTTGACTAGTAGGATATACAGTTTGTTTTTAAAATGCTGAATTCTTTAGGTACAAGAAGGTACATAAATGCAAACATTATTATTAAGATTCTGTTCTTGATTCAGCTGGCTTTTGAAGGGATAATGATGACGTACATTTTGGTCACATAATGTTATTAACCCTTTGAAATGTCCTGAAGATCACATGAATGTGCTGTGGTGAAAACTGGGTTGAAGCTGCGGTCATCTAGACAATGCGACCTGGATTTGAGAATTAAAAGCAAAACATGTGGGTTTACCAGACTGGGTTTTTTTACAGATGTGATCAGACTTGAGATTCTTGCAAAACTGAAGCAGTAAGAAACAGCCAAGGTTCATTTGAATGTCACTTGTTGGGATGACAGAGGTCTAGTTCCCCTCACATGAAGGAGGGCCAGACCCAAAACTGAAGGGCTTTAACCAATACTGGCTCTTTGTACAAAAGAGAACCGAAGTGACAGACCCTGGGGTGTAAGTCCATACTCTGCTCAACATGGCTGCAAGAAAAAAGGCTGTTCTTTTTCCTTCAGGTGGACTGATAAGGGTAGAGTAGAACTAGGGTTTAGAGGGAGGGTAGGGAGGTGTTTGGGTTGGGTCAGCGTGCCCCCCCCGCTCCAAGTCCTTAGTCAGATTTCCCATTATCTTGATATGCTTGGCTACACGAATGACAAGATCTTGGCATAATGCTTTACTTCCTACTTCAAGCTCTTTTTCCATGTTCAAATAAAACACTGATGGCAAGAATCTCAAGAAGTCGCTCTTAAAAAGGTGACAGATAAGCTTCAGTATGAATAAGGTAATTAATCAACTGCAAAATCTAAGCCATACCTACATGATGGCAAATACAGAATTGGTAGTTACAAATCAGGAAAGATATTTCTGAGTTGTTGCTGAGAGTCCTCTGACACCATTGGCTTAGTGTGCAGCTGCAGCCAAAACAGACAAGACAATCTTGGGCCTCAGTAGGAAGTAAACCAAAATGAAGTGGTTTATATTGCCACTACAAAACCTTGGTGGAGGGCTGGTCTCTATACCTCAAGATGGATGTAGAGAGTTTAAAGAAGGGTCTGTAGGGAGGTTAAAGGCCAACTAAAATGATCAGTGGTCTTGAGCACTGCCTGTTCATGAGAGGCTAAAAAGGCTTGGGACTAGTTTGTTTTAGAGAGAAGGCTGAGGGAGGTGTTGTTATGTAAGTTTCAGAATCATGACTGCAGAACTGCTTTTCACCACCTGTTCCTGCATTACTAGAATTTGGGAGCAATTCCTGAAACAAGTAGGAGGTTAGTTTAAAACAAAAGAATTTCTGGAACTTACTGCCACAGGAAGCTGTGGAGGTAGACAGCAAATAAATCATCAGTCATGGACAACTGATCTATAAATGGATGCTGAAATAGCTAGGAAGAGATGTACTCTCATATCTGCTACAACAGTTTCTGGACAAGTGAGTGGGGGCTTGGGAATATGAAGGGAATGGACTGCAAAAATTGGTCATATTCACATGCTTTCCCTTAAAAACAAAACAACATGAAAGTCCTGTTGTCACCATTGGAGACAGAGTATTAGGCTGATGGACCATTGCCCTGAGCCAGTAGGATAGTTCTTATGTTCCCATCTTGAAAAAAAGATACTGCTTTTCTATTAGAAGTGCAGAGCCTCACTTGCTAGACTGTAAAGTTATGTGAGAGCACAAAACTTTTCATTTTAAGAAACCTCTATATTAGAGCCTTAAGCTGCCATTAGCCACTGGTATCTAATTGTATTGGAGCACATGCTGTCTACAAGTTGTTCCAAATGCTTTGAGAAGCCTTGCAAAGCCTTTCTGCTGCAACAAAATGGCAGATAATAAGGCTTCTTCAGAAGTGCTCCTGAACAAATATTAGATTGGAGTGCCCCTGAAGTATCTTCAGCTCTGAAAATATACAAAACTGAAAATAGTGCACAGCTGTTACCAACCTATTCTGCTGGATACTTTTAATTTCTTGAAGATTAGTTGCTTTCATCAACGTTCATGTTTAAAAAAAAAAAATTAAGGTGCAAATCAGGTTCTACCTTCAATTGAAAAACAACTTGTTTTAAGTATTTTCAAGATTAAAGTGACAGATTTCTAATTGTAAAATAAAAATAACATGCTGTTGAATACTAGGTTTTGTGATAAACTAATGTACCAACATTTAATGTAAAGGCATTTGGATTCAAATGACAGCATTTACATTTTTAAATACAGTAAATTTGGCAGGTACAAAGTATTTCAATTTCTTAAATTCAAAATGGCTGCTATAAGAACTGTAAGATGCATCCCACTGCCCATGCTTTTCACACATCTCACTGAATTGTAAGCTATCTTTCAGGTTGGAGGGGACCTTGGGAGGCCTCTAGTCCAACTGCCTGCTCAAAACAGGATCAATGCTGAATTCAAAGCAGGTTGCTTAGGGCTTTATCAGTTGGGTGTTGAAACCCACTGAGGATGGAGAGTCCCCAGTCTCTGAACAACCTGTTCTAATTCTTAACTAGCCTTGTAGCAATTATTTTCCCTTCATAGTCAAACACAACCTTGTGTTTTGTGTCATGATCAATGTCTCTTTTCCCACCATGCACTTCAGTAAAGAACCAGTTTTCTGCTATCTTAAGGCATAAGCTCCTGCCCCTTAACTGTCTTGGTGCCTCTCCACTAAACCTATGCATGAATATCTTGTACTGAGGAAGGAGTGAGGTAGCAAGTGCAGAATAGGACAGATGCAGTCTAACAAGTGCCAGATAAGAATTGGTTCCCATGATGTACTGTCTATGCCCTTGTCAATACAGCCTAGTATGCTGTTAGCCTTCGTCACTGTTCAGGGACACTGCTGATTAATGTTTAGCCTCCTGTGTGTCAGGACCCCCATGTCCTCTTCATCAGTGTTGCTATCCAGCCTGTCAGTCCCCATAATACAAATTCTATGCTACGGTGTTTGTCTGTGCTTCTGGCTGAGACGGCCATTTTTCAAGCAGACAGAGAAGTTATGGAACTATATGGCCATCGATAGACTTGTGGCATATATTCTCTACGGTACATTCATGTTTCTTCCTAGCAGTCTGGTCCCCTTGGATGTGAGGAGTACTTGAGAAAAAGGGCAGGCAAGTGTAAAGCTGCAGAGTTTCCAGAACGTCACAGATTGTGTGTCCTTTCACTAGAATAACAAAAAATAACACACTTTTTTTCTCAGACTCACTTTAGGAATTGGCAAAGGCTGTGTCTATTCATGATTTTTTCACTAACAGCATTTTCCACAGACTCTCATTTGGTGTTTGGAAAGGCTACTGCCTAAAACCATGAAGCCATGATTTTTGTCATGTCACCTAAATACATTCATGTAAAGGTATCATGTTGGAAGTCTTCAGGAAAACAGTTGAGGTCATTGGCTTGGCTTTCTGAATGTTCAAAACAACTAACATTGAGTATCAGCTTTATAATTCCAGGTGAACCAATGGCTTAACTGTGCAGACCTAAAAGCATATAATTTCTTACTCTAATATGAAATTTGTAGTCACTTGTACAGCAGAGCATTTTTTTTTTGTGGTGAGGGTGGAGAGAAATTGTTGGGTTTCATTTTGTTTTTCTGTGTTTTATTTTCTTAGTGACTAAAATTGATAGCTGTTTTGGAAACTTCATGTGGTAGCTAATCTGACCGTATTGCAGGATATTTTTAGGGATAATATTTCTAAATACAAGAATCTCTGTATGAGGCTTTCTGTATCTAGGTATATAAGCTAGTAAAAATTATTTATTCCAGATACACATTACTGTCCAGTATTAAATATTTGGCATAAGCTGATTTTGCTTACATCATGAATTATGCTGTGAAAGTATGGAACTTTTAGTTTTGCTTGCCTTTACACAAGCAAGTTTCACATGAAACAACTGCAGCCTATGTGTATGTGAAGAAAATGCAAAAAACTAACATTACTATGTGTAGTTATAAGCAAGGTTTAGATCTCCAGCACATACCCATATTTGTAACAGAGATGTTTTGATATACATTAAAAGCTGGAGCTTTTATATGCTGTTAACATCTGACTTGATGGCTTCTAGCATGATTATGACTTGTGATCTTTTTTCCAACCCCTTTTTTATTCTCATCTTTTGCGCAAGCCCATGGAAAGTACAGAGATTCCTTCTTCCCCAAATGGACACGTAAAGTCTTCTGTTGGTTTCAATAGCAAGGACCTACATGCACCTTTTATTTATCAAAGTGAATATTGCTTCATATTTCTGAAATGTCTCTGTTACTGTGAAAAGTGGCTTAGAAAATAGCACTTGGTGCATCTTCCTTTTTAAGCTTCCAGAGTGACATTAGGAAGTTTCTGTAATGCATTTTTAATGTTTTTCTGCATCCTTAGGATTTTTTTTCTTAATACTCTTTGACCGTCAAACTGATCCTGAGGTAGTTGCTACTAAAAGCTAGCAAAAGTGAAATTCTAAAAAAATAACTTTGGGAATGTCTTCCATGAGTTCCAGTTATTTTTGCTAAATTAACAGGGGACTTGCCACACTTCAGAGCTTTAGGTTTTACTTTTGAATAACTTGAATACATGGTTGTAATAGTTTATCGCTCCACAGTGCATTTTGAGTTAAAATGTTGTCGTATCTGTCCATGGTCTGACAATCATTTTTGTCTTGTTTGATTTTCTCTTAAAATTGAAACTGCAATCTATTTATGCCATACAAAGAGAAGTTTCTCTCATACTTCTTAATCTGAAATCTCATTGGGTCTAAACTAGATAATGAAAAGACACTTGATCTTGCAGTGTAGACAGAACTAAGAATATTCTCTGTTTTTTAATGTGGCTGTGTGAAACTGGCAGTGTTCACTTGGGAGCCTGCTCTTTGGGATTGGGGAGAGCTTTTCTCACGTGAGAAGTTAGGTGATAAGGGAGAGAATGGAGCTGTAAAAGTAAGATGTGAAGGCCAAAAGTGCTGTCAAAACAAATAAGCCACTCTAGAAAACTAACCATAAACCATCCTCATGGGGATATTAAAGATGCAGTAAATAGCCTGGAGGAATCTGTCATTAGTGATTCTAGGTACCTTGATTATTAAGCCTTAAAACTGAAATACTCTGGGAGTGTGTCATGGTTTAACCCCAGCTGGCAACTAAGCACCACACAACCACTTGCTCACTCCCCCCACAGCGGGATAAGGGAGAGAACTGGAAGAGTAAAAGTGAGAAAACTCGTGGGTTGAGATAAAGATTAATAGGGAAAGCAGAAGCCACACACACAAGCAAAGCAAGTAATTCATTCACTACTTCCCATTGGCAGACAGGTCTTCAGCCATCTCCAGCAAAGCAGGGCTTGGGCTCCATCATGTGTAATGGTTACTTGGGAAGACAAACACCCTAACTCCAAATGTCCCCCTGCCTCCTTCTTCTTCCTCCAGCTTTATATGCTGAGCATGACATCATATGATATGGAATATCCCTTTGGTCAGTTGGGATCAGCTGTCTCAACTGTGTCCCCTCCCAATATTTTGTGCACCACCAGGCTACTCACTGGTGGGGCGGTGTGAGAAGCAGAAAAGGCCCTGACTCTGTGTAAGCACTGCTTAGCAATAATTAAAACATCCCTGTATTATCAACACTGTTTTCATCACAAATCCAAAACATAGGCCCGTGCTAGCTACTATGAAGAAAATTAACTCTAAACCAGCACAGGGTGTAAGGAGAATTTTGGAAAATTCCAAGTACTATTTCAGATGTTCTTTCATGGTCTCTGCTTGGGCAGCCAGAAGTGAGAAGTCACTTTGTTCTGATTCCAGCTGAGTTTTGAAGTGATCATCAAATGTGCTACTTCTAGATCTAGCATTTAATTTAATTCAGTAGGAGTTCAATCAGACATTTCTTGGAAATGTGGGGTTTTTTTACTGCTGGACTCTTCAGGTCTGATTAATTGTTAATTTCTGCTTTTTCTAACAGATCAAATGTCTAAAAGGCCAGAGAGACTTCTCAGACCAACCCACTTTTGATGGGATTCACATTGTCAACCATTTCACAGGAGATGATGAATCATTTCATTCTTCTGATGAAGATTTTATAACTAACTCCATACAGGAGAGTGGGGTGAACTTTCATCTACACAGGAGGACTGGTCAGATGGCTTTGGATCACACAGTTGTAGACAGCAGTGACAGTGATACCGAGGAAAGTGCCCTTCAGACCGGGAATTCAGACAAGATGGTTTCCAAGCAGAGAAGAATGGAATCTTACTCTACTACTGTGTGATTATCACTGTGACTAGCATTGAAGACTTTTGTATTTAAGGGTGAAATTGTCAGGTAACTGAAACTATCCAGCAGTTGGTTTAGGTTACTATTGGATCTGGTCTGGCCTGTGACAAATACATACATGTACTGTCTATCTTCCTTCTCTCTTTGCCAAATCTTGCTGATGACATACCATTGCCATAAAACAGGCTGGGAAGAAGTTGATGGGTGACAGTTGTGACAGTATTACTGAATGTTCCTTGGTTTAGAAACTGCAAATATATAATTTCTTTAATGCATAAGAACCATTTTTGCCGTTCACAAACACAGGGATTATTTTCCTCAAAAGAAATTGCTCTTGTGCAATATTTTACGCTCTGAACAAATGTGTATATTTTACATTGTTATCCATTTGTGATCAAGATGGAACCTAGTAAACCATCTGATCATGACACATATATATATAATTATCTTATGCTTCTCAGTTACTTTTGTTTTTACTGAAGTTATTGGATACCCACAGAAGGCTTGAAAGAGGAGCCTTTATCTGTGCTACTTTATATATACAAATAATGGTCACTAATGTCATAAAGGTGTTTTTCACCATTTTCACTTAAATCTATGTGCATCTGCTTTAATGTTGCTAAGTAATACCTGGTCTGAATATATTAATTACAATAATGTTTATTTTGTACATATTTATATATCTACACCAAGCTGAAAATGTACATGACACCATTTTATATGAGGAATGTAAATGTTGCAATATTACTGTCTCTGGTATTCTAACAGGAAAATGAATTCTGTATATACATCCTAGAAATGAATTACTAAAAGGCAAAACACTAACTTTACATTAAGTTTCAGCCTAGCTACACTAACAGGTTCATGTCAGAAGTGCTTGTTCAAAACACTATTGACTGAAATCTTTTACCTTCATATATATGTAATGAAAATAAATTTTTCATGATTTAACAAGGTTGCAGCATTTACTGTTTAGTCACTTCTAAGCTACAGCCCTTGGTTACTGCATAGTTGTTACTGCATAGTTACTTGCTGGCTCTAGATTAGAGTGGTAGTTCAAATAAGGTGAAAAATTATTCATGTCTTACAGTTAGTTCTAATGAAAGCATGGTCAGTCAGTAAAAATATATAAGCTCAGTCTTCTTACAGTTTTACATTGCAGAGCTATCTAGGAAATAAGCTATTGGTCCTGTCGCCAAATAGCTGTGATGCACCACAGCAGTAAGAGCTGAGCTGAGCATTCTGCTTTCACACTCCTGAAAAATTGAGATCCAGTAAAATGGCCCTAGCTTCTTGAACAGAGCAAGATACTCTATTATTGTCATGTGAACACTCACTTGCCGTCTCAGACACATTCTAGTCAAGAATATTAATAGCTGCTGTTATTGCCATCTTACATAATTAAACAATCCTTTAAGACTTCTTTTCTAGCAATGTTTGCAGCTGTTCTATTAATAAAAAAAGAAGCCATGCATAAGTTGGTACTGATAGTCAGCACATGTGTTAACCATCTTGCTACCCATGAGAGGCAGTGTAGTTTTTTTAAATTGCAAAAGTGGGGAAGCATACCACTGACTGCATCTGCTAGTCCTGTTAGGCATTTCCTTTACTTTTATTTTGAATGTGTCCTCAGAAAGAAACAGCACAACTGAGGACATGAACAAATGTTCAAAGAACGATAGGGAAGGCTGCATGGAAGCAGCACATTCTGGGCCTCTCAACAGTATTATCTGTCCAGGTGCAATCTAATTTAAATCTTAAAGCAGGTGGGTGAGAAATTCCAAGTTACTCATTTCTGCAGCTCCTAACTTGCTTCAGTATTTCTACAAAATTTCCCCACATCTTATCAGCACATACATAGCTCCCAGTATAGCCTGTTGAGAGTGCCATCTCTGAGGCAGCTTAGCTGATTCTGATCCCTGTTGGAAATTTCATATATGCAAAACCAAATCAGGAGGACTTTTATTCACTAACAAGTAAGAGTTACCTTTTTTTCCTTCCAATGAGCATCTGGTAACTTATGTCTGCACCTGGATAATTGTTGCCCAAGAGTATAGGTGACAAATGTCTTGTTGTCTGTCATCAATACCAGCTGCAAGTCTCTCTTAAAGGTAATGTTTTGCAGTAAGTGGCAGGAGCAAAATTCAGTTGGAGAGTCATAAAAATCCTGTCTGTTTGAACAGTGAAGTGTTATGATTTTGCAATAACTGCCTTACTGTTCAAGTGATAGCAAATGAGATTAGTTGGCAAAGGTTATTTCCTCAACTTTTGTGGTTTTAAAGTATAATAATAGAATAAATACTGATACTGAATAACAGCATAAATAAAAATATCAAGGGAAAAGCAAAAGTCATTATCCAACTAACTGCATCTCTTCTAGTTATGAAGGTGAATCACTGGACATGCTGGAGTTTCAGAAGACTTAGATACACACAGACTATCCTAGGAAGACAAACCAAGAGAGGCTGTTCGGAATCATCCTGCTTTTTCTGCAACTATTCTGCCAAAAAAAATGACACTAAGCTCTTTGCATATGTGTATTATAATTTGAATGTGCACCAGAATAATGTCAAATCATCAACAGCATAGATAATACATTTACTAATATGTCAATAAATAAAGCATACTAATTACACTACACACCTTGACCTTCTAACAAACATTGCTGTTCTCTTAGATTTGCTCTTACATACAGGCTGTAAGAGCTCAGTGTAAAAAAAAGCACGTAAACATGAAAACTTAAGATTCTTGAATATGCAAGTGCTGCAGCCAAGAAGACAGGTGAAATAGGGAAGGGGCATGCCTTGCTATATACAGAGTTTCCATGTAAATCATGTTTTATGTTTGGTAGTGAAAATGGTTCTGCTTTCCCTATCTGATAATCAAATGTCTTCACTAGCTTGAGAAGCCTCAATATTTACATTTTCTTATTTCTCCAGCCTAAGGGAACGAGTATATTAGTTCTTAATAGCATTTATGGTTGGACCTCTTTTTATGTATTAGAAGTTTGTAACATTTGCGAAAAATTGGGAACATGACTAGCTGGGAGAAAGTATTTCTGTGAAGTTAAGAAGCATTTATTACATTCATGGCTCAACAACTGTTTGTTCATGTTCGTCATTTTTTTGACAAAATGCAGGCCTCATCTCCACACACATTCACGAAGTAGGTTTTTTTCTACTAAATTTTCAACTGTATGTGCAATTTCCTATATTATTTTAACTAAAATAAATTGCTATGAAACTGATTAAAAGAAGTATCCACATAGGGGTTTGCATAAATTTAACAAAACCACTTTGTAAATCTTGTATTACTGAACTTAATCTTTTGTGGAACTGCAATGCAGAAGGAATTGTGTGTTTCTCTGGGGTTTTTAATGTAATCACTGTTCTATATCAGAGACTATGCTAGTGACTTAGTGAAAGCTGATGCTCATACAACATTTATATTTTAAGCTAGAATGGCCTAAAGGTACGTTAGCATAAAAATATCCACACTTCAGACTGGATGTGCTGCTAATTCCTTTATCTATAGAGGCTCCAAATAATGTAACTCATTTGGGGAAGGTAGAGGGTAATATAAACCCCCCCAGGAAAGCCATTAGGCTAGTCCTGGAGACTAAAATTAAAAAATCAACCTATAAAATAGAGGTTAGTACAATCTAAGTGGAAACTACAGTGTTATGTTTAATTATGCACCAGCTACTGACTCTGTGTATTGAGAGGGAAGAGGAAAGCTATGTATCAACTAACAATCCATTAGTTCTGGATTTAATTAAGTTCATTTTTGTTCTGTGAAATACTTTCACCAATATAATTGTACCAATATATATTTTTTTTAATTCTCTGATAGGTTTGGTTGGTTGTTGGTTTGGGTTTTTCTTACAGACTAGCTCAAGACATAAGAAAAATCAGTGAAATACATTTACACAGTAGCCCATAGAACTAGAGTTTCTGAATGATGGACTGAAAAGCACAGGGTAAATTGACTTTAAACAGAACCTCTATATACCATGAGGTTATATATAGCACTCACCTTGAGAGTGGAGAAAACATGCTAACAGATGCATGCCTATGCATACATGGACACGGATTGACTAAGATACAACCGCTAGATGCAAGATACAACAGCTTAACACCCTCCCTTTCCAGCAATTAATACCTTCTTTCACAATTATGAAAAAAAAAAAAAAAGCTATGTGGCATGCTCTTAGAATTGTATACTGTTGCATAAGTGATTGAAATTTCTAGTGTTCCGCTACGAGAACTAAAATTCCTGACACCATTTTGCATAGTCTACATTCTGTAACCCATTGGTTCAACTTTCTTCTATTCATAATGGAGGTTAAGTTCTGGGTCCACTCCTTACCAAAGTTGGAATCCCTGTTTTCATCCCAGCCTTCAACACCACAGTGTACTGTCACCTTCCCTCTCCAGCTCGTGCTCACAGTGATCACTACTTTTCTAATCTGCTTTGAGAGCAGCAGAAGTTACTTTGGTTTCCCCAGCAATCAAAAAAATTGCTATCAAAATCACTGACTAATGTCTCACATATCACAGCACATGTTTATGCCACAAGGAGAAACATAAAGAAGGTAGTGACAAGATACTGGGGGAAAAAAAATAAATGATAAGCAGGATATTTTAAAAATAATTAAATATTTACACACACACACAAAAAGACACACTTCCCAACAGAATGCACAGTGCTACAAGTTCTAGCAGCTTCTCATAGTGAAAGTGTTCTGGATAACTGTGGTCTCAGGTTTTATCACTTTAAAGTGTGTGTGTTACGAGTTCCCCACAGAATCACCCTCTTCACTGCCTTCTCCCAGTCCTGACTTCCACACACAACAAATTGCTCCTCCTCCCCTACATACCAAGCAGCTAACCTGTCAAATCCTGTTCTTCAAATCCTTCTTCCTGTTACAAAGCGCCTCATCACTTCTGAACATGAAGATCTCCTCTGCATCCCATCACCTTTGGTGCCTTATCTGGTGGCATCAGGCAGCTGCTGTGAACAGTGCAGTAAATTACATTGACTAGCTCTTCAGTCTGAAGCACGACTATAACGTAATTCCACCCTAGTTTAAACCCCTCCTTTTATTTCTTCCCCTCTTTTGTCACTAATGATCATTTACTTACCATCGCATTGAACTGTATCTTACCAAGTTTTTATGTTTTAACTTTGAGTACCACACTGCCTTTGGGGGACGCATTAGAGCAGCTCTATTAAAACCCATCCCCAGCCCCTACACTTGACATGAATTACATCCCTCCGCCAACTCAGGACGGTTTCTTCACACTGGGATACAGAACACTTGGTACTGTCACATAGCTCTTGCAGTGTCACATGACGACCACTGCATACACAAGACCATCCTTTTAAAGGTTACTGAACTGCGGCACATAGGTCACACCATAAACCAAGAAAATAATAAGAGCTTAGTCCCTCCGCCTCTCTTCAGGGTGCTGTTACGACAGCTAACAAGCTCCTCTCGGGGGTGGGAAGAGCCCTGGGACAACGGCTGTCGGAGGCTACGGAGTGGAATCGCCTTCGGGCCCTACCTACAGACTGCAGCAGCTGCAGCGCTTTTCCTTCGGTCCCGCGTTCCGTAGAGATAGCAACCCAGCGGTATTTCTGGGTTGCAAGGTAAAACGCGTGAGGGGCGAGTTCCAGATCGAAAGGGCTGGAAGTCCACGAGATGAAAAAAGCTCACGCGTTGCGGCGCGAGCCGGGGCCGGCAAAGCCCCGGGAGCAGCACCGCCCGCCGGCTCCCCGCGCCGAGGCACTCGCGGGTGCAGAGCAGCCGGCAAAGGGCCGCAGCGGGCGCGCCGCGGGCGGCGGGGCGGCTCTGGGCCGCCCCCGCTCCCCGGCGGGGCGCGCGGCGGACGCTCCCCTGACGGCTCCCCTCAGGGGCGCCGAGGCAGGAGGGGCCGCTTCCCGCCTCGCCCGGCCTCGCGCCGCCGCCCTCGGGCACGTGGCGCGGCAGCGCCGGCGCGCGCGCGAGGCGGAGCGGTGTGGCGGGGAGCCGCCGGCCCCCGGTAGCGCCAGCCTGTGCCGGTACCCGGAGCCGGCCACGTCCCGGCGGGAGGCTGCTGGCCGCGCACCTTCCGGGGACAGAGCTAAGCCGGCACACGGCTCCCCCGGGAGCCTCGGGTCGTCCTCCGCACGGCTCGGCGGGCAGCGCCCGCGTTCCGCTTTTCCCCGTCCTCAGCGGCCGGCGTAAAGCAAATCGTCCGTCCTGACGAAACCCTGGGAAGGCAGGGTGCATTTCGGGCACGAGTTGGTTTTGCAAATCACGAAACAAAGCCGTTTTCGTACCCTTTATCCTCTAGTCGTTTGAGAAAGCTGACGCCCCAGGAGCCGGGTGTCTGTTCCTGGTGCCCGTGCACCATCCACCCTTACCTGAGAGATTACGCGCTGAATTAAGCATTCCCTTGATTCACTCGCTCGACTTCCTTATGCTTGCTGAAGGCGTGTGGACAGTTGAGGAAGCGGTAGGTGAGAAGGTGCCGACTGCAGATGGGCTAAGCGTAAGGGGGCTTGGCGCGGTGGCTCCCGCAGGAGAGCCCCGAGCGGAGCCGCCCGGCGCGGGCTCTCCGCCGCCCGGCAGCGCATCCAGCTCCTCGGCAGGCAGCGAGCGCCTGCCGCACGGAAACGCCCCAAAGCACCTCTATAAATTTTGAACTTCGATGTATAAAGACGAATATGTATTTCACTGTAACCAGGACTGAATTGTTAATGAGCGCTAATAGTAATTTACAGTAATGTCTTCTGTTGCTTTCATGACACAGTCAAAGCGCTGTTTAGCAAGGTCATCGATGAGTTTATAATCCCGCTTCAGAGGCAAACGAGAAAGATTGTTCCGCAAAAAGTCACTAACAGTGAGTCAACGAAGACGCACACATGAAATTACACTGAATTGTTCTAACCTGGTTATTTCTACTGATTCCAGCATTTATTTTTGAAGCTGACGGCGTGAATGATTTTCAGAGCAATCAACCAAAGGCGCAGCAAGGAGACCGCGGTTCACAGATGCTGTAAGTAAAACTGCTGTGCCCAGCACCAGGAACTTTCCGGCAACAATGAAGGTGTTAAAGGCGATGTGTCAAGTCGTGTTCTTCAACTTCCTTTTGTGTCACTACTAAAGCATCACGCCAAAGGCTGGTCAGTTTTTCTCGTGGTGGTGTTTGCTTGCTTAGTTAGATTTTGGGAAGTCTGCTTAATCCTATGTTCCACACTAGCTCACAGGCACAAAGTGACTAATTTTTCTGTGAATACTTCGGGGGTGGGGTGGTGGTGAACAAAAGCACCTGTTCGCAAAGCCAGCATGCTCCTGGGCGTGAGGGAGGCTGAAGCTTGCTTGCTCCTGCCTTGTCCGACTTCAGTTGCGGTCGTTTCTGACCGGGAAATGGTGGCAAACCTCGAATCGCTCACTGCAGAGCCGTACTTCGGGCGGCCCTACAGTCATCGAAAGGAAGTTGCTGGTGGCCTGAGATGTCTGAGGGCGAAGCCGAGAACCACCCCAGAAAGTTACCGGAGACCCGAGCCGGATTTCCTGGCTGCATCAGGAATCCGAGGCTAGACCTGGAAATCTGTGTTTTGGGGTCGGGGTGTGTGTGTAAAGCAAGGCGAGCTTTTTTTCTTTTTGCAGAAGGGAGCGGGCTTCCTGGCTGCGCAGCGCGGGGGTCGCCGCGGGTGCGGGTGGTGCGGGGCGCTGCCTGCCGCGGACCCCCGCCACCGTGCTCGCTGCCGGTGCCTGCCCTACGGATCCTCCCCGGGTTAGCAGCCTGAGGACCGGCACGCTTCCCTCTCGCCTCCGTGTTTGAATCGCTCTCAAGCTACAGTACCCACCGTGCGCCGGGGAGGGGGGGTGGGGGGGGATCTCGCCTACCTCTTCCATATTTAACCATTACCTAAATCCGAAGGGAAATGAGCAAACCTCTAGGCTTGGGTCTTAAGGTATTTTCAGCGCCGTTGGGCGTATTTATCCCAAAAGAGTTTTCCACAACAAGTTATTTCTAGTCTAGGGGAGGTCTCCGTCGCCCAGGGCCCTGCCTTAGCCCCGATTATAACGCCACGCACGGCTCGATGGCGGCGGGAGGCGCGTCCCCCCGCTGCCGGGCCGGGGCCAGGGATGCTGCGCGGAGCAGGCTCGGCAGGGCGGGCGCCGGCTGCTCCGTCCCCTGCCCTCTGCCTCTGCCCGCCCTGAGTCAATCTGTGTTTTGAATCTGTGACTTCTTCTCGTTGCGGAAGTTGAAGGGGATCCAAGAATAGTTCAGATAGATGTGTGTAATTTCTAGAGCAGAACCCCGAGAGAAATGAAACGCCCGATTCCAGAATGACTTTGATGTCACTTCAGCGAGCCCTGTGAGGTGGAATACGGTAAGACATTTTCATTTAAGGAAAAATGAGAGAGAAAGAGAGGAGGGGGAACAGTGCTCATTTGTGAGGCCCTGGCTTTTTTTTTTAAAGCTTTTTTTTTTTTTTTGTTCTTGCAGAAGCTCCTAACGCTCAGGAAGTGGAATTTGTGGTTTAGGGGGCCGAGCTCTGAAGGAGTTGAGAGAGACAGAAAAGAAAAAAAAAGCCAAATCAAGCACCATTGCTTCTTAAAGGGAGGCTAAATTTAAAGTCACCCAAACTAGCAGGCTGCGGCGCAAACCCCGTCTGCAGCCCAGCTTCCTTCTCCCCTCCAAATGGGTAAGCGCTCTTGCTTTTCTCGCCTCGCGTAGGCAGCTGCCGGCGGCCGGGCCGGGGTGTCAGCGACCCCTCGCCTCTCCTCTCCTCTCCTCGCCGCCGGCCCCCCGCGCCGCTCCGGCCCTGCCTCAGCCGTGGCGCCTGGGGGAGGCGCCGGCCTCGCGCCCCCACAGTGGCGGCCGTTGGCGGGCGCGAGCCCCGCGTGCCGCCAGGCGCCAGCGGCGGCCGCGCGCGGCCCTCGGGCCAACGGCCGGCGGGAGGCGAGCGGGGGCAGGTGCCCGCGGCGGAGCGGCGGCCAGGTGGGCAGCGGGACTCGCCTTCCCACGGGCCCGGGCCCAGCCCCAGCCTGGCAAGGCTCCGGCCTTGGGCGGCGGGGCGGGGGGGGAGTGCGGCCGCGCCTCCGCGGCGTGGCTTTTGGAGGGAGAAAGCGCCGCGCCGGGACGAAAAACGCGCGGCAGAAGCGGCGCCGGCGCCCGCAGCCCCCCCTAGGGCTGCGGCTGCCGTTGCTGTCGGGGAGGGCGACGCGTTATCGGGCCGCTTTGATTTCTCGCCCCCCTTCTGCGCGGGCCCGCTAGCTGCCGGCCCCCGCTCAAGGATGAACTGAGGCGCAGGTGGGCCTGGGTAGCAACGCTCCCACCCGCCCGCCCGCCGCCGTGCCCGGGGGCGGTGCCTCCCCCGGCGGCGCGGAGCAGCCCTGCCCCCGTCGGGCGCGGGCGGGCTGGTGCTTCGCGGCGAAGCCAGGGTCGCCACCTGCGGGGCAGCTCCTCCGGCCCCACTGACGGGCTCCGCTCCGGCCAGGGCAGGCGGGGCCGGGCCCATTCCCTCCCTTCCCCGTTCGCAAACCCGAGGCCACTGACGGGAGGGAAATTAAAAAAAAAAAAATTTTAAAAAGCAACCCCCCTAAGTCCCCCAAAAGAACCAAACAAACGTGGTTTACACTCGCTTTTGGCAAAGTGTCAAGTGTCACGGCAGAGGCGGCCCGGCGCTGGACGGGTTCGAGTGAACCTCGCCCGCCTTCCGTCGAGAAGCAGGCTCGGGGCAGCTCTGGTTAACGCGGTCCCTGTCTCCCTCGGCTCCCCGCAGGGTCCCGTCCCCCCCCCGGAGGTTTCCCACCTCGTCTCTCTCCCCGCCCCAGCTTTCGGTGCCCGCAGCTGCAAGGTGCCGTGGCGCCAACAGCTGCGGGCTGCAGGAGAGATTCCGTTTTGTTCGTTTTCGCCTTATCGTGGTTCGGGCTGGATGGGTGAATCAGTCCCTCCGACAGCAACAGCCTCTCAGGCGTCGGGTTTAGGCTGTCGGGTTTCTAACGACTCTCCCGCCCGTCTCGTCGGCAGCCCTCCGCCGTCCAGCCCGTTCTGGGTGGCGGGGAGCGATAAGCCGTTTCGGGGTGCGTTCTGCTGGCGCCGCTTCTGCCGCGGCTGCCGGCGCGGACGCAAACATGGAGGCGCGGTGCGCCCACTCCGCCGAGTGCGGCCGGGCTCCCGCGGAGGGACGGGGGTGCACATGACCGCCCCCCCCGGCTCCTTCAGGCCCCGCTCGTCCGAGGAAGGGTGCCCGGCCGCTGCTGTGGCCTGTTCCCCGCGATCCGGCAGCCGCCGTTGGGCCAGCACCCCTCCTCCGACGGGCCGGGCACCGCTCGCCGTCGGGCCGCCGGTGCGTGGCCGGGGCAACCCCAGGGGTACCCGGGGGAGGGGGGAGGGCAGCGTTGGCCGCGGGCGGCGGGAGGCTGAGTAGCTGCGCTCCGAGAAGGGGGCGGGGGGGAGCGAGGAGAGCGGGGCCGGGGGCGGCGGCCGGAGCCACCTGCGCGCCGCCACCTGGCGCGCCGCCCCCGGCGAGCGGCCCCTCCCGGCCGGCGCCCCCGGCCCTCACCGGCGGGCTCGGCGCCTCCCCGCAGGTCGCCTCCCCGCCGCCGCCCCGCGGGAGAGTCGGGGGTGACGCTCGCCGCCGCCGTGCCCGGCTTTTGGAGAGGGAGTGCGGCCGCGCCGGCCGTGGCAGCACCCCACCATGCCGAGGTCCTTCCTAGTGAAGAGCAAGAAAGCGCACAGCTACCACCAGCCCCGCTCCGCCGACGAGGACTACAGCCTGCGGCTGGAGACGGTGCTAGCCCAGATCTGTGCAGGTAGGAGTCCGTCGGTCGCAGCCTCGCTTGCGGCGGACACAGCCCACCCGCCCGCACTGCCCCGCTGCCAGCGGCACGGGCACCGGCCGGTAGCTGTGCAGCCCCCCGGCACCGCAGACCCCGCGGGACGCCGGAGGGGCCAGTGCGGGGCTGGAGCGGGTCCGGCAGCACACCTTGGTGGGAGCAGGGCCGCCGCGGGAGGTGGCTGGCTCCCACCGCCGACCCGCACTGAGGAGCCCGCTCCCCCCCTTTACCCTGCAGACAGCAAGATCCCCGAGGACGCGGGGCTGTGCCGCACCGTCCTGCCCGATCCGGAGCCTTCCCAGGGGCGCTTCTCCCCGGAATCCCACCTTACCGAGGCTGCCGATGGCACCTCTGAGTCGGCGCCCAGCTGCGAGGGCAGCGTCTGTGACAGGGTGTCCGAGTTTGAGGATTTCTGGAGACCTCCCTCGCCCTCCGTCTCGCCAGGTAGGACCGCGGCGAGCAGCGCTGGGCGAGGGTCCGACTGCGAGTCTGTGTCGGTGCCGTGGGGCAATGTCTTATGGCTGGGCGCTGCCGTCGAAAACGAGTGGAAGGGACAGATTTGCCTTTTCCCATGCAGATTTGCCTTTTCCACTCGTTTTCAGGTTATCTCTTTTGGGTTGCTTTTCCAGCCCGTCTCCCACTGCTGAGGGAGCAGCGGGTGACAGGCTGTAGGAAAGTTGTGAAGCCATCGGGCGTTGATTTTTTTGTTTCCGATTAATTGCTAGAGGCAAGCCGGTTATGTTTTCAAGGGCCTGGCATTTTCCTACAGGGTCCTGCTACCCGGCACTCAGAAGTTTTTTAAGACAGTAAAAATTTCTATTAGGCTATCTATATACCTGTAGTAAACAGCATTGACTTTGTGTTTTGTACTACCTGCTAGACCTTTTCCCTAACTCCCTTTCAGGTTATTTCTTGCCTCTTGCCTATGAAAAGGATCTCTCCCTCTCCCTCCCTCCCTCTCCCCCTTCTCTCTCTCGCTCTTTCACTCTCTCTTTTTTTTTTCCGCTTTTCCAAAAACGCATTCGTAAAAAACAGAGGAAAATAATGATGGTCAGATTTAAACACCCCAAATCCAGGAAACTCACACTTATGGCTGCAGTGCCTGTCTCTAGCTCCCTCGTCCTGCCTTTGATGTGGTTGGAGCAGTGGGAGATGCTGTCCCCAGCCTGGCGCGAACACTTATCTCGTTTAAAAATACAATGGTGTCATTTTATAACAAAAATATGTATATATAAAACCCACTTTTTTTTGCCTCGGTTAAAAAGTGACAGCTGGAAAAAAGAACAATTTCTGTTTTAGCGAAGGAAAAATTGTCTCAGCTTTACCAACTGACAGCAGATGCCAGCAAACGAATACTCCTGTTTCCCCACCGATCTTCTCACTTTGTCTTTATAGTGTCCTTGCATATCAGCGGCTGATTGTAATGATGCAGGTTTGCATTTTTAAACCCTCTCCCTCCTTTAAGAGTCCTAAAGCCCTTTGAGGGGCCGTTCAAAATGCTGCCCAGTATCATCACAGCCAGCCACGGGACAGTTTCAGTCTGTGCAAATGACAGACCGGACCAAATGCAGCAATGAAGCAGTCTCTCTTTTGCTAATATTTCTGCACAAAATGTAGCAATGTGTGTAATTTTGGTTCTCACGAATTTGTCCTGCTCCTCCTTCCCCAAATAGTTACAATTTCTGTAGGGGAAACAGACCGTTTTCACAAGGTGTCTGAAAGATGTAAAATGGAGCAGGTATTTACCAGGGCGGCTCTGCTTTTTCATCCTCCCCACTTATTTCTTCCTCTGCTGTGGGATTCATTAGCTCCCAGCAAACCTTCCAGCTACCCAGGGAAGGTATTTTTGCAAAATGAGGGTTACGTCCCCAGACCAAGATTTTTCAGGGGCGGTGGGGGAGGGTGGTGCTGGGACTATCTGATCCCATTCACAGGAGGAACGGGAAGGTCAGGGACTGCCAAGTACTGTAAGGAAAGAGCTTTGTTAAATGAACCTAGGTGCTTTGAGAGAGGTGCTGTTACGTTAATGATGAAGGCAGTGGCCAGGATTAGATAGTTGGCCTTTCTCCCACAGCTGCCCCCTTGCCCCCCCCCCCCCCCCCGGAATTTGTGCCTAGGACACTTCTGCAAGACGCACTGGTGAGAGACTGGATTTCTATGATTGTGTTTGTCTGGGTGGGGCACAGTTTCTGTGCTTTGACAGGCAGGGCAGATGAGAAATTTATGTTTCTAAATCATGCTCAGGGCAGGTGCAGTGAGTAGTACTATCACCCCCTTATCCCTAGAAGTGAACATAGGTGCAGGTTGCAATTCAATATGCAGTGAAATGCAGATTTCAGGTTTATTTTTGAGTCCTGTGCTGCCAATCCAGGCGGGCATGCACAGACATAATACCTGTTAACACTAATATGTTGTTGACTCCATCAGTGCAAATCACTTTGTTATTTAACCTCACTTTCTACGTGTGTCTGTAATCACATGTGTTTGCATATACAGGTGCCTGATAGCTCAGTGCAGCAGTATATTAGCCTGTTGATGCTGCAGTCTTGGAGACTTTTAGTGGGTATGATGGAGTTGTGCGGAAGTGTGGTGTTTTGTGGTCTGTGGAGGACACTTGAATCTTTCTTTGCTGTGCATATCAATCTGTTCCCAACCATTTCAGGTTGAGTTTGCCCTGCCTTCTGTTAATGTTTTTTCTCCCAGAAGTGGTCTATGTAAAAGCAGCACAGAATTGCTAGGAAGAGGAGGGACAATCTGTCTCTCCCTCCCTGCTCACCCCTTTGAAGCCTAGATGCTGTGGAGCCGAGGGGGGGCAGAGAGACGTGCCCTGCAGTGTGGCAGAGCAGGGTTTGCAGGTCGCCTTGACACTGGGTACAGGTCTTGGATGGCTTGAGCTTGCCCCTGAGAAGTATAGCATGAGTGGCTCCCCTGCACTTGTGCTTGAGAGGTCTCCAAAGCATGTGAGGTGATGGAAGGAACATTGCATGCAAACTGATCTGTGGTGCAGTGTTTACCGTGTCTGGTGTTGCCAGTTCCAAGGGCTCAAAAATCAGGTCAGTCTTCCCTCTCCTCTCACTCAACGGACTGGCTTAGGAATCAAGATTGTAAGTAATACCTTATGGATATTCAGTTCTAGTGTTGAGATATTGAGGGTTTACGTTTTCACGCTTTTCTTTACAGTCTGGGCTAGAAGTTGACTTTAAGAAGGAAAAAAAAAGTTAAAATGAGAACAAGCAAACAAAAGGAAAGCTGAGGACCTGATGAAATCATGCAGTTTCAAGAGCTGGGGCTTTAAGATAGTTTTGAATCTTGCGATAAAATCGTGAGAGATGGCAACACTGAAACTGGTTGCAAAGACACAAAATAGATGATGTGACGCTGACCACAACTTTGCAGTCAGTGCAGAACAGGAAAAATCATGCTCAGCACCATGTCAGCTAATTTGATTTCATCGCTCTGTTCAAATGTCCCATTTGGTACGTGCGCATATATTTCCAACCAAAAGACCACTGATTTCACTGGAAGAATTTGAGACTGTTAACATCTGAAATTATGTAAAAGATAGGAAACAGTCAAGTCATTCAAAGCTCAATTTTCACCTCATTTCCCACTCCATTCTGTAACCCTCAGTGACCACCTGCCTATCCAAATGGATAGCCTAACACATCATGCCTTCTTTCCCAAGCCCGCCCCTGGTTATTTTGGCTTGCCGAAGGCTGAGAAAGCCATGGGAACTGTGAAGCTGACAGGAATGAGAAAAAGCAAAAGAGAAATTGTGGGTGGACAAGTTTTTGGGTAAGGGAGGTTATTCTGGAAGCCCAAGTTGTAAGGGGTGTCAATATCTCTATGAAGGCATCGGCACTTCAGCAGTTAATTGGTTCACCTTTTCCTTGGTTCAGTAAAACACTTGTCCAATGGAGACATTTGTCTCTCCCAGTGCTGCTGGTTGTTGTGATGAAGAATGAAAGCAGAGCATCTCGGGCATTAATCAGCATCTCTGACAGACACAATTGGGGTCTGGTCCCTCATGTTCCCTGCCCAACTGTGCTTTCCTCTATGTGAGGCTCCCTGAGCGTTTGTGCCTTTAGACACTGATCTCAAAGGCTGTGTTCCTGTCATTGCATCAGACTCCACTGTGGGCCCTCATCTTGTGATTCATCTTGTGGTGCCCACTGCCTTGGTCAGATGCCATTGCCAAAGGTGAGCCTGTCAGCCAACTGAAGCCATCTGAGCCTGTCCTGGTGAAAGATCGCTTTGATTATGACTGCTAGGAAAATCTTTTTGTCTCTTTGATTTTTAAGGCGGTCCATACTGATGGTTTTGCAAAGCTCTATGTTTTAGGTGGGCTCAGTTTCTTCATCTGGAGAAACTCGGAGCAATTTGAAACAACCATGATTTTCTTTCAGATGAGGACTTTCAGATGATTTTAGTTTATCTTTTTTTCTGAAAAATTGAGACATGATATTCAAGCACCTCAGAAGCTGTTCTTTATTTCAATTATGCTGTAGTACAGTTACAGACAGTTGTGGCATGAAGTTGAGAGAATAGATTTGGGCATTGAATTGTGCAACAAGCAGTTTTTAGTTTTGTTGAACAGGTAAATCTCGGCACGCTTGCTCCTTCTGGCACCTCTGTAATATCATATTTTCTATATGGATATGTGGGATCTATGTCAGAGCTTAAACATGGACTGTCAGCTTTGATGCCCATCTTGGGACAAAGTAAGATACGCTTTTCTGGGGAGCTGCAGATAAAACCAAAGGAAGTTGCAGACTGAGTTGTTTAGTGTCTCAACAGTCAGATCAGTGTGTACACACCTGGGCACCCAGAAATGGAGGCAGACAAAATCGGTGGCTGCTTTAAATAGTTTGGCTGTGACAGCAGGTGAGTATGTAGTGCTGGATGCACAGACCCTACTGTGCAATATAAAATGTCCTCCCATTAGAGACGAAAGGGCAGCCTTAATGTGCAGTACAGGGTTCTGGGCAGAAGTTGAGTGCTGAGATGATTCTGCACCACGATAGTGGCTGGACTGTGAGGCACACTAATTCCTATGCCCTTGTGTTTCTGCAGCCTCAGAGCGATCTGTGTGTCCATCCCTAGATGAAGCACCCCCCTTCTCGGTGCCCTTCAAACCATACATGTGGAACAGCCTGGGTGGCTCCGAGCTGAGGCACCTTGTGCAAAGCTACAGACCCTGCCCGACACTGGAGCGAACCTCAGCCCTGGGGCTCTTCTGCGAGCGAGGCTCTGAGCCTGCCCTCTACAGTGCAGAGTGTAGCTCTTCCCTCGGACTTTATGGTGACTTCGGCTCCCCAGGCCCAGGGCTGTTTGAGCGGCCGCCAGCAGCAGCACCCGGACTCTATGCCGAGACGCAGCCCGGGCTGCAGCAAGAGAAGGGGCGAGGTGGCATCAAAGTGGAGTCAGACCTCTTGTGCCGCCCATTGCTCATCAGCACTGGCTCTTATAAGTGTGTCAAGTGCAGCAAGGTAGGGATCCCTTTCTCCTATGCTGGTTATGACTCTTCCCCAGCCCCTTCTCCCTGGCAAGCCTGACCCTGTGTGCTCTCTCCCCTCAGGTCTTCTCCACACCACATGGCCTTGAGGTACATGTGCGCCGCTCACACAGTGGCACGAGGCCCTTTGCCTGTGACATGTGTGGCAAGACCTTCGGCCATGCAGTCAGCCTGGAGCAGCACAAGGCCGTGCACTCACAGGTGAGAGCGGGGCAGACTGCCAGGATGAAGGTCCAAGGGCCAGGGCCAGCTGCTTGCTTCAACTGGCTCTGGGGAAGCCATGAAGGCAGTCACAGGGCTGTAGGTGGGCATCTAAACTGAGGAGAGGAAGAGAACATGGTAGGGCTGCAGTGGGCAGTTGTGGATGAAGAATATGGTGGCAGGCAGAGGAAATGGTGGGCAGCTAGTGAGCAAAGGAGCAAATCAATGAATTAAAGAACACAGGCTTTGTTTCCATTTCCCAGACCTTGCATGCATCTGTATTAAGCAATAGGCACTTTTGGCACTCCAGAAGTAACAGATAATAAATAATAAATTTTCACTCTCGGAGCTGGAAGTTGTAATGTGGATGTGGACTTTCTTTAACAGGTAAAGCAACGCACTGTGCTTTCTTTTGACACAGCTCTCCTCATTCTTTCTCCTCCCCTCCCCCAAAGAAGTGAGTCCTCCCTTGTTTGTAGTCATTGTGTCTGTGCAGGGAACATCTGAACGACCAGTCAGGTATAGAGCACAGACTTCACCCGTCTCGACACACTCTGAGTCACACACCAAAAGAATATGGTAGTTAATTTTGGTAGGAGGACTCGTAACATTTTCCACCTGCTGATATTGTGCCATATTTCCCCTTCACCCACCCACTTGATTTGGCAAATCTTCCTTCTTCACATTGGCTTTTAGAGGATAGAGTTACAGCAGTGTTTTTTTGCTAACTGTTTTATTTACAATTTCATGAGTGTGCAACAGCAGAGCACACAATGAGGGGAAATACCTCATCACCCATTAAATAATGGTGGAAAGAGCAGCACTGTGTATTGCATCCATGGAGGGGACGGCATTTCAGGGAGAGTGTGTTAAAAGCCAAATAAACTAAGGTGATTGTATGAAAGCATAGCAGGAAGAGGAAGGTGTGATGGTAGTTAAGGGATGGAAAGAAGAGATGATTTATGGTGGAAGAAAGTGGTGGAGAGGAGTGTGGGGAGCGAGGAGAGAGACAGCAAGGTCTTAATGCATTTGTTTTGATATGTTAAAGTGGTAAGCCAAAAAGCTGTTATCCTCAGGTGGTCTAGGTACCTTTCACTTGAATTTCAGTGGAACTACAAATAAGCAGTTAATTGTTACCCTGCGAGCAGAAGTCAGCCTGCCACAGAGATTTCCCAGGAGACCCAAGTAGACCTCAGCACCCACTTCCCTGTGTACAGTGGAGAGGTGGCCTCTGAACAGTGCTGCAGCTGTTGGGCTTCCCAGTGGAGTGATCATGTCTTGGGCTCTGTTGAAATGTGCAGGCAGAGTCTGCCCAGTCAGGGCTGCTCCCACCTGGCCATTCCTGCCAGCAGGAAAAGCTGTTCAATTAAATTTCTGTGAGGAGCGGTACACAGCACTGGGAGAGGGTGCATTATCTTTTTTATCACGTGGTGCTATCATGCTAGTGTTAGCGTCTCTGCAGGCCAGTCCAGCTCTCTGGAGAAGTGGAAGTGCTTGCTAAGGCAGAAGGGGCAACACTGATGTGCTGCTGGGCAGTTTGTTGCTGGTGGGATCGCTGGTGTGGTGTAACATGTGTTTGGGCTCCTCTCTCTGCAGGAACGCAGCTTTGATTGTAAGATTTGTGGCAAGAGTTTCAAGAGATCTTCTACTCTGTCCACCCACCTGCTAATCCACTCGGACACTCGGCCCTATCCGTGCCAGTACTGTGGGAAGCGGTTCCACCAGAAATCCGATATGAAGAAACACACCTTCATTCACACAGGTCAGCCCTGCAGCTGCTGGTGTTCAACTCCAACCATAAGGGCGGGTCTCTGAAGAGGTCTCTCTGCAACAGTCCATTCCTCCTCAGCTGGGACAATACATGCATCTCCCCGTGCTTCTCACTGCCCTGCTGCTATTCATGCTATCTGAGCTCTACTCTTGCAAAGAAGGGTGATTTGAATGTGGTTTTATGAACAGCAGCTGCAAAATAACCCAAATCTTCACAGTCCAATCAGTGTTCCCTTAATGGGATCCACCAATGTTTATTCAAAGGGCTTTTGTGTAAGACGATTTGTAGAGTATTATATTCGTGTAGCCTTGATTTACAGCTGAGGTCCCTGGAAAATGACAGGTGAATTTGATTGCAGCATTTTTTTTTGCAGGATCTACCAATTTACAATAGGAACAACAGGAGTCTCCTCCTCTAGACCAAACACTAAATTGGAGGGCCTAGGGTCCAACTCTTAGTCTAAATATTTGTTCAGAGATTGTCTGCACTTCCACCCAGACTTTCTGAGAAATGGCTGCAGTTTGATACAGAATGGAAGGAGAGGTGCAGAGTTCTCAAGTTTCACTGTTAGTAACAAACATGGAAACTAATAAAGTGCAGGTGAATCACCAAAGGAAATTGTTTTAAAAATACCATTCAGTGAGAAGGCAGGTTTGTCAGAAATCTTTAAAAGAAAATCTTGCCTTTCAGACCTGCACCATTCACTTAAAGTAGAGGGAAATGAATGATGTGTGAGATGCAGAAGCATTTGTAGACACGAAATAACAGCTGTACTGGCCAAACCCAAGGTTCAGATGACCAAAATCCTGTTTCCAGATAGTGACCACTAGCAGATATCATGGGTGAAGCCTAAAAATGGCAAATATGTAGAAAGATGGCATTATATGTAGCACTGCTTGGTTGTGACTTTTTTAGATGATGAGCAGTGAACAATAAATGTTACTTAGAAAGATTTTCCACCAGATGTTTGCTGGATGAAAATGAAGTATTTAGGAAGCAACATAAAAAGTATTTCCATAGTAACTTTTTCAAATGAGGCTTGATTAAGTAGAATTTCAGCCAAATTCTGAATCAATCAAAACCATTATTTTGTTGTGAGATCAGAAACTGTGCCTGGGCTTTTAAATTGCTAATATAAAACCAGGTCCTTAACTGAATCAGGGATCCCTTTCATATGCAGCATACACTTGTGAACTGAGCCTTCAGCACACTTTGTATTATTTTATGTTTCTAAGAATCTGATCTTCAAACTTGCAAAGAGTTTGTTGCTCCAGCTGAAGTCAGTGGGCTCTGCAGGTGCAAAGCCACTCTGAAAATCAGGCTTGGTTTTGTGGTTGGGTTCCCTTTTATATGTTATTTGATAATAAACACTATGAAAATGCACTGAGATCCTGCTCCCATGGAGGCCAGTGGAGTTTTGCCACTGACCCCTCTGTAGGAGAAGTTCCAGAGGCTGGATTTATTCCCATTTACATTACTTGCCTGCAGGAGAACTTCAGGGCTAGTTCGGGTGTCTGCTAGCGTTTCAGTGTGGGTAACAGAAAAGAGCAGATGTCTGGATGAACCCTGCCCTTCAGGGTTCACTTAAGGACCCTCATGCCTTCTTTGGGGACAGACCCCAGCTCACTGGGTTTGGCTTAACAACCTCCATCTATCTATTCCACCTGCCCCCGTGCTGATGCTATAATAATTGATGTCAGGGATTCACCATGACCTGGGGGTCTTTCCAGGAGTTCCTCATGTTTCTAGGACACAAAACCAGTTTAAATCACACAGAGCCCATGCAGCCAAATGTGTTCACAAGTTGCAGTGTCCTCGGAGCACTCTGTGCTTCAGGCTGCTCCCAAGACTATACTGGGCCGATGGAGGTGCAGCCAAGTCCAGGCCTGCTCATCTGCAGTGCACTCTCAGCTAATGCTTTGGGGCTCCCAACTGCATGTTTTTTGTAAGGATGACTTCTTTGGTAATCACACAGGAATCCCCTTGATTAGCTTTAAGGCCCAGTGTGTGTTTGCTCTGGTCCAGCATAAGCCGCATGTTGCCTCTTTCACACCCTTTCTCTCCTGCCTTCTGCTTGCAGGTGAGAAGCCTCACAAGTGCCAGGTGTGTGGAAAAGCCTTTAGTCAGAGCTCCAACCTCATCACCCACAGTCGGAAGCACACAGGCTTCAAGCCCTTTGGCTGTGATCTGTGTGGCAAAGGCTTCCAACGAAAGGTGGATTTACGGAGACACCGGGAGACACAGCATGGCCTGAAATGACTCACATCTGCAATATGGAAAACACCTACAACACTATGAGAACAGACTCCCTTGGCTTCCCCGCTGGACCCAAGCCCTGTCCTGAGCACAGACCCTGGCATTACCTTTCTGACCAGGAGCTCGGAGAGGAAAGAAGAGGACAGGGCCATGCATTGATAGCTCAACCCGAATGACTGTGAAAGCGGAAATTAAAGGCTGGGGTTTCTCTCTTTCTCTTCCCCTCTCTGTTTCTGAAATAACACTGGAAAATAAGCCTATTAGATATGAAGCCTGATACTCCAAAGATGGATAAGCTACCAGATATCTGTAAGCTGGAAAATATTTCTCCCATGGCCAAGATCAACCCCCAGAAGTTTTCAGTAGCTTGAATCACCTTGCAGGGAAACATGGCTATAACAGTGTTTACATGGTAATGACAGAGAGCCATCAGCATGTGGTGTAGGGAGCGCTTGCCTTGGTTGAGTTGCAGTGCTGAATGGCTTCACTCTTGGTTTCCTGTCAGGAAAACCTGGAGGATCAGGACTGAACCGTGCAGTTTCACGTCTTGCTGGTTTTTAAGCAAGGGTACCAGCTTGAGCCTGATCCTGCTCTCACTTGTTCTGGTGTAAATCAGGGGCTTCATTAACATTTATAGAGAGGCCCTTTCTATCCTCCCAGAGCCATCTCTCTGTGCAAGGCCTGGCTGTGTGCGTGTGTGTTTGAGGCATGAGGGGTTACTTCTTGCTGCATCCACTGGGGAGAAGGAAGCTTGTGAAAGACAAGTGGAAAGGCCAAAGCACAGAGTTATGCCTTGAGGAGGGCAGGAGCACCAGGGAGGCACAGACTTTCTGTCCAGAACCATTACTGGCTTCTGCACTCTGGGCTTGTTCTAATAACTGGAAAACAGCTACTCAATAGCATCATTTGTATATTTGTTTTTGTTTTTTTAATTTTTAAAGGGAAACTCAGCTGAGGTGGGCAGGAATCATTATAAAAGTATAATTGACTGAATTTGCCTTAAATGACCCTGCATGTACCTCAGTTTAAAAAAATGCTGTTTTTACTCTTGACAGGTTTGTAAATGTCCTTATTTAGATTTTATGGAGTGTCTTATGTTTATTGGTACATATTTATTGGAACAATGTTTTAAGTTAATAAAGTATTGAGGATGGTCCAGAGTGATTTTTATTTAATATGTAACTTCAGCACATTTGTGAATGTCAGCTGTTACAACAATATACCACAGTGATGGCCAGGGATATGGCATTGAAGGAGGGAATGCAGGCATAGCAGAATTTGCACAAGTGCTCTGGTGATTAAAGAACACAGCCATATTTATTTGTCCAACTCCCACTGATTTCAGTTAAAATACTTCACACTTTTGAAGACTGGGGTATACTGTGCTTAGAACGATCACCATAAAAGAGTTTAGAGGGGAAACAGCAGTTTTAAGCGTCTGCTTTGAAAACGTAGACTGGCAGAATTCCCCACTTAACCCAGGAGGAACTTGAATGTCCTCCTGCAAGATTAAATGTCTGTGCCTGGGAGTTTGTACGGACACCTGAGCAGCAGGTATGTCATTTATACTTAAGCCTGTTAGGACTCACAACAGAATTGCCTTTTGCCTGCCTGCCTTGTCAGCAGGGCTTGCTCCATCTGGCAGTCGCAGCCCATACAAAAGAGAAGCAAGAGGATGACGGAGGGGTCCCTTGTCCTTTTCCCAGCAGAGCACAGCATGGCAGCCTGGGCTTTTACATGTGCACATAACCTTGTGTGCCCACATGGATACATACTCTCGTTTCCAGCTTTGTACTTTTATTCTGGATAAAACCTGTGAGCAGAGGCCACCGCTGGGCTGGCCCAGCCTCTGGGGCACCCTGCCCACCTGAGGGCTGTGGCACTCCACCTGCCATGGTGCCACCCAGGTCCCTCTGTGCTTCTGCTTTCTGCCACCTCTGATAACTTCAGCTGCAGGCCCTTCCTCACAGGGTTGCCCTTGCAGGCTGTGGCGGAACTGTAGCTCTGCAGGGCTAACCCAGCATGTGCCACTTGGGCAGGGGTCAGCTCTTCCACACATGGTTGCCCACACCAAGGCTTCACAGGCAGGAATTTTATTAAACAGAAATGTGGCGCACAGTCACAGTGGCCAGGGTGAGAGGCTGTGGCACAAGCACCGCAGGAGGTGCAAGGTGTTCTGAAGACCACATTAGGCCTATTATGCTGGGTTAATTAATGCAGAAGATCCCTGTAGAAGACTAAGTGGTAATGGGGAAGGCCTGGTGATGCCCTGGGCCCTGCCCAGACCAAGGGAGGCTTTGAGGAGCAGCTCAGCAGGCATGCAGGTAGGCTTGGGGCTGCCCCTGGGGCGATGCTTGATGTTTATTTTACAGGGAAGCTGCTGTTGTAGGTGGAGCGAGTGCTGGCCAGGTGTACCCAGCACAGGGTGGCCGGGGTGCAGGAGCTGGCCCCAGCCCCTCTGCCCTCAGGAGGACCTCTTCCTGCCAGGCACAGCCTCCCTCCCGGCAGGCAGGCCTTACTCCAGCAGGCCCTGAGCCGGCTCAGTTACCGATACTTACCTTTAAAACTAAGATAGCAATGTGTACCTGCCCCCCCCCCCGAGTGTCTCATTTTCAAACAGGACAACTAGTGTGGTTTGAGCCTAGTGCTGACCTGCTGGCTGGGGGTGGGCAGCCAGGGGAGGCAGCAGCTGGTGGGGTGGGAGGGCTCTGCAGCACTGACACAGCCTGGGTGGTAAGCCTGTTCTTCAAGAGAAGAAACTCGGCAGGTGTTTTTATTGGTTTAAGTGTGTGTTCCCCCAGAGCGTCTTGCAACTTACTGGTATACCTCGGGGCACCAGTGTCGAGCCGTTGCTCAGGCCCAAACCCCTTTGAATGGGCCCTACATGGCTGCATGGGAGGGTGTTCCCCGCCTCACCAGCCCTGCTTGCAGCAGGCGCCAGCTCAGCTGCTGATTTGGGTGAAATGTGGCTACCTCTGGGAAAAAGTTATGGCAAATGAAGAGGAGGAAAAGAAGATCTGTGTGGGGAGAATCAGAACAGGCTACTGAGAGGCTGTGGTGCAAGTCTGAAGATTGGAAATATCTCTCTCAATGTTATTACTGCGTGCCATTAAAAATGCATTATGCATATTACATGACTCATTATTCATGAAGCAGGTTCCATACCTTTTGTCTGCCAGAGTAACAGTAGAAAGGGTAAGGAGAGATGCTGGAGCACACCTTTGTTTCTTTCTGTAAATTTTTAATGACACCTCTAGCTAACCAGTTGGTGAAGCTCAGTTCCTGCATAAAAGTGGAAAGGCAGAGCTATCTACAGGACGACTAAGCCTTTCAGAAGCTAATTTGAGCTTGTGTTCATCCACACCAACGATGATTAAATTACCTATCAAGTGTGCAGAGCTATCAGGATTCAGGGCATTGAAAAACAAGGTGAATTTATCTGATTGATTTAGAAGACATGGGTGGAACAAGTGGGTTAGAAAAAGAAAAAGTCTATTCCTTATATGTATTATAAAAGTACTTCTCCTGGCAAGCAGATGAACTTGTTAGTTTGCCTCCAAAAGTTGTTTTGCCTGCCCAGAAGACAAATTTATTACTTGGAATCAAAATGCTTTATCCAAATCAGTTAGCAGGCTGAATTAATTCATGAGGCAGAAACAAAGCAACTTATTAGGTTTCATCCTTATGCCGAGCAAAGATGTTTAAAATTAAAATATGCAAACATCATCTGTGTTTTCTATACAGTCAGTTTCCAAAAGTTGATAGTAACACTCAGATTGGATATTGCAACATGAGGGAGAGAGCAGCTCTTCTGGGCCTTGCTCCTTCCTCAACCAAAACTTTTGTTGCAGTTGATGGGGGTGAGGGAGGAAGAGGTTTCTAGAATAAGCCCTGGGTGAAAGATTGCGAGACTCGTGCAACTGCATTTGCAAGCTGTGCTGTTGTTGCACGTTGACAAAGGAGTGCTCCTCAAGTCTCTGCGTTTTCCTTCCATAAGAGAGAAAAACCAAACAGGTCAGTTGTGTCAAATTCATCTCCGGCGTAACCCCAGTTCACATCAGGAATGGATTTTGCCTTTATTTATGATTTGGGTCTTACTCTAAACTTAATAGTGAAATATAGCTCAGCATACAGCCCTTTGAGGGAATTCTGATTTAGAAAAGCTCTGAAATATGCATGTAAGTCAATGAAGTGCTTCTCTAGCAGGGACCTTATGAGATGCCTGCTCAGAGTTAAAATACCAGAGATTTTCCCTGCTGAATCCTAGAGCTCACTCCATTGCCAAGCCACATCCTGTCTGTCTGTTTTCACCTGCAGTAGAGATGGCTTCTGAGAATGCCAAGGGTAATTTTTTTTTTTTTTTCCCCAATTGTCAACAGGATAGTGGTAGTTTTCAGTATTTTTTTTTCTTCTGAGTAATAAAGCAGTCTCAATAGATTTAAGGCATGTAAACTTCTGTAATGCATTATAAGGCACATAAAGTGATGGAAACAGATTTTAAAAGCTATTTGCACATCGAAAGCTGCAGATGTGTCTGAATATGCGTTGGGTATGGGTATCTAGTTGTGTCTATGACTTCTTTACTGGGGGAAGAAAAAAGAACCCAACATGAGTCTCAGAAAGTTTCCTGAGTCTTTTTCACACGAGCTTGTAATATACACAACGTATGGACTATAAATAGAGGGAGCACATAAATCTTGAAGAAAATGTTTCATACATTATAAAAATGCTGGCCATACCTTGTTAGAATAATGTTGCCTAACGGCAACCTGGAGCATGTGATAAATCTTTCAAATAAGATGAAAGCAAGCCATTTTTGTGTGCTTGTTTCAACATGCTTCTTCTCATCTGGATTTTTTTTTTTTAGTAGAGATGACACAACAAAAGAATACTGAATGAGACAAATCTAGAAAGAAAATATTGTGACAGCTAATGAAATTATTTCCTTCTTTTAATACCATCCAGCCAGCTTTGACACATGTGTGATCTCCCAGCCAGCTGGATACTACTGTGCATGGGGCATGTCCGCCCCCAGGTCGCCCAGGCCCAGCTTGCCAAGACACTGGCAGCAGTTGCTGCAGCGGTGACAGGACTCCTCTCAAGCAGCCCAGAAAGCACCTTGGCTGCTGGCTCGTCCTGCCAGCTCCCTCCTTGGTGTACAGGACAGAGGTGGCTGGTCAGCCAAGGGCACTGGCAGGAGGGCAGCGCAGCATGCATTTAAAATGGCCAATATATTCCATTGATTTAGTTACTGCAATGTAGGCAGCTGGCATTAAAGGGAAATTGTAATCCTCTGAGTTGATAGACAGTTCAGTATGATATACCTTGCGTTTTATACTTTTTTTTTTCCCCTGTGAATAATAAATTTCTAAAACTCACTGATAGACTCAATGGGCAAGTTCAAAGGGGAAAAAGAGGTATCAGTGCCAGAGACAGGAAGCTGAACTCCTGCGCTTTAAAAGAATACACTCATCTGACAAGAGGCAAAACAGATGTTTTCAGTGTTTCATATAGGAAAGTTTTAAGTATTGCAGTGAAAAGCCACAACAAATTAATTGTATTTCATTAAGTGATCAGCCAGAAGAGATTAGACATTTACTTGGTCTAATTGCTTGCAGTGGCTGCTTCTAGTGATTAATTTACCCTGATTTAAGCCAAAGGATCTTATGTTATCTGTTAAACCTGCTAAATTCCCAATTTCACAAACTGTCAGCTCTGCCTCTACTGTTGCCTTTTGCCTCTCTGAAACACAGCAACATGCATAGGTGGGCAGGAGGGCGAAACCAGCTCCTGAGAAGGGTATAGGTGAAAAATGGTCTTGATCCTCTTTATGCAGCTGTTCCAACTCTTTGAGCTGGTGCAGGAGCGTCAGTTGCAGGTGTAGACATCCCTTATATTGCAAACCTGGTGGTCGGGTAGCTGGGACCTGCTGGACCAGGATGCTCTTCCTTGCACTGAGTAATAGCGGGTGTGAGTCAGGGCGCCGGCGCCTTGAGCTCTGAGAGCAGAGAGCTGGGTCTTCCTGTGTGCTTGTGCCAGGCTTTGTGCTGCAGGGGCCTGACCTTTGCTGAGCTCTGCCGTGTACTCTATGTATCTGCTGTCAGTCAGTTTTGGAATTATTTGTGTTTTCAGTAGCTTAAATTAACATTAATGGCAATTGAGAAGAGTCCCCTTCCTGTGTGATATTTCCACCGCGGCTGAGGTGCTTTGCTTGTGAGCTCCGCTGCCCCGGGAGCTGGGTAGCCTTGCTCCCTCCCTGCCGTTTGTCAAGCTAGGCCTGGCTCTGGTGGGGCTTGCTGCTGTTGTTTCCTACAGGGATTTGGCAATCTCTGGACTGATTTCTGTGGCCAGCTGAGGTGACAAGGCCGTTTGCCATCTCTCCCTTCATCCCAGGCGAGGGGGGCGATGTTCCAGCGGGTGCTTCCGTCCCAGTTTCCCCAGCCCAAGTTGCGTCACAGACCCTTGCAGGGATGGAAAAGAACGGTTGCATTTATGGGAGGAAGGGGTTTTATGCAAGTGGAGTGAGCTCCATCCTTTCTTACTCTTCCCTAAATTCTAAATACCTCTGTCTGAAATATTTCACGCTGCTCACAGTGGGACTCCAGCCAGATGTGGGGCCATGGAGGAACATGTGCCTGCTTAAGTGTGAAGTGCTTCAAACTGCTAGGCACCAAATAATTTCAGAGGGGGAGATGTTTGACTGTTACTTCTCTCTTTTGAGACTGCTGTGGTTTGGTTTTAACTGTGGCTCTTTCAACTTGCCATTTGGATGTCCGTTTTGTTCCTCTGCATGTTCGGTTGCTGAAATCTCATGTTTGAGCAATATTTTCTGTGGGCCTCCACATGATGGAGAAGCCTGCTGCAGCCTTTGTACTGATGCTCTGGCAAGGTTAAGGATCTCGTTCTCTTTGCTGGTGTTTTAGATCTCAGTAGTGGCTGGACACCCAAGGAGCTCTCTACAAAACGCAGGCATAAGGAGTTATGGTTCTCAACCCAGGAATTGTGTTGGATCCTAAGGATCCCATACAGTGAAGAGTAACACAAAAGGACATCTGCACCGGCTTGTTGGGTTCTGCCACTGTTCATCCAAATTGGGGGAAATGCTACAATTAAGCAGCATGACTAGATGTTTAGTATGTGTTTACAGTGAGGGTGTCTGTTGTTGCTGGTAGTGAGAGTCTCCTGGGTAAATGTTATTACCCTCTGTCTGATCCTCCTCCTTGTTAGCTGTGTGGTGGGAATTCAGCTGATAATCAGTGAAGCTCCCCGAGGGCGCAAGTATTGGCGGATAAATTGAGTCTCCAATGGTGGTACCACTGCCTCTTGACTGGAGTGACCTGGCAATGCTGGAGGTCTGGTGGGCTTAGTTTTGCAGGGGGGCATAAAAGGTAAAACAACTCCAACAACAACCCCCCCCCTTGTTTCCTTGCACTTTATTTTCCTGAGTGCTGTAGAAGCCAACAAATACTGAGCCTCACTTCCTACCCAAAAAGCTGCTGCTTATCTTTCTCCTAGCTGGGCTGTGGGTGTTGCTGTGCCTGTTCTCTGCTGCTGCTGTGGGGTGATTCAGTGCCATGTGTTTTCCCTGCCCCCCCATGCTGTGAGAGTGGAGGGTCATGTCTATGTGAGAGCTGGTGGCAGATGCCCTTGCTAAGAGCCGGGTCCCACATGTGGGCTCCCAGCCAGGCCAATGCAATGGCAGGGACAGGCCTGTGACCGCGCAGCCCTGTTCATGGCCTGCCACACATCTGGCCTGTGTTTTGAGTGCTCTCTTCCCTATTATTTCAGTCCCTTTACTCCAAAAGGGTGCTCTTATGTTTATTGTAAATAAAGGGTGGTGACTGAAATCAGGTGTATGGGCTAAAGGAGCTAAAGTACCTCTTTAGCACGGCCCACAGTAGCCAGGGGACACAGCATAATCTCTGACAGCATTGACACTGCAGCTGCCCCAGCCATGCTTCTGGGAGGTTTCATGTTCTTCACAGTGTAACAAAGTATTTTGTCAATTTAAACAAGTGTGAAATGGGCCTAATTCCTCATCTGGCAGTAAAAGGGCTTTTCAAACATCCTTTTTATTGTTAGCTCTGTACAAAGCTGTCTTCGGCTGACTGAGAATCTGACTTAACAGCTTTATATGATGCCCTGAGGACTGAAATTCACTCCTGTAGGACAAAAACAAACTAAAATGACCCTTTGTGTGAAGGCTGGTCAGGGCAGAGGAGCAGGGGGAGTGGAGGAGTAGGGAAGATGCCATCAGTATGAGAAAGCTGTGGGCCAGGGGAGATCGTGTTTAACTCCACCAGTCCACAGCATACAGAGGCCTGCTAGGAACTCCTTGTGTGTTTGCAGTCCTATAAACTTGGCAGAGACATTTCAAATAGGGTAATTGCACATCTTGCTAACGGTGGTGTTCAGTTGTATGTTGTAACAGTGGTTGACAAAGAGGTTGGAGGAAACTCCACCACAGTACCTGAGAGAAAATGTGTGTGCAGCAAGTGCCTCTGGCATGTCCAGGCTCTGGGCAGCTGTAGCCAGAAACATCGGGCTAATGATTTGTGAGGTGGTGCTGGAGCAATTTGATTTCTCCACGGCAATGCCTCAAACACCTTGAAGGGGGAATATGACCTGAATGTGACTTGGGAGATGGAGTACTCAAATACGTGCTGCGATCCTGAGGAAGGAAAACCTAGGCTAAACTCACTTGGACACACAGAGCTAAGAGCTACTGGACCATCAATAATTAGCTGGGGAGGGGGGTGTGCATAGCATTACTGGTGGGGATGATGGCTCAGGAACTTCCAGGTATGAGGCATATTGACTGTAACATATCTCAAGAGTTTCCTTGGCAGGGGGAAACTTCAAAGTGGCCTTTCTGGATTTACAGCTGCATTAGGAGACTCTGCATGCTGCTGTGACACTGTGGCCTGAGCTTTACTACCTTACCATGAGTACAGAAAAGTGTCTTTCTAGGGGGTCCTCTAAAATAACCTTAGTTCCTGAACGTGTGGTATATTACTATGAAGTGTCTTGGCCTCTGGTAGTGAACTTGTGGCACAAGGGAATATTTTCAAGGAAACATACGGCCAAAGTTTCAATCTCTTTTTCTAGTGCTGGTTTAACTGATCATCAAGTTGAAACCAATCTGTAATTCCCTTTTGGGGGTGTGTGATGTTCCTGCAGCTTCCAAGTGTTATCAGATGGATTTCAATGCAAGCTTAGTGTCCAAGTGAAGTTTTCAGGATTAGTTTCCTGCAGGGATTCACAGTGAGCCTGGAGGTAAGCTGTCTGGAGGGAGGAGTTGGCTGCTGTGGTGGTCCTTCATGACCAGGAAAGCTCCAACACCCCTGAATTTCCAGTGGGGTTGAGAAGCAGTCCATTAGAGGTAGGTGTATGTGTGGATCAGTGTGTGGCTTGCTCATTTTTGTTGCTCTGGGCAATATCTGTTGACTGTTCAGAGGGCACAAGAGCCCCAGGTGTCAGGTGTGTTGTATATCTGATGAAGAGATTCACTTGTGGAAAAAGACTCAGCAAAACGTTACTCTTGTACTTCTCAAGTGCTGCCTGGGATGTGTTGCAGGCTCAAAGAGGATTGTTTTAAGAGAGGTGGTCTATGAGCATTGTTATGAATTTACAGTCCAACAGCCCCAAAGAATAATTCTGTTCTGTACAAACTTCTACCTATTGAGTTTGGCCCCAAGTTGTCCAGAAAACAAATAATTTCACTAGCTTCCTGTGAAAATACCAAACACAATTCTATGTGTTTTCTTTTCTTTTATGCTTATTTGGTAAATATGGAAAAGAACCTCTTTTCACACTCTTGTTCGTTCTGAAAGGCCCCCAAAATGAATGCCCATTGACTCCCCAAATTAAACTATCAGACAGAAGGAATATCCACTGGAATATTCCTGGTGCCACTGCAGTCTCTGTGTAGGCTTTCTGCTGACAGACATGCTGTACTTGCAGCTGAGCTGTGGAAGTTGGCCTAATTCAGAGCTGAATCAATCCTAGGTTACTGAATGGTGCTGAAGTGCTTTTGCTCTAGTTCCCATGTTGCTTTCCCTCCCTCCCCCAGTTCCCATAATGCAAGCTCTGCAACTGCCACAGCCACACCTGACTGAAGATTTTTAGCAGGAGACAGTAGACACACATGGGGAATTGACACTTGGGGCAAGATTGGAGCTAAGAATTGAAAACTGAAGCAACTTAAACCACTCAAACTACCTCTCTGTTGCTTTCAACCTTCTGACAAAAGCTGTTTCTCTGCTTAGATATGTGCTTTTTACTTGAACCCTTTCTAATTAGCTGGGGCAAGAGAAATGGAAGGGGAGGGGGCAGTTACTTTCCCTTCCCTTGGAACAGTGTCTGCATTTCCAAAAGTTGCTTTCTGTTGGGAGCCAGGGAAATGGTGCTCAAGTTCTTGCAAAAAGCAGACCCAGCATTAGATGCCAAGTACTTTGGAGGATGTGTCCTGAAGTGATGAGCTCTGTAATTTCTTCTTCACCTGACAGACCTTTTTGGGTCTCTTCAAGGCAGGAACGTATGGAGTCATTAATGTACTCCTCAGTGATCCTCAGCCCTTCAACTATCATGTGGGTGAGCTGCAGATGCAGGAATGCACGTGTGTGCACAGTTTTACTGTGCATTGCGGCACTTAGAGCTGGCTTTCTTCCTGTGGTTAAAACCTTCACGCATGCTTCTGGGATCTGAGCACAACACGAACAACCTTGCACAATAAACACATCCACCTAGAATTTTTATTTTCCCAAATCACTCCTTTAGCTAATGTTTCAAAGATATATACGCACCACATCTGGTGCAAACCAAATATTTTCAGTCTGTTGAATCCGAGTCAATATTTGCCTAAGGTATTACAAAGATGGTCATGAAGTTCTGACTAAAGGGAAAAGTGCCCTCATTGAGGATTGGTCTTGGACTTATGTGTGAGCAAAGGGACACAGAGCTTTGTGGTAGGGTGTCTCTGACACCGCTGGTCCTGCACTGCTGGTGCTAGTAATAGTTTCAGATGGCCCCCTTGATGACTGGCCCCTGTGCACTTGAGCAGATAGGGCCTGACTCATCGCTGGTGCTGCTGGGGGACTGGCACTGCTTGTGCACCTTCTCTGACCTGCTAGGCATTCCCCTGCGGCAGCCAGACATGGTGGAGATGTTTGCGGCAGAGGGGTCCTCACTGGAGTGAAGGCAGTGAATAAATCAGTGCATTCTGGTGTGTTGGTTGTGCTCCTGTTGCAGATTTTTGCACCAAACTGATTACTTTGTGTGACTTGCAGGTTCCTGGTGCCACTGCAGTCTCTGTGTAGGCTTTCTGCTGACAGACGTGCTGTACTTGCAGCTGAGCTGTGGAAGTTGGCCTAATTCAGAGCTGAATCAATCCTAGAAATGGTATTAAAATCTGACTTGCCTTTTGGTCAATTGAGACTCGCTTGGGTAAACAAAGGTCAAATCTTTAGTTTCCTTTTTAGTATTTACATAGTTCTGTATATAGGCAAACTCCCATTGCCCCAAGAACATTTAGGAGCTGACTCACATGTGACAGATTTGTCTTACTCTAACTGAAATCAAAGAGCAAGAACCTGACTGTAGGATGACCTACATCTAATCTGTCATATGTAGGGTAAATCTGAGTGGTCTTTGCTCTACACTGAACTGAACCTGTTTGTAGCTCTGTAACCCAGTCAGTAATACATGGACTGCATCTAACTGATATAGCAAGAGTCTCACTGGTGCTGGCGGGTGTTTCTGCAGGCTAAACTCAGCAATGATCGGTCTACTGGGGGAAAACTGTTGTTTCCTGGTCACTGCTGACTATTGGAAATGCCAGGTCAGTAGGCGTTACTCTTATCTCCAGTACTTCCGCTGCAATTCTGTGTGGCTCAGCACATTTTGGGGTTTGTGCTTATGGCAGCATCTGTTTTTTACTCTGCTCTTCCTCAAGGCTGGGAACTAACATAACACTAAGGACTACTCTTAAACCTTCCTGGAGAAAGAACTTGGGCTCAGTAGCTGCACGCCAGATTGTGGTCAGCCTGAAATTCATTGCATTAAACTGGAAGTGGCATATCCAATGCTACCACAAAACAGTTAATCCTCAGAAGCCAGGGTGAAGGATGAACCCACTCCTGGTCAGAAACCAACCTCAGTAGAGAGGGGAGGTTACTGTATGACAGGAGCCTCCTTGCAGTGGGATTACACCCTGCCTAAATGCTTTGTGGTTTGGGGTGCGGGTTGGTCCAACTTACTTATTTCAAATGCCTTTTTTTGGATCTCTTTGTTGCATTTAAAAAGCAGAATTGTTCAGTGCTTTTTTTTTTTTTTTTTTTTTCCTTGTGGGTGACTTAGCAGTCATTACATGCTAAGAGAAGTTACTCCTGGTGATTGCTGTATGTTATGACTATACACCGCATGTTTAAAAGTTGCCTAACAGTCGGTGTTATGGTCCCTGTTCTCATTTGCCTGTAACTGTCAGACTAATGAAGTAGGTTGAACTCTCTTATGTCAGTGCTTGAACTTTTGTGTTGCTGTCTGCTTGGGTTACATGCAGTCACTGTGGTTCAGCAATCTCTGAGAAAAAGGTTTTAGGGAAATGTCACTCTGGCTCTGTGCCCTTCTCTTTATGAAGCTGCAGTTCCCTCTCGTGGCATGTTGGGTGGGATGTCTTCCCTTCTCTCAACACTCCTGTTTGGAGGGTTCCTGCAGAACTTCTTTGTGCCAAGGGGGTAAAAGCACCTGAAAGAGTTCATCGCTCTCAAGCTGCTGTTCTGAGATGGGCACTTTGTTCCTTCAAGGTGTGTGACAGGGAAATGGGACCTATACCTGGGGAGATTAGGGAGTATGGACTTTCCTTAATGACCCTGCCAATTACCTCTACATCATGCTTCTACCTGCATGCCTGTGAGTGGTGTCTGGATGAGACCACTGGGTTTGCTGCAGTCCCTTCCTAGAGCAAAGCAGTGACTCTCAGCTATGTAGCAGGAAATCACTGTGCAGCTGGCTTTAGCTACTGACTTGACACTGCCACACAGACCAGAGGTCTTTTGACTCCTGCAGTGCTGGTGATGAGCAACAGTTTGGTGTGTCTGTTGCTCTTTCATTGTTCCAGAACATTGGGATCAAGGCTGTAGCAAAGATCTTGGGTTTAGCATCAGAGTTCTACCTCTGTCCAACCTGCAAGAATACTGCAAGCTGGGAACCCACAATTCATACAGGTTTGGAGACTTTCAAGGTCTCTGCAGCTAAATTCCCTCAAGATGGTTCCTTGCATCCAGGAAGCAGAGGTGAGAACAGGCAGACTACCTCCAGGGTCCCCCTTCTCTTCCCACAGCCTCAGGACACCAAATGCCAGGGTGAGAAGGGTGGGACAAACCACCTAATACAGGTGGAAGACTTCTGGAGCATAGGGGATTTTGCAGGGTACCACTTCCTTCATGCATGCAGTGGAAAGCTTAACTAGCAGTCATGCTGCTAACGGGCAGCACCAAGCCATGGAGGCTTTGTAGTGGCTGGTGTGATGCAGAGGCTGGTCTGACTCTTGGTTTGGAGGGGCTGCGTGGTTTGTTACGGTCAGGTTGGACTTCTGCTCTGTCACAGTGACTGTGACACCGCCGTGGGCAATGTGCGCTCTGTGCCCCCAGCTCTGAAAACTGAGAATACCCCTAACAGCCAAATACATGACACCCATTTGTGAGCATTAAGTGAGGACAAGAAAACTTGCGGTGAAATGTGGTGGAAGCCAGTTTACCCCTAAGCATATTATGATGGAGGATGCATGTCTTTTGGTGGTAAAATTGTCCAATTGAAGGATGTCTGTTTTAGGTGTTAGGAGTGAATTATTGCACCAATCCTGTTAGAACTGGAAAGTTCTGATTCAGAAGTGGTGCAGACACCTACAGATATGGTGTTTCTGTGATGGTAATAACACTGGAGGTGTGCTGTATCTACCCTCTACTGCAGAAATAACAGATGTGCAGCAGCAATAAATTAGCTAAACACATAATTAGGGATTTGTAGAACTGACTGTTTCAGGGAGAATACTGCTTTCTAGAAGTAAGCATCTCTAAACTGATACCTAAATCTAAAGAGAGAAGTGATTTCTGAGTACAGTCATGAATTAGGCTGTTGTGAACAAGGCGTTATGACCTGTCTCAATCCATTTCATTCTTAGAGGCATGCTTTGCATAAACTAACACAGAAGTCACACCAGTTAAAAAATAAAAGAAATCCTAATGCGCTAAATGACAACCCTTTATGTAGGATCTCATCACAACCTTACATATGGATAGAAATATCATTCTGTTAGTCCATTAGAAGTTTGAGGACATTTTCTTATGCCTGCACTCACAAGTACACCTACCTGTGGTTTCAGGAATCCTAATGTAACAGTCAGATTAAGTGCTTTCTTGCCTATGGCTATTTTACTGGAAATCGTGGTAATGAAGACCTCAGAATAAGCATTTGTGTCAAAAAAAACATGTTTCCAGTGCTTCCACCCTGGAAAGGGATGAAGTAAGGGTCTCTGTTTCTCTTCTATTATTGATTATTTATTGTAGCTCTCACTACAGGATAGAGGACTAAGCTATTCTGTCTCAAAATGTCAAACCTTAACCTTTGTGCAAACTTTTTTAAGTTCAGCAAGCTATGTGAAAATGGGCCACTGTGATTGAATAACGTTAATGTGGAAATAGTTAACTCCCACGCAACACTGTATTTCACCATCTGCAGCATGGCTTGGCTCTGCAATGGTTTCACAGGTCTACGATGCTTGTGCTGATTTTGTGGTGGTTCTCCTATTTATAATTACAACTGTACTTAAAGAACCATCTGTACAGAGATAAGTAGTACATAACATTGATATGTAGATACAGATGCTAAAAACACAATTACGCTTTTGTGCTGAGCATTTAGTTGTCCAGGCTGACTTCATACAGTAGTATCCATCATTGCTTTCAGAGGCAGATTGTCATCCTACCACAGGAGCTTGCTTTCTTTTCTCCCAGGTGGGTTCTCTTGCATCTGGTTGTATTAAAACACATTTTGTGACTGTGCAATTCGGATCACACTGTAACACTGACCTACCCTCCTTATCACCCTATGGCTCCACATGCTCTAATGTTCTCTGTCAATTCTACTGTTACAGTTTTCTAACATTGCAGCTTCTTCCCCACACCCCTTTCTCCTCACTGCGAGCTCATTTGCTGTGCCCTCCTTATCTACCAAACCTCTGTTGTCATCCTCCTCCTCTTCCCTAAGCCTCTGCTGCTGTCTTCTCTCCTCTTACACTCATGTGGCTGAAGTTTCCACACAGCACCTGGTGCTGGCACTTCCTTAGCCCTCTCTCTGAACAAGTGCTAGTCAGGGGCTCTAAGCTGGGAAGTTTGGCAAAAGCTGTTGGTCTGCTGTCGCACACTGTATGTACCTTGCCTGTTTGTGCTGATGCAATTCACTGAATGAAAAATGCCTCCATACTGGTGGTCTGGATTTAAAAAAAGTAAAATAACCCCCCAACAGACCCCACAAAACAACCCACCTACTGAGAAGCATTTTCACCAAGAACTAATACTTACAATCTTTGCTCATATTCAGCCCCATTTACTACTGGATTCCACTCTGAGGTTCATCAGCAAGCTGATTTTCAATACACTTAATGTGTCCCTCTTATTTTTTTTTTTCCTCCCTAATAGAAGGGTTTATTTTTAACAAGTATGCCTGGTAGAAGAAACTCAAGATTTGCAGTCTTACTAGTTTCTAAGACGAGCTTCTACCTACACCCAACCCCCATGCATCTATTTCTTCCTTCGTGGTCCCAAATTAACCCAGAACTACCACTGTCAGACCACCTGGCTTAGGATTCCTTGGACCGTCTCTCATATCCTCTTTCATCTTTTACTACTGGAAACATACTGAAGTTCGTTGCTGGTTTCAAACGTACTCCAGTTTTGCAAGACTCTTAAAAACTAACATTAGTTGGTCTAGTCTGTCCACAGTGTCACAGAAAAGGACAACATCCTCCTGGTTTCTTTCTCAGATAGCCTATAACAGTCCACTGTATCACAGTGGCCACATTATCTTCTCCCCACAGTCTGTTTAAAGCCCCTGGGCTAACCCAGTGAGTTTATTGTTAGGTGGCTGCAATGAGCAGCACTGCGCCAGAGGACGTCAAACTCTCTGTCCTCACAGTGCTCCTGTCCTGTGCTCTTCAAACGTCTCCCATGTAGCTCTCTCCCAGCCATTGGCTCCCTCTTACATCTGTAGCCTCCTCTTGTCTTCTTCAATGGGCAGGAAGGTTATAAATAGACAAGAAGATGGACAAAGTGGCCCGGATTCCTCAAAGACCTCAGCATTCACAATTGAGGCCAGAGCAAATGGCCTCCTTGTAGTCTCTTTTTATTTTAAAGTGCCTGGCCTCAACATACCTAACCATGTTCAAAATCAAGTCTAAAGGTTGCAGTGGGTGTATCTACAGATATGACCCAAATCTGGTGGTGAATACTTACAAAAATCTGACCCAATTCAGCTGTAATGTTTCTGTTTGGTGTGGAGCCAAGTTTATAGTATCAGTAACATTAAGGCAAAGCAACTGATACAGAAAAATATGCTCAATGAACTTCTATTTTTCTTTCAGCTCTGGGTAGGTAAGGTTAGGCAAAAGAGTAAGGGAGGTATTACAGCATGTATCACCAAGAAGAAAGCAAAGTATGTTTTGAATTTCAAATGCATGTTCTACCAGAAAGAGATGTTCCTTTGCAAAATGGTGGGATGCCTGCTATCAGTTTTGGTGAAAGCCATGTTAGTCCCCAGGCCATGAGTGTGGGTACCAGGAGCTCAGAATCTATTTCTGGCTCTGGTCTGACATAGTCCACGTGCCTGGATGAGTCACTCCACTCCCCTTTCACTTTCCTTTTCTGTGAAAAGGGGTTACCTATCTTTGGAAAATGCTTTGAAATTGATGATGAAACTGCTAATTGATAATCCTCTTAAAAGAGTCCTCATGGTAAAGAGCTCACCTCAATACATGTAAATGTACCATAAGAAGACCATTAGCTTAGTCAAAAAAAATTAGCAACTAAAAATAAGCACAATCCTGTGTAATCACTGATCAGTTTGATCCATCTTCAGTGATGAATTTGTAATCTTGGTCAAAGTTCTGAAACTAGACAATTTCTTTCAATTAGTTAAAAGTAGGAATGAATCTCTTCTTTCAGCAATAAAATCTTCCCTGAGGTTGCATTATGAAAGATAATGGCTTTTGATAGGTAACAGCCTATAGAGATACAGGGGCTGTTATCTGGGGATTCCTATATAGCAAGAAATTCTGAACAAAGCTGCTATTGCTCCTCATCACATTTAGTTTTATAAATAAATACTGTACTTCTACTAAGGAAAAATACATTTGAGTGTTCACATAGTCTAACCTACAATAAAGAATTTGGGAAGACAAGTGAAAATGTAAATTTTTGCAAACAAAAAATTAATGGTGTAAAGTGTGTTAAAATGGCTGGATACCAGTTGATCAGAATGAAATTTAGCCCATCTTAAAATGAGAAGTGATTTTAAACTTAATTTTTCTCCCCCCGTCCCCTTTTCTCTGTGTTTAGAAATGTTGAAGTGAAACACACTGACAATTTGGACGCTTTTTCAGGTTGAGAAATTAATCAAAACCAACCTTTTCCTGCAGAGGTTTCATTTTCAACCAAGTAGGCCTCTTCTGATTAAAGAAGTTGCATAAAAATTCTTAATCATCTCTGCACAGGAACACTGCTGTAGCTGTTGGGTGATTCTTATCTGTTTTAGAGACAAGTTTCATAATAATCTATAGATGCTGTTGTAAGAATCATTATATGAGTATCTTCGTCCGTCCAGCAACAGTCGTGTGGCCCCCGGGCAGCGTCCTCCCAGCTTTAAAGAGGCTGTGTGTGTAAATGGGCACCAAACCAATGACACACGTGAGCCTCTTCCAAGGAGCGAGGGGAGAGATGGCCCGTTCACCTCCCTGTGCTGAAAAAATGAGCCCTGCAGCAGGCTCCCCACAGTAGCTCGGTGTGCAGATGGGAGGGTGGGAGGCACGTGGCAGCCCTCGCCAGGCAGCGCTGTCCCTTCCTCTTCCTCTTCCCCTTGTGGGGTGTAGGGAGCCAGCGTGAGGGGTGAGAAGCCCAGGGGTCTCCTGCCGTGGAAACTGACTGTTGGGTGGGATCTTTACAGTGGCAGACAGGGAGCAGGCAGGAGGATTAGAGCCAGCTGCTGGAATTAGTGAAGGGGTAAAGTGGAGAGGAATGGCCAGGCACTGGGATGGGAAGAACAGGAAAGATTTGGAAGAAGAGGGAAGAGACAGGAACAGAGTAGAGATATGAAACAGGGTGGGGTGTCTGTAACTCTGATGGATGTGATACCCAGTTGTGAATTTTTAGTAAAAGGCTTTCAGTAGCACTAGGTATAGAAAAATCTCGATGGAGTATTATGTGTGAAATACTGAATTCAGTATTTTTAAAAGCCTGTGGCTCTTGGAAATTGTACTTTGCTACCTCTCAGGCTGTAAGAGCAGATGCTCTTGGGCTAACCTGCAAGGAACTTCCTTCCTCCATTTGTAAAGGAAATAAGGATGTAAAAGATATATATCTATGCTGTTGTGCTTCCCCCCCCAAACACACATGCTTCTTAGTACTGGTGACTTTATCAGCTTTGCTTAAGGCATCATCTCTCTTGTAGTCAAGGTTATCAGATAGAGATGAACTAGGAAAAATGAAATCCAGCTTTTGACTCGCACCCTTAAAATATAAATGATGTAACTCAGAATCCAGCATTACTCTTACACAGATCTTTACAGAAGATCAGCAATCAAGTACCAAAACTGAAGGTCAGTGTTTTACCTTTGAATCACCAGATTAAAAAAAGGATGTTTCTTTCAGTGAAACCTGCACAACAGCATTAACTTACAGCTGCATATTGACAGAGAGCCTTCAAAGCAGCTAAATACACATTTATAGCTATGCTTTTAAATTTTAACTTTTTTTTTTTAATGCTATGACAAATTTGAACTGTAGAGATAAGGTGACAGCATGCTGCAAAGTGTGAAGTGTGCTTGACAGTTTAATTAAGAAACCAGCTAGCTGGTCTTATATATTTTTTCAGTATGAAAATGACCCCTTCTACATGCCATCATTTGCAGGACAGTATCATGAGGCCTTTTAGATAACTCATAGCGTTACTGCCAAGCTGAATTCTAAATATTTGGCATCTTAGCACTAGAGCATTGTGGACCAAATCTTGTCCCACATCAGCCCCTGCAGTGGGAGGAGGGATGGCTTGCAGATAGGCACTACAGCTGAAAGAGCTGTGGGTCCTACTATAGGCTGTCCATGAAGACCTGGACAAATCGCTTCACTCCCTTGTGCTCAAATAGCCTTCTGTAATGTAGGGACTTGCTACAGCAAACTGGTAGCTGTGGGGCTGCTTGCTCACAACAGGAGCTTTGCTCAGCTCCTGTCCAGCTCTCTGGTGTGCTCTTGGTGAGCAACACATGGGGGGTCTGATGCAGAGAGGCTCCGTGGCGCACACAAACCACACGTTCCCAGTGAAGAAGTCTCACTTAACCTAGTGTGTAACTCAGCTAGCACAGGAACACCCATACTGCTTTTTGGCAAACAAGGTGACCCATCCTGGTCCCATAGCAAGGCTCCAGTTTAGCTCAGAGAGAGATAAAACTCATCTTAACACAAATACATAAAGTGTTGTTCAAATTTATCTCTTCTTTCTGAGAGCAGCCTCTGCTTATACAGTAAGTGAGGATAAAACCAAAAAGCATCAAATGGCATTTGGATTCTTAAGAAACAATGCTTGCAGTGAGTTGAAAATGTTTCAGATTCATTCTTTGGAAACAATTTGTGTGATTTCTTCTGTTTTTCTTCAAGTGTGATTCTGTTTTTCTTCAGCACTGCTTGCTGCTTGGGGTGTGTGGTTTGACACTCAGCTTGTCAGTTTAGTATTTTGAGATTGTGAGTTTTTGAAGAGGGCACATCTGTGGTTATAGAAGAAAAACAAGAAGCATCAGATGTTCGGTGTACAAAAAAGCAGAGCTTGGGAGGATCTTAGAAATGAATAGTTAGCAGAGATGACATGTATTTGACCCAGAACTGTTGAGGGCTAATGTAGTATCTGTAAAACCACTTATTTTCCAAGTTTTCAAATGCCCTCTGGAGAAATTATCTTAATAAGGAAGAAACACTTTAACTACACTTCTAGTTGTGAAATTCTATAATAAGCCAAGGATCTTAAGCAGCAAAAATACCTACTTTGCTTTTTATTTTATTTAATGAGCCCACAGTTCAGAAAAAAGAATGTATTCAAAAAAGCTTTTAAGTGAAGGCATTCTCTTCTGAAAATGAAAGATTGTGATTCCTAAACAAGGTATGAGATTACCAAGAAAACAGTTTGCTCTCATTGGCATCAACAGGAGCTTTGTCATCAGAGCTTTAAGCAGTAAAACTACTGCCCTTTTGAGAACAGAAGGGAGTGTCGGGACTGCAGCTTCATCCTCCATATTACTCCTTTAGACCACTGGGATACTGCAGCAAGAGCCTAGGAATAGTTAAGGCTGATGAACATTGAACCAGTCTTTGTGCAAGGAGGACTCAAGTCAGACTGCGGAGGGGTGTAGGCTTAGGCAGGTTTCTGTGTAAAAGTGAACTGGATGTAAAACTTGCTCAAAAATCAACAGCCAACGGGGTTTACAACAGTGTCTGCCTTTCTTAAAATGCAATGATTATTCTAGCTTATTCAACTGCATTGTTATCAAAAGACCTTAATATTTTCAAACTTAATTTTTAATCTTTCTCTCCAGTACTGATATGAATTCACCCTCTCTTTTCTGGCTATGCAGGTGAATATACTATACCAATATAACTTTGCTTGCACTGTCTCAGTGAAGTATTTTTAATGTATCGTGTGTTTGTTCCTGCTAGTGTCTTCAATTTGAAACACCTGGGTTTTTTTGCATAAGAAGTGCAGGTATTCTGAAATTACCTTCTAACACAGAATTCCTAGGTGATGTTTTAACATGTCAACTGCCAAAGTAACATACCTATACTTTGAACTACAGCCAGCCTTGCTGCATCATTACTAGCCACAGATTTGTAGCCATTTATTCTGTTAAAATAACAAATCGGAAGTGTCTGCAAAAGGCTTTCTCCTAGCTGTGGATAATGCTTGCAATACTGAGATGTTTATGGAAAATCCTGCCCAGTGGCAAATCCTGATTAGCAAACGTTATCATTTTTTTGCATAATAGGGGAGATAGACATGCCTAACATATGGTTGCTATAAAATACCTTAGATGAGTCAGATCTTAGCTGGCAGTTGTAAGCAGGGTTGTTCTGGCTCTTAGATAATACTAGCAATAATGATCTTTTTTGTTACTTAACTACTGTACTGTTAAATTATATTAACCTGATTTGTAGACACTCCCATTTGAGTAGAACAAAAAGACAAGATTTATGATGTAAATCCTGATCTAAGTGTTTGCAGCTTATTAAAGCTGTATCCAAAGTCTTTCAAACTCTCTGTGGTGATGACTAGTTCTAACCAAATTGTAGGACTCTCCAGGAAGCTGCTGCTGTCCCATTATGTGTTCAATTCAGTTACATACCCATAAAATTTAAGAGGCGAAAAAGTGCCAGAAATGGCATTGATTTGATGTGGCTTGCAATGATGCAGGATGTACCTCTCAGTAGCCACACTGGCTTTGTTCTCTGATCTTTACATGCAGCTGTTGCAGGTAATCACAGCATGCAAAAACGTACTAAAGACTTTGCCTTTCAAGTATAGGCTACCAAAGTATTCTGGGGACTGACTTCTATGGGGGGGAGTTTTCATAGTGGCGAGGTGTGACTGCCTTATGATCACCGATGTGTCAGCTCTAGTGTGTTCTTGGAGAAGGGACTCATTAGGGAGCTGTTGTCTTGGGTAACCACAGGATAGCACAGTAAAACTAACAAACAGGTGGACATCTGAAGTGTTACAGAGGCCACACTTAATGTATTATTCTGCTAAGCCTTCCTAAGTCTAGGACTTAAGTCTACACATTCAACTACAGTGGCAAAGTCAGTGGGAAGATAAACCTGGCTCACAGATCTCAGAAACAGTGGTCAGAAAGCTGGTGGCCTTTGTTGCTGGCCTTTCTAGCCCTACCACTACTGTTAATGCTGCCCCAAATGTGATGCTATACCGAAGAGACTATTTTGAGGAGGATGCCCAAAAGGTATCTCACAATATTGCCTGTTTTCCATGGCAAGAACAGTTTATAAAAGCTTGTGCTTGTTTCTCACCTTTCTTCTTGCTAATTATTACTCTTTTTGGCTAGTCTTGTCTATTTTTTCAGAACTCCAGGTTGCCTTGTTCCTTGCTCTACAGCTGCAAGCAACCAAGGGGGAATGACTAACATTTATCACACACATCCAGATCAGCCACTGAGGCCATGTATGCTTTCACTTGCTTTTTGAAACCAGAGTGCTCAAGTAAGAGCTACTTGAAGACACAGGTTTCTAGCTGTCTCCCCCCACCTCACCAAATCCTGTTTAGCACCACAATGCCACAGTTCACATTCTGCAGCGTCTTTCAGGCAGCTTGTCTCCCGAAGCACTGTCTGCAGCCTGTGCAGAGAAGTGGTTCTAAGATGAAAAGTCACAAAAAGAAAGCTCACAAGAGGAAAAGTCTCTAGCAATATTACTTTGTCTTTGCTAATGGCAGGCACACCCACTTCCTTTGACTCTAATCAGAGGACGGCTGGCTGTCAGGTGGTAGAGATATGCAGTTGAGAAACAGAGGTCTTTATAGGTGCCTAGCCCTGCCTTGTATACCATCTGCTGCTTATGGAAACTTAAGACTTGCCAGAGAGAGGATGATTTTGTGTTTTCAATATTTAATGCTCATTGGAAATGACAGTTCAGCCTTACCTGCTACCCCAGTGAGATCAAGCTAAACCCCACCCACAGTACTGGGTGTTCCTAAGCAAGTGCAGAAATAAACAGCAAGTATGGAAAGCTTAGAGGCAAACTGCAGAACTAGAGTGTAACCTCCTGGATGTAACTTTCAACACAGTGGCATTATTTTTTTCCTAAAGACTGCCACTCACTTTAATTCTTTTGGTTTTAACTCTTACAGGTTAAGAAAAAATTCTGTGTGACGTAGTAGCCATCAAAACAACTGAACAAAGGATCAGATTGCTTAGAAACTTCCTACTTTGCAGGGCCAGGTCCCCATTCAGTTTTGTGCCACGCTATTACTAAATGAATTACTCCAGGGAGAGCCAGTCTACTATGGTCAAAGTTCTCAGCTGACTTTTCTGCTTTCTTTCTGCCACCAGGGAATAAGGGCAGAGGCATTAACACCACCAACTTCATGCACTGCACTAAGATATGATTTGGAGAACCTAAATTTAAGAGCATCAGTTCTCTCTGAAGTAAATGGAGACAGGCAGGTACCTAAGGTTGGATGCCTAAATTTAGAAGGTGTGAATACCGCTTTCCCCTTCTCTCTTCCTTTTTTTTCCCCCTCTGATGTGTTAGTCCTTTTACCCCCAGCAGGTAAAGGGAGGTGACACTTAATGTCCAGCTGAGCTGCTCATCCCTCTTGCATTCTGTAGACTCCACATTCTCTCAAACTAGGGAGAGAAAGGTAAGACATGCAGGTTCTACACCAAGATTCGCAGGATCGTTATTCTCATTCCGCCCCCCCCCCCCCCCCCCCGCCAAAACCACAACAGATGTCTCACTCTTAAACTACTCACTGAGACTGAGGAGTGAAAAATATAGGTGAATCTTCTCTGTGTTGTGTGGACACAGCCTTTGAGGCCCCAGATGTCTCTCACGTATGTACCATGCTCTTTGTTGCTCCCTGCTTTAAAGACAGGGTAGATGTAACTTTCCACTTTTGGGTTTAGACAGCAGTGCAGCCTTGTCAGTTATGCTGCTCTAGATCTACTAAGGCACTTTTTTGTTTTAATAGTCTTCAATTAAATAAATCAAGCTCTCTTCTGCTTGTTTTATTGCAGAATTTTGCATTACCATATATAAGCATAACATGATTTGCAATCTTTACAAAGGTGCAGGGTAATCTTTGAATACCTGATAATTTACAGGTTACGCTATGACTTGCCCACTTTCCTGAAATAGTGACTATCAATCAAGTGAACCACTCTGAATCCCTTTCTTCCCTCCAAAACCCAAGATAAATCAACAAGCTTGGTCAACGGGCACAAATAATTGAACAGCAGCAATGAAGGGCTCTGCTCTTGGAAATCCAGTATTACAGAGTGCAGTACTTACACTGACAGTATTTACAGGACTGTGAACTGAACTTTGGTGTGAAAATAGACACAAAAGCTTTTCCTCCATCCTCTTTAGCCAGCACAAAGGCTGCTTTGAATGACTTTGAACAATTTGACTTTGTATATGTGGTTTTATTAACAACACTGCTTTCTTCCTGAGATTAATTCATTACATCTATAGAAAACTCAGTAAGAAATCCGTATCTGCACTATTCAGGTATGTCACACATTCCTCCTTTGAAGCTGAGAAGCTTGCAACAGCATGAAGTGGGCTTTGCTTTAAGCTTTAAACTAAAGTGTTTTTCTGTTCTTTACTATATCCTTTATATATGTTAGGAAAAAAAAAAAAAATCACAGTAGAAGTCTGGTTTCCCCCCTGCTATTAAGAAACACATCATACCATATTTGCCTTGCTACAGGTCCACTGCCAGATAGGCTTGGATGCTTTACATGATCACAGCAACAGACTTTCGTGACTTTATGATCCTTATGTTCTAACCAGCTGATGGCTTTCCCAAGCTCATGCCCCTTTCATAGAGCTGTTCAGAAGTAGAGGCTTATGTCCCATCTACTCCAAGCCCCAGATCCATAATGTCCCTACAGGCCTACAGCTCACAAGTCACTAAAATTTAGCATATCTGAGATAAGGCTCAAACCCACCACTGAACCGAGTGTCAACTGTTCTCATCTGCTCAACTAACATAGGAAGGAAAAACAGTAAGCACAGCGGCAAGGCCACAAGGAAACAATCTGCCTGCAAACATAACCAAAATATGAAGGGTGGGGGGAAAGTGAGCTGAGAAAGAGTAAAGTCTGTTAAAGGACAGATAGTTGTGGCAGAAATTAGCTTTAAGCTCATAAATGAGGTGTAGATTTGAACATTTGTAAGCAGTTAAGCTGTTATAAAACATGCTCATAAGAAAACTACACAGATGAACTTAATTTTTGGTGCTTGAGTTGTGCTCTTTGTGCCACAAGATAAGGTTGATAGTATGAAAGATCCTTTTGAGATGAGTCTACAGCCTTTCTCCTACTCAAAAGTCATGGATGTATGTATATTTTCTGCATTTTTTTTTTACACGTGTTTTAGTCACGTCTAAGGGAGATGAAATCATTAAAGGTAAGTGAAGAATATCCCTTCAGGGCATTTCCAGCATATTATGGAAGTCTGTCTTCTGGACTGGTGAAGAAGGTCATAGAAGGAGAAAGGTTATTCCGTTCTCTTAGGGCAAGGAAAAGAATGAGTGAGCTTACTACACAGCAGCCGAGGAGATGCAAAAATCCTGGAAGCTTACTTTTTTGAGTTGCTAAGGCAGACATTAAAGCAGATACAGTGAACCCTGATAAAGAGGTCTTTGGGCCTGTGACCTATTCACTCTTATACAAGATCATACGTTTCCTACACAGTAAGTGCTGAATACCAAGCCTAAAAATAACTAACAAAAAAATGACACCACTAAACTGACAGGAAATGTAAAAACTTTCCAAATGAGAGCCATCAAACCTGATGAAACACAGACATGTTCCTGATATGATGTGCATTTGTAATGCCTTCTAGGTGTACGCAGTATAGCAGCATTGTCATGGGGTAGTTGTAATCTTTATGCCCCAAGGTAAATGTACATGGAACAGAACAATAGCTTGCTCAGAATCTACAGTGAAGTACTAGCTAAAAATAGAAATATATTTAACTTCCAAAATCAGAAGCAGATAGATATAAATTCAAGGTTTAAGTTTTGCTCAGAGTATCATACCTATTACTCAGTCTTCTATAAGCTTATCTTTTGGTAAGGTCTTGTCCCTTCTTTGCATATGTATCAGGTAAAAAGTTTTCCATCATGGTACAACACCAATGTACCTTCTATCCAGATTACATCATGCATTCTTATGAATTTGATATCAGACATGCTCTGATCACAATGGGTATTTTTTTCCTATTGCATACTTAGAAAAATGCATAGCTTTAACTCTGCATTAAAGGTTTTCCTCATTCTAAATTGTTGCTTTTACAAGTTGTATTGAACATAACTTCCCATTACAAGGTAAGTTAGGAAAAGTGAAGCATCACCTAAATAAACTCTACTGCACAATGAAGCTTCCAGGGAAAAGCTGCATGGGCTTCTGTGTGTTGGGGGCAATCAACATATTTATCCTGATTATCATGAAGGAACTACACAGCAATAAACTGAGTGCAGAGCTCCCTTTTGGTGTCTAACTACAGAAACAAAACAAAGGGAATAAACTCTGTTTTTTTTGAATGGAGTTGCTATGTGGCGGCCCTGGTAAGTCTTGCTTCAGCCTTAACTAGTGCTGGCATTTGCTGCAGACTGAGCACTGTCAGTTACAACTTTCTTCTCAAGTCTGTCAAAGGACAGTGGCCTATGAAGTGAGAACTATGCAATAAACTATATTATGGAATCATTAAGAATTACTAGTGGATTAGTTTTAAATTGCATTTTATGATCAGTTAGTGACAGAAGCAAGCCTAAACACACTCAGTCTAAACAACACAACTCTTAAATGAAATGACTACTAAAATAAAAAATAAAGTTTTTAGTTATTAAAATATATTTTAAAGTCCAAATTAGTAACAGTTAGAGGCTGTTTAAAAATAACTTTTACACAATTTCAAAAACCAACGCTTTTCTTAGAAGTAGCAAGATAAACAGTCTTTAGATCAGACATCTTTGTGTACTGTCGTCATCATTCTTAAGGATCATTGCTCCATGCATTGGGTCAACTGGAAAAATGTCAGCAGCAGTGTTCTTAACACACCAGTCTAATATGCTTCCACCCCCCCTAATTCCTGTAGACAAATTTTGGCTGAAAATTTCCAAAGCAAGAAAAAAACAAACCAATCCAAATTCCCTTCTACTGCTTTTAAACAGACAGTTTTCAGATGACCCATATTTTAACTAGTCTTCATGCATACCTTGAAACAACTGCTGTTATGGTCAACTTCTCCACAAGACTTCAAAATTCTTATTTACAGGAAGGAAATGAAAAAGCAGAAGTACAAGCAGTACAATTAATACTAAATTTCATTTTTCATCTAAAAAAAAGTTCCAACAATTGAAGGTGTTCTTTTGTTCTCTGTGCCACTATTTCAGATAGTAGGAGATGTTAAGATGATCACCTTATTCTGTGAGGAACAAAGGAGTGAGATCAGTAATGTTAATACACTAATTACTTAATTAAATACTATAATGCTATATTCATCAAATCTGTTGAATAAGATCAACATAAAGTATACTTGCTCTTAAATTTTTCAGCCTACCTAGAATGCAAAATCTAATCTTAGTAGTATGCAAAAAATACATAGCTTTTAGCTCAATTTTATATCACAAAGACTGAACACAACAATTTCATTTTAATAATTAAGAAACCCCGCTGAGACTTAGCCATTGTAGCCACACAGAAATTTTTTAAAATAAATTGTAGTAGAACTTGAATAAAAATTTCTCCCAAAATTGCAGTAAACCAACTATATATAAACCAGCTATATATTCGCAAAAGATTAAAGTGATAAGTAAGCAGCTGGCATTTACTGTAAGTGACAAAATGATGACACTCATTTCCATACCATATATATTTCTTTACTTTAAAATGTACTTTACACATTTTCTACTCTGGCTGATATGATCTGCAGTTACTGTGCATACTTACAAAATGCTGAAAATTAAAACCGTTGTTAACTGGCTTAGTTTTATGACATGCAAGATAGCTTAAAATTGACTGACCATTCAAGTAGGCAGTCCTTTCTAAATATTCTTGTTAAACTTTCCAGATCTTCATTTTTGAAATGCAGTTCTTCCAGCAACGTAGTCAGGAACTGTGTGTACATTGGGCTCGTCTGAGTATTCTTGAAAAGTGGAGTAACTTGTGACAATCTGGCAAAAAAACCCCAAAACATACTTGATACAGAAAAGTGACTTTTCAGTGTCAGATGTAAAAAAAGCAAAGCTTGTGAATTTGAACGACTGGATTGAAGAAAGGCAGTTTATAATGCCACACTTGATTCACTACAGTATGTAAGATTGTATGTATTATATACAGTATGATCTGTACCAAAATATGAATTTCTATTAAGATGTAGTGAAACTAAAAAAAAATCTAATTAGAAAAAAGAGCTAGTAGTTTGTATGCCTCTGATCAGTTGTATAATGTTATATAATGTAGACAAACAAAATTCAAAGTGCAAAATGTTACATAATTACACATAAGAAAGGAAAGATATCTGTCATTATTTTCTTCTTTACCAAAAAGCTTTTAAACATTCACACTGTAAAAGTTTTATATTTTACTCATACAAAGAACTATACAAGAGCTATAAAATTCTATCTTAAAGTAACCAAGAATAATATTTTAACTACAAATTATTAACAAGGCTCCTTGACAGAAGTTGTACTTAGTTGGTAAGCCGTACACTGTCAAGCTTCATAAAGACATTCAAGAGGGTTGGTCACTTGGACAATTCTCCCCCCGTTCTGCATGCCATAAAACACAAAGCAAATGTATTTTGCTTTAATCTGAGATTTCTCCAAACACATAGAAGCCTCTCATAGAGGCATTTTGGATTATTATTAATTTTACTTGACGCACACAGGCACGAGACATCAATTAAATTCTCAAACTGAGGGGCAATTGGAATAATCAGAGCAATTTGATTTCTTAGTTTTGACAGTCTATACCTTAAAGCAGTTTAAATTATACTTCTTGCACACTGAACTTTTTAAAAAATAGGCTTTAAGAAAGCCAGACAAAACTAGAACAAAGCTCATTTAATCTTGAGAAGTTTTTATATGGGATACTAATCTTCAGTTTTAAAGCTGATACTATAGCAAAGATTTACTATAGTGAAACTCTTTTCTGTTTTGGTAACAAAATTAAGTGCCTAAAGTCTCAAAGTGGCTGCAGTCTTAAGAGTGCTTCAGAAAAATAAGAGAATCAAAGGGGGAGTGAGGGGGAAGAAACTGTATTTCTGAATTCAGCTTATGAAGTTTAGCTTTAAAATTTAAACAATACTTGACTTATCAAAATTTGCTATTTAGCAACAACATTTTACAGAAAATCCTGCATCTGGGCCTGATTTTCTGAACTGCTGAGTAGATGGAGTTCATCCAGTTTCCACTGATTTTAAAAATAACAACGAATGGAAAGCTGAAAGTAGTTGCCAACTAGGAGAATAAAGTATATACATGAGAACAGACAATGGAAATAAATAGGGCATTAGTGCACATCGTGAAAGAGAATGTTATTAATCAGCTGAAATAATGGAAACTGCAAGGCATGCATTACTGTGTATTGCATTTAGTTCCAGAATCAACAAGAACAGCAACGGAAGGCATAATCTTCAAAGGATCCAAAACCAAACATGCATAGTGCTGCTCCTAAAATGCATTCCCCGGTTTGGAAGGAGCTATCACCATGCAGATCATCTACATATATAATATCTGTATGGAGATGAGGTGAAAAGTTGAGCTGTCGGTTTTCATTTGTGCTTTAATTTTATCTGAATCTATTTTTATCCTAAAGTCCTTTCTTTTTCTCATAATTCTATTGCAAAATATTGCAAAGGTAGTAATAGCTGAATTTACTTCCTAAGCATAAATATATATATAAAAAAATCTTTAATGAACAAAATCAAGTATTAAAACTTAAGCTGAATGTTAAGTAACTTCAACACCAAACGTTACTGACAAGATCGCTTAACAAGAACTCATATCCCAACAACAGTTACTTCATCTTGAATACTGTATTTAGATAAATAGTGCCATTGACACCATATACAAAAGAGTTATTTTAGACTATGTTTGTGAAATGATGTACTTTTAATAAGAAACTCAAGGTGGTCTACAGCTTCCTAAAAACCTCCCAGCTCAGAAAACCTTTACGTGAGTTACAACTGAGATCAATCACCCTGCAGTCATTGGTATTAAGACCATCTCCACTTATAGCTGCACATAAAAGAATATTTTAAATTAAGCAAAAATAGTGATAGAACACAAACAAAGGATCTTACAAGACATAGTAAATAGAGTCCCTTAATACAAAAATAAATTTACAAAAAAGTTTTATTAATAGACTTCTAATGAGTTAAATTATTCTCCATTTCTTTTTGGATTCCATTTCAGTGTGTACATTTAGCTAAATCTTTCAGCTACCAAACACTGATGCTTGGTGAGAAGGACTTTAAAAGATGCTCAAAGTAAGGACATAGTGTGGAAAGAAACAGACTTATGCACAAACTCTGCTATATAAACCCTCCCACAAAAGAGAAGGATTCACAGTTGGATTTGTGATTTTTGGACTGAGGCCGCTAGGTTTTGTAATGTACTTTATGACAGACAGGACTGAGTTGTTTCTTTCCCGGTGAGAGGTATAGCAGTTACTATTTAAACTGGGAAAACAGAGTGCCTCTGCCCAGGGTTGACGATCTGGAGGTTGATTTTTGCATTATGATGCTTTTATCAGCAGGGGAGCAGAGAAGGTGCTGATAGAGGATCAGAGTAACCATTTCAGAGTGTTAGTCTGGAGACAAGGACAGTGGGAGAAAGACCTGGAGATGCATTATTACCAGTCCTCAGTTTGCCTTTCTCAGGATTAAGTAGGTTATATATGAAAAAAGACTGGTGGCATAAACAGTCATGACTTCCTGAGTGCTGGTGCCAGGTGGCTGTAACACTGTGAAACACTCTCTTGGCAATGTTGTAGGTTTACATGCATTTTTAGCCGAATTTTCTTCCTCCTGCCTTGGGCTTAAGAGCACATTAATAAGAACATTATTTTTCCAAAAGAGCAGAAGACTTGTGCAGTTTTAAGTAATATTCTAAATCTAAAATCTTTACACCATGAAGCTCACATGTCAAGCAGTCTGGTTTTTTAATTTTTATTTCTTTTTTGGAACTGCAGTTTGTGATATTACATAGTTTCATGAATTACAAACATGTCCTAACTCTCAGACCCTGTTTAAGACACTCTGTTCAAAGAGTAGCTATTATAGCCCACACTAAGAAAGAAAAAGGTATTGCTATTGTCAGAGAAACTGCCAGGCACATTTTAGCTGGGGATCAATTTTTTTTCCTTATCTGAATTTTGTTTAAAAACTGGTTAAGCTACTAATTATCCGATAAGCAGGAGACTAAATCAAAAAGTAATTTCAGAGAGGCATGTGTAAGTTTCTAGCAATTAGTTAAAAACTGTGTCTAGATGGGACATGTGAAACATTTACAAATATATGTACAAACACTTTAATCTTGGAAAACTGTGTCCTTTCAGCATTTAAATGATGCTTTAACTTGTTGTTTGAGAAGCAGTTATCATCGAGTACTTTTCTACTTTTAAGTGCTGTTGGAACAGAAGCAGCGGCTTTTGTCTGCAAAAGGAGCGAGTGCAAGTTGCTAGTTTGGACTGAGTGGTAAGTTCCATGCTCTAAGTAACACTGGCCCAATGTATATTTGAGGCACTGGACAACAGAGCTTTAAGGGCTGTGCTCTCATCCTTGCATGAAATGCTAACTGAATTAAACCACAATTGTATGCAAATAAGCCAGAACAGTATTCAGAATCAGTATCTTCAAGTCACCGAAAGCTGCAGTGACCCTATCTCTGAAGAAACTACCGTGACTAATTCAATTTAATGATACACAGGATTTCAGTTCAAGGATCATGGAATTGCCTTGATGCTCTGCAGCATCTTGAAAAGACACAGAATGCAAATAGGAAATAGGATACGTGGGACCACAATCATAACAACTGGCTACTCCAACAATGAAAAGAAAAATATAAATTCTGCTTTTCTGTTACTTCTTTCACTTGTTGCAGCATTAGTATGGAACAAACTTCTATGAATAAAGTCAAATAAAAATAAGAAAAGCGAAAGGATTACGTGATTTTTAAAACAATCACCTACAGAAGCACACAAACATAAATGTTACTGTCCAAAGTTAAACACCCATGCTTCAAAGGCTTGCCTTCAGCACACCCGTTAAAAGGAAATGTTCATGCTCAGTTCATGGAAAAGTAGTACAGCATGTATCAGACTTCATGAAACAGTGCCGTTTCCTGCACACCCACTTACACCATATGGTAAACAGGTCTTTTTTTAAACTTTACAAAGTGTTAAAAATGTCAAACTATATCTGATTGATAAAATTCATATTTGCTGGCTATTCCACATGTGTTACACGTTCAAGGAAAAAAAAAAGTGAAATTCATGTGAAGACCAAGCTATTAAATGACATCTGGCTATTGCAAAATGTTTACATAGTTTCAGTCCTTCAACTCAAAATCCAATCTTTCTATGAATTAGTCGTCTTACAAAAACATTTGACAAGTATATTTAGGAGTTTAACCTAAATTAAAATATTTTTAGAAGTCAGTCATATTATGTGGAGTAAATTTCATTAATTGGTATGGTAGTGTGCATAACTTGGTTAAGGTATGCATAGATCTAAGAACAAGACAGCTGAATACATTCAGAAAAGATGATGGTGGAGTAATATTTTTATGTAGTTAAAAGCACTAATTGGCACTTCCTAGCCAAAGGTGTGAATATCCTTTCTAAAAAAACCCTAATTGTACAGTACCATCCTCCCCTCAGATACTGGACTTCAGGAAAACCTTTCTGGACTTTTTGTTTAAGATTAATTCTGTGATCCCCTTTGAAAAGAGTTAAAATTTTCAAAGCCACCACTGTGATGGCAGCCAGCTACAACTCTTTGAAATAGACGCCTGAAAACAGGGGCAGGAACACAACCACCTAAGAGTTGGGTTCCCTTCCATTCCCCAAACTTAGTCACTTAAAATTACACGAAAAGTGTTGAGAATTTGAGTGCCCATAAATTTACCCAATATCATGCAAAGCACTTGTATACTCATGAAGAAAAGCAGGCAAGGACTGGTTAGTGATCCAGTGCTCTTTTTGTGATCAAATGGCTGCGAAAGCAGAACAGCTTATCGAAGTCTCAGTGTTTAATTCAAAAGCAGGGAATACCACCATTGTGTGGGTCACAGAAAATGGAAATTAATTTGGAAGTCTGTCAAATTTCCATTCAAAACTCACACTTGCAAGACTATTATGAGTCAATTCCGGATTTGGAAAATCGAAGTCATGAATGCAAGACAGCCCATCTTTATGTACTTAGAAAAATTAAGTTACAAGGCCATAAAACCACAAGATTTTCAGCTTTCCCCACCCTCCACATGTTTTTTTTTGTAAACATTTGGGACAGTATTACCTAAATATCAAGTGTTTTTGAGATTTCCGAAGAGTATTAACATACTCTTCTTTCCAGCTCTGTAGCTACCATTTTGAGTTGAAATCATGAGGGAAATCATCTCTGATTGCTTCTACAAGGTATAAAGGATTGGAATGGTACTGCATGGATCAAAACAAGCCGTATGCAGCAATGTCAGCTGGCAAGTGGTAGGATAGGGACTGTTTTTCAAACTGACCCTGTAGAAGACGCTGTGAAAAGGCGCTCCACTGGGGAGTCCAGAACAAGCCCTTCTGCACTGGACAGCTAAGCTGAGCATATTGTACCACCTCTTGGACCAAAGGCAGGCTATAAGGCAGTACCAAAGAGGATGCCATTACTTAGACAGGAGCCCCTAAAGTTGTTTCAGTAATACAAGGTACTTTGAATTCATAAACAGCCCAGGACTCCTTCAGCAGCTATCTGCAGTAAACTTCCTACTCCTTGCATTTCAAGGAGAAGAGCAAGCACAAAACCTCATCCACAGATTTAAATAAACTTTTGAGCAGATTTATAAAAACTAAGTATCAGTATGATACTGCAGGTCATTCTCAGTAATAGTTCAACTCATTTAGTGTTAAAAATCCTCTAGAAATACACAAAGCCATGTTGAATGAACGAATGGGGACAACCATGCCATTATAATGTGTTCTACTTGCGTCAACACACAAGGACTGGGGTGTTTTGGTTTTGTGGTTTTTTTGGGTTTTTTTTTGTTTGTTTTTTTTTAAATACTTCAAATGTATTTGCACTACTCATGTTACAGATTTGATAGGTTGAGCAATGCAATAAAAATGTTATTAATCAGAAATGCCATTCTTTTAATATAGCAGTTTTATAGAATACAGTCTTAGATTCCATTTTAATTATGTTCCTATGAAGGAAGTCTCCAACACAACTGATTAAACAAAAGTAATTGTTTTGTTTAAGACAAATGGCTAGACTGAGTCAATACAACAAATGTTACAGATCAGCAATAAAACTCATTGAAATAGATGTGCATTGCAGCCCATAGACCATCTGCCTGTACGTACAACTGGAGTGTTGCCAATGTATCAATCACTTAATAACAGTGCCTCAGTTGATGGGGTGAACTGAAACTCTTGCTGCATTTATCTATTTCATGAACCCCTACCAAAAGGGGCTCAGACATTTTGACAGAGTAAGTCAAAGCATCACTGTAATTCTGAATGTTCTTCACAATATATTGACTGCTTGCTTATTTGAGGTAGAGTCCCCTCACTTACCAGTATACCACTGGATACAGTACACTTGTCTAGGGACAGCAATTTTGTTAGTAAAGTATCTTAAATCACAGCAGAGATTTCCACAGACCTTAAAGCATATTGCATCCATCAGGCAAAAGTCAGTATCGGACGGAGAGCTAATTTGAAGCACAACGTGAGTGTAGTTCTAAGTTAAAGAAAGATGCAACACCAGGGAGCTTAAAAAAATTATAACCTTTGGTATAATTAAGTGGTTACACAATCATACTGTTTTAACATACAGTCAGAAATTAGAAAACATCACAGCCTCAACTTAGCTAATTTAGCTGTTATGCTCACAGTTTTGGTTCAAAAACCCACTTGTTTCTTATAACTTCAGTTTGAGCACGATTTAAAAAGCTCAACATTTTAAAAAGAACCTTAAAAGCAAAAGACTGTCTCTAGAGTGAACATTTACCATTAGAACACATTAATATTTGACAGACGATCTTGAACTGGAAGCATCTAACTTAAAAACAAGATGCAGAAGTATTTAACTATATCTCTGGAATTAAGTCTTCTTTTAAATTAAACAATACTAATTGCTGAAAAAAAGTAATAACAATCAGTGTAATTTGCAACTGAAATTAAAGCAACCTCTAATTTGGGGCCCTTTGTTAGCATACCCTATTGGTCAGAGAGGGAAGTAGGTATTCAGGGGCAGTTTTCTTTAATCTCCCCAAATTTATTCCTATATTTTGCTTTCTTAATGAAAGATAAAACACTCTAAAGCCCACAGTGTTGAATCGTAGCAACTGACAGAAATAAACAGGCAATTTTCTTACTGGGGGAAAAAAACTACTTCTGGTCTAGTTTTAAATACAGCCTGAAGATCCTGTTCTCATCATAAAGACAAGAATTTTGTAGCTAAAGTGCAACTTATGTTTTATTTATTTAACTTCCTTTCATTATTGTGTACTGACTTGTCCACAGAACCCAGCACAGACACTTTAATCCTCTGATGGCAACAGAAACTAAATTATTCATCATTTAAAATTTTTGTCCACTACATTTAAATCAATGCTACAAACACTGATTCAAAATCAACGACTGGAATTCCTACATAATCCAAGTATACGGCAAAACTTAAGGTTCATTCAAAAGTTAACTCTGTTAGTTGTTTCCACTTACCTTCATTTGTTCCTATGCAGCTTCTACAAGTCTGTTCAAGAGAAATGTTCTCTTTGATACATGTTTATGTATAGACTTAAACAAAATACATATTTTTCTTCCTTTAAGTTCACCTTCCACACACACTCTTCATATAGTTGGTGTCCAGACATAAGTCACCTTCCATTCCCTTTTAATGGGGCCAAAATTTCACTTGTGGTGCAGCCAGATGGATACAACTAACAGTAAAAGGAAAGCATTCCTACAGTAACAAGGGTTTATCTAACCATTTGATAAAAGTGCTTACTAACAACTGAAAAAGAGACAACGGATTTGCTTACTCCTTCCTTCCCCCCACTCCCCCAATCAGTTATTTGTATCCAAATAGGCAACTGGCAATTCAGAAAACAATCCGAGGCGCACCTAAAGCTGTACCAGCCTGAACACCACTGCTTTCAAGGGCAGTGGTCAGGGAGTTGGGTCAGGCCTTTAGGAGCAGGCTGTGCAGCAGAGTTCCCTCGTGTCATACCATGCTCTCCTCGCATGGGCTTTGGAGGCCATGTGAGCATTTGCAAAATACTTTACTGGTTCTACTCTAACATACCATATGAGAATTCACGTTTTGTTTTTCTGTTAAGCTGCATAAGGAATTTTTTTGGAAAAGCACCCCTGTGTTTTAACTGTACTATGCAGGGGAGACATGTTGAGGCAACAGGCTTATAGCTACCTTATCAGGTACAGAAACTGTTTATTTAAAATGGATTTAATAAAATGCAAATGTTCTGGATCTTTCTATTTTTTTAAACCTAACGAACAAACTATTTGCATGAACAGCAGGATGTGTTGTTTATGCCACTTTTTTCCTCTCCCCTGAAAGTTAAGGATCGCTCCATCAGCTGCCAGCTGTTACTTCTAACAGCCAGCTGTATAACTTCAAAGGTCCTGCAACGAAAAGGTTTTATAATAATGTCACACTGATACAACAAGATACAGAAAAGGGAAAAAACTCAAGTAAATGCAGACTGTCCTCAAAATATTAACTTCTGGTAAGATAGATGACCTTTGACTTTTGATGAAGGACAAGTAAAACACTTTCTTATATATAAAAACATTCTATTTGCATCATTAGGTCAGTAATTAATTTTACAGGCAAAGTAAAAGTCTAATGCAAAGGACCACCCAAAATAAGTCTGAAAATACATAATGTGTTCAAAGAAACTATGGTGAGACATTTCATCAAATGGTGTAACAATTTAGTGTAGCCATTTATTGCTATTTGTGTCAGTTCTGAACATTAAATACTTGAAGACAACATACCTTAGAATGTACACTGTATATACGAATAACTGAAAAAAATAAATTAAAAATGCCTCAAAAATTAGATAAGCATCTGAAACTCTCAGTTCAAGTAACATACTATTTTACCACAACATATATAATACAAATCTTCTCAGCAAGTAACTAGAAAACGGCATTTCTCACTATGCCCATTTTTCAGCTCCCTGTGAGCGACCAGTAGCACATAAGCACAATAGCAACAATTTCTATTCAGCGGAGAGAAAATTTACAAGTCTATTGCTTTGTACAATTATTTTAACCTTTGCAATGCAAACATCAACACTGTTTCTTCTCATGCAGTATCACTCCTATGATGTTCCTTCTGAGCAAGTTTCCTGACCTTGTATATGCACACATAAAACAAAGTCAGTTCCCTCAGCAATTGTCCAGGAAAGGAACTACACATCTCAGAACATTCAGCAGGTGCAAAATGACATCACATTCTCTGCAAGCATTTGCTAGCATTATGCTGATCCTGTACCGCTAAGCAGTTGGCTTCGTTAAGTACTCGGGGATCACTGTTTTTAACCCAGGCTTAGCCTGTCTAATGAGACAAGACGGCCAACACTCTGGAAATACTTTGATGTTACAATGCCAGTGACAAAAATTCAGGGACCCATGACTCCTTTAAAGCTATAGTAATAGTACGTAATGGTTCCATTTGCCTCCTGTTATAGTGATATTTAGGAACCCTATTTTCAAACACTTACTTATTTTAAAATGACTACCAAGACTGTCATCAACACAAATACCACATAGGTCTGGCAAAAACCAATTACTTCAGCAATCATATGCAAAACAGAGTTTCCAGATTTCTTTAACAGGAGATTAGAAAAACCTCTAGCCAGACAAGAACACCAAAAGAAGCAGCAAAACCAGCTCAACAACATCTATGGTTTCTTATCCAGAGTACTCTTCATACAAAGTTTAGCTGGATCAGAGATTGTATTTCACCATTTTGTATTAATAGATATGACTGCAGGATGATTTTTTAAAAACCAAATGGAGTATGGTACTCACCTTTACATCACCATATTCCAAGTTATTAATACAACATTAGTTCACAGACATGAAGCATCAGAACTTCTGTAATACTGTGCGCCATTTAAAGCACTTATATTCATACAGGGATTTGTTCCAAAATGTTTCAATTTAGCTTACTTATTTGCATAAAGCCAAAGCAAAAAAAAGTTTACAATATAAACCCAGAAGAAATCACTATCAGCTGTTTCTCTCTAACAAATCAAAGTTTCTTAGGTACACATTTCAAGGACAGGCCTTGTTTAAAAAGCTCCATTTATTTGAAGTCTGTTTCCTGCTAACCAGCTGACAGATCAAAGGTATTTCTCAGTCCTACCATTTGTTCCCATTTTTCCCTCTTTTTCAACTTAATCAAAAATTTAAATTTAATAAATTAAAAATGTATTTTAAAATTGATCCTTTCATCCTTCTCAGTCTTCTATTCCTTACTTTTTCTGTTCCACAAAGTTTTCTTGTGACACTCTCAAATACTGGAATCTATGCCATTGAAGTCTTTAGGTTACTTAGCTACATGAAATTAAGCACAGGTATAAGTCTCTGTAAGATTAAAAAATGCTAAGATGTAAGCTTTTGAAAGCCTGAACCTTTTAAGTACTTTGTAAAATATACATTGTTGTATAAATTATTGTGCACATACAGTGGGACAACTTAGTATCTAAAAGATGCTTTTATATGCAAACCTGGTACATTTTATGAATTAAACATTGTTTAATCCATTTTTTGCAACTGATGGATTTTTTTGTTGCCACATACTGGTAATCTATTCCTGTCAATTCATTATCTCAGTGACATGCAAAAAACACCCAAACAAAACTGTCTTACAGTTAAAACAACTACAATGTAATATGCTTAGGTAGATAATTTGTCAATACTTGACTTTATAAAATGTACTCAACTGTACTCAGTTACTATGGAAACAATGATAATAAAATTGATCATAGTTTAGTTTCACAACTTTCTAACATTGTAACTTGATTGGCCTTACAGTCCAATATACAGATCAAACACCTCGAATAATGCAGCTGAGTAAAGAGACCTGCTAGGAATAGACTGGCTTCAACCATGTCTGAATTTTTTTTCTTCAGAAGTTAAACACAAGGACCTCAACAGTTTTCTACTTGCCTTTCCCAGTTTTGAAAAAAAATGCCAGTGCAGTTTTGGACCCCTCAAAATGAGATTCTTAAAAATCCCCAAAACCACCTTTTCCCAGACATGCCAGCTCACAGTAGGTTTAAAAAAAAACAACAAAAACCCAAAACCCAACCCCAAACCCTTTTCCTGTTTATTTCCAGATCTATTACTGACTTGATGATCTCCAGTAAATCACTTTTCTACTCTTAATCTCAACTTTATCATAACAGAAGAACACTATTAACACTGATTTGTGAAAGTATACTGACCTAAATGTATACCTAAAAAAAGCAGCAATATGTGATGAGGTTTGAAACAAATATGAAGAGCCACATGAATCTCAACTATTCTTTATCCTTTTAAAAAATTGAACACCTCACCTTAGAAATACTGAGTTTTATGATGAATGAGTCTAGATCTATGCAGTGTCTTCCTAAAACGTTCATATGGATAGAGATGGACAGAGAGGGCGGAAGAGAGATGCATTTCTGTGGAACATAGGTTATAAGCATGGTATACCTCAGAATGAAATGAAACATACTGAGATCCCAGTAACAATTGAGCATCTAAATGACTGAGCATCTGTACAGTTTTCGCATCAGCGCTGGTTTTGCACCTAGTAGTACGTAATTATACATATACACTTTGCAGTTTCTGGACTAAGCTCCCATATACTGGTTAGCTATGTTTGCTACCAGCCAATTAAAGCACACTTTTGCTTTTGGGGAGGAATGGGAAGAGAAGAACATGTGCTGTTATGGACATGATTGTTCCAGTTTCTTTGTATTATGCCATGCAAAATTTTATGAATATATAGTTATTTTATGTTTATATATACAACATTCTGGTTAACTGTTGGTTGCCATCTTAGCCCAAGTATTTATTTTAATTATCTGCTTCATATCAAAAGAGCTACCTGCGCCCTGATGCTCTATCTGCTAGCTTGGATTGTCTGTAAATTCCAAGAGCTTCATCATAGCCCATCACCTAACGATACACTTTATACATCATCTGCTTGTCAGTGACATGTATTTCCTTCCTTCCTTCCCCAAAGAGGCTGTATTTTCTGTTTTCATAAATATGAAAGGAACACATTTCAGAGAATACTGTACATTTTTTGCCTTCACTGTTAACATCCCACATCAGGATCAGAACTTAATTGCCAGACCCCATGAGACCAGTGGGTGTCAAAATGTTTTTGTATCTCAAGAAGTAACAAGCTAACAAGAAGTACAAACTTCCTCTGCACTGGATTCCTACAGTATTAGGAAATGAAAACAAGTCTCCAGTTCATCAGTGTACTGCCTACTATCAATAATCACATAAAAAATAATTTGCCTCCTTTCTGAATTAATTAGTTGTAATCTTCTCCTCTCCCCTCCGTATTTTTCATGCCTCTGAGTAATTTTTAGTTTATCCCTGGTCACTGTAGAATATTGTAGGAACACCAACATTCTCCAACATAACATTATCAATATGAAAGCTAATAAAATGCATGTCTCTATTTCCCCCTAACTGACATAGATCTTTGACGCATCGGTCTTTAAGTAGGTCTGTGGACCACTTAAACTGTTCTGATCCAAGCAAATTATAACTTAACTCAGTTATTCAATTAATTTTGTTTTCTAAGACATAATTCATTCATAAAGCAAGATTTTTAAGATCTTCATAGTTTTTAATCATTTTCAGGATTCTTCCTCCTTAAAAACCATTATACACTTCATAGCAAAAATATTGTCTGCCATGTCAGGTCTGACACTTTCAACTGCAATATGACAAAGCAAACTAGGACCACCAGAATGAAGTATTGTCTTTCTGGACAGCCTGTCTTACTGTCTAGCATTACAAGGCTTTATAGTCCATAATCTGCATCAAGCACTCTAAGAAGAGGAATGATTAGATCTTCAAAAGATAACGCTTTTTCAGGGATTTTCTACAATCAACGTTCTTCTGTTATAGTGGTTCCAGAAGAGTTAAGGAATACAATATTTCTACTTTGGGCACAATTTATTTAAGTGCCAAAGAAGACAATGACACACCACTTAGCCTAGTAGAGGTACCGTTATGACTGCATAGAACCAAACCAATTAATCCAAAACCCATGCTAAAAACTCTGCTGGTACAAAATGCCTGGGGATCATGTGCTAGGAAGCCGTAGTAACCTTTCCAATGATGTGTACCTCTACATTTTTTTCGATTCAGAAACAGCAAGCCAAATCAACACTGATTTTCATCTGACGATGAAGTTTCCTGTAAGTCAAAAACACTGCCTATGTGTCATGTCCCTATTAATGTAGGCTGTTCTTTAGAAAGTTTACTAAGATAAAACTCTGAAAATAAAAGATGCAAGTGTGTGTCAAAGTCATGTTTTTCTTTTAACAGATGGGTAATGTTTCATGATAAAAAAATGTTTGCATTGAATGTATTAAGATTAATTATTAATAAGGAAGCAAGTATATTTTCATAGGGCTACAGCTTCAGGATTCAGTTGCAAAATTAACAGTTCAGTTTGCTCAGTGGATGAAGTTAAAATACATTTAGTTTAAAACTAAGTTTAGGGCAGCTGTTAACAGTGTGGATTACTTATGTCTTACTTGCAGCATTAGTTCAGAACTGTCTATATTACCATGTAACTGTACAACTTACTCTGTGCTATGACATGACTTCCAATAAGCAAAGCTGTATGCAGCAATTATGGAATGAGGAAAAACATGACATTACAAAAGAAATCTTCTAAATATATACCTTCTCAAGAAACGTAAATTTAAAACAGTTCTCTCTCTAATAGGGCTGGGCAATTTTTCCATCTGCTTGATCAGCACATAGTTGTGGTGTAGAGTTCAATAGGACATGAACTTCACTGACTGAGTTCGCTCCCCAAAGAGTCAACATGATAAAGCAGTCTTCTGAAATCTAGCATGCTATCTTTCAGAGGGTTGAAACAGAAGTTGCAACAAAAATCTCTTGTTTACTTACGCAAAAGGCAGAGGAAAGTACTTTCCCTACTACCATATTCTTAATTCACAAGTACATTTGGAATATAATGTTCCCAGGGTGACGAAAGCAGAAGATCCAAAATTATATTCAACATAAAAGTATTTCTAGATTCTAACAAAAAGATTAGTCAGAAGAGCACCACCATGAAGGACAATTTAATACTGGTGATGGACTTTGCACAACAGCTTTGCACAGTTGGGCCTGACTTCAGTCTGAATGCCCACACATACAGCTGCTGGGAACATGAAGATTCCTCTCTCTTGGAGGGATTTCCAAGACATTTGGGAGAAAGCCATGACCCTGCTCTTCCCTTGCGCCGGGCAGCAAAACCGGCAGGTGCAGAGAAGACAGCTTTCTGAGCCAATCCCCCTAACTCCACGCAACAGAAGTCCAGGAGACAGCGTGTGCTAACGCTCCACTCCTGCTGATGAGGTCAAGGACCAGAACTGTAAAGGGGGAACTAATTATCCTGGACTCACCTCAGAGAATTTGTGCTGGGCATGCATGAAAGTTACACAGCACATCCAAATCTCCCATTCAGAAGGCTATCCATGAGAAATACTAGAATGGAAAGAGACTGCAGCTGTGTGTGCTGCAATGAAATCCACAGTGTCACTTTCCTGTGTAACAGCACTACAGCAACACAGTATGGGTTTTTTGTATAAGGAGAAACACCTTCTTTGAAGCTGCTAAGGTTTCTTCTTCTATTTTCTCCCTTATGAATGATGACGATATTTAATTTTAAAGTTGGCACTGATTAATGTCCCGATTAACAACACTGCAAATCCCTCAAAATACTGTTCTGCATATGTTTCCTAAGTAATACTGGAACATGCTAGGAGGAAGTAAAGTAATACTGATCTCCTCCACAATATGCCAAACAAACAGATTTGAGTTTGCTCAGAAAGTGCTGATAAGTAAGAACTGCTTAACAGAAAACCTATTTGAGTTCACACTCACCAAATGACAACCTAAAATTATTGAGAGAAAAAGGGAAGAATATACTTTTTAATTTTCTAATGTGTTAAGACAAACTTGCCTTTTCTCTATTTCTCTATTTCACACAATAATATAACTCTACAGATATCTCTATAGATACAGAGACCAAGAGTAGAGACAATACTATGACCACATTCAAACACTTTTATAAAATAAAGACTTTTTGGATTTTTGGTCCTGCAAACTCTGTTTCAAAATGGGAAATAATTATATTTCTAGCTTAATGAGAAATGATTTTTCTCAGCTGAAACCTGGAACCAATCTTCTATCATCAGACTTGCTAAATAAACGACCATCCAGCTGACTTGTATGTGGTTTCTGCAGGAAAAAGAGTCACTCTGCAAGTCTGATTCATACCCAATATGTATTTGTACATTAGATTTGTACATTTCAAGCATTCAGACATTTTCAGACAAGAACACAGTAGTGATACCGCAAACATCTGAATTCCTCTTAAACTAATTTAGAAATGTCAGTGTTGAGCAATAGATGTGCTCTCGTGTGCAAAGAAGTAAAAACGCCTACTTGAACCCAAGATTCTCCAGTTCCTGAACTGTTATCTCCCAGAGAGTAAACCTCTAGAGTACATCTCCACATGACACATTTATCTAAAGTGGCTGCACACATATAATGATGGCTTTTGTTTAGTGATCATGGTCATTTTGAGTTTGTTTAAATACTGCAGCCAAATGCTTATAAACTAATCCCAGAACATTTTGAAATGCTTCAAAGCTTTTAGTGGGGGAACCTCTTGCATAGGCTTTGTAAATGAAGCTGACCACAGTTCACTGGAACCAGCCAGCTCAGATAAGTAAGATGAAAGCAGACATTTCCTGAAAATATCTTGAAAGCTTTCCATTAGACTGTACCAGGGGTATACGCTAAAAACAGCAAGTGCCCGTGCTTGTATAGCAACCAATCTTCCCACTGCTTTCTCCATTCTTTCTTGAACTACTGTATTTGTATCTGTCTATCTGCTTCATTTGATATCTTGCAAAGTTCTTTGGGGGAAAAAGATGCAACTTCTGTATTCTGTTTTACAGTGCATTATAAAGCAGCTATTACTATAATAAAAAAATCTGCTTAACATAGTAAACATTGCAACAGGAAGACACAAAAATCTACCACTGCCAAAATTATTACAAATGGCAAATAAATAAGAAATTTGATCTACAGATCATTTTAGCCACTTCATGATAGGCATGAATGTAATTATTTGAACATAATTCTCTGGCTGTCAAAGCATACTCTAAGAAGGTCGATACGGCATTGCTGAATGTGCTGGTTGTAAAGACAGGAGTGCCTCAGGCTAGATTTGCAATAAAGGCTGAGTCTGGCTGTTCATACTTTATATGCTAATTTGATTGAATAAATCCAGCTGTTCACTAGGAACAGGAAATGCTCCACTATTGCGATCTCCAACATTTTATACTTTGAGAAAGACAGTCACACTATCTAGTTTCAGGCACTTTATTTCAGAGCAATGAATTAGAAGCCCAGGTTTCTTTGTCAATAGACTCAAGGACACGTAAGTACTTTTAATAGCTTCTCAAGGACCAGCAGACTATAAAGGGAGCCTAGGTCTAATTTAAGCACCAAAATTAGGTGTTATGACTATCCAACATGGTGTATCCTACAAAGAGTTAATATGGACACTTCAATGAAGAGAGGATAGTATTACCACAACATAATACAAAGTACTAAGCAGTGATGACACTTGAATTTAATACAGCAGTAATGATAATAGTTATTCTGCCCAGTAGCGTAACAAAAAAAAGGGTCGGGGCACTCTGAAAGTGTACTGTGAAGTTAGGTACACTGTTTGAGTCCTCAACACACGCTGGCCATATATGAGAAGGAAGTGGTGAGCCACAATATCGATGCACAAAATGGGGTACAAGCGAAGTCCAACAGTTGCTACTTTAAACAAAACAACCCTGCCCCCTTCCAAACAAAACAAAAAATACTTGAGGTCTTACTAGGTTTTTTTGAGGTATACGCTGAAATCCCATGCTCACTCTGCCTTCTGTAGTCTCTGTTTTTATACCTCTTGCACCCTGAGGTACCTGTAATATGGTCTTTCATCTTCCTGGAAAGAGGAAGTATTATCCTCTTCCAGGGTGTTGCTTATGCTACTTCACTGTTTAGTGTTAGGAGTAAAATGGCCATCCTGTGTCTGGGACCAGGTCAAGACCTGTGAATACATATCCTGAAAACGTTCTCCTCTTTCACTGACAGAAGCTAGTAAAGTGCTACTCTGACTCAAGCCCCATACAACTCTGCAGTCAGTGACAGAAGCTAGTAAAGAGTCACTCTAACTCAGGCCCCATACAACTCTGTGATCTAAATGACATTGCATGTGCTGCAACATGTATCATCTCTCAGTATAGCTAAGGGGAAGCCGGAGGAGACTTTAATAGAGTGCAATTCTTTTTATGAGCAATATTAGTAAGATATGACAGACTCCTTGGCAGACTGCAGGAGGTGAGAAAGGGCCACAATCTGAGGACCTGTCTGCGAGGGGTTGCCCAGGTCCTCAGTAGCCTTTCCTTGCACACTTCTGGCTTCCACTAAATATTCAAGTTTTATTAGAATTTCCAAATAATTAAATGTTCTGTTTTAATCTTTCTGGAAATGATGCAACACTCGGTCACCATCTTAGAGCAATCGTAACACTCAGTCTACCCCATCTACGTTCGTCCACATCCTCTCCTAAAAGGGGGCTGAGAGAAGTTGTTCAAAATCTGAAGATCATGAGCTTGCAAGAACCTTAAAATAAACTGAAGTCAACAGGAGTTTTATTCATGATTTCACTAGAATAATATTAGAAATAAAATCTACTCTATTTTAGAATCAAATATAATTCATTTGTTTAGGGGTGGACCCTTAGAAAGCAAAAGTAAAGAGACTTATACTTGCCTTATACTGATTGCTACCAAGACTGCCTGCTACTTGTATAACATTTTAAAGCAATTGTAAAACCATCATTAGGTATGTAAACATGTAGAGCTCATCATATGTGGAGAGACCAGCAACATATTTTAACTTCTGATCAAAGGAGTCACCATTTCCTTAAATGTACAGAAACTACTTGAAAAATTCATAAGATCTGTTTCACAAATTACCAATTCAACCATAAGAATATATAGTAAAAATGACAAAAGATTTGTTCTTATAGTTGATAAAAGATTTATGCCAAGGCATTCAAGTAAAGTTACTTTCTGTGTTCTGATTTAATGAATCATTTGAGCGGTATCTGGCTGGGTGACACAGATGTAAGGCTCGCTGAAGCCTACTCTAATGCCTGCTGGTATAGTCTTCCTTGGGACAGGAAAGCCAGAACAATGTGTCAGACTGAAGTAATATCAAGGAAAGTAAGTGCAGTACTGGGGATGCTATGAGGTTGGCCCACAACACTTCTTGACCTGTGAATGTCTGTAAGTACTCCTCTGTCCTACAGGCTCCAGTGACCCAGGAAGCCCAAAAGAAACAGCAGCAGTGCGGTAATAAACAGTCTCTGGAATAAGATTTTTGCAGTCTTGTAATTCAAGCTGAAAGACATACAAAGACTGCTTGATGGTTTAACCCTACTGAAAGGCAGGGCCTGACACTGTGTGAAACCACCAGTGATTTCTTAAAAGGTGAACTAATGTTAAATGTTTAATATGAATTTGTGAGAGAACTGTTTTATGCAGTACAAAGTTTATATCTTTAACTTCAGAAATGTACATGAATTTGGAAAATATAAATTAAAGAAGTTACTTGATGCATATGACTACAGCTTTTATAGATCATGCCTCTGTGTAGAAGTTTACTGAAAGACACTATAATAAAATCAGACTTCCCATCAGGAAAACCCTTGGAAAGAATTTAATTCCACAGTAAGTAGAAAACAGCTAACAAGGACTGTAGGCACTGTAGTATCATAATCTTAAGCAATAAAGCTAATCCTCATAAAAATAAAATACTGGGTCCCAATATTCCTTTCAGAAATTTGGGAGCTGCTAAGAAAGCTTTCCCCTCTCAAAGTTAAGTTTGCTAGAATATTCAAATGAACACATTAAGAAGCACACCATATCTTTATGGAAATAATTTGACTTTAATAATGAAAATGAAATCTTTTAAGAAATTAGAAATAAAATGAGAAATTAAAAGTGTGACAGTTATGCCAAATCCAAATAATACAAATGTCATTTTGTCCTACTGTCAGAGAGGGGAAGAATGTCTGTTAGCAGCAAATGGAAGAGAGTGAAGTATACTCCTCCTTCACCCCACCAACCCTCTTTAAAAACCCCTAAAGCTTAACTTTTCTTTTTTTAACAGAACATTAAGTTTGTCCATTGTTAACATGTTGTTTTAAGTGGGACAATACTGTTTTGTCAAGAGAATTTAGTTAATTTACATGAAAAAAATATTTCTGTTGATTCCCCAGCTAATTTAAAGAAATCTTTCCCTCCTTTTATCTGAAAATTAAATCTTGTCTCGATAAGCTTGTTAAGACAGTTGTGTATGAGAATATTTGACATTAAAGGGTACTTACACAGATAACAAAACAATAGCAATTAGAGTCCATTCAGGCATTTTGTGAATAATATTTCTGTTTGTTAACCTGAAAAATAATAATAATAATTAAAAAAATCAGAATGTTTCTGAGTAAAATTAAACAGATTTTAACTGTGGAATTTTGATTTAAGTCTACCATTGAAAGACTTAATACACTGAGTTACAATGTAGCAGTTACAGCTGTATCTAAGCAATTCACCAACTTCCAGGCTTCTCTCTCATCTTATCCTGTAATGGACTAATTGCATAATTCCCAATATGTCTCTTTTTTCTATATGAAAGTGGGATGGGGAAGATTGAACAGAAGCTAATTTTTTGAATTATCTCACAAATAGTCCTGGCTGCTGTGAAGGCTCAGCTCTCACTCATATCCACTGGGAAATTCCCAGGAACTGCACATGCGTTTCTGAAAAGATGGGCCTTCTTACACTTAGTTTCTCCCCTGTTGGCTTCAGATCCCGATTTGCTGTAAAAGCTAATGTTGCAGAAACAGACTGGATTTTATAAGATACTGGAGACAATCCTCTGATGATTCTTGTTTTTAAGATGGAAACTTGGAATTCTAATTTATGCCATGGGACCCAGTCCAGGTATCAGAGCAAGAAAATGAGGTGTGAATCAAGAACCACATGGGTGCTCAAACAGAAGTGCTGCTGCATTTTATACCTGCTGACCCATTTGGCTGAACTTTGTAATAAGCCAGATCTGCTTTAAGGCACATGTTAATCTGACTTAAAACAATTCATATATGAATTGATATGGCTGAATTTAGGCATGACCCGTGGTGCTGAAGACAAGCAATTTCATGGAAAAGTCACAGCTAAAAACAAAGCTGTGGCTATACAGGCACCCAAAAAGGCTAGCAGAATTAATGTTATTCAGACAGACAGCACCATCCAACAGAAATACTGAGGGGCAAGTGCCTCCCTATGTTTGGGGGGATGATCCCTTCTTGCTCTCAGCTTCCATTCTATGCAGACTTGTATAAATTCAGATCCAGAATGAAGCTACCCTGTCATTCATACCCACTTCTACACACACTGGTGAAGATGGGAGGTTGCTTAAAATTAAATACCTGGCAACAAATTCAAATCTAGGGTTTTCTTCCTCAGTAAGATTTTTTTTTTTTTAAATTTCTTTGGGCAAGTATACAGAAGTATTTGTATTTGTACTTGCAATTGTTAAAAGTAAAATTCTGTTAACTAGTTGCCCAAAATTATATTCAAAATGGTCACTAAGAATGTAGTTATAAGATGTTTTATAGGATCATTTTGCATTTCCCTATTTCAGAAAGATATTAAAAATTAAATTAAATTTTATTTAAGGATAGTAATGATTAAAGCAATATTATCCTATTTTTCTCCTCAAATCTCCAAGTCTTCCAACCAAAATAAGATTTTGAAGCAATAATTACTCAAATAGTGTCTCCACAGCCTGAGTTTTGTTAAATGATGAAAGGAAAAGCAATGGTTTGTACTACACATACAGGAATTGTCATGTCAAACTAGAAACAATAGTTCCAGCAAATACAGATTATTTTTGTTATTAAAAGATTCATGTTTACCAGTTACTATTTTAAATGGCTGGCAACAAAGCTTGTACCTGGTAAACTGTTACATTTTTCTAGAACAAGAGACAAAACAAAGACTGAACGTCTTGACTCAACACTGATGACAGTGGTAAATACTACCAACAAATGCCTGATGGAATCATCTTGACAGGCAATTCATACGTAACATTCCAGTTAATCTGCTATGATGAGACACAATGGAAGAGACAGCTCTAAGCCACCTGGGAAAACTCTGTCAAATAGAGAAAGCAGCTTTATTTCAATGCTCTACAAGGAGTTATTATTGATTAGAGCACAGGAAGGTGTCATTCTTGTACACAAACTGAGAGATGCAGTTATTTGTGTCAATTAACTCTTATTCAATGTTAGTATTGATTGGCAAGGTCTGAACACTAGTCATTGCCATCAATATGCTATTTATGAAGGAGGTAGTCAAAAGACACAGATAACCAGCAGGATACAGCAATATGGATCTGCTGATGTACTACTGTCACTGGACTGGATGAACAGCCAGGCTTCCACAATGAGTAACCTTTCAGTACAACACCTGTCCTAAAACACTTGTGCAGCTGAAAAAAAAAAAAAATTTCAGGCAGATCAGACTAAAGCTAGCAACCTACAGGTGTGAAGCCTTAAATAATAAGGAGCAGTGGAAGGGCAGTCACTTTCAAAAACAAGCTGTGTGTCAACACCAAGGCCTCTGAAGAGCAAAGCTTTCAGAAAACAGGGAAGTGCAAGTCCTCTGTAAAATGGTTCATTAATTCTTTGTCTTGCCTCTAGCCAAAACTGTAACTTCAGAACAATCCATGAGAGAGGTCACTAGATTTCTGTCATAAACATATAATGTGGAAATGTTAAAACTATACAAAACTTCATATACATGATTTGAGTTTTAGAGTGAAATATTTTCTGTTAAAGAGTTTGGATAAATTCTCCCTCACCTACCCAAAGGAAAAAAAAAACCCCAATATGCAACTGTCCAAAACAGAACATCTCTACTTTCTTGGCCTCTGTGGGGCAGGATAGGTAAGCCAAGAAAGTTGGATGATCTCAAACAGCTGCGTGGGTTGCTTAGTTGCTAGCTTGTGCATGTTGTGGTTCAACCCAGCAAGATGCACTGCAGCTGGACTGGACTGCTTCCACCATCTAGTAGGCAGCCAGAGTTTGAATACTCTATGAAGGAGCTCAGACTGAGCAGATGGATCCAAGCGGCACAAGCTGACAGGATAAAGGACTAAAGAGTAAGATGCATAAAAATTCCATCCCAAATGACCTCCCAATAACTGACTAGTGCCCAGCCTGCAAAGAAAGTGAACTCTGATAGTGAAGTTGTAGGAATACAGGGGAGTCCAAGGTTAAAGTAACCAGTAAATAAAAAAAGTAAACCCAAAAATGACAGCAAAAGACCATACACAGTTGGTTCTACTTCTTTTCCTCTAGTTATCTTCCCATTTAATTACCATCAGCTGTAAATTTTGCTAGCAGAACTCCATTAGCAAATGATGGCCTGATTTGTAAACAGTGCCTGCTGTGGCAGCCGATTTAAGCACATCCCTTAGGTACCTGTGCAAGAACTGGGACAGGGACTGCAACAGACTTGAAGTTATAGGAAAGAAACTCAGCAATGCAGGAGCTCACCACCCTTTCCTCAGCAGGATTACATTTCCTGGGATTTCTAGGAAACAATTTGATAAAAGTCCAACAGGGAATGGCAGATGGACGCCAGGATTATTATGCTAAATAGTAATCCCCTAATAGACCCCTAGCATCGGATACTATGAACACGATGCAAGTAAATGTAACTGGTTAATATAAAACAATCTTTTAAAATTATATTTTTCTTTATACCTATTGATAAATTATAGACTTGAGTGTTATTTCCTTTTCTAGAAGTTTGTTTATCCTTACAATGAGAATATACTTGTCATCTATGAGCTCAATTTTTAACATGTTGCTATGAATTTGACTAATAACTTAGTAGCTATGAGTTATTGGTACTAAATGTACATTTGGTGAAATAAACATTCCTTTGAATAGGTCCATGCTTGCTGTCTTTCAGTTTTACCTAGTATGTCCATGTTCTTACACTGGGAGAAAAAGAAAAAAATGTGCCCCAAATGGAGAAGATTTTCTTTGTTTCTTTTTTTCATTTTACAATTTATCTTTGTTGCAAAGTGAAGTCATTAGCATCTTTGCAAATGAAGCAGCTTTTTTGTTCACACATCGAGATTCCCAGGAGTAGGCATATGTAACTTCAGTTCAAGAATCTGACCTGTTAAGTTTGGCCATTTGCCTATTCTGTAATGCAGAAAGCTGACTTCATGGGATTAGGACGTAAAGTTGTGGCTTTCGGGGACCCCAGCTATCTACAGTTTTTCCAAAACTTGCACTAAGATGAGCAAAGTTTAACTAACCCAGGTCAGCACAGGCAAATACTAAAGCACAGATCATTTTTCTTCAGGCTTCAATGAGACCAATTTAACCATAAAAGACAGCTTCTCTACCCCCTGAAAAAGAGCAACATATTTATGCACTGTAATATAATTTAGTTTGATGAGTTACTATTATAACTTTAGGGTCTCTTCAAGAGAAGCCCATTTACTTGAGAAAAGGTCATTAACATTCTGGTACTTACACATTTCTGTACATAACCTTGTCTATGACAAAGTATTGCTGATTGACTTGAAATCCAGAACCTAAAATTCCACTTAACAAGGGTAATAGGTAAAAGCTTATTAGCAAGCATATACACTAGATAACATACACTCACGATACATATTTAAAAGCTAAAATATTCTTGGAAACAAGGTAAGACAAACCTGTAAAAAAAAGCCTTGAACACATCTTTAGGAAACAACTGTATCATATTCAATGACAGAGTTCAATGTCAACGATAAGCTCCATAAAAGGAATTAAAATACTTGCAACCACAACATTCAGATGAAATTCTATATTCAGTATGGAATATTATGTTTAAAAAACCCCACAACCATACATTCACAAACTTAATCATTTAGCCTCGATTTATATATAAATAGCTAATTTTCTCTTGTTCTTTTAACAAAGTGCCTTTACACACTCTGGAGAATTATTTGACATCTCAGTTTTCGTAACAAAAGCTTACAGGCACTGAGGGACTTTGTTTGGGAAGAGCTCTAACCATTCTAAAATGTCTCTTGAGATCCCTCTAGTGTGTTTCCCAGCAGTGGTGATTGAATAAAAATGCTGCCCAAAGGAGGCTGAATTGCAAGTGTTCCTTTAAAAAACCAATGGAGCTGAAAATCGTTGTTGCTTAGTTCACCACATGCTCTTTTACCCTTCTCCAGCTAAGCTCTACTACAGCCATGTGTTTTATCTCCTACCCTCTTTGGCAAGTTCTTCAGCCTGAAATATTTCCAGTACAAAAAGCAGGAAAGAGCACTAGCATTTGTCAGTGCTCCCTCCATAGTCATTAAGCATTTTAATTACATTAACAAAGAAAGTAACGTTTAAATTTCTATACCCTGCAAACATAAATACCGTTTAAAATGTATCCCAGGTCCCCCTGCCAAAGCATCTAACCTAAAATCAGAGAGACCACTCATACTAAGTGAATTCAAACCTACATACAGAACTGGAGATTCAAACCTATGCCTTCATCTTAATATCCATGAGCTAGCTTTTGTGTATCAACAGACCCTTCCGTATCAGAAATGCAAGAAGGAGTAAGGGCCCAAAGGTTTCTATTGCTTCCCTATCATCTCCTGTATTTTTGTATTGTTTGACTATCAGTGACAATAAAACTCCATTTATTTTGAGAGATATATATATATAAAGGTACTTAAAAATTCTTGTGTAGTGCCCATAATTGTCTTCAACCATCCTCCGCCCAAAATACTGAATTTCAAAGCAATTTATCTGGAATCTTCACACTAAGAGAGCCCCAAGAACTTGCTACCATTACCTTCAACTTACTTCCTAACAAAAAAGACTTAAAAATAAACTCATGAAGTGTTACCTGAGGCATCAGAAATAGATCGGGGAGACTTTAAAAATATTGCTACAGGAGCCAGGTATTGGGATCAAAGTCCAAGTTAATTAGACTTGGTTCCATTCTGTAAATCCACAGATATATACATATATATGTTTTTAGAAGTCCATTTTGGCTTCAAGGCTCCTTTGCTATAAACCACTTTTAAAACTTCATATTCAGGCCACATTGTTTTTGAATAGCAAAAATAATTTAAAGTAGAAGTTCTGCCTTTGAGAACCTCCAGGACTTCTTACATAATCAACCGTACAAAAGTAGATTGAAAGAGACCAAATGTAGTTTTTCCAGTTCTATCAATCCAAAAGCTAAATTGACTATTAGGCATTCAGACTGCAGAGCAACAAAACTGTTTTAAGGCACAAAGATCTTTTTTAATAGTAGCTACACATACAGCATATACCTGCTGCTCCAATATAACCAAAAACATCTTCCCTGGTTTCATTGTTGTTGTTAAAATAAAAGATTAATCACAACTTAAAAGACTGCAACTACAGAATCATGTTCAAACACTAATAATTCTGTTAAATAAAAAAGATCATGCACAGAGTCACCAGAAAGGAAGAGTATCTTTCGTAGTAAAAAATCCTGCTTATAGAGATCTGTGTTTTAGTGGTGTCCTTCCAGGCATGAGATAAATCATAAGGAATCAGGTAGAGCTGGGTTTCTATTCACCAGAGCCTAGATTCCTTGTGGCAAACGCCACATAAATGAAATTTGGAAAATTTACATGTAAATCTCATGCAGGTTGGGGATGTGTGTGTGGGGGGAATTTCAAGAGCGAAAACATACACAGAGCTAGAAACCGTTGTTGCTCCTTTTCCTGACAATACTTCAAGATGCAGGACATGACTATGAGTTAGTCCAAGTTATGAGAGTTGTGTCCCAAAGAAAAGTGAAAAATATTCAGAGTTACAACCATTCTGTTTTCCCTTCTTCTTTATCCTAGTGTTTCCAAATACTTCCTTTAGTGCTTCTGACTGAAGCAGAAGCTTCATTTGTGGTGATGAAGTGTCCGCTAGATCTACTTGCCCTTGAAATTGGGAACAAGACAGGTCAAACTGGACCTTCTTCCTGGCTCTAGAAGTTAGTGGTAACAACTATTAATCACATTAAAACCATTTAGCCTGGCTGTAGGGAGCCAGAGCAAAAGAAAGTGACAGATCTCAGAAACTCAGGCTTAATAGGAGGTGACGAGGTAGCAGAACCTTTAAAAGACTCACCATCCTCCTCCAGAGACCACTGGCCTAGTTTTTAAAAATCTACAAATACTCCTGGTGACCTAGCCACTGTCAGGAGCAGGGAAAGGGTTGACTTGTTAGTCCACAGGGAATGTGACATTACCTACATGAACACACAGCTAGAAAAGGGCAAATCTGCAATGGGGCACTCTCTGTGCCCAAACCACAAATCATTCAACAGCATTGATTAATTAATCAATCAAGAAGAATCTCTAAATAAAGACCAATACTCACTGGAAAGTTTTGACAAGGTTTTTTAGCTCTGTGTAAACATCACCTGGAGTAATCTGAAGAGGGCCCAAAACTGCAGGTAATCTAGAATGCAAAAGACACTGGTCAATATACATTTTCCTCTCTTTCTCATCTGAAGTAGGACTTCCACCAAAGCTCACGGAAGTTAATAAAAAGAGATTGATTTTTGTGTAGCAGATCAGGCCAGCAGTTTACATTTCAGATTCCTCTGAGTGGTGTTTGGGCAACACCTTCACTTTACGACAGCTTGTTTTTAAAAATAAGCAGCTCTAGTTCAGTGTGAAGAAGAAATGAAATGTAGTTGTACATGCATACTCTTATCAACTTCACATTTCAGTTCTGACAAGACATTCATCATCAAAGTGTTTACACTACGAGGATTAGAATTCCAGGCCTCATAAATGTTTCAAATATTTCTATTTACCTGGTTCAAAAATAACAATATAAAAGGAAACTACATGTCTAAATGAGGTTTGCACAGAGAATGTATCTGCTAACCTCAGACTCACATAGATGCAACAGAAATAACATTCCACTGCAAGCCTGACAGTTGGAATTAAGATGATAGTAGGGTAATTAGAAAATTTCAAAAGAGAAAAAAAAAAAAAAAAAAAAAAGACAGATTTCCTCCCTACTTGACTGCGTAAAAATTGAAGCACACAACAAACCATACATGCTGTTTAACTAGTTGTCAGTATCCCCAAAATGCTGGAAATAACATGCATTGTTTTTCACATTTGGGATTTAACTTTTGCCTCTCTTTAGTGGTTTAATAGTTAATATCCTCTTGCATTTGAATATCCAGTTATTTACATTTATATGCATGGTGCATCAATATTGCTGGAAAAATCAAGATTTCTATTCTCCTTTACATCGCTGCATGTTTTACAAAAACTGAACACAGGACTCTTATGATGTTGGGCATACTCATATTCCTGCTGACTTCATGTGAACACACTAAGAAGTCATTGCTTTATCAAAATGAAAATTGTCTCTCTTACTTCAGTGCGACATGACTACTGCATCACCTCATGAAATTTAAAATGATCAACTAAAGAAGGGGACAGTCCAGAACAAAACCTCCGAAGAAACAAAGAAAAAAAAAATTCGGTCTTTCTTATCCTCTATTCATGGAGTACCTTACTTTTAAGTTCAACAGAAATTTTGCTAGAAGCTGAAAATGACTGACAAACTTGTGGAAAAATTCGAAGCAGCAGAGAAACTGCTTTACCATACAGTAGTATTCCTTGGACTCTGTGTAACGTTGACACTTACAGAAAGATCAGAGATAGCCACCTTTCTTGCAGCATGGTTTGATTCCATGTTTGTGGCCTGTCTCAGGCCTGTTGCAGGTAGAGAGAAGCAGAATGGAGTGGTTTTTTTGGGTTTTGGGGGAGTTTCAGTTGTGGGGGTTTTTAGTTAAAAAAGATTCTGCAAAAACTAGTTTGGCTAGCTAAAACAAACTACAACCATATAAAACCAAAATACCTCTGACAAAAACACCACAATCATGGCCTTCAAACCCTCGTTTATCTGCACTGCCTTGACAACAGGAGTATTTTCAAGGTCCTCCCAACTTTGACAATTTAATAATTTTAACAGGTACAGCAGAGATGCCTTAATCTCTTTTCTGGGACTCCAAAGCCCTTTTATGTATGTGAAAAAGGTCTGGTGTTTGAAAAGTTTTAAGATTCAATTCTGAGGGCCTTATATGGTTGTAGCTAGAGGCATACTGATACCAGCCATCCAAACATGGACTAGAAACTCTTTTAATAAGACCTTTGCTTAAACTGTTAAGAGGTCTGAAAACACAGCTTCTTTCTGTGTAATTTGTTTACCAGTAGCAGTATGCTTAATATACAGGACAAATATTTGCACTCCTCCCAATCAACTTCAAGTTTTTCAGTTTAGACTTGAGAAGTTGGTATATAGAGCTAGTTAAATATTTCATATTTTATGTACATCAGAATCTGCTTTTAGACAACTTACAAGAATCCAAATAGCTTAGATTATTTCCAGATAACTGAGGGAAAGGATGATGATAATGAAAGAGTTTGCTGTGGAATTTTTTTTTTTTTTAAGCACATATTCTCATTTTAAGCTCCATGTGTTATACCAACATTTAGATCCAAAAACCATAGAAATTTTCAGTGTAATGGCACAATTGTGCTGACTTCTGCCAACTACTGAAGAGTGGGAACATGCTGCCATGCCAGCCTGGAATGCTGTCAACTACAAGCTTCAATGCTTGTAGGAAGGGGACAGCTTTCTTCTAGAGAAGACCTTAGTAGTGAGGTTCTGACATCTACCTCAGCAGGCTGTGCAAACTGACATCTGCAACTGGACTGCAGATGACTGTCTCAGAAATAATTAAGTTCTTTAGGGCAGTAACAGGTGTAAGTTATGAATAAGGCCACCTAGAAAAAGCCAGAATGTCCTTGGACAGTGTCTTACTTAAAATAATAACGAATGAGCATCAACTTCTGCTTGACTTTTACCAAAGTAAAGGATACTTACACTTTTCTCAGTTTTTCAAGGACGATTCGCTTTCTAATCTGCATTTGTGCATTTGAATCAACAAGTGGGAAGGTGAGATCTTCCTGTTGATCATCCTGTATTAGACAAAAAACTTTTAACAGCTATAACCTAGTATTTAATTAAAAGTCAATGCATCAAAATAGTCACAGCTCATCAATAAATGTTTAAACATAAGAAAACTCTTCTCTCTGAATAGAAAAAAAACCCAACCAGTAATTTCTTAATGGACAGAAGCTTGCTCAATCTGACCCAACATACAGTGTGCAGCTAACCTACTTTTCCCCTTCCCTATGCTAGATACTTACTCACTTATGATGACAGAAACAAAGAGCTTGTAATAATTCTCTGAAGGCAGGCTTTATACAGCCTCGACACTATTCCAGTGGACACTTACTTTGTCTTTGTTTGGATGTTCCTCTGCTTGCGCATGTGTCACCGCCTCTTCAGCCAAGATGCACTTTCCTTTATAGAACTCTTTTACTCGGAGTTCTAGGAACTCTGTTTCTTCTTTTAACTTTTCGTAGCTAGGCACAGGCTTAACTATTCCACCTGGGCCTGTGAAAGGTAAAGAATAGTTCAAACTGTTTTCAGACTCCCCTATAGCAACAGTGTTAAGATCATCAGCTGTATCTAAGTCATCCTCATCAAGTTCTTCATTCTCCTGGTTGGCAGATGATATGCACTCTGATGAACACAAAGAAGTATAGTTTGGGCCATAGAGAAATTTTAAAGTTTCCTCAGTTCTCCATTCTGTAAGTGTTTTCTTAAGCACTTCTAACAAACTGCCTTTGGAATTAACTGGATGCCTCAGTTCAGGTTTTTGATGTTCTTTTGAGTTAGCTAGTGTTCTTTTAAGATGTTCTGCGCCTCTTTTGCTCACACCTAGAAAAACTATCTGTGAACCACAGGTATTTTCATAGTTTTCTGGAGCACTTGATTTCCCTAGAGTAGTATTTTTTGAAGGCTGTGCAGTTATTTTATTATGAACAGAGCCAGCATGCATTTCTTCCTGAGCATCTAATGTACAATTAGACAGTCGTTCAGTGGCTTCTATCACATCTGAGTCTTCAGTTTTAGGGCTGGAATAGACTTTCAGAGCATGCTTCTTTTTGAGGATGATGCTTCTGTGCAATTGCTGTGCAAAACTGGCTGAACTTGACTGACTTCCTGGTAGGACAGAAGAAACAAATTCTTGTTCAGTATCACTACTGCTGTCAGTGGCTGTGTCATGAGAACCAGATTCACATGGATTTGAAGATGTCCTAGGATTTTCAATGTCAGATGTTTTAATTACTTCATCACGTAGTTTCACCTCTTCTCCAGACTGTCCACTGTAACAGAAAACACAAGCCATCAATGAAATAAGAAATGGGCCTTACCTGTAATAGCTTTTCATTCTCGTGCGAGAAAGATAAATAAAGCATTTTTCCCTTATAGTAGAAGTGTACTTTTTTGCTTTAAGAATCATAGCTGCTCTTCTAAAAGTCTTCTTGAACTCAGAGTTGTAATGTTCTGCAGTCAAAATGACAAGTACAGACGCTATTTACAGAAGTGAGTTCTCAGTTGCTTATTGGCAGTTAGAAAAGAATAGTAGACAAGATATTATTAAAGACAACAGAATAATGTCAGACTTAGCAAGATGAATAGTGCAATTTTAAAATTAAGATAGGTATCTTAACATATATGGGAATATTGTACCCTAAAATCAGGGGGACAGCAGAGCTGTTTTTAGCATATGTAAGTTTGCCACCTAATGGCCACGTGTTGCAAAAGAAAACAAACAAAAAGTCACAATACACAGCAAGGTACAGAGAGATGACAGAGTAGCATTTCATTTTAGCTGATATAGATGTTTTAGATTAAGAAGTACAGAAGCTTTCATCACATATAATTGGTACTATTTTCTTTATAATGAATAGATGGTATAAAATATGCAAAGTACAAACAGTGTATTTGTTTCAGATTTCAACAGGCTCAATTAAGACATACAGGCCAAGAGCAGCTGTACACTAAATCATACAGATCAAATATGCTGGTTTAGAATCACAAAGGACAAAACTAAACAAGACAAATAACCCTTTGTGTAGGTTCTAATAAGGTCTTTTCTATAACACAGGAAATCAAAGATTCCCCTTTCACCTGATATGATGTTAATATTTCTAACTATAAGTGCATGTAACAAAAAAAATTATTTTTCAGTGTACCTCTGTCCCTCCTTCAGCAGCTCTATGTCTGGTGGTCTGCAAAAAGAAGACACAGAATGAAGATTTTCCTGCTAAATCAATGCTCTTGAAATACACATTAATACAGAAAATACATACTTGAGGTTAGAAGGGACATCTGAGGATCTTCTAGTCCAAACCCCGCTGTTCAAACCAGGATTAACGAAAGCAGGTTTATACATACGTGTTCACAGAGTGTGACTCGTGCCTCCAGCACAATGCTGTTACGTTGCACAACATTTAACAGAATCAACAGGTCACACAAACGTTAAGTCAGAAAGGACCTCCAGAAGTCTCTAGTCTCACCTCCTGCTTGTAATGCAATTGTCACCAGCACTAGATCAGGTCAGCCACAAATTCATGAATTTTAAATCTTGAAAACCTCCAAAGATGGAGATTTCAAAACATTGTTGAGTATCCCGTTTCATTCCACCATAACCCTAGTGCAATTTTTTTTCCTAATGTCCAGCCTGAACCATCCATGTGATAATTAGTGGCCATCACCTCTTGTTAAGTTTTCTGCCATCAACCATGAATAGTTTGGCTCTGTAATCTTTGTAACTTTTTTTCAAGTAGTTGTAGACTGTTTTCAGATCACCCTTTGGTTTCTTCTTCAACAAAGTAAACATGCTAAGATCCTCATAGGTCACAAAGTTCCAATAGTAAAAAAAATCCTGGGCTGTTTATAGGAGAATGTTCCAAATTAATGCAAAAAAAACCCAAAACCAAACCCAATATTCAGGATATCTTTACTTATTTAAAATTTTACTTTGTTAAAAATTAGGCTTAAGTTATACTGCTTTAAGAAAATGGAGTTCAAAGGTTTCCAGAAACTCTAAGAAACATTACTGAACAAATTCTGATGGGTTTCTTGCCAAAGCTCTACTTGCAGTTAATCTGCTTCAATTCAGTTATGAGACAGCACCACAATGCTATTCATTTTATCCAATGCTAAATGTTGAAATCCTCACCCACCTGTCCTATGAATGAAAGAAAACCTTTTAAGCATGCACTAAATCCAAGTCAATGCACTAACACCTCTCAGACAGTGTATAAAAAAACCCACAGGTTTAAAAAGATGAAAGCTGCACCACTCATATGAATGAATTGAGTCTGGGAACTAAAGGTGATAACATACAATGATTTAAATTATTAACTCCGTATAACTCTTCTTCAGAGTTTTAAGTGAAGGTTGTACTCTTTTGTTTCAAAATAATTTCAGCTATCCTAATGTGTAAGCATGTATCAGTGTGTACACATGTATGTGGCTGTTCAAACAGATATACCTAGCCATAAACTATCTGGGGTTTTGTTTGTTTTTTTTTTTGAAAATACCGCCTCTCCACCACCACACAGCATAAATAATTAACTACGTCAGGCATATCAGAACTATACACTTTTGATGTTAAGAATAAAGGGAGAATTTAGAAATACTTTCTTTAAAGACAGCAAAACAATAGCACGAAAATACTGGTAAACTTACTTAAACATTTAATGGAGAGACTAGTTTTACCTACTAGAATCCCTCAGACCAGATCAGGCTGCTCTAAATCTCTTCTCTCATTGACCAGGTATTTCATATGACTGATCTGAACTGTGAAAATGAGCTCACACATGTAATTTCAGCTAGTTCCTTTTGTTGAAAACCAGGAGACTATGAAAAGTAGTGTCTTGGACAACAAAAGCTGAATAAATTCAGCTGAACAGTCTCTAGGCAAGTATTTATTGTTAAACAGTGACACCCATTGGCTCAATTCATTATTTGCAAGCCTACGTTTCCTAAGCTAGGAACATGGGCTGCATCACACTGTTCCAAAATGCGTATTGCAGTAACAACAGGAAATGGGCAATCTGAAATTTAGACAGGATAAAGAATCTCTTCATGTTATAGTCAGTATAGTTCAGGTGCAAACATTCACAGTCTAGCCTTAAGACCAATGCCAAGTGCTGTGCTAAAATTAGCAAATCTCTTGTAACAGGATGAATTCATCCTGTACATTATATGGTTTGTAAAAATCCAGTCCTAATAAGTACGTTTTAAAGTTAATAGGAGTTGACTATTATTTATGACTAGTCTGCCCCCTAAATTATCATGGTCATGTCTACTAAGTAGTCATGAGTAGTACTGACTCATGTCAATTATTGTAATCAATATGGCAAGAACACTTTTTAAAACGAACACCATGCTAAGCTAACATGTTAATATCAGTTACCTCTGCTTCAGCTGAATGATTTTGATGTACTGCAGCTAATTAATTAGCATTGCAGCTTGGATAGAGAAAATAATATTCTCAAAAGGAGCAATGAATGTATAAGATTATACTTACTTTTCTTCTTCTCGCATCCATACTGGACTTTTGGAAATTTGAGCTTCAAAGTATTTAGATGCTCTATAGCAAAAGTTGCTGCAAAAGCACTGGAAATGAGATAGAAAGCAAGAAAATATGACTAAAGACAACTTTAGTACTCACAAAAAGGTACAAAAGTCATTGTTTCTTATGCCCGTAAAATTAAGTACCAATTAATTTTTCTTTTTAAGCCTATGACCAGGTTTTTAATTCACCTGAGACACCAAACCTATCAAATAGGTCCATCCCATTCCCCACAAGCCACTTATAGCTGCTTCTTTTTTCCCCACTTTTCTGCTTTTTGCACTTTTATTACATACTAAGAAGTAAACCAGTGTTGGATTCTACTTAACAATAATTTAAAAAAACCCAAACCAACAAAACCCAGAACTGTTCAAAGAGCAATCCCTAACCCAACAAGATGGTCATACAGTTTAAAAGACATGCAATAAAATTATTTAATAATGAAAATTTTTGTTAGCAACAGAACTTGGATATTTTGCAATACTCAGAACACCACCGAAAATTTTGTAGCATCTTGAAAAAATAACTTGCACACTTGCATCACGGAACAAGACAAAACATCCCACTCCTTCTTGGAGTCTTACCTGGTAAAAGCAATTTCCAGAATTTTGTGTATCCTACAGTTGTAACCAGACGAAAGGAATGTATACTAGCATTGAAGTAATTTGTTGAAGAAATTTGTTATGGAACTACAAACATTTATCCTACAATTTAGCGTCTAAGCACCTGTAGGTGATTGCATATACTGTGAGCAGGCAAAGACGACTTTTACGCAACCACACTCATGAATATGCTTCAAGAAAGAAACAGACTTTGTGAAGAGATAGGTTTTATGTTGAAAAGTCCTCAAAGAAGAACCCTAAAGGTAGTCACACTAAAGAATGCATAAGATGCAACTTCTATTACAGTACTGCAGACTTCAGTGAATGAAAAGGATGTGCACTTTGACCCTAAAGCTCATTGACTATACTGCAGCAAAATAGAGAACACTTCTTCACAAATGTCTTTAATGGATCAGCTGTACCACATTCAAACTGCTATCCAAGTAAAACTTTCCATGTTATGTTTAAATTTAGAAAAGAAAATAAGTGGTTGTCTTTCTGAAGAGCATCTAGAAACTGAAATGCACAAAAAACTTCATATTCTAACAGTTCACAAAAATTATTTTCATAAGAACCAAACATCCTGGCTCTGAATCAAGCCACTATATGAATGCTGTTACAAAATGCATTTCTGATGTTGAGATAATATTAAACACATTTGAGAAATAGATTTGTTACTATACCTTTCTTTCAGTGATATCATAAACTCTGTTCGTTTTTGTTGAAATTCTGTATTTCTGTTTTGGCACCTAAAACAATATGCTTTCATCAGCAAGACTGTTACTTCCATCATGACTTTACATAAAATTTCATTCTTAATTCACATATTTTAATTGGTATAATATGTTCTGTTTTAAATTAATTGCATACTACAACCACCTTTTCTCTCAGTTCTTTTGATATTGTACCTTCTCAGATGTAAGAATGCCAATTTATCTTTAATCATTTACATCTCACTATCAGTAGAGGACAACTTCAGATCTACAAGAAAGCCAGTGCTGAACATAAAACAATGGAGTTGCCATGGTAGAAACTCCTCCACGTATAAGTACGTAAAAGTGTTGCGCAATTACAGACAGGTCCTTCTTTAATCCATATTGATTTATATGCATGTGAGACTGTACTGTCAGAGACCCTCACCACTACCCAGACAAACCCAGAGAGGAACTTACATAAAATATAATACAGTTTCTGTGTGAACTTCTGTGGGGACATACGAAGTTCAAAACAGTAAAATTTTTTGTACTTGAGTAGATTTTTTTCAGATAATCAGGTGTACCACAACTGGTATTACATCACAGGTGATCTAACTTAAGGTTATCTGCTTAAGCTCTGACATAACATACCTAAATAAGTGTGACTATGACTTTGAAGCAGGTAACATACATTTTTAGAGCAGATGCATATGCATTCGCATAGTAATATCCCTGCATTGTATTATTTTTTCACTTCAATCCTTCTCAGAGATATGTGGTTACACTGAAGAGGGAACAAAGTTAGAAAGCTTCTGCATGCACAAAGGAAGGCCATGAAGCCATACTTCATCTTTATTACTGTCAAAGTAGATGCTAACTGATTCTGTCATACATTAATGGTGGTCAACTGATCAAATTTTACCTTTTACTTCAGAAGGATTATACTGAAATGGAATGATATGATGCCTGGCCCATTACTTGACAGTATTTTAATCTATGTTTAATATTCTAAGTTTAAAATTAAAAAGAAAATGCAAGAGAATAAAAATTGTGAAGAGATTCTTATGGTAACAGCATTAATAAAAAGCAACTTACATTTTCCAGTTTATTTGGACATAGAGGATAACCACATAGTTTGATGATAGACCGTTCATCAACAATGTCTTTATAGTGAGATGGAGTAATAAATTTTCCCTAAAATGACAAGAAAATAGTTCAATAACTGGATAGTGGAAAATCTGTCATTTGTCGTACTCGAAACATTTCATAAGCAAATAAATATTTTTAATTTTGTAACAGTTATCTAGTAAGTTTAATAAACAGCATTTAGAAACTACACAGTAAAAATGGTAAAAGGGTAAACAGGGAAAGAAGAAAGACATGGGCACTTCTTTTTACATATACAAGAGCTTCATAATTTTGCCTCTAGCATGGCACCGATTTTCATAATCTTCCTCTATTTACATGATTTGTACACCTATTTACCAGCCTATTTATAATCTTAAGAGGAGTAATCATCACACTGTTCCAGCAGAACTGTGCTGCCAGATAAACTGTGGTGTATTACAGAGGCTTTGTCTAAATTCAGAGATAATGTGATGTAGACCTAAATTTTTATACTTCATCTATCAGTCCAGAACCACAGAGGCATAAACAAAGGCTGTGGTAATGTGAGGATTCATAATGCACACGGTCCTGCAAAACTAGGGCATGTTTTCACCGCAGAACCCTTGAAAATAAGGCAATCATCAGGAGAGCTGATGGGAGAGGGAATAAATGGTTTGTCCACTTTAAACTGCAACAAATTGTTCCATGAACTTTAAAAAAAAAAAAAAAAAAGTTGAACACTAAGATACAAAGTAGTATAAAAACTTGCAACACCTACAGAATTCAGAAGGAACTCTTCAGTAATGTTCTCTTCCAGGAGCTGCTCAACAATACACAATGCTTTTTTCTCAAATTCAATCTTCTTTCTCATAGCAGCTTCCAGAGCTGCTTTCCTGTAATAGAACAGACACAGAGGGCAGATTTCCATAAACAACTCTCCAACTGTATTTTTATCTTTTTTTCTGAAATACAGTAGTTTACATTTTTCTGCATCACACCATGTTGGCCAAACAAAGTAACAAGTAACTGGACTAGTAATTCTGTAATAACCACAAAGGAGTTTCCAGCCTTGGTTTGCTTTAATTCCACTCCGGTCTGGAAAAGTATTGACTCTTATTGCATTGCGATACTTCCATACAAGGTTACCCAACTCTTCTTGCAAGAGAGGAAAACCCAGAACTGGCTGGACAAACAGCCTGTGACAAACAATTTATTGAGTGTTGCCAGGAGAATGGGAGCTGGATGAGACATGAAGAGGAGGAAGAAAAAAGGACTGGGACAAGACTGAGTGTGAGGCTACAAAGTAAAGGAAGGAATAAATCGAATAAATCCCACTACAGTATATTTCCTGAGTGTTCCTGAGTCTCACCACTATTCTATTGTCAGCAAATACCCAGAGAGCAACCATCTAGGTGTCTCCAATCTCCATTTGGCAATGCTTCCCACAGAGGCTGTCAATGTACAGTCATTCTGCTGTCTTAACTTATAGAGGTCTACGCTATTCACCTGGAAGTCTAGCTCTACTACAGAATCAAATGAATATTCAGGTAATTGTCCATGGCAGAAAGTGGTTTTTCCTCTCAAGTTTGGTTTTTAAAGTGAATAAAGAAAAATGGCAGGTATGGAAAGAAATTAAGATGGCAAAAAGCAAGCACTATAGAGTAAGGAAATACACCTGCGGAGGTTAGATTCATAAACTTTTTGCATATTTTACAATGCGCATATATACATGCGCATGTTAGAAGTTACACAGCATCACTCCAAATAAGCCTGCATCATGTTGCTGCTGGCAATCTCCTCTGAGAAAGCAAAAAAACATGAGAGGCAGAGAATGCGATTTCAAAGTGAGACAAAACAACATGAATGCCACATATTGTTAGGAATTATACCTTTGAGCAGCATCTTCATTCTTCAGAGAAGCTGAATGCTTATTTCCTAGAAATCAAGCATACAAATGTAGAAATACAGAAATTAGTGTACTTTCTTCCTTTAGCAGTGGAAAATATTGGAAACTGAGAAATATTAAAACCTCTAAACTGTAAACACAATCAAGAGAATTGCTTAGAAACTTGCTTTTGGTGCCTGAGAGTGACTTCAGTAAGCCAGTAACCATTCAGCAACTAGTTAGACATGCTTTTTCTAAGTACGAGGACAGACAGGCCCAACTCTCTTCATAATCCCGTTCATCATGTTTTGTATAGTCAGAAAGCTAAAGGAAAAATAATTCTGACAATAATTTTGTGCCAACCACACTCACCCTGGTTCTCCACTGGCTCTCCAGCCCAGCTTTACCCCTGCACATCCCACTGCTGGACTGGCCCAGGTCTCTGCCCGCCCTGACCCGGCTACCGACATAGAGGACTCGGGCAGCCGCTCCCTTAAGACAAGGGCGACAGGGAGGGAACATAATGCACTGTTAAACTCAAAACACGAGGACGCGGTTTTCTGACCAGCTGCGCGATCGCTGTCACGCGCGGCGCGCCTGACGCTCAGAGCCGGGCGGGCTGCCGGCGCTGCGGAAGCCAGGCGCGCAGCCAGAGGGGACAGCGGGGCGCCCGGCACGGCCTCGTCCGAGCCGCCGCCGCCTCGTCCGAGCCGCCGCCGCCAGCCGCCGCTCGCCGGCCCCGAACACACAGCCGGCCCGGCCCGGCCCGGCCGAGGCCCACCGAGCTCGCGGCTGCGTGCCCGCCCCGCCGACCGCCGTCGGCCCGCCGCTCCCCCCGGTATTGCGAGTTGGGCGAGTCCGCTGTGCCGGCCTGAGGGCACAGGGAGAGCCCAAAGCGCCGGGCGGGGGGACCGGCGCGCGGAGCCTGGAGCCTACCTGCGCGCCGCCGGCTGGGCTTCCCCGGCGCGCCGCCCTCCGGCTTCCCGGCCGCCATCATCGTGGCCACCTGCTCCCTCCCCCTGACCTCTCACCCGGGAGGCGGAGCCGCGGGCGCGGCGTGGCCCGGGCCGGGAGCGGAGAGAGGAGGCGGCGGCGGCGGCGCGGTCGTGTGGAGCGGCGGGCACGGAGGGGTACGGCCGGTCGGGGCTGCGGCGGGGGAGCGGCTCTACTGACGGCCCGCTGAGGTGAGGCGGGGTGTGGGGTGGCCTGTGGGTTTTTTTTAATTCAGCCGTGCGTTGAGGGCTTGTGTTGGCAGCCTCTTCGTACTGGCTTGCGTGTTGTACCCCGCCTAGGGAAGGGGCTGAGGTAGATGTTTGTTAGAGAGGAGGCAGTTTGGTGAGTGTTAATAGTAGAAAGTTTCACATGATTCAGACGCTGCCCACCTGCCGCTGAAACCTCTGAAAATATTTAATTAGAAACTGGATTAAGTATTAAGGCCTGAGATCGTCTGCGAGCTCAGCTGGTAAATCCCTGGAACAGCTCAGGACATGTTTCAAGGCTGTAAGTACATTGTAAAGTTACTGAGGGCTGAAAATGCGAGAATGTTAGCGTTCAAAAGTGTATTTAAACTGTTTTGGGAAGATTACTAACATCCTGTAAAATGAAGAGCTCAAATAATACAACGTGTGGTAATAAAGTGTATGATAACAACCAAATTAAAATGACAGGCTGGATACATTGATAGATTGCAGTGACGTGAAAATATTAAAATAGGCCGTTGAGAATAGAAAGTGAGTTGTTTATTCTTTGAATAATAAAATTCATAACACAGATGCTTTTTAAGCTTCTGTGAGTTGCCTGTTTTTTGTAAACATCCAGGTAGCTTAGTTATCGAGATGTTGTGTGCTGTAGCTGAGGTCAAACACAAGAGGAATGATTGAGAATGTTACATTGAGATGTCTGTATAAATATGGAACTTGGGTCTTTTGATGAATAGTTAGCTAATTATCCAGGTGTAGAGGTAATTGACTCTTATAGTGATCATATAACCAGGTTTAGGTACATGGCATTACTTAAAACTAAAGGTTATGACTGCTGCTCTGATATATCACATGGGATAACCAAGCTTGACTTTATTTGTAATTCATGGTCCTGATCCTGACTGTGTAAAACTTTGTATGTGCTTAACATTAGTCAAATGTTTAACTTGTTTATAATTTAAAACTTTCTTGCTAAAGTATCTAGAGGTAAAAGGCCACTGAACTAGCCTAACCTAGACACTAGAATGAAATAAATGATAGTGCATATGTAATCTTGATTGGACTGTTGATATAAACTGGCATGGTAGTTGGATCAGCTGTGCACATCCCAGGCATCAGGTTAGAATGCTCCAGTCAAGGCTGAGCAGGAGCTCCTCTGGTGAGAATAGTCACAGAAAATGTAGTATATCATGGGCATCTGCACTTGGTACGCAAGGAATCCAGACTTACTCTGTATTTGCTGCAGTTTTCAATGTATGTACCCAAGCAGTAGCTGAGGCCTCCTAACTTCTTAAGATGACCTTGATACTACTTGAAAAATTGCTTCCTTATACATAAAATGCAGGTTGTTTCTTGTCTGTAATACTGCTTCTTGCAAATATGGGGAGTAGAATAATACAGTGTACGCTTTTTAAAAATGCATTTTTCCTGGTTTTTTATCATGTGGTCTTCATAATATCTGTCTGTTTAGGTTGTTCTCATTCCTCTATTGGCGGTTTTTTTGGATAGTGTGTTTATTTTTCTATCTTTGTTTTTACTTCATGTGTTTTAATACTGCACTCTTTAATTTATAATAGTTTTCAATGCCAGAACAAAGTCAAACTATAATGGCAGTTGATGAACTTCAAGCAATAATACAAAGATGTGTAAGTAGTTTTCTTTCCATAAAAGTAACAAGTGTAAGTAGTGTGCGTTTCTCTTCATATATTATAATTAAAACCAAAATGACCCCGAAACACAAGACAGTTAGTTGTTAGCAGAACTCTTCATTGGGCAGCTAAGTTCAGCCTTCATCTTTCATTGAATTCTCTGTGGTGCTTATCCCAAGATGCTTGATAACTTCTGCTTTATGGAGAATGAAGTGTTCTGGTACTGAACAGTACCTGTCTGAAGGAACAAAACCCTAGCAGGTTGTTGTAGAAAATGTATCTTCCAAACAGTGTGCTGTAGTCTAGACTTAGAAAGTGCTATTGAAATACTGCTCTGTCTTCTGTAGTAGCTCTTGGTAGCTTTTTTAATATGTGAAAAATGTATGTAAGAAGAGGTAAGTTACAATGACACTACGTTTAATTTTGAAATGGAAGTTTGGATTTTCTTATTTGCCTTTTGTAAGTATGGAGTTAAACATGCATATTTTCTTTCTAGCAAATTCTGGAAGAAGGTGATTTCAAAGGAGAAGATTTTAGTCTGTTTCAGGTTGCAGGTCAGAAATGCTTAGAAGATGGGTATGCAGCTCAGTTATTAGAAGTAATTCAAAATGAGAAAAATAAGGTGAGTTTAAATTTGCACTATGTATTAGTTGTGTGCTAACACTGTTAAATAGATAAAACTGCTTATTAAAAAGGGAAAGCTGCTTTCACTGTGGAGCAAGGCTGTGCATATGAACAGTTAATAAGTTGCTCTGTGTAAAGTGCATGTACTTGTGTAACTTCAGGTAGCACACAGAAACCAAGTCATGGTAATCTTAACAAAACCATTAATAACTGTTTTTCAGTGAGTTAAGCAAAGAGAAAAGAGAAGACAAAAGCATAATTAAGAGAAAGTGACAGTGTCCCTCTTTCGCAGGACAGGATTTCAGATGGGGGGACTGGGTCTGGCTGGCATGGAGTTGATTTTCTTCATGGCAGCCTATATGGTGCTGTGTTTCAGATTGCTGACTAAAACAGTGTTGGTAATATGCCAGTGTTTCAGCTATTGCTGATCAGTGCTTGTACAGTGTCAAGGCCTTCTCCGTTTCTCCCTCAGCCTCCTCAGTAAGCAGGGAAGTTGGGAGGGAACACAGCTGGGACAGCTGACCTGAACTCATGAAAGAGAGGTACCATAGCATATAACGTCATACTCAGCAATCAAAACAGATGGAGATGGGGACGGGGACCCATTCCAAACTAGTTGTTGCTTGGAGACTGGTTGGACATTGGTCTGCCAGTGGGAGTTGGTTTGTGTCATTCCCTCCCCCACCCCCTGCTCTCTTTTGTCCTTCACTTATTAAATTTTCCTTATTTTGACCCATGAGTTACTCTGTTTTGCTCTTCTCTTTCTCCCATCCCACTGGGAGAGGAGAGCGAGCAAGCAGCTGGTGGGTACTTAGTTGCTGTCTGGGCTCAACCCACCACAGATGGATATAATAATATTGGCCAAAACTGTAAAAGCCAACTAAGCTGATGCTAATGTAAGAGATGCTAACATCTGTAGGCGCTTTGGGGATCTGGGAGTATATACTAAATTGTACACAGATAAATAGGAAGTTCAGAAAGAAAGTGAAGGGTGGAATGTTTTGGCAATGTTACATGGGGTTCACAGTCTGGTTTTGAATTTTGTGAGTTTGGAGTAACAACTGAAGATCTTGATCCCCTCAGGTTAAACATAATTTGTCTAAGCATTCTTTCTTTCAGCAAAACTCCTCTACTCAGTCCTGTTTTAAATGTATTGTCATATAAATTCTTAGAAAAAGATATTGACATGTTAGAATTAATCCATTGAAGATAACTATGCAATGTATGCAGCTGTGTTTATAGGTATGGGGAGAGAATACAATGAATGTCAAATACAGAACTTTATGGTAATAGTTGTTAAATTTTCAATTATATCATTGTGGTGTTGGTTACAACCAGGACATGGACCTGTTGTCTTTTTTCGCCTTTGTATATACAATCTTCCTGGGTTTAGAAGATGTCCAGTTTTGGTTTATTCTCTGAAAATCTGTTTTTTAGGTTATCATCAAGAATATGGGTTGGAATCTCATCTCTCCTCTTGTTAGATGTATTTTCATGTATAAACAGGAAGATGATAAGCGAGAACACTGCCTGAAGATACTAGATCAGTTGGCACAGGTATTTTTTTTTTTTTTTAATATATGCTTATAATACAATAATTGTAGGGAAGGGAGAGGTCCTAATTTTCCCTGATTTCCAAAGAAAACCAAGTCATGAATACTTCTGGGTTCTTCTGTCCATTTCCTGTAACTTTTAAACTCATGAGCCCATTTCATCTGAAGTAGACACAGGCTTAATGTTCTCAGAGATAACTGACCTCTTATAAATTTTGTGGAATTAGTAACTGGGCAAAACAAAGAGACAGCATTACACAGAAGAAAAAGGCAGATAGAACTCATGAAATTTTTGATAGCCAGCTGCTGCAGTCAGAGCAGCCACAACAATACTGCCTCTTGTCTACTGCAGATACAGTGTGACAATGATTACCTGATGATTCTGATGGAGTAGTAGGGGAAAAGTCTTAATCTGTAGACAGCTAGTTCCCTTTCATTCATGTACTTAAAAAACAACTTGTAAACTCTATAGCTCGAATTAAATTCGCACTGAAGTTTTTCTTTCTACTCCTAAGGATTACTTTGCTAAGGTACTGTGAGGTTTTTATAGACCATAGAAATCAAGTTTAGTGTTGTTGTTTATTGTTATATTTTTTCAGCTTATATAGAAGTGTACACACATATACACTCTACAGAAGACATTAATTATAGGGAAGTACTTACTGTTTCATATTTGTTTTCTTAAAGATTGTCTTGGATGTTCAGATCTGCTTTCTTGACGTTCAGGAACTTCTGTATTGAAGTTTGCTTGTGAAGAGTTTTTTAGCTTATGACCATGGTTATTAAAAAATATGCATTGTTCCTCTCTGGCAGCTATGCAATCCGAAGGAACTTTTTTTGGGTTTACTTGAGCAGATTGAGCAGGCGTCTGGAGAGCAAGCATGCCAAACTGTCATGTTATTGCTTCAGCCTTTGCAGACAGGTAAGATTCAGTTTCTCATGTGATTTCTGAATTAAATTATTTTCTCATTTATTTATCAATTTAGTTTAGCCTTTGCTGGAATAGCTTCAGAATACATCTGTCTTGACAGGCTTTACAGTCTATTACATTCTGCAAAATAACATAAGGTATAACTTTCATGCTTATATTGGCCTGTTAGAAAAAGATTGTAGATGGGATTAATAGCATCAGGTGAAAAAGCAATACTCAGCTATTTTTCATCATTTACGAGAGAATGTGGTCCTGTGACAGTATAGTTAGAGATGTAAACAATTCATACTGTTGTTATAGAGAATTACATGGATTTGTGAAATTCTTCATTATTTAACTTTTAAAACATACAATTCCATATTTTCATAGTATAAAACATTTACTTCAGATTGAAGCAGGTTGAAACATTTGATTGGTGAGGGGGAAGCATTCTTTTGGCTTACATATAAAAACTAAAAATGTTGGTTTTGGACACCCACTAAGTAGGTAACAAGTAGTAGTTTCTGTTTTGATATGCGAGATGAAATCAACTGTTGTCTACCAAGTTTAAGTCTGATTGTATCAGTCTCTGAGATGTGTTATGTTAGAATTTAACAAGAGAAGCATTTTGGTAATTAGAAGTATGTGTTTTTTTGGATAGCCAATCTGCAGTTAGCCTGCACTGAGTGCAGTTTAAGTGGAGAGCCACTTGTGCTGCTTCCTCAGTCTGGGAGCCCCTCTGTTGGTTCTGCCATGGGGTATGGAACAGTTCTGAGCTGCTTCAGGTAGAGTCAGATCCCAGCAGAAAAGTTGGGCCATGGTCTCTGATTTTGCCAAGTGTAGAAGGAGTCAAACAATAGGTGAATTCTCCAGGTCAGATAAATGAGTATTACCTCACTTAGACTACTTTTAGAAAGATTTTTTTTCAGTACTCAACCATGGTGCTACAGAGAAAGGAAGAATGTGTTGAAATGCATGACTGCTTTAATATTTGTCATTCTCAAATATATGGTCATCTTAACTACAGCATATTAAACTAGCTGATGACATTTAGTCTTGCTGGATTTGCTCATGTGATTTCAGGTATTGGTCCCTCCCCTTCTCTGAAACTAAAGGCTTTCTTATGTAGTCACATTGGTTTTCTTCACATTTTTCTCTACTGAGTAAGTAATAACTTAATGTCTCAAAATGTTCTTTCTCTCTTTTTTTTCCTTTTTTTTTTTTTTCTTTCCCCCAGTGCTTTTGAAACTTCAGAACAAGAAGGCCTACTCATTGGGTTTATCTTTGGCTATGATTATGAATCAGCTTACTCCCTTACCTGTACCTTATACAAAACAACAAATACAGGAAGACAAACTTGGTCTCTGTCAATGTTGTAATGCAGTGGTGGACTTTACTAAACCTTTTGTGAATGAAGTTATTAAAAACATGGAAAAGTCATCAGAATACAATGACATGGAGCTGAAAGAAGAATTATTAAAATTGTGAGCATTTTATGTCAGTGTAATATATTCATGTAACTTAACAAAACGAACTGTAGGCTTTTATTACATAGGCAGTAAATAAATCATCTTGGTGTTTTAGAATGCTGCCAACTTATATTAACTAATGTGGTATTTCAAAAAAGAAAAAAGAAACCTAAATATGCCTTACATATTTATGGAGTGAGAGAAAAAAGGTAAAAATAATTTATTTTTTTTAGTACAGGGAAATGGTAAAGAAATCTTGATCTCTGTGCTGTGAAGCTGATTTGATATTCTTCTGTTCCTTCTCCAATTACAACAGTGAGGATAATCATATTGTGGAAGTGAAGTTAAGGAATGATTCTACAGGAGATGGTCTTTTTTTTATTCTCCCTGGAATATCAGGAATAGCAGCAGCTAATACGAGTATAGACTTTATTCTTGGTTATCAGTGACACTATTAGAGTCTGTATTTGTGACCATATTGGTGATTTAGTTTCATCCCATTTTTATTTCAGCTGTATGAAATGTCTGAAATACCCATTATTGACAGCTCAGCTTGAACAACTTGAAGGCATTGAAGAGCATCCCTTTCGGCATTTTGCAACTGAAATTATAGTAAGTGCAGTCAAAATTAATTACAGTGTTTGCAAAACCAGTGGTCTAGTTCAGAATTACCTATAATTCATTCTAGAGCTCATTTTGCTTCCTTTATTGATTAGTGGGATGACTTCCTGGGCTTTGTAAGATAATGCAGGTAGATAAAGGTCTAGAACAGTTCCAGGTCCCATCTCTGGAAATTACAAATCTTGCAGACACAGTTTTGCTCCTTGATAAACCAGTTTGGACTGCTGTCTGAATCAGTAGCTGTTACTTTGCTCTAACTGCTTCTTTTTCTTGGTGATGTGTGAATTTACTAGAATATCTAAAGGATTGTCTTTGCTGCAGTATTATGTCAAGGTAAGATCTACATGTTACCTTTAATCCAAGTGTTGCACAGAGAGGAATCTCTAACGTGCCTAATGCAGTGCCAGCCGACTATTAAAGAATATAAATTGATGCTTGACTGCTGCTGATGCTATAGCTGGAAATTCAGTGGGAACATGTCCACTCCATGCTACCAATGCTGTTACCCTGGTTTTGAATGTTTTACGTAGAAGCTGTGTTTTATTAGAGCAAGATTATTGTGGGTATAGATAATTTTATTTAAATTTGCAGCAAAACCAAGCCTTATAAGGAGATGTGTGTTCCAATCTGTGCATGGACTGCACCTAATACGTGTATGTTTTCAGAAATAGGACCAAGTGTGATTAATAAAATTACAGAAAGTAGAGCTGTGCTTTGTTCATGTTTTGAATGTGGTAAAGAGTATTTCCTGTCCTGCACATATCCAGATGTAATGGCTTGACCCCACCTGGCAGCTAAGCTCCCACCCAGTCACTCACTTAGCCCCCCCTAGCAGAATGGGGAAGAGAATCTGAAAAGCAAAAGCAAGGAAAACTCATGGGTAGAGAAAAAGACAATTTAGTAAGTGAAGGAAAAAACCCCAAGTGATGCAACAGCAGTCACTCATCACCTCCTACCAGCAGACTGATGCCTAGCTAGTCTCTGAACAGCAGTTAATCTGAAAAATACTGCTTCATCCTCCCTCTGCCCACCTCCAGTTTGTTGCTGAACATGATGTTATATGGTATGGAATATCAATTTCATCGGCTTGGGTCGGCTGTCCCAGCTGTGTTCCCTCCCAGCTTCTCACCCGCCCTCTGCTGGCTTGCTGAGGGGCAGGGTAAGAAACAGAAGGCCTTGATGCTGTGCAAGCACTGTTCAGCAATAGCTGAAGCACTGGCATTATCAATGCTGTTTTGGTCACAAATCTAAAACACAGCACCATATGGGCTGCCATGAAGAAAATCAACTCCATGCCAGCCAAACCCAGTGCACCAAATTTAAAGTATTTGTAAATAGCAGTTGCCTCTAATTTTCAAATGCATGGTTATACAATGATTTGTGTTGGGCTGTTGAAATGAAGGAACCTTTTGGACAGCCAGGTGCTGGATTATTTTATAACAGTTTATTCAGAAGCAGGCTGGTAAATCTTGTAATGAAATATAAGAGTGGAAAATATTGTTAGTAGTAAACGGAGTCTTCCCTCAGGATAGCCAACAGGCCACTAGTTGGATAACACTGAATAGACAGTCACAGCTCATTTTTATCAGGATTGCAGCTAATGTCTTCAACTCTTATAAAAGAAGCTGACCTTTTTAGAAGTATAGGAGAACTAAGCATTAAATGACTATTAACTGGTTATTAATATTTACCTTTAACAAAAATACAATTCTACTTTTGATAACTGGCCATTACAGTTCTTTTCTGTAAATTTTCTTAACTATGGATACACTTGTTTCTCATGTTAATGTTGACTGTATGAAAGAAGAGTTAAGTTTGAGCTTTGGACTTTGTTCTACCTTATTATCCCTGGTTAGAGGAGAAAAATTCACAAGTCAAATACAGAAAGACAAAAGTCAAAGAATGTCTGGAACTATGTAAGAGGGAAATGGAAGTTACTGAGAAGGTAGAGTTGGGGTGAAGCTGGCTGATGAAATCCAGCTATTGGAGGAAGATGGCTGAAATGGCTGTGAACGATGAACTAGGCAGTTAGAAGACAGACAGCTTTTTATATGATGTAGTGGAGGAATTAGTCCTAAAAGAGCAGAGGGACTGGGTCAAGGTGTCATTTTTGGGGAGGGAATGGCACACTAAGACTTGATGAGTTTCAAAAGGAAGACTTGGAGCCATCTGGGGTGAGGAAAGTACGTGTAAATGTATTATATGTGTGCAAATGTGCATGCATACAGAGGAAGTCTGGAAGTTGCAATGTGATGCAGCTCTTCTCCAATTTGTGTTTAAAAATCTAAGCATTTTTGCACACAGAATTCTACATCCAAATGTTAAGATTGTAAAGTAAAACACACTAAGCAGTTAGCAGAACAAAACTTTTGGTTGTTTTTCAACAATAATTAGGTTTTCTATCATGATTACATCCATTTTTTTCCACAGCATGTCTCAGCACAGGATGGAACTGGTATAGGGATCAATCAGGAGTTGTGCAATAAAAGAATCTTGTCTCTGAGACCTTTACTTCATTTATTGCACAACTTTCAGGGTGTGCAGTTAAGGAGGCAGGGGTTACCAGAAGATGATCTCATGGTTAAGATAGTTGAAGGGTGCTCTGAAAAACTGGCTTTTTATTCTGCCTTTCCTGTTGGGCACAGTCTGAAACCATGTTTTTTATGCTAATTGTGAATTACATTTTCTTGATTTTCTCAAGAAATTCACTTCTGCTGTTTGTGGAATTGGGTAATGAGAGCTGCAGCTAAGGTCAGTAAAGTCATGCTCTGACTATATGACATCTTGTGTAATCCTAGCTTTCCAAAATGTGAGATTGTGCATGTTCAGTTTGGACGACCCCAGAATAGGGAGTTAACCTTGATCTCACTGTTTCTTCATAGTACGTACAATAGGAGCTACACTACCTCCTAATTCATGTGAATGGCGGGGACACACACCGTAGTATTTGTGAAGTTCTCGGGTGTCATTGTGTTGTGCACTGGAAAGAAGGGCCATACAGAGTGATTCTAACTTCAAAGCGGGGCTTGCCTTCAGCAGATAAACATTATGTTGCGTATTGAGTGAGCAGAAAACAAAATACTGATCATTCTGTGATCTGAAAAACACAGGGGTCCTGTGGCATAATGTGATCATGAAGCTGTCATTATTCATAGCATTGTGGATAAGGGAGCCAAACTAGGGGTTTGCAGGGTGACTTCCTCTTTTGCTAACTTTTGAGTGCTTGACTTTGCTATCTTAGTAACGTTCTTCTAACAGTAGTTATTTTTCCTGCAGGGTCTTTTTTGTGTATGTGTATATATCATGAATACTCACAAAATAGTTATATTAATTTATGCTATATAAGAGTATACTGTAAATACAGTTAAAGCTTTGAAACTTAATGGGTGTACAGGCCTTTTAAAGGCAACTATAGGAAATCTATCTTTTTTTTTTTTCTTTTTTTTTTTTTTTTTAGGATATTTTGTGGGATATAAGAGAATTAATACCACTGGTGTTTTTACATCATAAGAGCATAAGTCCACACTGGAAGAATCAAGAGTTTGCGGACATAGAGCGAAAGAATTCTGCAGATTCTTTGGCATGTCTGTCATATCTGATGTTTGTTCAGCATTTTGGTATTGATTGCTTTCCAATGGTATTTAGGTAAGAACTATTCTTCCTCGTTTATCCTAAGTCTGTACTTTGAAGATTCTTTCTGAGCAGAAGAAAACTTCTTATTTGTCAATAGTTATGAATGAAAACTGTATTTCACTAGTATTTGTTTTATGTCAACCTTTATGTATTTATATTTTGTGTAGCTTATATTATATACATAAGAACATACTCCAGTCCTGCAGATTACTCTATTATGGTTTAATTTTAGATGAGCTGTCTTTTTAAAGAAACGGGTAGAATTAGTCACATGCTGAAAATTAACATGTATTAAATTTTCAGTTGCATTTATAGACAGTTTCCACGTAACAGTTCTTAAGAGCAATTTGACTTAATATTTTGTGTCTATTTCAAAATTACTAATTTTATAAAGATATTTTTATAATTTTTAAAAAAAAGATGAATCCTGTAAAATATATTAACTATGTGCAAATGTATATGGCTTATGCAGTTTAATGTAAACCTAATTTTTTTCTTTTAGTCCATCATACCTTCTGCAATGCAATATGACACATATTGAAGTGCTACTGAAAAGGTAGGGTTTATGGCATTTGGAGTTCTAGATAGTGGGTGTGATCTTTTGTAGTATTTCATAGAATCAACTTTTGAATATACCAGATAAGTTCAGAGGAGGTTTTTAAACCTGAGAGTTAAAATGGCAAGTTCCACAACAAGATGATTTCTTTTACTAGGAAGTATGAAAAGTTGTCTAAAACATTTATTTACTGTTTTCAGCTTGTATTGTGATACCATTTTTAGAAACTTTATTCTGAAAATGCAAAATTAAGATCTTTTAAACGCATGCAGAATAATTAGATTGTGTATTTACTTGTACTTCTGTAATAATTAGTTTACTACTAGAGAAGACTATCATGATAGTATTTATTTGAATGTATTCTGATACAATACGTAATCTGATTAAAGGTCAGGCTTTTCTATATATTGTGGTTATTTCACCTTCCATAAGCAGCAGTGTTGACCAAATAACTTTAGCACTGCTATAGAAGGGAAGTTTCCCATTATGACTGCTTACCGTTTCCTGGTAAAATTTAAACAAGGCTTCCTGGTCTCTTCAGTTTAGGATCTGCTCTGTTTTTCTTAGGCTTGCAGAACTATGCAAATGGAATCATCTGGAAAAAGTTTCATTTTCTTTGTTAATCCACGTCTTGATACCTGTGAGATACGAGATGCTGCTTCTATTGAGGGCAAAAAAAAGTAATTTTTGGCCCTGAAGAGAGGAGTCTAATTTTCAACTTTTCCATAAGCCAGCTTATCCTAAAAACCTTTGAGAGGAATAACAAAGATACTATATTTAGAAAATAGAATGAAAATTATTGAGGGACAAGTTCTTTTTGATCTCTGTTCTAGTGTTTCTTCTGAAATATCAACAGTGTCTTTTTAATCAACAACTTAAATTTGATAATGTTTCTTTTTTTTCTAGAACAGAAGAATCTATGTTATCTAAAGGACTTGTAAGTTTTCTTTTGATGAAATTTTCAATGTTAGAATGTTTATTTTTTCCAATTTAAGTAATGGTAAAACTTTAGTTTCCCTTTCTAAGAAAGGTGCAAATGATAGTTCAGGTAACAGTTTCAGAAATATTTTGAGGCTTAATTAGGTATTCTTCAGTCTTACAAACACTTATATTTATTGAACTTTACACACATGCATAAATGTTTAAATTACCATCATCACTTACATTCATATCTCCTAGGAACTTTGGATATCTGAATGAGCATTTATAGTGAAGGTGATTTTAGCCATGAAATGTTAGGCATATAGATTAATGTTTTATATATGTGCAAAATGTTGGCAGCTTTTTTTTTTTTTTGTCCCCCACCTGCAGGATCTGTTTGAGAGCTGTTTATTGAGAATGGAAGATAATAGCCTTCTCCATCAGTATTTAGAACTCAGAGATTTTATTAATGTACCTCAGGTAATAAGAAGCAACACAGATGTCTTTAAAGTTTGATTTTAAATAATATCTAGCTGTCTTCTAGGTGTTAGAGAGAGGACATACTACTGAACCTTTATACACTTGTGTTGTTAAATTGAAACTTTCAGTGTCTTGCTGTACAGAATTGATTGTCTTTTCTACCCGCTACAGCATGAAGTTTCAGTGACAGTTAAAATACACTTAGTGTATGTACAGGCCACTGAAGCAGGTGGGCATTGATCTTAGCTGAAAGATGATGCTTTTGTATATCAACCTTGGGATTTCAACCACTGAAGCTAATGTGAATTTCTCTGATGAGAATATTCGCATAAGCATGGTTTTGTAGTCTGTGGGTTTTTTTGTTTTGTTTTGGTTTTTTTAACGTCTTGAGTAGATTTTAGTCAGACTAATGTAATGTAATAATCTGTATGCAATTAGAAATTATGTTTTCTTTGTCCAACTGCAGGATTTGGTGCAAGTTATGACCCTTTGTCCCATAGAGCATCTGGTATGTAATGTGACCTACAGAATCAGTTAAGTGCTGAATTTATTTAATTAGAATTAATCTGATAACATGTTTTTTTTTTTCTTTAGAGAAAGAAGAGTTTACATATTTTGCAGTTGTTCATAGACAAATTTGACACAGAGGGAAAATATACATTATTCAGGTATGCATCCAAATTACTGTAGATTGTGTAATATCAGCCTTATTGCAGCTTAATTGTGTAGACAATGATTTCTGTCAGAGTTTCTATCTGGTAAACCACATTAATTTTACTATGTTAATTTTTGGATAAATAATTAATTTCAATTGTGTCACATAAAATCAGCTGTCTTACCTAAGCTAGTGTCTAAAGGTTACACAGTCATCTTATTTTTCTGTGGTAAAACTCCCCCTTAGTGAATAAGGCCATAATGTCATCTAAGTTTTGAGCTATCTATATAGGCAGCTTTGAAGAGATAATATCTTTTTTTTGTTTGTTTGAAGGTGTTTACTGAAGACAAGCAACCATGCTGGTGTGGAAGGATACATTATTAAAAATATAAAAGATCAGATTCACTTCTCGTTAATGGTGAGGCTATTACCACTAAGAAACAAGTTACCATCTAAAAATTCTATGAGTATTATGTTGAGAAAATGTGTACAGCTTAAGCTTCGAGTGATGCATTAAAAAAATCCACTTTGAAATAAAACCTAAGATTGGGAAGTTGTACAATTAAAAATATTAATTTGTCTTTTTTCTGCATATGTATTTTTACATTATAATTTTACAATTGTATTAATTGCAAAATTTTACTCTATTTTTCTAAGAAGTTATTATTACCTTTTCTGTGCTTGAAAATACCTGCTACTTTATTAAAGAAGAACTATTCAGTATTTTGTTTTATCCTCACAGTCCTCATTTCTTGAATATAATTCAAATGTTCCAGTTCAGACAGACTTATTAATTTTTTCTTGGTTTTTATGATCATAGAATTGTCTAGGTTGGAAAAGACATTTAAGATCATTGACTCCAACTGTCAACCCAACACCAGCATGCCCACTAACCCATGTCCTGAAGTGCCACATCTATGCGTCTTTTAAAGACCTCCAGGGATGGTGACTCCACCACTTCCCTGGACAGCCTGTTGCAATGCCTGACAACCCTTTCAGTAAAGAAATTTTTCCTAATACCCAATCTAAACCTCCCCTGGCACAACTTGAGGCCATTACCTCTCGTCCTAACATCACTAGTTACTTGATAGAAGAGACCAGTACCCACCTCACTACAGTCTCCTTTCAGGAAGTTGTAGAGAGCGATAAGGTCTCCCCTCAGCGTCCCTTTCTCCAGACTAAACAACCCCAGTTGATGACAGTCAGCTTTATACTATGAGTGCTTCACAAACATTAAATTCATCAGAAAGGGTTGAGCTAGATCAAAGCCATTTAAATACCATATTTTATAATCATTTATACCAGGAAGTTGGAAAAATTAATTGAAAATAAATGATTAACTTTTTCTCTCTCTCTCTTTTTTTTTTTTTTAACTGCTTAGGGCCTTTTCCAAACAAAATTTGATTCTCAAGGATACTGCCTTTCGTCAATTAGGACAATATAGTAAACAATATAGCATATTTTATGCTAGCATAATTATGTTAGAAAACATACTATTTATTAGATCGTAGCCTGTCCTGTATATTGAATCAGCAGGGGTGGAGAAGATGGTAATATGAAAACTGTTCCAAAAGGGGCTTGCATTAAAATTGAATAGGTGAAACTATATTCTGAAATTCCCTTACTAATTAATTTTTTTGACTATGCAGCTTCAGAATTCTCTTAACACATTACTTCTGTGTAGAGTTCCCTGGCTGTCAAAAAGACAAATAATTTTAAGATTTTGTCATGGATTTTAATATTCTCGGTTTAATGCAAAGAATTCTATTATAAACATAATGATAACAATTTCCTATTGCTATCAATTTATTTCATCTTAGTTTTTGTGCCCAGGTAGTCTTAATCTTTCCAGGTCCATCATCTGATCTGACTTAACAGACAGTTACACTTCTTATTTCCTTATCTAATATCAGTTTTCCTTCCAGTCCATTTCTAGGTTTAGAAATATGCAAAGAAAACTTAAACCACCTGATCATCTTTAAAAAAAAAAAAAAAATTGTGACGCTGCTATTATGAAATGAATAGAGTCTCTGGTAAAGATAGCTAATTGCTTCATACCTCCATATAAAAAAAAAAAAAGAGAGTGCTTACTACAGTTTACTAAAGTTTATGTAAACAAATATTAACTATATTGATGGTGGTATTCTGAAGAGGTGGAGAATTTATTCTGATTAAGTTGAAAAGAAAGCTTGGCATGGAGAGATAAAGTAGGGAGGATTATGAAAAGACTAGTTTGTATACTTCAATCATATGTAGTAATTAGAAAATATTGCTTCCAGTGTTTCATTTTTTTTTTCTTTTCTGTTTTCCCAAAACTATTGTTAAATTATTTAAGATTTATTTAAGATACCTTTAAGATTTAAATTTGTACTCAGCTAAACTTTTTATATCATTTTTTTCAGAGGGCATGTGACAACATTTGGTTTACAGGACATCACCTGATCTCCCTTCTAGATTTAGTGCTTTTGCTTCCAGAAGGTGCTGAGACAGATCTTCTGCAAAACTCAGATAGGTGAGTTGTAATTGCAGTTAGGAAGACTTCAAACTATCTTACTACAGATAAGGGGGTATGCTTTCATGTAATTAATGAGGTGACAACATCAATGTATTTTAAATTTTTGGAACTAGGAATGGAAATGATCACTTATTTCAACCATCTTTTCAACTAATTCTGTATAGAAGAATGTCACAATGCTTTTACATTGATTTTAACAATAAGAAAGGAATTCCTCCTCCATTCCCTGAGGATATAAGGCCTTAGATGTCAAATTATAGAACTAATTGGTAAAGCATTATTTATTCAGGAATATATGGTTTGTCAGCTTTCTGCAGAAGCAATTGGAGGAACAAAAGAAATGTGGTATGTTGTCTTAGGTGATACAGGGGAATACAACAATAATAATTATCAGATAACAACTTATAGCACACAGCCTTTTTGAGACTGTTTCACAGATTGCTGCTGGGAATCGAGTATGTCGTGAGTGGGAATAGAAAGCTACCTGAACAGCAAATACGTGTATTGAGTAATATGAAAATAACTGAAATGTCTCTGAAAATCTCCTGTATAGGACTAGTCTTTTCGTATGTAACAAGTAATCGTTGGGCTTGTAAATCAGTAGAGTGATAGTGTCCAGATGGACACATAACTACTTAAAAACCCAGATATATGATCTGTAATTGTACTGTTTATCAGGAAAAAGCAATAAATAGTTTCTGCTAAGATGTATGGTAAAACAAAAGCAAAAAGTGTATTTTAAAAAGCACTCAAAAGTAAAAATTCAATACAGTAATAAAGAAAACTGTCACACTAGTTTCAAATCAGCTTTGGATCACCAGTGATGTGTGTTACAAATTCTGTAATAAGGTTCCATCTCTTCAGAGAACTTTCCCTCACAATCACCAGCCTACTCCAATCTGCTGACAGTTTTAATTGCAAAGTGTCAACTGTTGTAACATGGATGTTTGCACACTCGTGCTCTAGACTAAGCTATATTGCTCAACAGATGGGTGGTTGCATTTTGTACAAATGGGTATTTTTAGGATGTCTGGCTAATGGGCAATTTAAATTATTATCCCTGTGATATAAATCTGCACTCTAAGTGATAAATAGTACATTTTTAATTCACAGGATTATGGCGTCACTAAATCTACTGAGATACTTAGTCATTAAGGATTGTGAAAGTGATAATCAAGTAAGTACTAATTGATTTGAAAATGATTGATTAGCTGAGGGGAGAGCTGGATTCACGTGAGCACTGTTATCCTTGATCATGGTTTTTGCATTTTTCTTTGCAATGGTCAATAATCCAGAAGTGATGCTTTTATTAACTATGTTAGGAGATACACGATGTGTTATTTTATTCTGATGAGATTTGATTGCATTCATGCTTAACTGTTACTGTAAAAAAGCTAATCCTTTTACTCTGCCTGATGAACTGTGGTCCATAATTTTACAGTATGTCACCATAAAGTCACATCTCTATCAAATATTCCCATGAGAAAAAATATTTGTTACTCTTGCTTATTTATTTGCTGGTACCCCTTAAGCCTCCAGGTGGATTTCTTTATAATAATAATAATACAAACCTTTGCAGTTCAAGAGATCCATTTTATTCATCTTTAGGCAAAATACTTTTTGTGCAATATGCTAAAAGTTGTTAGTATTAGGATTTCTCAGAAAGTATTTAATCATATTTAAATAGTTTTTAGCTGTGCAAAACAATATATTTACAGCTGCTGTGCAGGTGCATGATAGGTACACGTTAAAAGCTTCTCTAGGTATTAGCATCAAAAAAATTCTTGTCTGCAAGATCCATCTGCTGAAGTAACGAAAGGAATGGCCAGACCCATCCAATTTTCTGCTACGTTGCTTTACTGGAAACAGCCTAGAATGTTTTATACAAAGGTAATTTGCCAGCCTAAACTGCTCACCACTGCAGTTTTTACCTATGTTTTTATTACAGGTAAACCTCTTCAACTCCATTCTCCTGTGTGTGTGGATGTTTGAATGTAGATATTTCAGAAATACTCTGCATATTTAAACTTTGCAGTATATTTAAAAAATTGAAACTGCCCTTATTTTACCCATATAATATTATGCTGCCTCAGTTTAAAGCAGGATTTTATAGCTTTAGTTGTAATCCCCACCTCTTTCTTCTCTGTTTTGTTTAGCTCTTTTCTGTCTGACATGTTTGTTACTGGTAGATCAGTGCAAAGCTTTATTTGTTATTCAGCTGCTGTATGGCTATTCGATGTATTATATTATGATGGATCTGCTGGTTTTGTGTACAGTCAGTCCTGTCCACCTGCAGTTGATGGAAATGTGTTGCTGGATACTCAAGGGGAAACTTGTTTGAATTTCACAACTGGATCGATACATGGATTCCATATTCTAACAGCTGATTTGTAGGTGCTCTGACTTGAATTGTGTCGCTACAGCATTGAAGAGCTGGTGCAATTATTTGTGTTTAGTTTTCCAGTTACATTCCCCTACCAAATGGCTACTTATTCTAATAGTAAATGCAACTTCTGTTGACTCTTGAAAATCATTATGTTCCACCATTCCTCTAATTTATGTGACTCAGGAGCTTTTTATCCACTATATCATGTAGCGAACAAGTATCATCTATCTCCTTAGTACTAAATGTTTTGATTTTTGCTTTAAAATACTTGTTTAAATTAGTGACAATTTAAAGAAAAATTGCTTTTCAGTTTTAAAGTACCATAAAGCCTTTCTTCACTTGAATAAGCAATATCATGGTCAGATTAATATTCTAACCTTCTTCTAGCAGGTAAGTATCATAAGGTTTTTGTTGGTCTCCTCCAGTTCCTTGATTTTATGATTTGGAGTAATGGATTTCAGCACATAATTTTCTGTTTTCCAAAATACAGGAAAAATTCTGATCTACTTTTAGAGCACTTTAAGATCTATGAATACAAGTTTTATAAATGCCTAATTATGTTATTAGTCTAGGTAGAATAATAATAATATAGCTTGCACTGATTACCAAAACCATAATGAAAATGAATAGCAAAAATAGCTTTCATTTGGTGCATTTCTAATTTACTATTTATGTAATTAGTATTGATAGACTATATCTGTTTCTCAGATTTAAGGAGTTATTACTATTTAAGTGCTCATTATGGTCCGCTCAGTTTCATGTAAATGCATAGCTCTAAGAAAAGAGAGAATTCCGCTTTTATCGTTATTAAAAATTTATACGTAGTAGCACACAATTGCCGTAATAGTACTGTCTAGTACCTGGCATAAAGACTGTCCCTACAGTTTGAGGAGAAAATAGCATCACTTCTGAAGTTTTCCCTTAAATTTAAGCCCGGCAGTTCTTTTTTACTTCCTCCCTGTCTCCCTTCATAATAGTGCAAGTGGGGCAGAAATAAAATGCCTCCTGTCAGGTCAGTGCAGATGTTTTGATTGCTGTGTAACAAGCACTTTCATAAATCGAGTTTAAAAATCACTATTTTTCTGTAAAGTTATTTCTTCATTTTTAACCCCATTCTGGTGGAAGTAATTACCATTCTTCTTATTTAACTAGTTAACTTTGTATCATTTAACATTAAAATTTGGTGAATTTTCCACTGTAATCAACAATACTATTTAACATTGAGAATTCTTATTTTTATCATCCTTAATCTGCCCTTTGAGGATACTGCCTGAAGAAGGGAGTCATATAAATGGCTCCTATATCTAAAGACACAAAGACTGCTTTGTATTTGTTTCCTTCTACAGCAGTTTTGTAACTACAAGCTTATAAGGTGCCAAGGCAGAGAAGTTTTCCTCTTGTGCTGTATAACCTTGAACAGCCTGGCTTTTGAGCATCTTTTCCTTGTATCTCTTCCTGATATGTTGTCCTGATACTCTTCCTGAGTGTCATTATTGTAAACTCCTTGCACCCATGCCAAACTGGGGAGAAGTTCATGGTCACTTTGGCTAATGTGCCTAAGGATGGGATAGCAGCATAGCCAGTAACATTCCTACAGTGCTTTTTAAACTGAATGCAATATAGACAAAACCCTTATATATTTGGGGAGCATGACATTCATCAGAGTTTTCATTTGGCATCACAATACAGTGTTAATTCAGAAACATGAATTTAAATATTTGTGCTGTTTTGCTGCTAAATTATCTTAGAGGAATCTACAACTGCTGTTCACTCACTGTAGAGATTCTAGCCTGAGAAAGTGGCTAGTACCCACCTCCAACATCCCAAGATCCTTTCAGCTTTGCTTACAAGAACAAGTTGAAAATTTGTGTTTCCATTGCTGTAGTTATCAGCCTACATACTAAGTTTGTTGTGTGTGTCCCCTTTATTTTTTTTGACTACTTCATCCTCCAGTTTTTGACAAATAATATAAGAGAGAGGGAGAGGAGCTTAAATATCCATCATGATGCTATTCATGCCTAAATACATGAATCTACTTTTTTTTTTTTTTCTCCCAGCACAGAAGTGTATGTTATAAAGACTACTCCGAAAACTTGTGCTCAAAAACTTAGTATTGCAATGCTTCATTCAAACTAATTTGTAACCTTCTCTGTTCTGTTTGAATAGACTGGTGTATGGACCACACTTGCCAAGATTGAGCAGAATTTTTTAAAACCACTGCATGTAGGACTCAATATGTCAAAAGCACACTACGAAGCAGAAATAAAGAATAAGAAAGAAAACAGAAGAGGTTAGTTGTTCTCTTTTTTTCTTAGCTTTGTTCATATTTAGAAAATTTGGAAATCCTTTGGAAGCAAAGAATTGGTGAGTGCTATATAGACCGTGTTTTATTTAACTATTGACACTATTCCAAATTTCAAATAATAATTAAGTAGTTGCTATATTTGATATTAGTAATTTTAATAATTGGTCAGAAAAATCTCAACTTGTTTATCTCTCATCACATTTTTAAACCTTATGGAAACCTGATAGAAATGTCACATGAAGACCTTCAAAGCTTGTTCTGCATTTATACTTTTGATTTTAAGGTTAGACAGGAGCATCTAAGTATCTCTGAATCTATAGCCATTAGGTTTCATACTATGTGTGGGGAGGTTAACAAGAGAAGAAATAATTCACACAGCAAATAGGTGCTCTCTTAAAGACTGAAGGATTACATTCTGGATTTTCTTTTATTATTTTTTTTTAATCTGATACAAAGAATCAGATTCTGCTCTGGGTTAAGCAGACAAATTCCACAGGGCATAAGAGCTGTAGCTGCTTTAGGTGATCCCTGTGTATGTCAGATCTTTTGTTCCTTTGTGGTCTCCATTATAATTAAGACAGCCCAAGAAACTTGCTTCTGCTACCAAAAATGTCAGTACAGCTTTTTGCCACTAGTCTTATCCTCTTCTGTTGTTGTAAACTAAGTATGAGGCAGAGAAGGGGAATTTTCTGAAGGCAACCTGTGTATATCTTTCTAAAGGGAATCCTATACAATTAATCCAGCAGCTTTTTCTTTAAGTCCCTCCTACGTTTCTCTAGCCTTTGACAAAGCATAAAGAGATTTGTGTTTGGGAGAGAACATCTAACTCGAAACAGTAAATGGTTTAGCCTTTTTCCCCAGTGTATAGTCTTTGTAAGCATTATGCTGAATTTCAAATATGTAGTCTGAATGTAAGAGGTTTTCCCCTTAATTTTCAGACTTGTCCTTGTAGTTTTGCCTGCTGCAAGTAATCTGCCTGGAACAGAGAAGCCTGCAGCCTTTTCTTAATAAAATAAGTATTTCATGTCTGGATTCATTAAGTCAAGCTAAAGAACCTCCTACTATCTCTCTGGATGTGGAAATATTAAAAATGTGTCAAAAAAAGACCAGATTTAATAACTTTTTTTTTTCCTTTTAAGGAACATTTTAGCTATATAAAATTGTTCTGAGTTGCAAATATTGCCTGTTTAGTAATATAGTCATATGTGTTATAGAAAGCTTAGAGATAGCATCCAGCTCAAACTGTCTTCCTCTTAAGGTTCAGCACTTTCTGTCCTGTGTTTGGTCAGTCCCTACGTTTATGTTTTTTTAACAGTTACTGTCTAGAAATGCTAATACATTAAATACTCTTTTCATTCCAAAAGTTATGTGAAACAGCAGCCTGATCTCTGGTTGGTTATTTTCTTCTACAGAGGCACACAGTTCTAACACAGTTTGTTCTGTAACTGTTAGTGGGGAAAAGATGCCTGCTATGACTACTGAAATGCAGCTTCAGGTGAGTTTGCATTTCCTTCAAAGTTGTTCAGAAGTATTGAAATTTTCTTTTCAATCTGGAGACAAACATACATGTACAGTGGGTAAAAAAAAAAAAACAACAAAAAAAAACTAATTTCTTTTGTCATTTCAGGTTTTACACTCGGCCCTCTTCACATTTGATTTAATAGAAAGTGTTCTAGCTCGAGTAGAAGAACTCATTGAAGTGAAAATAAAAGCTGTAATGGATGAAAATAGTTAGGTCAGCTGAAGTATTGGAGTTAGTGTACTTCTTACAAGATCATTTTGACTATGAGACTTTGGTTGAAAAGGAGGCTACTAACCCTTAAGGAAGAACAATTAGAGTGGCCTCTAGAAGAATTGCAAATGCTGCTCTTCATAAGTCTTGTTGCTGTTTTGGTTTTTTTTATTTTGCTATTGTTGTATGCGATTCACAGAAATGGCGTTTTTACTAAAGTATTCATCTTCAGAATTTGATGCTCTTTAAGTTTAGAAACTAAAAACAAGGGGGTTTTTTGTTCTTATGCTGTGGCAAGGAGGTATGGTTGTGCATTTATTTTTCTGTTAATTTTCAAAATTTGTTAGATAATAGTTGCTGACTGGTGTTGTGAATTGCAAAGATTTTTATAAAGTGACTAGAGAACCATTAATTAAAAAGCACTGTTTAAGCACAAGGTATTTTTATTAGCACTTTTTAATGTTGACAAACAAGCTTCTATATTTACAAACAGGACTGTAAGTTCCTATGGCAAAGGAGACCAGGTTTAAAGAAAAACACATCAGCTTGGAGCCAAGTAAGATGTTAAAACTTAGTAACACAACAGATAACACTTGTGTTTAAAAAACACACTGTGTAAGATTTAATACATATACCTGTTTATGGATGGGAAACCTATATTTTGGAATTGTTTTGATCATCCTTATCTTTAATGATAGAGTTTTCCTTAAGATATATTAAATATTTTGGGAAATTATTATAAACAGATGAGCTTATAAGTTCAGAATCAGGTTAAAAATAAGGATGGCTTTTCTATAGTGCAGTTAAACAACTTTTTTTTTTTTTCCTTAGAATGCACATTTGGTATAATGTATGCCATTTTTCATTGTATAGTTATTTAATATAAATTTCCATTCCAAATGCATAAGTTGTATATAGTCTTTTGAAATGTAACTATATTTTTAAGAACATTCAGTATTTTGTTTAAAATGTAGCCACTCTATTTATGAATAAAAACCCCAAATACTAAATTAATTACAATGCAACTGGTAGTCCTGAAGCATCTTCCAAACTGGACTGTTTTCTATTATTTGGGCTTTTGTCATTGCTATTTTGTAACGAGTATCATCTGCTTGTGGCTTGGAAGTTACCTTAGAGGAAAGAAAAATATTATGAGTAGGACACAGTAACTCTAAGGTAATAAAATATTCAACATCTTATTTTTCAAATAGTACAAATGTAAAATTATTCAGCAGTGAAATCTGAATCATGTTTTCTGAAGTAGATAATCAGGAATGATGTACACAGAGGTGATGTGATGTATCCCTTTAGGTGCAAGACCAGTCCTAAAATAACCAGTCCTGTCAGCATTGCATCTGATTATCTGGATAGTACTTCAATGGGAGTTGGGTATGGTAGCCCAGGATTGGTTGGATGGTGTTGCTCCCTTGGCCATGTCTGTTAACCTGAGGCAAAAAAGTTAATTTTTTAGGCCCTATACCAGTTAAGGGATTGTCTGGCAAAAGATGAGCTCATTAAACTGGCTCTGTACTGCATCAGTAAGAAATAATGTAATGACAACCAATAGATTTGTGGTATATACTATCATCGCTTCTTACGGGGCTCTCCTGTTGAAACTTGGTGTAAACATTCTGAACAAGTAGAAAAGCAAATTCAAGTTTATATGATCAGCAGTAATCTGAAAAGTGTTTACATTAAGAGATGGGGCCAGACATCAGTAGATTCCATAAAAAGTTTAAGAACAGTGTTCAACATTGTTATAAGTATTTAACAACTTCTGCCATATATAATAAGCAAGATGTAGCTTACGCATTTAAAAAATGATAAATACTCTGAATAGGTTAATGCTTATTATTTCAAGATGCCCATTTCAGAGAAGGATAAAATGTAAATTCATATTTGATTCCTAACATGTCATTCAACCTGCTCTTCTTATTTTTGGTACATGGGATGCTGCTAGTACTGTTACAGTTAGTATCTAAGTTAGAATTTTCATGGAAAAATGTTCTTTAAAGAGGTTCAGTAAATAGATTTAATTAATAATGTGTTGATGCATGCAGGATATGTTGCAGAAACACAGAAAAATTACACTCATTAAGCTGTAGAAATAATATACTAGTATGTGCATCATTAAAAATATGTAAGTAACTAGAGTTTTCAGATTGGCATTTTTACTTTAAGTTGAAGTCATTACATATTTAGATCTCATGCTGGTTCTGCACTAGAAAATGCAGTGAAGACATCCTAACTTAACAGTGGTAAATAAAAGCCGAATTAGCTCTTAAATATCTAATTTGTCTTCATAGATGCTATTAAGAGCTTTTAAAGTTACTTTAACAATAAAGACTCAGCTAAAGCATCAGAGTAACAGTCCAACCTCAATGTATTGCATGGATTGTGGTCAATATGACCCAAAAAGTTCCATTAAGGAAACGTAAATATTTTATGGTTCTTGGTTTTTTCTGGCTCTAATATACTCAGAACTAATATTTTTAATTATATGCAACCAGACTTACCCTAGCTATAGTTAGCATTAACTTAACAGTTTCAGCAGTATTATGAACTGGCATTACACGTAAATTACTGCCCAGGAATCTGCACATCAAAATATATTAAGGTTAAGGTTACTTTTAGAATGCACATTTAATTTGTTAAGCCATAAAACTCAAAAAGCATTCCCACATGATGTGAACAACTTCTTCCACAAGTACATGGAAGACTGCTTTTATCTTTAAAGGCAACTGGAGAGTTCATGCTGTTTGTATAGCCATCTGTCTCATTTAGGTGGGATTTGGAAGGGCTCATTTCTTTTTCTAGGGCTCTGACAATCAGTCAACAGTTCTTAAGCATGTGTACATTCAGAGAACTAAACCCTGTTCTGCTATATTGTTGAAGACTGTCCATTCTCAGCGCCAGTAAAAAAATGTTTGGGTTTTCTTTATGGCTTTGAAAGAACAGGAAAGTATCTAAAAAACACTGTGCTAAAAATACTTCAGAATTTGAACTAAATCTTTGTCATGTACTATCTAAATATAGCAATCTGTACGTCAGATGTGATTAAGATAATGGGATAATTCTCATAAGAATTTCATGTAAAGACTTGTTCATTCAAATAATTTACCCTGAAATTCCTTCTCTTTCTATAAATAATGTTATTTATATGCATTCATTCTTGAGAATGAAATCTGAAGATTTAAAATACTAGCATCAGTTGTCATTCAGTGCAGTCATGGAAGAGAGAGAGATCAAAGCTTAAGCAAGCAGAGAGACTCTCCTTAACACTTGCATCTTAAGTGTGTTGTACCAATGACAACAAAGGTAATATTGCTGCCGTTTTTTGTTGTAGAGCTAAAACGTGATAGGGACTTAATGACAAAGAATGAGTAGTATTAAATAATCAAAAATTTAATCCAAACAAAGTGCCCAGCTGCTCAATTGTATACTCCCCTGTGATCTCCCCTAGTGACTACCACCTGTTCGTCCCCTCAATCTGTTTTATGACTTGGACTCATTCACATTAAGACCCATGCTGGTTAAGTATCTGATCTGAACTTGGCTGCCCATTCTTCTAATTAGCAAAAATGAATGTTATAGGCAGGTGCTGAGTAGTTACTCTGGTCACTATTGAGTTTTGCTAAAATCTGATGCAGAAACTGGTTTGATTTACATCTAGGGATTAGGGAAATGAATGGATGCAACTTCGCTAATACAAGCAATGGGCTAAGCAAAGCATGAATGAATGAAGTGCAACAAAGAAACAATTACACGTACTTAGATCCATGAAAATCCATTTCTATCAATAGTTTTGCTTCCAATTACTGCAAGTCTAAATTTAGTTTGTATTTTATTAATTTGATCAACGGGCAGAACACTGGCCATTAGAACAAATGGCTGGTCTTTGCTCCAAGGTGTTTAAAAGTTAACATAGAGATTTACTGCGGATATTAGTGGAATGCTCGTTTGAGCTGTGATGATAAAGATTGCTTTTCTCCCACTTCCCCCATGATACACACAACCCTACATAAAGTGTTCATGCTGTTGAACAACAATCCTATAACCTTCTTGTTAATAATAATAAAAAAATAAACCTTCTGTAACTGCAACAAAACCATAGATAAGCAGAAAGAAACAGTAATACAGAAAGACCTGAAAATACCAGGGGACTTTGTTTTTTAACAAATCCAATAGCCGACTTGTAGTTTGAGAGAATATGGCACAAGTTTCAACCCCACCAGTAGACTCAGTCAGTGATCTACATACAATAGCAGAACTCCAAGCTGCCAGGTAGTAGAAAAGCACATGCATATAGAATATAATTGTGCCTTGTCAACATCAATTTGGTATGGCCTGCAATGACAAAACTATTACTTTTATTTTAATAAAATTACTGACTTGCCAAATGGAATACAGTTTCAAAACATTGCATTTGTTAGTGATCAACACATCCGTTGTACATAACCACAAAGTAGATATTGACAATTTGCATTGCCATCAGCTGAATAACATGTCTTGCTGAATGGTGGCAGAGCTTTTAAGACCTTTCAGGGAAATTTATGGAATTTTCACAAATGGGTAATAGATTTCCTACATTTCATCCCATACACTCTGCTACTCATCAGCATTTGGCAGTGTGCCCAGGATTTAACGAAACTGGTGCTAATTTCAAGGAGGTAAAGATCAAAGACTGCACTTGTCTTGAGCAAAAATCAACTGCAGTCAGGACTACCATACCTACCAGAAAATAGTTTTGACTACAAGTATGGAGCACAATCTGATAACTGTTGTCAGCAGGTACATACTGAAACATGCAAGTTTTCAGGATTCATTAGAAATCACAAAGTTTTAAACAAACCAGTTTTAATGTCCAGTTTTATACTTTTGATGTAAAATAACATTAATTATTTCAATTGTTCTAGGTCTGTATAACAGACACTGTTCCAAGTAAGCAGATTTAAAAGCTGGTAAAGAATCTGTGCTTTACAATGAAGGCTTTTCTCATGAAGGAAACTTGCCTGTTCTGTTTTGAAAATTACTATGAAAAGATGCTGACAGACCTAAGAAAACTGCCTAATTTTCCAGGTCAAGAGAAAACTTTAAAAAGAATTTATATTACATAGCCCTAAAATGATTGAAAGGGATGTTATTTGCTATATTTTGAGGAACGTCCTCTTTTGTTACCTGTGACGTCAGATTAATTCACTTTGTATTCTTTTCATTTGCCATTCATAAACATATGCTTTAAATAATTTTGCAGTGCATTAGCAAAATAAAATTCACATTCCTGAAAATAATTCCTAAAATAATATCCCCGAATCTAGGACTGCTACTTCATTTCTTCCTAGCAATAAAAAGTCTGGTTTGATGTTGAAATCATACCTTCTTTGAATCCTAAACATGACATTCCATTCTTCTGGTCCATGAAGAGCAGCTGACAAAACCAAAAAACTGTTCCGATGAATGTTTATGAACTTCTGAATTCTTTTGGAAAATTGTTCTTCCCCTGTCATAAGCAATTCTTGAATGTCTGACAGTAAAAATGCAACACCTACTGAAGAAACTGATGTAAATGTACACATCATGGCAGTAATGTGATTAAGTTCTCACCACAAACCAGGAAGCAGAATTCTTATTCAACCATTAGTTTAAAAGGCAATGGAACAATAGATGTGAATGAATTTACACATCTTGACAGGGAAATGCAATCATGAGATTTGGCCAGTGATGACTAGTAATTTTAAGATAAAACTACAAATAACTTGGAGGTTAGTTTCTACCATAACATCAAAAAAACCCCCAACTGTTCAATCCACTCAAAGTACAGACATGTGAATGCCTTTGAAAAGTACATGCTTCAGGAACAAGCAACTGCTATAAAGGAATTAATTTAGGACAAATGCAAAGATTGATTGAAGAGCTCAGGAAGTCCCATTTCTAAATGAGATAAACACACCTGTAACATCTTAAAAGTTAGCTAAACTGTCTACCGTGAAAAATGGAATCATAACCCTGTCAACTAATTTATTCTGAAAGGGAAAGTTAAGAAGGCTGAAGTTTAGGAGTCTTAACAATCAAGGATGCAAAAGATGAGGCCAATGCATGCCTTTTTAATCCTCATAGTTCAGGAAAACTTCAGAGAAAGGATCTTGTCTACCTGTCTAAAGCATCTTCTGCTCTAAAAAGGAAGGATAGATATTTCATGTTTGCAGTTTCAGTGATTTCCTAATCAAACCTGCTCAAAGAATCCTTTCCCTAGCTCCTCTGCTACCACCAGATCTGCAAACTCAACTTGGAAGATGAAAGCCAAGGGTCTTGGTTCGCTCTTGTGTTTGTAGCCATGAATACTAAAGATCTTGATGGCTCTTACACATAGTGGCACTCAATACGTTTGCTCAGTTATAACAAGAATTTACTAAACAGTTCGGCTGATGATCACTAAATCTAATGTAGCTGTTCTACAATAAGTCCAAAAAAAGTAAAAACCAATGAAAATGTTTAACCCCCAAAGTTCTCTGCTCCATCCTCTGATTTACAGGCTATCACAGCACAGCTCCTCCCACTGTTGCATGACATTCCAACAAGGCAGCTTTTATTCAGTTCAGTGTAGCCTACAACAGGGCTTGATCATGTACCTCATTAGAGTTCAGGAGTTTAAAAGCATAAACTTCAAAGTACTGTACCAGAAAGAGAAAAAATCACGGATCCCATTTCCACTGATTCTGAATATCGAACTCGGTGTTGTTGCCTCTGTAGAATTGTAGAAATTTCATGATTCTAAATAAATATTAAAAGGTTATTTTTAAAGTATGTTTTCAGCCAACAAGTTAGATGATAGAAAAAGTCTTAAAGCATCGTCTGAACCATTATAGACAGAACTTTAGGATCATTGTTTAAAAAATATTTTTTCTTCCACTCGCAATAAAAAAGTAGTAAAATGTTAACCAAACTTTTTCAGTTAATGAAATTTTGAAATATTTGCACTGGAAGTTATCAAACATTGAATGACAATTTTGTATGCATACATTCAGTTTGCCTCAGGAAACTCTTACATAATACATAAAGAAGCTCAAACATTTTACAGTCTATTTTTGTAAGATGTGCTAAAGGAGGATTTGCAGAAGTGAGGAACATACAGTAGTGTGCTTCTATGACTCCAGTTAATTAGACTGCATTATTTTCACAGATGTCAGCATTTCATTTGGAAGATAGTTCAGAAAATCTGTATGGGACATGATTTTCTTTAAAGCTTTTTGACAGAATGCAATCCACTCAGGAAAACTAGAACATTGCACTATGCAATATAATAATCTACAGAATGGTGGGTTTGGATATATTTTTCAGCCTGCAAAAAGCATTTTTGTAGTATGTTCTACTGAAGCTGCTCAAACACACACATTTTAAAGATTAAATCACCGAATCCTTTTTAGTTAATAACATGTTCTTCAACCTACCCATTTAAATGTAGCCAACCTGCCTATATAGGGAAGTGTTGTGATTTAGTGGAAGAGTACAAAGTAAAGTCAGGACAGCAAGCAAACCCTGAAGGAGACAGTAACCAGAAATGTTATGCTTTCAGTTGGTCTGGAAAGGGGGGAACACTCAATGACAGCTGCTTATGAGGTCTAACTACAATTTTGGAAAAACCTTCTGCTTCAAAGCCACTGCTGATAGTGAATTATTTAATGTACAAACATAAATAACAGGTATAAGATATATAATAACTGCACAGGGAAAAGAGAAAGCTCATAACCAAAACTGATACAAAGCACTACCTTTATAAAAGAAAAGCCATCTTAGATTTGTATTCAGCTATTTCCATATCTTTGCTCACTAGGAGTCCTTACTAACAGTAGTAGTTTTGAGTAGAGCTGGGGCTCTTATTAATAGGAGTGAGTTATGCTGGTATAGCTGATGAGATCACTGCCCTCCAATGCCTCTCACCATATTAAAGATTAAGTTGGTCTTGAAGCAGTTCCCAGACTGGAACAGCTTACAGGCTGTCATTCCAAGACAAGCAGGCAATAAGAACAGGCTTTAAACTGAGATGATTCAGGAATTACTTCAACACCATTCACCCATTTATACAGCAGAGATGGGGTGATAACCTTGTCAGCCAAGCTAGCATAAGATATCCTTGCTTGTGAATCAAAGCCCTCTTGCCTCTAAATTCTCTCCAGCTGGCATGAAATTGGCCTCAGCTGCAGAAACTAATTACCAGCTCCTTGACATACCCTTTCACTTTACTGGGGAACACAGTCTAGGCTTCTGATATTAACAGATATAAATATACATCAATATCTGTAAGACTCACCATTTTAAACTGAATTGCACACTTACTGAGTAATAGTCTACCCCAATGTTGACACTGTATAATAGAAAATAAAGTGTTTAGGGAGAAATTCAGAAAATTAAAAATGTTTCTGATTAAATTATTTATAGTGCTAATTGAAAGCAACATCAGTGCAGTGCAAAAGTGATGAGTCAGGAGGACAATCCTAAAGCGGTGTAACTCAGAATAGCAGGTGGTAAGAATACTAAATAGGTACATAAGTAGCTAGGACTAAAACCACACACACACAAGAAAGAACCAGTACTATAGTAGAAGTAACTTCAGCCTACTATCACTGTTTTATCCTCAAAAAACTATATTAATTGACATTGTACATAATATTTCCACATATAGAATATAGGAAATGCTGCTTTCAGCATTTCTTAGTGAGTCAGATGCTGCTCTTGACAAGTGGTATTGTACCTGCAGAGCTGTGCTCATAATAACTGTTGTTATCCATCTTGACTGTTCCTGCCCACCACTTTCTGTCATTTTTTTCAAGGGTTTAATGGCTCTGCAGTGAAATCTCAGGTGCCACCTTCTGAAAAGCTTGGAAAAAGGAAGATGACAAATGTTACCTGCCAATTAAAGAGGTTTAAGGCACACGGATCCATTAAAAATCTGATTAAAAACCAGGGCACTACCCAATTCTCCAAAAGGTATGCAGGTGCCCACTACCACTCAACTAATTTAACATGGCAATTAGGTATCTAAATGGCTTTAAAAAAACCTGCATCTGAGAGGGCTTCCTTTATAAGGCATAGCAGTGTAACAAATAAAGGACTTCAGAAAAACATTCCTAAAAGCACTTAAAACGACTAAGGAACATTTGCCCTATTTTCAAAGGGCACGTCTGTCACTGTGCATGTTTTACACTAAGACGCTTTTGGGAAGACTGCCCCGGGCCTCCTGCCTGGCCTGGAGCGGCCCACTATGTCGCAGGCCTGAGCACTAGCTCTTTTCACGTCCGTTTCCATTTCACTCTTCTGAAAATATTCCTGCATATCTAGCTTGGCAGGCGCTTCTAAGGCTCATGTGGTGCAGTCGGGGAGACTGAAGCTCCCTGGCAAGAGCGTGAGGCAACCTGGGGGCTGGGTCTGGCCTCGCCTCACATCCCCGAGGCACCCGCCTGAGGCGCGGTGGCACTGGGCAGCGCGCCGCGGCGGGAGAGCTGGTTTCTACGAAACCCTCGTGCCAGGTGGTTCCCAGTATCAGTTTTAAGCGGGCCTCCTCGCGTCTTAAAAACCTGGTAAGGCGCTAAAATGAAATCCCTGCAGCCTGGCGGGGCAGCAGCGGCAGCAGCCCCAGCAACGGGCAGGGACCGCCCGCCTTGTGCTTCCCGCCCTCCGGGCAGACCGCCGCCGTGGCGCGGGGGCGGCCGTCCCGCCTCAGGAGCCGCCTCAGGAGCCGCGGTGTCTCTCGGCCTCGCAGCTGGGCGCGGAGCCCTTCGGCATCAAGGGTGCCGCAGCGCTCGAGCAGGTCGGTCCTCGGCAAGGGGGGTGTCCGGGCCCCTGCGGGGGCTCCGTCTCCTTCCCGCAGCCCTCAGGAGGAGCCCCGGTTGCTCCTTACCGGGGACGTGCGGCAGCTGAAACCAACCTTACTTCACAGGTCTGAGGAATTAAGAGACGGCAAACAAAAGCTCTCAACAACTAAATGAAGCGCACATAAGTTGCTGATAGGAAAGTAACTCGGGCCTTGGTGGGAAGTGAAGAAGCACCGAAGCTGCTTGCCTTTCCTCTGGCCCAGTCGACTCCTGTCTGCTGCTCCATGTTGCCCTGCAGCATATGGTGACTGGCTTCTGCTGGGATGCTGCTGAAAACCTTGTTATGTTGTGAGTGTCCCCATAAAAGTCCTCCAGAAACTCGGTGTCAGCCTGAGAGACTGCTACCGTGCAAGTACAGGTTGTGTGACATTTTTAGATGATAAAAAGGACTGAATGGACAAGAACGTGGAAGGACACCAGGCAGGACAAGTGGGTGTTATGAACAATGATGGTAATAAGTCTACTTTTGCATAGGAAAAAAATCGTGAGGGAATGTTTCCAATGGACAGCTAATTCTGCAGCTATTTCTGGGGAACAATATTCCAAATGATTTTCTGTGATACTCTAAATATAGAAGTTACAGTACAAAAATGTGAAAGAAAGAAACAGCACCACTTTCAGTAAAAGAGAAATACTGAGAATGTTGGAGCTTCTTTTTTCATCATATGAGAGGAAACAGTACTTCTTTTACATGGTAAAGAAGAGCCGGAGTGCAGAGCTGTTAAAACTTCTGATAAAGAGCACTGATTTCCAGCTCTGCTCTTCAGCCAGTACGTGAATCTAGACTCAGGCCTATCTACTGAAACCGGTATTTTTACTCAAAATCTGCGATTGTAGTAAAAGCTTTTCCTTTTTAAACTCTTTTTAGAGTATTTTGAAATTGAAGAAAGTGACCTCATTTATATATTAAAAATTATACATTTAAATAGCAAATTGTCTGGCTTGCTTAGAAAGAATTAGACATCTTGGTGATTTAAAAATGACTCTTCTCCTTTTTGTTTCAGACAAGAAGTGGATTCATATCTGATTTCCTGCTTCTGTTAGTCAAATGCACCTGAGTTACAGTTACCCCTCACTGCAAGGGTATGGAAATGTCATGCTACTTTTGATAGTAAGTCAAATATTTCTAATACTGAGTTTTTACATTTCTGTGGATTATAAATGTGAAAGTCGGCAAATTAAAGGAAAATAACATATGTATGAGGTATCCCGACTGCAGTGTTCTGGAGAGCTGGGACAGGAACAACAAACTGTGAAGCCATTTCCTGTAACACAGTGGAGCCACATGCTCTGACTGCATACAAAAATCAGGGAGTTAAGAACATCAGGAGTTATTTTAAAATACAATTATAAAAGAATAAGGCAGTTTTATGATGAGGTTTGATGATCCCACTGACATCTGCGAACGTGAAGTTTGAATTCATACACACTGTAAAAGAATTTCTGTGTCAGTACTAGTGAAATACCAGGGGTAGAGAGTAGGAACTGTTTTGTTACACTTGATTTATAACGCTATAGTGTATCTGAATTCATATTTTGGAATATGTCTAATGTACATGCATTAATTGAATTACAACAATTCAGATGGAGAAAAAATAATAGGAGAGAATAGCATGGAATAAAAGATGATTCACAGTGTAAATATCTTTAACAGGTGAGTAGATTTTTGTTTCTTTCAGTGTAATACTGTTAGAAATGTATGGTACATAATAGGTTTTAAAGAAACAATTTACAGATAAATTTAAACACTGGATTTAGGTTCCTGGGATACCAGCAGATGCCTCTTTCCCTGATAGACATTTATCATACATGAAGTTGGACACTCCCTACCCCCCAAGTCAAAATACCCACTTCAGAGGCATCAAAGTACAATGATGGATAAGTGTGGGACAATGAGAAAACCCAAAACCTTAACAGAAACTGCTTCCTGTCAGTATTTTGACTCCACTTGTTACATTTTAATGGGTAAATTTTGTGTATCTTAATTTCAGTTGACAAAAAGTTACACTGGAAACTTAATTGAATATATTTCTGCCTGTCATTACATTTGACAATAGTTCACATTTGAAATAAAAATAAGACTCTTTCTGAGTTAGAAACTTCTGAGGGGAACAGACCCCACCGCCTCCTGTGTAAGAGCCACCCCAGCCTAACGCTTGTCTGGTCCAAGTCTTATGCAATGGGACATGCTGAACCCCTGGGCTAGGAACTGCTTAAGGGACAATTTTGGTAGTAGGTTGTTTTGCAATGCCATTTGAGTCTGAATCTCACTGTGTGACTTGGCCTTCTCTTTTTACCAGCCTAATGTCAGAAGGCTAATGAAATAGAGCTTGGACTCGAAGAAAACAGGTTTTTCTGGATCGCATAATTCTTCAGAGCATTCTTCTCCCCAGTAGTTTCCCTTCCAAAAAGTGACTTTGAGGGATCCTGTGCTACCTGATGAGCTAAATTTATTACAGTTATCTCTGCTGTGACAGTTTCTGACATTTTGCTAGTCTTAGCTTTAAATCTCAAAACATTCCTTTTCCACATACCTACATGGTGCATTTCACATACAGGTGAAGCTGCAGGAGAGGGAAAGAATAGGTCTGTGTCTGGTAGCGTATCAAATAACTTCTGGGAGCAGAGCAGAGAACCCCATTTAGGCAGGAACAGAAGGATCTTGGGATTAATACTCCCATATGATGAAGATAATGGCTTAAGCATTTGCATGAATAACTAATTTATGACAAGGCAAAATCTTTCATCAAATTAGTGTTTCTCTGCACTCTCCTGGGCCATATCCCATTATGTTCTAAATCAGCACCATTTTTTGATTTTGTAGGGCAGTTACATAGGTATCTTCCTTTTCTATAGATTTTTACGTGAGAACTGATTGTTCATCTTCACACACATCACCTGTCTTGTTCTCTGATGACATGATCCAAGAAAAAGTAGCTTTTTCTGTTTAGAGGAGAAAAAGGAGTGAAGGTCCACTAAACAGATAGAAGAGGAAAGTAACGCTTACTTTGCAATTTACGGAGCACAGATAAAAATTGATAGCAGCAGTCCACAAGTTCAATGAAGTACAATGACTCAATGTTTAAGTTACACATAGGATTTATTGTTTTCTGTCATACAGAAATCAACTAAGAATCTTCAGTATGTAGCATGGAGAAGAAAGCTTGTGGGACTATGTAACTGTACAGAGATTCTGGAAACAGAAGACCATGTTCACAAGGAGTCATTTGGAAATATGGTTACTTGGGCCCCAGCTAATTATCTGGGTTTGAAAAGCAAGCAGGTGGAAAACATGCAAGCATTCAGTTTGAGAGCTTAACACCCTCCCAAATGCTGAGTGGTCAAAATATTCTAGGACTATAAAGCCATGGACTACAGGTAGTGACTCAAACTTTTCTCCAGATGCATCCTGTTACACATATATAGGAATTATCTTGATTACTAGAACACGATAATCCAGAAAGTAGAGATTGAAGTTTCCTTCTCTACCACAAAGATAGAGGAGGACATTTTGTTACAGGTAGGAGGTTTGACTTATAGGTGGGTCTCATGTTGACACACATGAAAATTACCTCATTCTATGAAGGTAACAAAAAGTTTTTATGCTACCTACACTGAATCTGGCATGTACATACGGTTTGTCCTATTTATACTGATCTTAAGCACATTGATATAATTCTACTGAGAGACAGGATGCCATGCCACACTCAAAAGAGGGTTATAAAAAAAGAAGTGAAGAACTAAAATGATTCCATTAAACACAAGTGTAAGAAAATCACACAAATGACTAAATAAGGATTACATAAATGAGGATGCTGTAGATTAAAGTAATTTGGTGAGATCAGTCTCAAAACTGGCTCATACAGTTAGAAAGTAAGTTATATGAGCCAAAATTTTTACTCGGGTTACCAGTCTTTCTGTTCAGACACTTAAAAATATCCTGATTTTTTATAAATGTAGATTGGATACCGCTCACTTATTTCAGTGGGAGTTGAGAAAAAGCCAAGTCACTTTTACTTGCATTCATAAATATAAAACCTGATGGGTTTTATACCACTTTTTTTACTACCTGGGCTCAGTCCCCAAATTTGCACGTGAGCCTCTGTTCAGGTTCACCAGAATATGCACTTACTCTAATTCTGTTAAGTCATCTTCTGTTAACATACAAAACCTATTTTGACCATCAATGTCCTTGTTAAATATATCTAGTTACTGAGTCAACCCCCCCCAAATACTGAGGCTTCAGTTACTGAAGATCTGATCAGTATTCATATTTTACTGTGCAATAGTGAAAGATCTTTTGTTGCATGTAATGCAAAAAGTTAGACTTTTTAGGACTTTGATTTCTCTAATGGAACAGTCTTCTGAGCTGGGAACTTCAGTGATAAATCAAGAACAGGGAAGCAACTTAATGGAATTCTGTTATTATTTCATACTTTAACTGTGTGCAGATGGTTCATCCGGATTAGAACCTCATTGACTACCAAATGAAACCACAAGTATGCACAGTGCCTGCCCCCAGTGCCAGTTCTATTACCCTTTCTGAAAAGTGAATGTTAACCTGAAAGCCAATCTACAAATGTTTGAGTGGATTTGTTCCCATGTTTGCAGAACTGTGGCCTAACTGACCACACAGTATTGATTGCAAAGCAAAGTATAAAAGGAGGGTCAAATGCAAGAAATAAACAGGTGTGTGTGCATGCATGGACTGTATAGCTTCTTCAGTTACTAGTTACCAAAGGTAAAAAAAAGAAATATTACCAAACCCAGTATTTTTCCCCAACTGATAGCCACTTTTTATATAAATCACTTTCCTCTGTTATAGGTTTAGTTTCCTTAAACATGCATAGTAGTTGTCAATAGGAAGCTTGGTTTTAAATTAGCCAAAGAATAGATTTGAGCTGTAATTTTTTTGCAAAATTGCACACATTAAAGCTTATTTTTCCAAAATAGCATATATAGCTTGTGTTCAAGAGATAGGGCTGAAAACCAGTATGGATTTTTCTGCAAGAGATGAATGCTTCTAATTATACTGGATTTCAAATCTAAAAGCCCATTTGCATGGAATCATCCATTTTAACAAAGCTGCTACTTCTCATTCTGTCTTTTGTCCTCAATTCCTGTGTCGTCCCGGCAAGAATATAATCTATCAACGTACAAATGTTAAATCATCCCAGTCATGAAATATTAACAGAATGCATACAATTATGACTCCTAAATTGAAGTCTTTCTAGCTGCAATTTGTCATGTCTACAATTGTACAATGTTATTAGTAGAGTAAAACTAGAAAACTATGAAATAGACATATTGGAAAAATAGCATTTCTAGTACATGCATTTAATATAGGTAAGCCCTGAACCTGCTTCAGCTGAGGTCAACAGGAGTTTTTCTTTTGACATTAGTGGAAGCAAAATAATGACTTCTTAAATGTCTTTGTTCTGAGCAACAGATGAACACATGATAGCAGTTCGTAATTCCTTCATGCAGAGGTTTAGATTTTCTGGAGCAAAGTGCAATAAGCATGCTGCTAATTATTTTCCAGATGGCAATAATATATATTCAAAGTTTTAAAATAGTCTCCTACAATCTGTACCTAGAACAGGTGCCTTAATTTTTCTTGTACATATTCCCTGAAAGAAACTGAGATAGACAATGCTAGGGGAACAGATCCTATGGACAGTCTTTGTGAGAAATATGGGAAGTTCTCTCGCCCACTAGTTCCTCCAAAATAATAATAAAATTTGCAAACTCAAAAATTCAGTGTAACTTTGAAATAATTTAAAACCTTAAAAAGTGTGGAATAAGATTATTAAACGTGTACAGTTCAGTCACATATCATCCAGAACTTAAAAATATTGCTAAGCAAGCCATATTCCTTGTACTTCATTACTAATCTTTTCCAACAATGCCAAAGTAGTTTTATTAGAATGAGAATATTTTTATCTCAAATAACTATTTCCCGTGAGCACCGTGTTCCTGCCTGCTGACTTTATTACTGTTTTACGTGCTATGGACCTTGATAAGGCCCTAATAACCTGATCTAACTTTGAACTTACCCCCTGCTTTTAGCAGGTTAGACTAGAGACCTTTGAAGGTCCCTTCAAGCCTGTGTTTTTCTGTAGTTCCATGGGTTTTCTGCAATTTTTCTGTAATTTTATTATTCTACAGCAAGTTTTTCTAAGAGGAAAAATGATGAATATATGGAGTGTCCTTTCCACTACCCCTATCATAAAAGCAGATGTTTGTTTTTTCTTACGCTCTTATCTGATCACTTGTGGTAGCAGCCCAGACTGCCTGCTGATCTCATTTCATGCATACTTAATCTCTCTTGATCTTCACTTTAGGTCTGTCTCCTCATCTCTTTTGCCACAGTATATAAATATGGTATAACCTTATGCCTTTAAAAAACAAACCAAAATGTATTGTTAACTAACTGACATGCTTTTCTAACTGTTCCCTGTCTCTTAATGACTAAGCTCAGTTTCCTTCCTGTAATTCTGTCATACTCTACCAAACAGGCATCTGTCTGCCTTTCATTCTGAGGAAGCCAATATCTCATTTTGATCACAGTCCCTAAGAACATGTTCTTAACCAGTCTCAAAACTGCTATTTTATACTCATCTTCTTGTGGGCCATATTCAGTGAAGCCAAATATAGTGCATTTTTCCTTATATCCTGTCATCTTCATTTGACTCCTGTCACCGTCTTTATGTCCTTTGCTTCCCTACTTGGTTTTTTTGAGGAGATCATTTGGAAGAACCTCCACTTTCCTCAGTTTCCTGTAAGGTTCCAAGTATTTGGGCCTCCATTTCCTCATCTTTTCCCTCCACAAAAGGTCTTTTGGTGATTTATTCCACAAATACTATTTTAGCTAGCATCTATATGTGAAAAACCTGCAGAATGGCTTCTCCATTCTAGACTAGACTCTTAATTTTCCAGGCAAAAAAGGTAATTATGCCTAGTGACATCACCCTTTGGAGGTCTAGCCTATTTTAAACTTAATGCATCCTTACACATAAAACATCCCTCCTTATTTTTCACTTTCATAACATGTCATTCAAGGTAGGCAAAACCAGGGTCATTATCTTAAACTCTGATTTCTGGGTCTTCTCTAAATTTCACTGATATTTCACTAAATTTCTTTTTACTACCTGTAGGATACAGACATCTTTACCCATTCACATAACAGTCTCATGTAAGCTGTCAGTATCACCTGTTGACTGCAACATTGTCTTCTCAGGCTTTGACAAAGCAATTTTACTGCTCTTACTCATTCAAAATACCACTGCAAAGGTAAATTCTTAAACATTATTTTGACTATGCCATCTTTTTCTTTAGTTTCTTCACTGTTTCATCAGATATATATACCTTGCCTTACTTTAGAGGTCACTCAGGACCTCTTAATCACTATTGACTTGCAGCCCATGACACTAGCTTTTGGTTGTTTATATATGAAGTTTTCAAACAAACCTTTGTCCATTCTCTCATGTTTTAGACAAGAGGCCAATACACTGGCAAAATCACTGTCAGGAAGCATGAGCAGGATTCCAGAGAACTCAGATGACTGATACTATTAAACAGATAGCCACCTACACTTGCTTGAAGTTTGAACATCCTCCTGAATAAGGAGGGACTACTAAACAAGGTCAAACAGGAGCAGAGTTTAGATGGCGCACAGGGCTGGTCAGGAATATAGATTCTTACAGCTCCCTTATTACCCACCCTCCAAATCTCACCCTCTGCTTTCCCCTTCTTGTAATGCATACAGAAGAAAAAAATGACAATATTTAAACTGATGGTGTGCTGAAACCATTGCTAATCAGCTAAACAAATATTGACACTCTCATTTTACTTTTCCATCCTTTCTTTTTTTTGTCTTTTGTCTTAACTTGGATTATAACCACTCTGTGGGAAGTCTTTGGTTTTGTTCTGTGTTTGTACAATGTCTAGCCAGTGGGATGCTGGGCTGATTAAGCCTCACAGGCACTCTGGTAACACGAATTAAAACCAACACCGCTTTCTATTCCTGCTATTTCTACAGAGACTATTTGGCTGTGTGAAGCTGAATTCTATGGCTGCATACGTACCAGCTGAACAATACACCAAATCTTAATCACTGGTCTACTGCAAAACTATTAACAGAATTGCAACAACATCATTGGGGACTTGAAGAGAGAAGCTAATTAAATTTTCATACAACTGGAAAAGTAAACAATTAAAAAACCCCTATATATGATTTTATTTCACATGACAAACATGGAACTTTGTGTGCCACTTTTCAGTGTTACTTTTTCAATTCAGTAAGAAGTTAAAAATCTGGGTAAAGCAAAAAATAGACAAAAGGAAGCCTTCTTTTGCTTTCTGTTACTTTTCCTAATCTTTTACCTTCTCCTTTCCATGATGTGATGTTGTTTAACATGTGAATGCCCACTACCAGAACATCATCAGGATTTTAAAGTTGATTAAACTTTGTTGTAAATAACTTTTACTTTAGTCTCTTACATAGAAATTGAGAAAACACCATTCCTCAAGCCTTCTGTGAGAGCTTCTATAGAGTTTCATCTTTTACTATGGCTAATACTATACTTCTTTCAGTTATCCAAAAGATTATCCACTATCGCTATACCTTGTAAACTTGAAGGTGAAAAAGAGGTTTTCTTGATGATTTATGCTTTTAAAGGTTCTTCTAACTCCCTCAATATGAAGACTGCGGTAAATACAGCATATTACATTTAAAATATTTTGAATTATAATATCTCAAACTATTTATGTTGCTAAAAGCTAAAAGACTAGGGGAAAGATTTTTATTATGAGACTGAACATCTTCCTTCCCTGAATTTAGAGTCCTGCTTCTGCATTGACACAGAGAGAAAGGAAGGCTTTTCTTTTTTTTTCCTGCCTTGATATTAAAGAATGACATAAAATTCTTCCTCCATTTATTTTTGGGAAAATAAAACATCACTTCTGTATCAGAAGTTCAACAAAGTGGCTTTGTAGATAAACTATTTTGCCTCAGAGCTCTTTATTATGTCAAGTCCAAAGATAAGACAAGCTGTAACTTGTTTAGTCATATGCTGGGGCACCTTCATACTTCCACAGAACTGAAGAGTTTCTGACTATGGATAAAAAGAAATGAAGCTTCTAAAGAAAATCAAGGTGCACTGTTGGAATTGTGCAAAAGCTTGCAAAACTGACCATATTATCAGTGGTTACAGTCAGCTTAAGTTGTGCTCTTATCTTAAATAGTTTTAACACAAACCCCCACCTGTTAGGAGCCTTTTACTGCCATATGGCACCCACCTCTGAAGGCACTTCTGTTAATGACTAAGAGATGGTAAAATACCTCCTGTTTAGATTTTAAGCTGTGTGAAAGACAAGCCTTACTATTTCCATAATGCAGATATCTTAGAGAGCCTAACCTTTACAGGGAAAAAACCCTATATGTTTCAGGAGGAGCTTGACTTGGTAAGAATTACAAATAGTTTCTTACTCCCTTCCTCCCCCATCAGATCAGAAAAGACAATAAACAGTCGTATCCACACCCAAATTAATAGCCAAAAGCAGCATAATGAGCACTACTGAATATATCCTATTTCACTCTTAGTCAGAAGAATAGTTATGTTGACATTTAGTCTCAATATAAAAGCTACACCAGAGGTATTAATGAAGATGCAAGAATCCCATTACCCCTCCAAAAATGTAGCATCTATGAGAACAAACAAAACAAAATTCCTGAGAATCTTGCTATGCCTCAGACAGCATCAGAAGGGTGCAAGTATAATGAATTGAAGCCTGAAGGCAATTCTAGTCAACATCAGACTTCTAATGTAACACTGACCATGACTTCAGACTGAGATATACTTCTGGAGATATCAGACATACTGTTTTTTAGAACAGGAGCAGCATTCTATCAACTCCTCTGAATTCATGCACTATGCCATTAAAAATATTTACTTAAATATGTGCATTTCCAAGAAAGAAACAGTGCTTTTCCTATAGCACAGACCCTCAGAAGTCTTATACTTAAAGGAAAGACAATTTAAAAAATTTATTGGAAAATTCTAAACAAAACAAACCAAATACAAAAATCAAATCTGGAAGAAACAGATGAAACAAGCTGCTCATATTAATCAGGCCCAAGGCAAATTCATATTGAAACGTTTTCTTTGAATGTAAGTATGTATTTCCATCATTTAAAGCAGTGTTGGCACACATCACCTTTCAACACAACCATTGTGAATCTTTATTGTTGTAAAATGAAGTCACCGTATAGAGATGGGGAAAGAAGAGAGGGCAATAGCTCTACTAATTGTGCAGTCATCTTTAAATTCTTGCTCAATGAGAGTATTAAATGTCAGAAAGGAAGATAAAAGGGAGAGTGGAAACTGAGATTTTTCTTTCATGTCATCTAATTTTTCTAACAATTCTAGAAAATACATGCTCAAAGTTCATTTTTAGAAAAGACAGACATGTAAGTCTTGAAAAATTCTTGTACTTGTGATTAAATCTAGATTATAAATTAACGTATTTACCTCATTATATCAGAAAGATTGCCTCAGTATCAAGAATTGCTTGTTCTTGACTGATGCAGTATTTCATTACTGTTTGGAAACAACTCATCAAAAATAGATTTGGGGAATGGGTTGGAGTTCAGCTGCAAACAGTTGATCACCTTAATGATGGGTTTCGAGTTCAAGAATTGTCCATTCCCCTTGAGGGGACGAACAGTCTTCAGATGAAAAGCTTGCCACTGTAATGCTTGCTGAAGAATCATCAAGTGGAGACATTAGTTCAGTCCACCTACTGAATGTGTCAACTTGTGATGTACCCTGAGGATTCGAACCATCTCGTGCCAGAAACAGTGTCTGATTGATAAGACATTGTGCTAAGTTAAGGTCTTCAGGAACAGAGTTTTTGAAACCTATATTTGAGTCCTGCTCAGATAACAATTGCCTGAGAAGAGTCCAGTCCTGTTCTGCAAACTGCTGATCTTCAAAATCCACATCTAGAACTGCTGTTTCTGAATCCATCCTCTGCTCAATTGCTTCTCCAACATCCATCTCATATATTGGAGAAAGGGTTTTTGAAGGCCGATGCTCATACATGCAGGTTTGTGCCATTGTGTCATAATCATCTATGTCTCCTGAAATAATTCACAATACTGTACAATGTAAAAATTGCAGATGATCCTCCCCTCAGGGCTGTGTAGAGCAAAATTTAACTCATTCAGGAAGGACAATCCAACCAGGTTAAAAAAGGGGGGGTGAAGGGTTATACAAAATTGACAAAATTTGAGGCATTTATTTCCTATGTAAAAAACAAAGTATGATTTATAAATTAAAGCAGCAATCACCACTGGTAATTAACAATAACCTCCATAATTAAGTTTCTGATACAGAAAATGACAATGTAAATATACACTTAATGCACATGAAATTTCTCATTTACTACATAAATTAAATTTAGACCAGGAGGTGCATGGAGGGAATTAATAGAGAATGATTACTGAATGGTGACTTAAGCTATGCCAGCTTAGAAGAGAATTAAAAACAAAATTGTTTATCCACAGGCTTATTTCTAAATTGCACATGCAAGGGCAGCTGCAGGCAAGGGCAAGCAAACTTAAAATAAAATAGTACAACTTTTAATGTCTTCTTGTTCTGTGGTCTGGCTGAACATAGATCATCATCAGCATTTCATTACTCTTGAATACACAATAGTTGTAATCAACACTATTGTATATTTTTGATGGGATAAAACAGACTGAATTATTGGTATAAAGAAGACAAAACACAAAACTAGACAAGTAGTTATCTAACTACATGAAACAAGTTAGAACTTCTCTGTATATAAGCATTAGTTCTAAGTATAATCTCTGTTTTAGGAAATAAGCTTTTACTGGTAAAATTTAGAATTTTAGACATATCAGCTCTAAATCAGAGTTCAAACCTGCTCCCACTGATGTATATGGCAAATATTCAGTTATATTCAGTGGGAGAAGGATCCAAGTTTGTGTATAATATATAAATAAATAAATACAACAATAATGCATATAGCTGTTTAGGTAAACAGTTCAGTGCGCTTTAGTTAAGGTTTTTACTTTAGTTATTGCACATCCCATTCAGACATACTATATGTTGTCAAGCAGACAAAACAAATACTAAGATTCCATCAAAAGCTGATGCTGTCAATGTTAGATTGGATCAAAAATAACTGAAGTACAGACAACTGCATCCAATCTTTCTTTTAGCATTACATAAAATCTCTTGTAGTGAAGTTTCTCATTGAACAGCAGGGTATTGACGGATATTTCAAACGGACAAGCATTCTCTACCCAAGTGAAATACTTAAAAATATTTAAATTTAATATAGTTTCAGCCAAAATTACTTCAGTTCAGGATTCAATCCCAGACAAATTGCCAAAGCTTTCCCTATTACTTTGTTTTTGAATGACTGAATGTTTCTATTTCTGTACATTACCTGGAAGTAAATCAGTATTAGCGCATTCAGTAGTTGCTGGTTGACTGTCTCTCACTTGACCTTCCTGAGTCAGTATCTGATTCTTACTGGCTTCTACAGGTTTTGCAGAGCTGCTCTTCTGCACATCAGAATTAGTTTCTCTCTGATGAAGATCCAAATGACATGGTCTTTCTTGAGATTTTGCATCATTGTCTAAGTATTTATTGCACTGGTGAAATTCACTAGCCACCTCGTTCTTCGTATTTACTTTTTGTTCTTCTCCTGTACATGGACTAGCTGCTGAATATACTTTCTCTGGGCAATTTTGTTCAGTCATTGAAGCACCTTGATTCTCCTTCCCTGGGATTTCAGTGCCATAAAGATGTAGGAGAGAACTTTCAGCTTTACCTGATCTATTGTCTCTATCCTTATGCTGTTTGCAGTCTAGGAATCCATCTTCAATTTCCAGTGAGTATCTTGAATAAAAAGTCTTTCCATGGTGCTCTTGAGAAACACTGTCAAATACTTCTGAAGGAGTAAGAGAATCTATTGAATGCTGATGTGAAGCGTGAGTTTCCACTTTATCATCAGATCCCAATTCTTCGCATTCATCTACTGAAAGTAAAACAGAACGTTTGAAATTTTTAGTTTTAGAAAACTCTTGACTTGCAGTATCATTTTCTGTTGCATCTTCAAAAGCTAAATTATCAATTCCTTGGAACTGTTGAGTAGGAACATTTGATGGAGGAAAGTTTTCTGCAACATTCTCTGCTTCAGATCTGTCATCTTCTGTTTCATCAGCAGAAGAAGAAACTTGGTCTGCTTCCTGAGTAAACTGTGCATTACCAAAAGTAGAACTTTTGCTTTCTCTAGTACTGGTCCTTGCACTTTCTTGATGGGACCAGATTTCGGGTCTTTTTCTTGGTATTTCATCATCACTCGTTGAATTAACACGGAAGAGATCAGAACCCTCTTTTTTCATTTTCACTTCTATTCTTAGGCTGCTGTCATAAATTTTTAATTCCTCAGGTGTACTTGTGTCACTGCTGCTTCTTCCAAGAAAATCGTGGCATAACATAGTGCTGCATTTAGAAATGCCTCTTTCATTGGATCCTTCATCATCCTGAGAGCCTCCAGCATCATAATCTTCTGATCTTGGTTTTATATCATCAGAGGATGTGGTTGCACTGCCAGTATCTGACTCAGGACTCTCTTTTGGATCTAGTGCACCAGTACTCCAGTGGTCCACAAAGGGAATTTCTGCATTTTCTTGGTTTTCTGGCATTTCTGTAGGATCTATAGGCTCTGTGTAACTAGGTGAACATTTTTCTGTTATTTGTTCTGTAGAACATTCCGAAACATCATCTAAATCTGCTGTAACTGATTTGTATTCAGTCAAGGCTGATGTATCATGCAGCTCGTCAGCTGTAAGAAATCCCTCCATATGAATCTGAGGAGATGTCTCATCCTCTTTATTGGTTATCGTTCTGGAAAAGCTTGGTAAAGCATTTTCACTGTAGTTAAGGTCTGTTTCAGAGTTTAATTTATTACTTTGCTTAGTACAGACTTCAGTTGCTTTTGAATGTTTCACCAGTTCTCCTGAAGCAGTAGCCTTTTGATTCGTTTCCTTGGAAAAGTCTGAGTATCCATCACTGGAAGACTGTGCATGACAGTGAAATTCAGCTGCATTATCATCTTTCTCTGTATCTTCAATCTGTTTAATTCCAGTCTGACCTCCACAGATTTGTCTTGCTTCCATTTCATTTTGCAGTGAAATGTGCAGTTTAGAAATAGTTTCTTCTGTAATTAGAGGAGAAGAAGATTCGGATTGTATTTTGTATTCCATGTTTTCAGAAGGATCTGATAATTTTTGTTTATTGGGTTGACAGGATGCCAGCAGTTTATCTTCATTGCTACTTTCCATCCCAGATGTTAAAGATTCACTTTGCTTTGCAGAATAGCATTCATTACTGTCATGAAGCTGACCTGCCACAGCATCAGCCATGTTTTTTTCAAGTTTCTGTCCTGAATTTCTGTGCTCAGAGGTGTGCACATTCTTCTGGACAACAGGAGATTCACTCCTTGAATATTTTTGGGCAGAGGACTGAGATTTTAATACAGATTGCCCAGCCATTTTTGGTTTTGGGTCTTTGTTATTCATCATCTCGGCATGCTTTGACGGAACCAAAGTTTTAGGTGTTACTTTTGCGGTGGCTTTTGCTACAGGTGTTTGTGACTGCTTAATGCTCCTCTTCTTGGCTGAAGGATGTTTTTCTGGGAGTGTTGTCTGAACCAGATGTTGCAACACATTCTTTTCTTCATTATGTTTTGGAGACATTCCTGATTTCAGTGAATTTGGTGATTCTCCCTGAGGTCCTGACAAACAGTAAAAAAAAAGACTATAAAGGTTGTATATGCTAGTCAAAGTATATTCACCAAATTTATGTTAGTGTTTGTTTATGTTGAGAAGCAAGTTACTCAACTTTTTATGTAACTTAGGGATTTAAGGCTTGTTAAAGAATTAAGAATTGATATCTTAAATAGTAGACAAAAATACCATCTTGCATTTACCTGCCATCTTTAAAACTAAAGCACTTCATAGACTATACGTAAAGGAATTACCTCAGCCTGTAACCGAAGTAGTAATGACTGGAGTAGAAAGCAGCAGCTATCTAGTAGTGCATAGAAGCACTGCACAGCAGCTTAGCACAGGAAGTGATGAGTACTGTATTCAATTTATATTGTAGAGGAAATGAAACTAGGCAGAAAATAATTACATTAGTTATAATGGGATTAGAATACCAGAATTAATGTCCCTGCTCAGTCAGAAAATACTGCCATATCTTTAATGACCACAAATTGACAGGACCTGTGTTTTCTGTACCATAATGCATTTAAGATAATGTAACTTGAATATTTTTTCTCCCCCCCCAGTAACTGCCAAGTCCAAATGGGATTAAAGAGAGCTCCATCCTTAACACTTTGTATCTTTAAAAAGCAGGGTTTCCTGTCTGTGGTCTACAATGTCATTTCCCACACTTGATATAAATAGCTGTTGAAATCAAGTGTTCCTTTGTGGGGTAGGTCAGTAACAGTAGTACTACTGCTAGGGGGGATCACCAAAAAAAGGGAGGTATGAGCTAACAGTTCATAAAGGAGTCTGCAGTCCAGATCTTTGATGCATATTATAAATGCTTGACCTACAGAATTTCTATTGAATTCAGTCATGGTTCCAAGTGCAGAAGTGCAGGGGATCAGCAAATAAAAGACTCTGCAAAGCAGATTAAACAAGGCGAAGAAAACAACTGGCAGTGAAGACCATCTTTTAAATATTTTGAAGTTGACACACATTCATTTGCATTTTACAGTTTAGGATTGTCACCAAAAGTGAAATATGGAAAACAAACAGAATTGTTCTGTAGATTTTGCCAAATGCTTGCATGAAAAAAGAAAAAAAAAAAAAAGAAAAAAAGACAAAGATTTGCATAACAATGGCAGACCATTTCATTGTGGTACGAAACTTTACCTTGGTTCTTGGGAGAATTGGTAGGTGTGTTTTGAGCCTTTTGCTGTGCTGCAGAATTGCTACTCACATTCACTTTTTTCTTCAGAACAGCTTGTACATTTTGTTCATTACACCCTTTTCCAGTTGATTTTTTTGTCAGACTGCAAAGAAATTACTATATCCATTATTTCCAAGCTTAAGATTTGGCAATGTTTAATTACATTTAAACAAGCAATATATGTGTTTTAATATGCATACATATATAAACATTGAAAATGCAACCTAAAAGGTATACTTTCTGAAAATAAAACCTGTATGTATGTATGTATTTTTGTAAATGACCCATTTCACAATTTCACAGTGCTTCAGCTGTCTTCCTGTCCAATTTAATCTAAGCTATCCCAGAAAGTTTAAAGTAAGTTTACAACACCTTGTGTAGTAATTAACTGTTCCAGTATGCAGAATTCTGAATGACGTATAACAATTTTAAAATTATTCTCATGGAACAATCAAACACAAAAGCCAAACCAATTTTATCTTTACAGCAATGTTTCCAATATCTAACTCAAATTGTTTTGCTAATAACATGTAATAGACAACCGTTCTCAGATTAAAAAGAACATGTTGACTTAACAGTAAGTTTAACAGTTCACCTGAAACTTTTTTCACAAACATATATACACACACACATACATACATGTAACACAGCATATTGGTTTGTAACATACCTGCTTGTTGTGACATTAGCCTCAAGCTCAGTCTTTTTTTTTTTGTTAGCGACTCCATTTGGTGTCTTCACAGATGGCTTTGTTTTTACTATTGTAAAGTAAATTCAAAGTTAATTATAAGGGGAAAGGCATTGCATATAAGTACTGAAAAAATTATAATATATGAAGATGGGCTATTGAAAACAACATAGATGCTAAACTTGTAAAACTTTTACCATTTTATATGGCTATCAGTTGATAATAAAATTAAGTCAGTTAATAGAGGAGAAATGTAATATTCTTATCTGAAGTTAATATTCATTTACAGGGGAAGAAGGTGACTCTCATCCATCTATAGATTTTTTTAAAGCTTCCCAGGCTGGCTTTCAGTGTATGACCAGCCTGGGACAAATGTTTAAAAAAAAAAAAAAAAAAAAAAAAAAGAAAAAAAGAATAAAAAAAAATTACCAGTCTGTTTTTTCCCTTCCTCTACCAGTTTATCCTCTTTGAGTTCCTCTGCCTGTTCACTGGCAGTCTGGATATCTATGTTTGAGTTTGCTGACTTGCTGGAAGTTCCTGCAACAGTCACTAAGGAGGGAGATTCCTTCCCTGTAGGTTTTTTCAACGGTTTTGTTTTGATCTGCACGCTTGATGTTACTGTCAGCACTTTAGGTCTGGCACCTGCAATTTTTCCTTCATGGTTCTTTAGTCCTTTGCCACTTCCGGAATTTTTTTGTCCACTTGCAGATGATGTCTTTTCTATATCTTGCTTGGTAAGCATGCTTTCAGCCTTCACATTTCCATTATTTTCTATTTTTGTCTTTATAACAGCTCTAGCCTTTGGTGAAGAGGCTTTTTCCCCAGGTTTTGAATCCTTAGTAATCTTCGAAACCATTTTTTTGCCATCTTTCCCTTTAACATCCTCATGCTTTGAAGCCTTATTAACAGTGTTTCTGTTGGTGCTGGACGTATGTCCAGATGCTCCTAATCCATCAGATTTCATTTTATCCTGATTAGTGGAAGAATCTCCCCAGCAATCTTTCTTGCTGTGTTCTGTCCAGGAAGTATTCCTTATAACAACAGATTCGGTAATAGATTTGTTTAGCTAGAAAAAAAAGCATCAGGGAAAAAAAACCAAACACAAAACAGAAGACATTTATAAAATCTATCCATAATCTTTCATTTCTGAAACACAGCTACTTTTAAAGTAGTACACGAATCCAAAGCAACAAGATTCAGCATAAATTAAAAAAAAAAAAAAATTTTAGCTCAGACTTCTGGCTTTCAAACATATAAAAGTACCAGAAATAACTAAAATGCCTAGTAAATCTCATGTGAAATACTGCTCTATATGGAGGATATAGAAATATCTAAGTAGAGTTTCACTTTTCCTTTGGACAAATTACTCTGTAATATTTATTTATATTATTAGTGTCTGCTGATGAGTTATATGTGCATATTTTCCAAAGAGGAATAAAGAATATGAATTATTACAAACAAACCCCCCCAAATTAATTTATAATACATGTGATGTTTTTAACCATTACCATTAGTGTACCCACCAGATAAATGACAACATTTATTCTCTCTCTCAGGTAAAGATATAAACTGAAACATCGAGAATTAAATGCATGAAATGGAAACTTTGAGATACCAGTGTCATTGCAACATATCCAAGACCATCAAATCATGTCAAACCCATACTGTTTTTCTACCAAATAGTAATGTAGTTTTGAGTGTGAGTCTCTGTAGAAGAGTTGTTGAGGACACTGAAAAATATTTTTTCAGGGCAGGGAGCGTAACAGACTCAGTGCTGTGGTGGCTTGTGATAATAGCAGAGATTCATTAGCTCAGTAGCAAACCATTTGCTCTGGGAAACAGATCAGATTCATTACGTAGCAACAGGGGAATGTGAGATTCTGAACACAAATTCCTGTCTTTTATTTGAGATTATCTGTTTGAAAATGTAGCAGAGCGTAGGCTGAGTCCTAAGATGTTTCCAGTAATGGACATTACTGATTCTGCAGAAATAACAGTTCATGAAAAAAAAAAATTTTTTTAAAAGCAAGTTCCATTAAGTAATACTAGAAATTAATATTTAATTTAAAACACATGATGAAAATAATTTTGTTTGCAAGCTTCTGAGTATTTTTAATGTTTGGATATAAATGTTTACCTGAGAACTACTGAATACAGGTTTTTTACCAAGTCTTCGGTCATCACCCTTGTCAAATGCAGCTGTAAAAGAAACAAGTGGTTTCTTTACTATTTAGCAGGAAAGAAGGGAGACAGAAAACAATCCAGCCTACTCAATTAACATAATCTGAAATCAGAAAGCAGTTCTTTGGGTCCTATAATTATTCTAGGAAGGCTAATTTTGGTGACATGGCAAATGTTAAGTGGAAATACATGGTTTTATGCTCAGAACAAAAAATGTGGTATCTGTAATGAGGTCACATGGCCATAAGCACATTGTTTAGCTGTTCTGTTTCCCCATTTCCATAGTAAGACACACTTTTGTTTATCCAAACTCAGCTCACTTAAAGCTTGCAGTGCACTGAGACCTTTGGAAGTGTACACAATTTACAAAAAAAAGAGACCTTCAGATTTAGAGTACTAATGACTTTTAAGTGATGTACTGTAATTTATAGAATATTTATTTATACTATTTAAAGACATTAATTACATTAAAGTAAATTACATTAGTTTTCAAAAGTGGTAAAGCCAGAAAATCTAAATGTACACAGTAAGATCATAGTGCCTCTTTATATAGCATGCAGCATAATGTCATGAGAGTTATCCCTGTGATTGTCATGTGGAATTTTCAGGCAGTGAATGCCCCCCCCCCCTTTTTTTTTGATGGGTCTACTCTGGAAGGGAAGCATTTTTCAATAAAGCCTTTAAATCAATTGCGCTTGTAGAATACAAAAAGGATATTTATAGACACTGTACAGACCCAGAATCGATAAGGTTTCATTTTTGTTTGTACTAATATTCCAGCTGGAAAAAGGTTTTCAAAAAGTGTATTAACAAATTTAAGCATTCCGTGCCTTATGTTGTGACATACTATTTATACATGGATACATTTTTTGTATGTGTAACACAAATAAAAATTCTGCTGAATTCTTATTGAAGATACTAAAAATAATTTTTATATAGGTCTGTAAAAATCACACAAAAGGTATGCTGAAAATGGCACCCCAGGGATCTAATCCTTTTTCTAGCAATGACTCTGCACATTAATACATACCAATATATTAAGACAAAATCCATACAAACTTGTGCCTAAGAAAACACAAGACACATTGTGAATGAAAAAACCCCACAATATCATCTGTCTTATTTTGGCATGTTTCCTCCTCTATTATAGCCTTCTAATTCTATATAGGTTAAACCTCTAGAAGATAAGCCACCACCAGAAATCTTTAAGATGAAAGTTGATTTAAGTTATCCCAGACATAATTCACCTGAAGATTAAAATCTGTCTACCAGTATTGTGTAATCATTTTGGCTGTAATTAAAAACAGATAATTTATGCAAACATTTCAGCCTGTCTGTTTACATATAAAATGTATGCTAGCTCAGAGTTATAATTTAATCTAAAAGAAAACAAAACAATTTCTGGCAAGATGGACTTTGGACAACTAAGGCACACCTTGGTCTTACATATTTTTTTGTATTGAACGCACTAGTGCAAAGCAGCCTAAACATTATTTACAATAAGGACATGATCATCCTAAAAATAAAACACCTCAAATAAAAATAAAAAAAAAAAAAAACACAAAAACCCCACACACTTGTTTCTAAAGACAGCTCCTGAGCTTCTGAAGGATTTTATAATCCAGAAAGAAATCATAAACCTGTTTTATACAGTAGCAGTGAAATGTTATTTGACTACATCCCTAAATCATGCTTAGAAAGACTGTCACTGCATCCTTCTCTTAGCATGTAACTGTAGAATAAAATTTTCATCTACCTATAGGCATAAACAATTTTATAACTATCATATCCTAGCTACTAATGTCTTTAACAAAAAGGACACCAAAATGTTTATTTCTCTTTTGAATCAAAAGTCATTTGATTTTAGAGAAGCCTTCAACACATTCTTTTATAACACTGTACTGTCAAAGCGAATATTCAACCATAACCCGAACTCCATCATCAGTTCCGCATCCTCAGAATACTTGCGTACTTCAAAACAAAGAAACATTCAGAACAAAACCTCCTTTTTCTTGGGAGTGCTGTCTGTTAAAATTTGGAGAGAACACTATGCAGCTCCTTAGGGGCTCTCTGCAGTAGCATACACAATATCACAATACCAATCAACTGTGAACTCAAGCTATCTGCATTTACTCACAGTGCATGAGATAAGCATTATGCAAGAGATAAGCAATATTTATACATTATGGAAAAAATAGTAAAGGATAGAAACTGAATTCATAGAACAGATAATCTGCTTTGTGCAAATTTAATTAATCCACAGTGCTTATCTCCTTAAAAATGAGACAGATAAGGTTTTTTAATCCTACTGCAGTATTTTCAATAATTTAGAGTAGCTGTAAATAAGAATAGAATAAATCTACATGGTTTTGGTTCCTATTACATACACTGCTAAAAAGAAAAAAAGGGGGAGAGTTTTCACAGAAAATGACTTGCTGATTTCCATGTTTGAAACAAGCTAAGCATGCTATCATGCTTGTATTCTAAAATACCACTTCAAAAACCTAGAGCATCACAAACATTGCTTTAATTTGTATCTGGCTCCACAATACCACCTACATTTTATCTACTAAACAAACTGCTAAAAAATTCTAATGCCATTTGATGCCAGACGTACCTGCTTGTATTTTATGTTGATGGTCTGGCCTCATCAGCTTCCAGCTTTCTGTGTGACGAACAGCATAAAAAGACTGAACCAGGAAGACCCAGAGCTTATCACGCAGAGCCTGGATCTTGCACGTAAAACCCTGTGTTCAAGTAACAAATCAGCAGCTGGCGAGGGGCATATTGTCATAGCAACCAGTCATTATTCCTTTCAGAATCTACTTACTCCCTAAGCTAGATCAATGATGTCATCACTTATATTTTATAATGGTCTGGTGGATGGAGATGCTGGTTTTGAAGGATTATTGCCCACCACAGTGATTTTTACAATACTTTAGAACCAAGGCATACTACAGCACTAGAAAACACCACACTGCTCTTTTTTCCCTTTTTTTTTTTTTTAAATGAACCCCATAATAGCTCTTTACTGTCAGCTGTGTCACAACAAGGTCAAATACTCTAGGGAAAAATAATGTATCTGATTAAATTTTCATTGCTTTAACCACGAAGATCTACAATAACACCAGATTGCAGTAATTCATTTTGCATTTATTTTTGATTCTTTGCTTGTAGCATCATTCTGGATTTTAATCAGTATGTCATGCTATTCATGAATTATCCCCAGCATTACAGTCAACCACAGCTTAAATATCATTATTTAGATTGTGCAGATATACATGCTATATTACACATATGGAGACTGACACCTCCCCCCAATCCGAAAAACCAGACCCTAGATTAAGAGGCAGTCCTTGCTTCAGAGGACAGTCTTAAACAAAAGCAAATGTAGCTGTGACTTAGAAAAAGGGGGGCAAAGATACATAGAAGGAAAATAAGCTCTCTTCCCCTGTAAATTTAAGGTAATGCAACATTTTGATAAGTTTTTTCTCATCACAAATTTAAAGTGATAGTAAAGATGAGCAGAGCAGTGGTGCCCATGGGACTTACATTCTCAGTAATAGATAATAATTTTTTTTTGTTGCCAGAGATAGGGTTTCTCTTTAAAGGAAAAAAGTGTTAATATCCAGTAAACAAATGCCAACATTTTCTGCATTTCCAACAGGACCTTGGATTTATGCAGATGCCACCTGAGCTCAAACCGCATCATCTGATTTGAACCACTGCATGAAACAATACCAGAATAGTTTTTCCTACAAACACTGCACATTGAAAAACCTACCATCTCCTTCACATTTGTGGAGTCCAACAATGTATCCACAGCTACAAGAAGCAAGCAGCTATTTTCATTATTAATACTTTTTTCAATTGCATTAAGAATTAGTTCTAGAAGGTCAGGTTTGCTGCTCATCGCCTGTGCCTGAGGAAACAACAAAAGGCAGCCGTTTAAAACAAGAGTGTACTTTGTATGCAAAAGCATTACTGAGCAATCTGCTATCACGCTGTGCAGGAGGTATTCCAAAGCTGAGCATCTTCCTTTGTATCCATTCCATAACCCCACCCCTCTCCAGGCCTCTAGCAAATCATCCTGAGGCTTCTCACTAACCCAAATTTTAGGAACAAGCACACTGATGAATTTACAGCCACATGCAACTCTAGATTCAAAGGCAAAATGTTTTAACATCTCCCTATTTATATTTTTAATCCTCTATACATATTAAAACAATCTTTCTTGGGAGAAATGAACCAGCTAGATGACTAGGTATGTTTTTACTAGGACTTGCAGCATTGCCACATTCTTGCAACTCGCAACAAAAATCAGTAGAAGTTTGAGTATACTGCTAATACTCATTCTTGTAAGAACATGCTGTTGTTCTAGGGGTCTGAAAGCTTTTTCGAAGCTTATGTATATATTTACCTCTTTCCAACACAGAAACTGTCCCAGTATATTCACTAGAACTTTTGCTTAACAGAGGCACATAACCAGAACGCAGTATCAACCCTGCATATCAAAGTATTAATGTGTTTTAAAACCGCAGTGAAAAAAACCAACCAAACCACCGCCAAAAAAACCTGAGCACTGCCAAATTTTTTTAATTTTCCATAGAATTGTACTTTAAAGCACAAGTTGAAACTATTTTGATTATTTAGCAGCCTGAACTATCCAAAGTGTGATACAATTCAATTTATTTGGAAGCATACAATAACTTGAGGGCACTTTTACCTGCAACAAAATAGAGAAGCCTTCACTTTGTACTACGTGTAGGAAGTTTGCCACAATAAATGTTACACATTCTTCTTGCAGCCTAGATGCCAAGGCCACAGCTGTCTCTGTCCATTTCACTTGGGGAAGACTATTGATCAGCCGGTCACTCTCCATCAAAAGGAAAGCAGCATTCTTGTTGTTCTTAAAATAAAACCAGAAATTAGCCTGTTGCCAAGTAATCATCTAAAGAATTGCTGCTCTAAAATAGTTTCTGTTCAGTTACTGAACACTTACACAAGGATCCAATCATGTACTAATTTCCCTTCTTTAAGTAAATTTGGATTTTGATAATTCTGAACATTATACCTACCTTTGAAACTAAAGCAGCAGAAGAAAAATCTACTGCTTCTGTTTTGCCTGCTGAAGTTAGGCAGTAAAGTTTTCAGTGGCTTTTACTGTTATTTTTTCAACTGTGTATCATTACATACTGCAGTCCCGAACAATGTAAGGCAAATGTTAATGGGAGAAACTGAATAGAGAAGAACCTTTTAGGTCACTGAAAGATGTAGTAAAATGGGGAAGTGAAAGTTTTCGGTGAGTGTGGATGGCCTAGCATTTGGGATACAGAGATACCCAAGCATTTTCATAGTTATGAATCCTTTTGCTTTATTTAAAAGAGTCAGACATCAAATACTTGCCTTCCCAGATAGAGTTTTAATTGAACTTACCCCCTTTGTTGTCCAATGTTTCTCTAAGCAACATAACTGTTATGTTTATAGTTACATTTAAAACAAACAAACAGATTTGCTAATATTTATTTCCCCTGGTCTGTGTCTTTCATGCACTACATGCATGCATTGCATCAGCACAGTACCTGAAGGCAACTTCTACTGGCTAAGACATCACTTAAAAAGACTTGCAATTTATTGTTATCCACATTAGAATGGACTGAAAGCTCTACTCAACATGGCCTAGCATGTCACTAATAAATTATGCAGTAAGATCAGTAACACTGGAGAAAGCAACAATTCAGATAAATATTTGACACAAAACCCCCTGCTGTAAATTCAGATTATAATCATGTTTGTCCCATGCAAAGTAGAAAGCAGGGAGGATTTTCCTCATGCATATTATAGTTAAAACAAAATCTGGCCAGCCATTGTTCAACTGTATTGTATTATTTTACTCATCTGTGGGCAAAACCAGTTTGCTTCTATGCATATAAGGTAGATGAAAGATTAAGTATATGCTTATTATTTGGTCTTGCACCCACTGGACTCAATTACAAGTTTTTTGAATTGTCCAGAATTCAGCCCCTGCTCACAAGGCAATAAGCATTTACTCCATTAGACACTTCCAGTGAAATAGAAAATGCCTTAATTGACTTCTAATTAAATCAGCACTTTGTAGGAGTGGCTCTAACTGAATTTTACTTATCTTCTTATATTTTTTTCCTAACCATTCTAAAGTGGAGTCCACTTATCTAAAAAAATGGTAATTTTCTTACAGGTAGTTTAGACACCAGGGATAAGTACCTGAACAGTGTTTTAAACTGCACTCCCCTTTTAATGTTTCTGTGTTCATCATTGTGGCTTCCCAGAGATTTCCTGATCAGCAATCTCCTTTTCTTTGCACCTTTTCTTCCTCTGAAGGGCTGCCCCACATTGTTTTACATTTCCAAGATTGGTAAATGAAAGGATCGGTAGAGTCATACTGTTTAACTGGGTGTAACTGTTAACAAGTTTTACAGCAGAGAACTGTAGCAGCAGACAAAAGATGATTGTAAAACATACAGTATCCCCTGCAAAATTAGTGTCAGACCTTTTCTTCTTTCTCCCTCAAGCAGCCTTAAGCATTTTTGCAGACTGTGAAAAACTCCGCTGGGAGTTCCACAAGTTTTTGGACTGGGTGTCTTAAGAGCTCAGAGTTAATGATCACTCACCAGAACTGTTCTGTGGGCCGAAGAGACTTATGCTTTATTTTTAATTTTGCAATTCTGAAAGCTATCTAGGCTTCAGTCCATAAAATACCACTGAATCTTGCAAAGGCACACCAACACAAATTTTAAGTCAGTAAAATTGGAACCAAAACACACTTTAGTCCAGACTGCAAAAATCTTCCAGAGAAGCTGGGTACACAACTGGAGCAGTACCAAGGACCACAGTGCAAATGCTGGTAGCTTAAAGATAGCTCACGTATTTCAACACAAACTGTAACCACAGCATCTTGATATAACAGGCACAGAGGTGAAGGAAAGCCTGAAGTGCCTTAGGTTTACCTTTAAGTTGTCCCGATAATGTTGCACAAGGGTGCCTGGAGAAGAGCCTAGAACTGTTTCTACATACACTCTTGGCTACAGTACATACCTAAGCTAGTTTAGAGATGGGTGGTGGTGTAACTAAGAACACCTGTAGATCAGAATGAACTGAAAACTTCTCAAATATTTATACAACATATGACATACAAAGCTATATATATATTCTAGGAACAACTGAGTATACTGATCTAATATAATGGCAGAACACATAATATATTAAGAGCTGCAGCTACTATCTTTATTCTGTTAGAAATTGTGCATTCTGGCAGAAGGACTGTTTGGTTTCTGTTAACTGTGGATACTCTCAAGCTTCTCTGGGTACAGCCACATAGCTCTGAAATCTCTTGTTTTTCAGGCTTCCACCTGAATATACAGTAGCAGCCACCACTCACAGCTGACCTGCTGGCCTCAGCACTTGATGGGGCAAGTACTCCATCAAAGAAGTCCTGAGAAAAAACAGTCCCAAGAAGCCTTCACAGGCCTCTCAGTGAGGGGCAGCTTTTGGCCAGAACCATTTAAGAGTGCATCTCTTGAACTGCGGATATGTTTGGCAGCATGGGTAGCCATACCTGAGCTATTTAGCTTGGATAACAACAATAACAGAGACACGGGGCCAAGGACTTTAGCATGAGATATATGAGACATCACATACTTAGCTGTCTGGTGTGTCCTAGAACCAAAGCTGTCCTGTGAATGTTATCTGAGTTAGATTAAACTTCACATATGCCAATCCACATTACAGCCACATACATAGTCATGCTTGGCAGCAGCTGTACAGATTCACCTTTAGCTCCTCTATGTACTCTTCATATCTCTGTTCCAATTGAGTGCATTTATAGGCTAACTACTGGACCAAATTCCTGTTAACAGGTCTAGTTCAAATCAGTTACTTTAAGTCAGCTCTGAGCGTAGTTTTATACAGAAACACAATTAGAAAGTACTTAAGTTTAGGCAGACCTGAAACGGAACAATGTAAGTATGTGCCACAAAAAATGAATGCCGAGCTTTGAGGGGACCAATTCAGTACTGTTATCTGAGAAGTAGAAGAAATGTATACTATACTGTTACTTTACTTTTGAAAAGTCAGCTTGCCTGTAAACAAATGGCAGTGATCACCTGAAGTCTGAAAAAAAAAAAAAAGTACATTTTTTCCAAATTAGAATATAGGTAAAGAGGAAAAGGCAATCACAGATGATGTATGCCGCCACCTAACGTAGAAATTGATAAACCAATTAGCTGTTCCTCGCTATCTGAATACATAATGTTGTGCTATGATGTCACAGCTGTGTTTCATAAACTTATTTTGTATTATTATGCTGGACTTGGATGTGATTATCACTAGACTGTCTGCCCTGAAGCATAACAATGACATCTGCACATCAAAATCTGTTTGTAAATTGTTATTTTAATGGGAATTTTTACATAGTTTAAGTGTACTACAGATTTTAAATACTATATTTATTATCTCTTGAATTACATTGTACAGCTAAATAAGGAAAAAATTTACATTGTTCTAGTTTTATATAAAGCGTACTACATACTACTTACCAAAGAGTTAATCAACATAACAAGACAGTTGTTTTGAAGTTCAGTAGGTAAACCGGCAAAGCTTCTCTCTGACAAACATTTTGCAAAATGTTTTCCTACCCATCTGTTGAAAAGAGAGCCTTTCTTAGGTAAGGAAGATGAAAAATGTTCCATCTTCACTTGTTAGCATAAATGATGCCTCTAAAGTATTGTGAAGAAAAAAAATGTTTTAAATGTGAACATTTTATATGCCAAAATAAACCCAATCTTGCAAAATAAAATAATTTCAACAGAAAGCAAAGAAATGAAAAACATAAACCTTAATTTATTTTATTTTACTTACTTCATGCAAGCAGCATATAGGTTTTCCACTCCCAATGAATAAGCAATAGCCATGCACTCTAGTACAGGTTGCTGTTTTCCAGGAACAGGCTAGAATTGTTAGCAAATTATCACAATTATTGTACATTCTGACTTACAGAAGAGACTGTACAGAAATACAAAATCTTCAGTTAAAACAGAAAGACTGTTAGCTACTATGATATTTAAGTTTGTTTGCCTTTATGTAGGATAGGGAAGTCATCTGTTTCCACACATGTCAATAAAGTAGTATTCAGTCTAGTAAGCCTAGTGCAAGAAAATGCTCAACTCTGAGCAGTTGTTTGTTTTCAAAATAATTGAACAGAAATATTTTCTAAATACATGCCCAGGAAACCTGATATGCAAATATGTAGTATTTCCATATTCCTATTAAAGTACAATTACATATACAATGGGATGTATTAAATTATACTCCATGTAATTTAATATATTGAATTGTGTGAAATACTGCTTTTCATCAGTTGTGGTTTACAAGTTTCTATAAATAGGTGGATGATAACCACAGGCCTTACTCCCATCATCAATCACAGTGAATTTAGCAGATTTACAATAAGAATAGGGTCCGTTGACTTAAGCTGACACCTTGACCACACAGTTAAGTATCTCGTCAATGTGATGTGTAAGTAATAAAACCAAAATTCTTCTTAAGCTTTACAGCTCATGAAGTAGCATGAGAACTGACATACCTTTTGGAAAAAATTGCAGTAATCTCTTTTCAAAATGTAGATAGCTACTTCTTTCAGCCCATCTAGCCCATACATATCTGCAATGCCCAACATGCGACTAAAGAGAAAGCAGTAGCAACAGGAATCAAAAATCATTTTGATGTATGCATTTTGCTTACAAGACAATTTACATGCTAATTTCACCTCTTTGTTCAGTCAGAATTTACTTCAGAAATGGATTGATAACCAAGTGTGAAGCTTGCCAAAGAATAATCTTCAAACAGGAACATGTATTGACCTAATAATAATCTCCCAACCACTGAGTTCAGTCTATATAAAAGTAAGCCTCAGCCATTGACTGAGAAACTCTTTAGAAGACTCTCAGTTTCTCTATTTTAAAGGTAGCAAGTGAAAAATATATTTGTGCCAGCAGAGGGTGGGGGTTTTTTGTAGGTTTTTTCCAAGGATTATGTAAAATGTTATTGATGTCATCGTATCTGAGAACTATGTCCCTTCCAAATACTAAAAAGCACAGTGAGCAAACTATTAATTATTTTATATAATAATCAACACCATAGTTTTATTTTCTGTATCAATTAATTACCTAAGCATTGACATTAGGGCATATTATAAAAAACTGCATATTTTTATTTTAGATAGACAAGCTTTGAACAATTTCTAACATTAAGAAATTGTAGCATTTTAATGTTTAGTGGCAGAGTTCAACAGCTAATATATAAATGGTTTCAGGGAATTTACACGTGTCAGAACTTACTTCACTAATACACAATTATGTATTAAACTGTGATTAAAAACTATCCCAGAAGAAAATGCCAACATTTACATTGGTTGCTATATATCATCTTTTATGGATCTAAGATTAACTACTTAGCCTTTGCATCAACCCAAGTGATTATTTAAAAATAAATTCCAAATATTTAACTGTTACGTATTATCACACATTGTATATATTATTCTGAAAATTAAAAGGAACGTACAAGCAAATTGGGAATTATTTTGGTATAAAACACCCTCCTGTTTTTCCACTCTCCTCATATAATATTCCAAAAATGGCTGGCACACTTTTTCCAGTAGCTGTCAAATAAATAAGATTTCTTTAGCAGCTTTATTTTTGGAATTTCCTCAAGTATGTTTAGGTGTAATAATCATTATATTTGACATCTTTGTCTTATTTATGTTATATGAAGGATTTTCCTTTTGTCTTTTAACTGAGAAAATACAGAACAAGCACAAATTACAATTAAAAAAATAATAAAAGTTGACATATACCCAACATCAACTTTGTCTGGGAAGTCCATAATACCTCCATATATAAAATGCAAGATGACACTCATTTCTACATGGCTTATGCTGCAAAAAAGAAAGGAAAAAAAATAAAAATAAAGATGTGTCCAGAATAAAACGCATCACATTTCTTAGCCAAAAGAAGTTGGTCAAAAGCCTGATACATCATCCAGCTGTTCTGTGAATGGAAGGTAAATGATCTGATAAATTTAAAGCTATTTTCAAGATAACTGCAATGTGAAAGTATCTAGATGGACTATATTTTGGGTGAATTTTGCTACTCAGTCTTGCTGAAACTTTGTAATACTCTAAATCTTTGAATATAAGTCATAAACAGACTAATAATACTAGTATCTAGATTATTTACACTGATAATATAAAGGATTTTTTTCATCATCTCCAAGCTCTTTACTAGTAATAAGTCAATTATTAAGCAATCATATATTCAAAAACTGTTTTACAATATTTTTTTAAATTATTGATTTTATGATATATTTAAGCTTTTCCCACAATAAAAATACATTTAATAGTTTTATTGCAATGCTAAGCAGGAATTTTGCATCTCAAATTATTTAGAAAAAATCTTTATGCCCAGATTTAGATTAAGAAATATGGAATTCTTACACAGAGTAGTGTTTGCATCTTTGCATCATCCCAGCACCATAATGCAGAAAGGCACAGAATGTGTATTTTAAATGGTGGACATGATCTCCTGAACAATACATTATTGTATTTACTTATGTACGTCTTGGTGTGCAATCTTCAGAACCCACAAGTGCTGTGTACATTAGTATAAATGGAATATAGTCATGCAGATTGAGCTAAGACCCTTAAAACATTAGACATTCAAGCAACAGACATTGATGACTAAAATCAAAAGAAAAAAAACACCATGTTGCAACATGCTAAGAAGTGAAATCAGCACAGTTGTGCCTCTGTGTATCAGTACGTGATAGCCATAAAATCAGCAAGAAGGAGTTTCCCCGCAGTCTTGACAGCTGTTACCTATGTAGAATTTTCATTATTTCAGAGTAAGCCATATGTACTTTATTTATAAGTGTTTAAAAAGACAGCATGGAAATCTGCACCAAACAGAAAACTGAACTAGAAAAGGTAAAATTATGGATATGATTCTTAATAACAGAAATTAAGAGACATTGGCATGAGAATATACTCTATAAAGATTAAGTACTTCTCAGGAAAAAGCCTCTACTGAAAAATAAGGGCAAAAAGTTCTTAACCATGTAGAAATCAATTACAGGGAGAGAAGTATAAGTCCCAGAGTAATTGTTGATTATCAGCCTCTAAAACATACTATGTATAGCATAAAAGCTAAGGAATCAATTAAATTAGAAGTGTATTGTTTTATAAGGATTAGGAAGTTATAAAAAAATCAACAGATAACCTTCCTGATTTTGCAGCAATATTATTACACTGACGGAAAACTAAAATTATGAAAATAGGATCAAGTATCACTTGGCCAAGCAATTTTATATTAACACAAATTATATTTTGCAGCACTGTAAGGTACACAGTTCTTTCTGAAGAAAGCTAAGTCAGCCAACATCATGTCTGAACAAAAAAGGCTAACGTGTACAAGTATCAGTATTAGTTTGCTTTTAAAGAAAATTTAATATATTTCAGTTGATTTTTCTGATACTGAAAAGAACTAACCTGGCAGTCCCCAGTTTATCTTTGAAGTCTTAAGTATTTATCCTGCACTGACAGCTCCATTATTTTCAGCTCTCACACAGAAAGCCATTGCGAACAAGCACATTAGTCAAAATTATTTTAGTGTATGATGCTGAAATATTATTAAACACTATTAAAGAAATGTAATTGTTTATTCATCTTTACATTGTAAATATACTCTTACTGCACAAATAGATATGAAAATAAATTACACTGTTCAGACATTTGTAATACTTTTCATGACATGTACAACATGAAGTGAAAGAATATAATTGTATAATAGACTGTGAATACTAAAACTTACTCTACAAAAAAGGATTAGTACTCTTCTGCTGATGAAAGAGACTTCTTCCCTGAACCATCTGACAATATTAACAAATACACTACACAAGCTGTTTCATACTGAAGTCAGAACAGTACTCAGGAAATGGATCAGGTTGAAGAAAAGTGTCAAGGCAGATTAATCTTCAGCGCTCTATACACAGCACAGTTGTTACATATTTGCAGTGATTTTAAATTGCCTACCTTTGCTCCCACATGACTTGCAAAGACAACACTTACCCTTGAAGAGTGATGTGCTCTTGGGAGCTTTCAGCCCAACTTCCACTCAGCATAGCAGCAAAGTAACTAGATCTGGCACATAAAATGGCCCTGAGAGGGAAAAAGTAAACATTATTCCACTAGATACAAATATTTATTATGAGACTCTTTGATAACATTGACTTAAATCTTTGCCCTTTACGTGTTAAGGTGTCATCTGTATACTGGATGCCTTTTCTTCCAGTATGTTTGGAATTTCAAAATATGCCAGAAAAAAAACCCCAAACAGTATTCTAAATTTCTCAGTTAAAGCTTTTTCCTAGGGTGACTTCGACATTCACACAGAGGAATTCTATTATCACAAGCATTTTCCTTTTATATGATACCAAATTGCAAATTTATTTTTTCTGGTTTATTTACCAAATAACAATAAATAATGTTGTTTATACAGCCCCATTTTAGCCAAATAATTATATCCTGAATCTTTTAAATTCTTTCTGTACTACAGAACGTGTATTTATTAAAAGGAAAAGAGAAGTGTAAAACTTCTCTTACTCAAAATTGGCTGGCCACCTACCAGCACATCGTGAAAGTCAAACAAACTTCATACTAACATCTGATACAACAATATGATGTGTGTTTCCAGCACTGTTTAAGAAAAGCTATCAATTACTTCTGTTTAGACTTACCACCCTTGTATATTTAAAAGCGTAACTGGCCATAAAGGGGCTAATTTGATTTACTACTACTTCCATCAAAGACAATAAAGAAACCCCAGACCAGTAGTCTGTGTATCTCAATATCTCCACCAGTATCATAGTCTTCGAAAAACCAGATGAGACGACCTTTGCAACAGGAGCTTCTCAAGGTGGAAGTGGAAGGGCAGAAAGGAAGAGAAGATGGTGGATGAAAACTGCTTTATGATTTCACCCTTCCAGATTTACAGCAGTTATAGTGTTAGCTTTTATGTATCTTATCTGGGCTATCGCAGCTGTAGATAATATTCTCATACATACAGTTTTTTCCTGACACTTACTAAGCTTCCTATTATTTATAAAATTACTTTATGTAATGTATTTCCTGCGGCAGAAAAAGCGAAGTGTTATATCAGGCATGAGAATCCTTTCTCTTACATGTATTTTTTGGCTCTTAAAATGTTTCAGAGCACTCTCATTTTGCGTAGGAAGAAGTAAGAAGAACGCTATTTATGGTCTTTTTTGTAGTCATTATATATTCTGGAATCTCTCATCTCTCTTCCCTCCTCCTGCTTTGGAAGTCTCAAAACTTTAAATTAGGAACTGCTTGCACATTCCTCCTGTGATTCATCCAGCAATAATAATAATAATAATAATAATAATGAAGCTTTTACAGAATGTTTCATTTCTCAGTGTGAAGTATGTCCACATGTAAATGGACATTACATCACAACTTTTGAGTATTTGAAATTTTGAATATAAAAACAAGATCGCATGTGCGTAAGATACAATAACACAATATCATGGAGATATGAAGTACACTATCTCCAATTTTGTCATCCTCTTCCAAATAAATTAAAGAAATGAACAGGGCTAGATCAACTTCAAGAGCATAGTTGAAGTAGGTATTTCAAAGACTCATTTTAAACAAGACAGCCACTCAGTAGAATATGGACAAGTATGTATTACCTAAATATACGCTGATAAAATTTCAACTTATAAAATACATGGAGATACCAAATTAATTTGAAGTAAAATTATCTCTGCTTTCCTACTGTCATGCTTTATGCCACAAGGTTATTACTCAACAAATTTGACTTGCTCCACTCAGAGCTCTGTAAGAATGCAACACAGCACTAGGAAGATGTAACCTGGCAACTCTCTCAGAGCACTGCTGCTCACACTGTAAAGTCTATTGGAAGTTCATAGGACTTAATGAGAAAGTAAGGAAAACTGAGATAAGTGGGTGGGTGAGCATGGGGGCTTAAACTGTCTTCTGTTTGAGAACCTAAAAAAACCACCTTAAAATAAGTAATTCATACTGGTGCTTTCACCACAGTTATACCCAAAGTTAGATTTCCCTTATTGACTCCTACTGTTCACATGATACAGTACTAAAATAAGCAAGTCTTGTGCCTGTTTCAGAACATCCTTGTTTTCTCTTTGATTTACTCCATATTTTTTGATGCTGGTTAGAGTAGATACATTGCTCCAGGCAGCAAATGGCCTAAATTAAAGAAGCTCTGCTGATGGAATCTTTTTGTTGACTTTCTTTTTGCATAAATTATTCATTTCGCAAAGTTACAGACCTGAGAACATGTCTTCTTACAGTGTAGACCAGAAGAAAGAAATCTGTCTAATTACACTACATTCTGGAAATGTAGTATATATCCTAATTTTATTATTTAAAAAAATAAAATACCCCCCCGCCCCATTATGACATATCTTCTGCAAAGATATTTGTAACGTCAGTAATATAACCCCCCCCCGATGGTTTTGTGTTGAGAAAATATTAAAAGTGGTAAAGGTTTTTTATAATCTCTCTGTTATTTATATACTCAAAGGGAACAAAATACAGGCTGTCTAGTTTGCTATCTCAAATGCGAACAGACTCATATCAAAGGTACAAGGAATGGTACTGACACTTTAATTTGCTTTGCCAACCTGCAGAAGTCTAATAAGCCAAAGTTCTTAAATGGTCTTGGACTTCAGACCTACTAAAGGCTGCTGACAATCTGTACATCTACATGACTGAAGTAATGAAAGTAGAATCAGATTCCGTATGCAGTTCTGAAGAGCAGAAAAAAAAAATTACTACTCCAGAAACTTTCTACCTGTATGGTAATTTTATTCAGCATTAATAGCTGAATAGTTTATTGATCGATTTTTTCATTTTCTTCAGAGAGCACAGATTATTTAAAAAAAGGTTAGCAAAGAAAACCTACACAGTATTTATACATGAGTATGTACTCCTTATATGAGTTTACAATAGCAATCTCAGAAGTGCTAAAAACGCAGTTGTTTTCGCAATAGTTGCTGTTAATGAGATAAATAATTTTCCTTAGTATCAAAGTATGGCCACTTCTCACATAAGACCTAAAAACTATAATGGTTCACAGCTAGGTAACAGCACCAGCAATAACTTATTATAGATACAGAGTACCAGCAGCATTTTATACTAGAAGGATTTTGGTTGAAATACTTTACAGTAAATACTTATGTACCTGTGAGCTTGAAAATCTTTGCCTTCTATGCAAATATTAATATCTGGACAACAGCACTTCTTGTAGAGCATCATTAAGTCTTCTCCTAACACAGATGCAGTTTCTAGTTTGGAATTACCTGCAGATGGAGAGAAACAGCTATTTTCACTTTGTCCAGTGTAGACTAGACTACTGACAGTACAGACAACTTAAAATATTTGAAAAGAAGAATCTGACATAATTAATTTTTTTTCAACATTGCATATTCAAGCTAGAATTTTCCTTGAAAGGTTTTCTAGACCTTGCATTTTACTTCTTGTTTTGACTTGAGATATCAGAAATTTGACCAGTGCTTCATATTTGACATCTATAGAAGTGCTACAGTTACTCTTTTGTAAGATTATGTAGCCAGTTCATTTTTTCTACAGAGATCTGGTAACTCTGCAATAAAGAAAAGTAGACTCTGAAGAAGTTCAGGGTCATGTAGTGCTACAAGCTTCTGCGTGAACAGATTTGTTGCTTGATCCTGTCTTACTGACACAGCTGTAGCAGCCAACACTTCTGGTGTAGATGCAGTTACACATTTCCTTGTGTTACTTCATTCATGGTTGTAGTAGGGAAGATTCTGAAAGATTCCAAAATCCTCATAAAACAAGTGGAACTACTGTAATTTGCTAGAAAAGGAAAGGAATGGAGAGATTCTGCTCTGTGGAAGTCCCACGTGGTGAATACTCAAGTTTGCTGTATTACAGAGAAAAGACTGGACACAATGCCGATGAACATGCCCGATGCCTTGCAAGTCCTGTCTTATTATGCTGCAGGTTGGCTGGGAACCACTCCTGCCAAACTTCTGCAGCAATTCATTTTTTCAAAGTGTGAGAGAATGAGGTAGACCATAGCAAAGAATATCCATGTAACTTGTGTTATAACAATAGCTTTTATCTTTGCCTGCATTTTTACATCTGTATAAGTCTTTGGATAATTATTTAAAAGACAAAAATAAACAAACAAAAGTATAATTCCAAAGCTACCTGCAGTGGCTTTGTTGCTTTCTGCATCAATGACTACTTCTGGAATTTCATCTTCAATACAGGATGAACAAGCAACTTCCTTCTGCACAGCTCCACTTGGAGTATTCTGATCAACAGGTGTTTTTATACCATCTCCAAGACAATTTACATTTGTTTGAGTATTCTGAAGAGTAGCAATGTTGTTTTCTTGTATTAATTTGGGTTCCAATACTTTTTTCATCATAGCCAGCTCCTCAGCTTCTTTCAGATTTTTATCAGATGAATATACAAGCCTAGAAGATGACACTAAGTTTACTCCTGTAATTTTTTAATTAATCAAAACAAACAAATAAACCCCAACTTTTTCTGTCTAACAAAGTTCACGACCAGAAAACAAAAGCTGGACTCTACAGTGCTTAATAATAAAAACCCCCTTTTTAAAACTCTATCTCTGGAAAACTTATTTCTGCAATGCTTGAAAAAGCATAAACAAGCATTACAAGTAAAATGTAGTATCAGGTTAAAAGGAACAAAGGTTTCTCTCCCTCACTTTGCTTTTAAAATCAAACTTCTGTCTGCTCTTTATAGCTCATCTACTGTAATAATCTACTGGCAAAAGCAGAAGCAAGCTGCATCAGTAATTACAGATGACTGATTTGTAAGTCTTAGAATAACCAAGAGAAGGCATTTGATTGTCCTTTAATATAATGACATTTACAAACTCCAAAATACAAACCTTCTAAAATCCAGGTTACAAGTACTTAACCGTAAGAATGGTATAAAGATATAAATGAATGGCATTAGAGATATAAATTTTAATTTCAAGGGAAGTGCTTGAAAGCATGAAAATTTGCAGTTAAGATTACCCAAGAGCTTTCACTTTGCCCATGTAATTCCAGCTTCCCACTTTCCCATCTGTTTCACCAGCTTATTTTGGGCTCAAGATCTGGAAAGGCTAACAAAGCCCACAGCCTGTGACTACAAAGATCTCGTATTTATAGAAAGATACTGCACTCTAGCAACTTAATGGAGCCTTAAAAAGTCAATGTGGACAGATAACATGCTTTATCAGTGCTTTCATGCCATATAGATGAAGTTAGCAAAGTTTAACAGAAGAGCTACAGTTACTTTGGATTTAGCAGACATGTACTTACAGATCTGCATTTAGTCACTCATTCCATGGCAAAGAGGCTTTATTGTCAATACTGGGAACATAGTAATTTGAGTATGCTATTTGAACACTGTCCTCTAAAGGGCAGAGAAAACATACAAAGAAATCTTCTTCCTTCTTAAGTTCTGTATTTAAAGGATTGAGTTAGGTAGAATTTTTTTGTCTGTGTGATACAGGTTTTCACCAAGAGAGAATGACAAGAAACAAGAATGTAGGGAATGGGAATTTTAATATTTTCTTATATTTTGAAAGCAAGGGCCAGGAAATTGTGTGACAGGAGCAATAAAGTTTCACATTGAAAGAGTAAGATTGGTGGACCCTCTTTACATGTTTTTTTAAGGTTGTTGTACCTGTATGTGCTTTCAGGACTCCTAACCTGCGAATTTGGCCCAACCATCTATTGCTTTTCCTATGTACAGTGCTTTCCAACCCAGTGTAACAATAGCATGAGGGAAAGACAATAACATGCCATATTACCAAGAACAGGACCACAAGTTGCTTACTGGAACAGGGAGACTTGCAATTCTTCAGAAAATTCAAGACCATGACTTCCACACATTTTCCCCATTCACTATGCTTCTCAGTACTTAACATTTGTATGTTAACTAGGACTATCGCAGTAGGACTCAAGAAAAGAAATTCAGAGTAGAAACCCAATTAACCTAAACATTTCAAAATTCCACAGAAGTATTCTGAAGTTCTGTCTTCAAGTTGTTTCTCCATATTAGATCTTCCAAGAATGTCACTTAAAAGTCACATAGAAATTGCCACTACTAGACAAAATCCAATCAGTCCCACTTTATCCCTGCATCTTCACCAGATGTAAGCAAACACCACAACTACAGAAGTAAACTGGTAACACATACGGAATGTGAAAAACTGCAGGAAGATCCCTAGTAAGGGTTTCATGTTAGGTTAAATTTGCACTGGAACTTTACTTATTCACCTTTCTGTTGCTGCAGAGCTATTACATATTCAACAGGTAAAACCAGTACAAATTGACTTTGAGGGAGAAAGAAGATTAGTGGCAACAGATACACTGCTTTGTCATAAATTAGTTATTTTAATTTTCTTGCTTTCTGCCAGTACCTGAAAAACATATCCATAGGGAGTCTGATTAGCTAGGCAGTGAGGCAACAATCTCCTGGGAATCCTCAGGGTATTTTCAGATAATCTACATAAGAAACCTCAGGAATGCAATTTTATTATCACTAGGCTTAAGTCAATAAAAATGGCACCCTTACCACAACTAGAAACTCTGTAAATAAAACAAGTGGCATGTTGTTAAACCAGAACTAAGTAACTGGTTTCTAGATCTGAAAAAGTTATTCTATCTGAAATAAGTTTTTTCCCATAAAAAGTCAAGGAACCTTGATTATTTCAGTTAACATTTAAAATCCAGCCACAGTCCTGGATTTATTACTTCCAGAAACTCAACAAAATATCTGTATACGAGAGTCCTGCTTAATACAGACTGTAAATTTACTACTTAGAAAATCTCATGGAAGCATCCATTATTCTGCTTCACAGACAGCAATAATGATTTTGGCACATCTTTTAGAAATTTTCCTTTATCTCAGCTAAATCCCATTAGATGTTCTTTCCAGAATGGAAGATTCTGCAGTTTTCTAAAACCTGTTATAGAAAACTTGGCTTGGCAACACCCTTTATTTTATAGGCTCATTTCTAAAGGCTGAGTGAAGTTTTCTAGACTGTCTTCTACAGAGTGTCAAAGGGTACCTTCCTGCATGAATAAAAGCTAGGGAAATCTTTCATCCACAGCAAAATGCATAGCTCGGACCTTGGAGCTCAGATGTTTTAGTGATAATGTAAAATTATCTCTTTAAAACACAGCTGCTGTAAGAAACCAGGACCCTTACTGCAGAATTATGATATGAATAGTTTTTCCTGTTCCAAACCTCTTGAGTAGGCATCATTCAACGTGACACCTTAGTTTAGTAAGTTAAAGTACAGAAGATTACAATTCTATAAAGTTACAAATTTCTTCTTTAAATCAGATAGAGGTATCATCAGGAGGTCTTAGAGCTTGACCAGTTTTGAACTGAGTTAGGTATTTACAAGAAAGCAGTTTTCATAGTCATCTGAACAATCTAAGACAACATAAAAAATGTTCCAGTTCTTCCAACATCCCTAATGATGATCAGGAAAGTACTAGATTGTACTCACTGTGACCAAACAGCTTCCTAGAACATAAAACCAGTATGGAATTATTTTGTTTTTGTAACAACACATAGCCTACATAGACATCTCAAAATGCACTTTGAAGAAAAGCATGTACTTTATGGGTAGTTTGCAAAGTACTAAGAAAACACATAAGTAGCCCAACCAAACTTACTTTTGCGCATGTAAAGATTTTATTCAGAGTTTTGTTTTTAAAGGTATCATGAAGTCACCTCTCTTCTCATTCCAAATCACTTAGGCTAAATTCTTTGGGAAGTTTCTCAGCCTTAGAACTCTCTAAGGCCCACCTCTTTCTATCAGTTTTTGATGCGACTCCACACAGTCTTGAAAACCATACAAGTCTCATTAGAAGAACAATCATGCAATTCTATTCTCAGAACAGCCAAAAAGCCAATACTGACTAGAATCAGTAAGACATTTTTGTACTTACTGAAAATATAAAAAACATGATCACAAGAAAATCCTAAACTAATAATTTTGGTTGAAAAAGAATTTTGAGTTACGATCCACTTCTTTGGTCCTTCGAATCAAGAGGTACATTTCCTTACTGTGGGCCACACCCACTGTCTGAAAGACTAACAAAATCCCAGACAGAAACGTTGTATCCCACTAATGACCATGGAAATAACACAAATAAGGGAAGTGAAAGAGGGCAGTTTTATTTTCATGAAATACCATACTTAAAAGCATAAGGAACCCATTTTTGTTGTTATTGCCAAGAACACTGAAAGTCACTGGAATTAACACCATCATCACCAACTTTACTGAAAGCTGTTAGAACAGCCTTTTCCATTGTCCCAAAGTAGTCATTAACTAACTAACTAACATTTCTCAACTAATTAGGCATCCGCCTTTCAAGTGCTCCCTACAGCAGCATCCACTTGCTCCCAGTGAGAATTCTTCACCAAGAGCCCATCTGGAGAAGAGTTACCTGCCATCTTCTCCTTACCCATGTTCTCCTTAAAGTTATACATACACACACGTCACTGATGTCACCAGAGAAGTGCTTTTGAGTTCTCAGACACTAGCTGTTTAAAGAGACAGGATCTTGTATATTTTGTTACGGATATGTTGCATATGTGCCCAAATTTGCAGAGCATTAGTAAAGAGATTACAAAGTAGGCTTGAACAAAAGCTATTAATGCCAGAGGAAAGGTGTTTTGTTTGGTTTGGGTTTTTTTTTTCCAATCTTGGATGTTTTTTTCTATCAGCTAGCAAAACAGACTGATTGGTAATGTTAAAATCTATCAAAATCAGAAACTTCTCCATCATAAATACTACGGATAACAAGCAGCTGTCAGCACAACAGTCTGACACATAGGAAAAGACGAAATTCTGCTGTTTGACAGTGCATCAGTTTAATTGCCCTGAAAAAAAGATAGTATGGTAACTTTAGAATAGAGGGACAAGTACAGATGCCCAAAACAGGATACTTACTTGGTAGTGTGAGGGATAATACAATTAATGAAAACAGACAAAACAAATTATGATTTTCTTTTATTTACAAGTTGTATAGGTACTGTGTATTGTTTTCAATAGGAACTTGGCATAGCACATACCAGAACCTCATGTAGTAACTAGATGAGCACTGAAATATCTTCTGTACATGTGTAAAATACCATATTATACAGTTTTACTTAAATAAAGCTATGTGTTGTCACAATTAAATGCCAAAATAAAACCAAGATCTATTAACGTTTGTTAATAACAATAACACTGAGAATGTAGGAAGTCTCTAAACTACTCCCTGCCCACGGTTTTAATGCATTGATGTCTTTAGCAAACCCAACTGCAGCAAATACTCTCACGTGCTGCATTTAATCTTGGTGGGCTTGCAAAAATATTTCAGCAATACACCTATAGCAGTGAATCTTTGTTAGTGCAAGTTAGGCATGTCGTATGCACAACTTCAACCTATCTTAATCACTTCAGATTCTTCCATTTCCCTTTATATTTGCTAAAAGAACCATCTGCTTGATTTTTGCAGCTAGGATGGTTGTTTTAACTTAATTGATTTCTTGAGACAAGTATTTCAGTAATTTCTCATGAGATGCAACATCAACTGCTTTGCTGCCTCACACAGGTGCTGATTAAATTTTCCGATTTCTTGTGAAAGCTAAGCATTTCAGACAAAGAAGAAGAATCTGGACCTTAAGCAGTCATGGTCCCACTGAAAGGTTTCTACCCATTTCTCACAAATTGAATTACTTTTTTTTTTCTTGGGGCATAAATCCATGGCATTGTTACTATGTTTTCCAAAGCAAGATGTTAATATCACACACTTACCGAATATACTGCGAGTTGACAGTTTAGCTTCTCAACTTCCTCTGAGAAACTGAGATTAGATATAAACATAGATCAAAAAAATAAATCCAATAAGAAAAAAGACAAACTCATTGTTTCTATGTATGTGGAAAGGAGATAAGCTTGCCATTCTTTGGCATGTGTTTAAAGCCTGTTTTCATCAAAAGAAACAAGTCATCACGGTGAAGGCTTTCTTCCCACAACAGGACATAGAATAAAATCTAAACTACAAGCTTCATGTAGTATCTTACTTATTTCCCTCCCTCCTTCCTTGCTTAGCAAAGTCTAATTATTCTCAATGACTAGCTTAGCTCATATTTATAACCACAACAAACTAACTTGGTGCTGTAGTAACAAACTTAGACCAGAGAAGATGGTTGTATAAATGAAAGCCATTAAGTTCAAACAGCTTAGCTATTCAGAGGAGCAAATTCCTTAATCCCTTAACTTGGGAAATAAACACTTTGGTTCACAATAATTTGTTCTCAACTTTCTCAGTTTTCACTGTTCACTGGAGATAAGCCTTTACAGAGCATTTTAACTTCCACAATTCAGGATTTATTGTTTCACAAAGTTTAAGACAGTCACGTCAAATCTTCCATGTTACCCATATTTGTAGGGTGGGGTTTGTCAATTCCATTTGTTTTGGGAGGGATGATTTTTTCAGCTGTATTGCTGATTATGTCTTAACACAAGGAAAAAAATAGTTGTTGAGCCAAAAAATGCACCTGCAAGTGCCACAGAAAGCACTTTTTGCAGTTAGCTTGTTTTCAAGTTACATGAATCAGTCACTCAGAGAAGATACTCCTTGCATGGTAGGGTACACCAACCACATCAACAGGCACAAGTGGTAAGAGCATAAAAGGGAAGGACCATATCAGAATAAACTGTATAACCCACAAAATCTCAAGAACACAGGAGGCATGCTGTTTGTCTGAAATAGTGGCCTGCAATCATAACCCACAAGAGGGGAATGCACAAGCCCAGATATTAAGGGTGATTGCTGAGACATAAGTGTAAAGGAATTCAGTGTACATGAACAGAAGTCACATTTGTTTCTTCCAAAATAGCCAGTATCCAATGGGGACTATGACAATCTAGCAATCAGCAAGAATAATCTCATGCACAGGTTATTTAAAGAAATATTTCCCTTTTTCACTGCTTTGTAATCCAATGCTATGGAACTGTATTCAAAGAACAAATATTCACAAACAAGTTGTGTTGTATTTGGTGCAACTGCTTTATGAACACCTCACATGCAAGAGAAGGTCAAGCTGAAAGTAGAGCTAAGCCATCATCTTCTGTAGTATCAGTCTGATGCCATGTAACTTTAACAGGTACCCCACCTTCTGGCTTGTTCCCCCCCCCACCCCCGCACACAGAAAAGATTCTGATAGATATGAGCAACAATGAGATTGCAAGAGGTGTGACTAAGTGACATATGAAACTGGAACAATGCTATAGGGTATCTGTTGTATTAACAGTACTTGCTACAGCCTAAGATTTTTTTCTACAAAGGAAAAGTGCGCATAAAGTCTACAGAAAGAAGTTACTGTTGCCATGCTGTCTAGGAGTTTACCTTCAAGAATGGTTTTGCCTGCACTTCAGCCAGATGCAGCATCCTTCTACTGCCTAGTACAGAACTATACAAACATAGCATGGTCAAAGCCTTGACTGTCTACTTTGAATCAGCTGCTGGTACTGCAAATTAACCCCCGTGGCAGTAAATGTCACAATGACAATTGTATTCCTTTGTATTTGACCCGTATTTATTGCTTTTTAACTGGATGTGACTGTCAGCACGTCCTTCTCTGCCCTTTCTTAAATCAGATCCCTTTAATACAAATATCAGGAGACAATGAGAATAATAACTAGATTTTTATTTCTAAAGCTATATTTTTCCAACTTAAAGGATAAAAAGCAGTTTGCCTCTCAGCAGGCAACCTATTAATGATCCGCAACAGGCTGTTGTCCTTCAGGGATGCTAAGTTTCTCTCTTCTTGAGGCAGACTGCAGAACCCTGCTTGAGCAGTAATCTCCTGCCATCGATGTACTTGCAATTGTTGACCTTTTTCTAGTTGTGTTATGGAGAGTGACAGAAGGCTACTGGAGGGCAGAGTCAATATTACATTAGCTTCATCAGGCAAAAACATAAGGTGAATGGCATCTACAATATGGATGCTGCATTTCTTGGTGACCAGCAGTTTCTTGCTGGTGTCCTCAGACAGTACAAGTATAGGGAGGGAAACAAAGCAGTGCTTGCATCTATTTCATGCTGAGGCAATGCAGAAAGATCAGCGTGGGGTCACCATGTCCTCCATCCTGCTCAAAAACACTCAGAAGTTTGGCAAGAGGAGCTGCACAGCCTTCAGCACGCAAGCGACACATAGCCCACATCTCTCCTGATTAAGAAAGACAGAGGCCCAAAGGAAGTACATCTCACTGAGATGCATGCCAGATATAGCTTGTGAGAAAAAAAATCCCCAAATCCCCAAGGAAAAATGATTTTTGCTTGGGAAGATAAAAGAAGAGCTGAATACAAACAGGGAAAGGAATGAGATTTTTTTATAGCTTTGATGAACTCTTCAATACTGTACTAGTATTCCACTTCTCCTATTCTACAGGGAAACAATATTCATAACCAGAATACCTAGTACTTTTGTAGGAGACTACAATTTTTTCTCAGGAGCTCAACTGCAGCTACAGGTCTTTGTTACAACTCATCATGGCTATTCACATGCTCCAAGAACTAGGCTAGCTTCCAGTAAACTTCAGGTTGTAATTTAAGGCACTGTTTTGGATTTGTGAAGATCTAATTAATTTGCATCTTAACAATAAGAAACCACTGAGATTCAACAGCCACTGATACTAGCAGAAATTATCATTTGAACAATGAAATTAGGCTATTTTCAACCAAAGCTGCTTCCTTTCCTTGGTCCAAAGCAGTTCACTGTGGTGAAACTCCAGTGCATTCTGGGACACAAATTTTCACAGAATGTGCTAGGTTAGGGGATTCAAAGGCTGAAGTATCAAACAGCATTGAAGACAAAGTTAAGAAAAACCAACCATCTTGCAAAATGTCCTTCATACATAGCTTAGAATATATAGGGGGGTTCATCTGAAGAATCTAAACTCACAGTGAAAAAATAAAAGGCTTATAATTACATGAGCTGTTTTGAGTTTAAAGGTGTTTTTCAATACCATGTTTTCTGGAGAACATGCAGGACTCTAGAGATCATTACTTGCCTTCCAGCAAACACAGACAAAATTGAAAGCAAGTATCAGTGAACTGTATACATATTAAGTGCTTACCATTAGGAAAACAAAGGAATGATACTACAGTATATTAATAATTGAAATAATTATTCAAAATAATTATTTTTTGATTTCCAAATTAAAATAATTTGGATTTTAAAAAAAATATGTATTGTCATGCTTCTGTATGAAAGTCTTCTGTACCACCACTTACATGAATGTGAAGCAAATTAACAAAATGGAAGAAATAATGGCGTTAAGAAAAATACGAAACAAAAACCATGTTGTTTTGTTTCTTACCTCTTCTTTTGCTAATGCTCCTGCCAGACTTTGACAGTAACCTAACAAATGCCAGTTTATCAGCCTGTTCAACTACAATGATTCCATCGTTTAGATGCTACTCTCAGTTCAAAAAGTTCTTTCATACTTATTAAAACTTTAGTACTCTGAATACATTTTTTTAGCCATCTGCTGCCTTATTTACAAATTTAAGGAGAGATTGAGTGAATTGAGAGATTGAGGGAGAGGTCAGCCTAGGTTATATTTTAGGCACTAAACTTTAAAACTGCCAACACCTTCCCCTTCCTCCTGCCAACAGTTCTAGGAGCCTGCAAGTCCACACATTTTCTAGGCACATCCTGAATTAATCTGAAATCCCAGAATGCCTGCCACTGCTCCTGTGCATGCCCCAAAGTGCAGATCGGCTCTAACATCGACGCTGTTTTATAGAAGGTAGGTGGCACCACCACAGCTTTATTAAAGAAAAACACGCGCTGCCCAGTTCTTTGAAAGAAGGATTAGAGGCACTTACAGGCAAGAAGGATTGCAAGGTCTGGTGGCAGCACTGGCCAACACCCCTCATGTACTCACCTAAAGGCTTGGAGCAAGACAAGCGAGACGTCAGATACGTGGTAATAGCTGGCAATGGGAAAACACGGTGGCCCTTGTGCCAGTCCCTGGGGAGCAGCCAGCCCCCACGCTGCACTGACAGTGTGGCATGCCTTGCTCTGGGATCCCAGTTTGGTAGGAAAGCTGTGCCGTGTTTGGCCTAGGCCATGGATCGCTGGGACTTAAGTGATGACCACGCAGTTTCTAACTTGATGCATCCTCTTGATGTATCTTCATCTAACTTGACTGAGTCCTCCTAGCTTTCCAGATTCATAACTTGTTTGTTTTTTTTTTTAACATGACACTAGAGTGGTTTTTGTTTGTTGTTTTCACTCGGTAATCTTGCTAACAAGGGTATTAGTAGGCACAGACAATTTTAAAGGATACATTCAAGATTTTTGCTGTTTTTTCTCTTGTTCTATTACAAGGCCTTACATACCATAAAAAACACGCTACGGCGGAGAGTATACCTGTGTGCTGTCAGCAGAGGGGCGAAGGCAGAGGGAAATTAGTAAGTTACAGGAAAGTCCTCTGCAAACACTGCAGGAAGGCTACGAAGATACTGCTCTGAACGGGAAAGCTTTAGAACAGGCGTTCATACTGGGGAAAAAAAGAAGAGGAAGCACACAGGAGAAGCAGTGCTGAGGCCAGCCCCTCAGCCCGAGGAGAGCCAGGCTGGTGCGCGCTGCCCCGGCGCTCCCGCCCGCCGCGGCCGCCCACTCACCGCAGGAAGCGCCGGAACTCCGCGGGCCCCACGCCGTCCAGCCGCAGCACCTCGCGGGGCGGCCGCCCCCGGCCCAGCCCGGCGAAGAGCCGCGGCGCCCGCGCCAGCAGCACCGCCCGGTGCGCCCGCAGCGCCGCCTCGCCCACGCGGATGGTCACGTCGGAGCGCGTCCCCTCCGTCAGCAGCCTGCGGGAGCGCACCGTTACCGCCGTCTCCCCGCCCGGCCCGGCCCGGCGCCCCGCCTGGAGCCGCCCCTCCCGGCTCGGCCACCGCCCCGCGCCTACCTGCCGAGGTCCTGCCGGAGCTGCTCGGCCAGCGCCTGCTTCAGCCGCTGCCGCTCCACCGCCGCCGGGCCGGGGCCCTTCGGCGCGCCGCCGCCGCCGCCGCCGCAGCGCGCCATGTGCCAGCAGCCGCTCCGCGCCCGGCGCGGCGGCGGCGGCGACGCGGGGCGGGGACTGACAGACGGTCCCTTAGCGACGCCGCCGAAGGGGCGGCCCGCCGTATTCACGAAAACAACCGGGGCGGCGCCTCCCTTCCCGCCAACGCCAGCCCCGCCGGCAGCCAAGGCACCGTCTCACGGCAAGCCGCGGGAGCCCCGCGGTGCGGGCTGCGCCGCCTTCCCTGCTCCCTCTCGGGGGGCGCGGCCAGCAGCGGCCTCCGCCAATGAGGGCTAGCGGCGCTCCGCCCGGCCCCGCCCTTCGCCGCGGGCCCCCCGGCGAGGGGCGGGAGGGCCCGGCCCTCCCCGCTTCCCTCCCCTGCGGGGGGCGGGGCCGGCAGGAGCCGCGGCTGCCGCAGGGAGGGAGCCCTCTGCCGGCCGCCGCCCCGCGCCGGGCAGGGCCCGGTGTCCCCGCCCCGGTGGCCGTAGAGTCCCGTCTTTTCCCTGCCGCTCTCTTTCCGAGAAGAGTAGTAACGCCATCGCACGGAACCGCTGCCTGCCCCGACCGGCACAGCAGCGCCGGCTGGCTTAAAAGCAGAGCCTGGCTCTGGGTTAGCGCCCGTTACCAGGCCACCTGCTGCGCTTCTGGCAGAGAACAGGAGCACCGGCCCGCAAGCCGGGGCTCCGGTAGGCAGCCCTCCGCGGCCGCGCTGGCGGCCAGCAGGTCCCTGCCAGCGGGTGGGGGCTCCTCAGGAAAAACCGTGCTCCCCAGCGCCCGCTTTCTTGCCAAGACCTTGAAGTGCTGCGTAGGCGATAGAAGTCGCTCTACAACACCCTTCCGACACGAGGAAGGGCCCTTCCAACTTCAACTAGAAGCAGCATGTAACCATTTAAGTCGATAAACACTGAAAATAATCGGGGGAAAGTTATCCTTGAAAGGCTGGTACCAGCCATGGGCGGAAAAGGTGAGATCGATACCGTTATCACGATCCTGAGGGGACTCTTCCTCAGATTTTGCAAACTGCATCAGAGGAAGCAGATCCCCAGCCACGAGGTAATGCCCGGCTGACAGCACCCCTCCATCCACTTTCTCGGGAGCATGACGCGAGCGAGCTGCACCAACTACCTGCGTGCGACATTGTGGCTCGAAAGAGACGGTGCACATGGCGGTGTGGGACCTGTTGGGACTCCCCAGTAACTGTCAGCTCTCTTCTACTCTGGCGTGGAAAGTTGCTTCAGGCTCAGCTGGCTCTGACGCCTACCCCCGTGGGTCCTTGTTCATCCTTGCCTGTTCCCAGGGCACCGCGCTTGCTCTGCAGGTGAAGTGGGAGCCTCTGGAAACCCTATAGGCAAGTGACTCGCCTCCTCTGGGGACTCACACTTCGTGCTTCTTTTCTTCTTCGTAGTTAGCATCCACGTTTCTTCTCCCCTGCCACCACATGCAAGTTAATTCTACCCTCTGTTTCCATAATGACTGTGTCTCTTCCTCCTATAAACACAGGAACTTGGCAGCAGTTCTTGGAGACAAGAACAGTAGTTGCTAACATAGGAAGGATAATGCCAACAATGAGGCATTATTTCCAAGAAACTACAACAATCGTAGCATGAGGAAGGCCGCACAGTGGACACACACTTCAGCTATTCAAACCCAGTTCTTAGCTTCAGTAAGAAATCTCTCCATAGCAAGTCAGATAAAGGGAGTAGTGTAAGTTCCTTTTTATTAGACAGAGGTGGATTTGATACATGTTATCAGTTAATTTTGCATTCTTGTTCAGACTTGTCGAGTGTACAGGTTTACCATTTTTTAGTCAAGAAAGAAAAACACATTGCACAAAGCAGCTGCATTCAACAATACAACAAGATACATATCATTATTCACTTGAAGACTAGAAATGTGCCCAGAAATTTTTCAATCATTCAGTATGCTAAAATATAGATAATAAAAAGAGTTAGTTACTGTTTAATGGTAAAATACATTAAAAAAATTCAGGTGAATCTAGAATGAAAACTCATGACTTCCTTCAGTATGGCACCACTCTATTGTTTCATTATAAATTTGTAAAAGGCACCACACATGAAAACTGTAAAGCAAGGGGGAAAACAAGACCAAGCAACTTTCCATGATTTTCTTTCTGTACAAATACATATATATCTTAAGGCAGGTGTTTTTATGTGCAAAATACAAGTATACAGGTAAAACCAATGTTGGTATCATACATTCTCATACTCACCACTTCTTTTAGCAGTAACATTGGTGTCCAAATGTACAGTACATTGAAAACACTTTTCTCTAACAGAGCTCAAAATAGAAGGCAGGCTGGAAATATGGCCCTGATAACAATTAGTTTTTAAATCTGAAAAGCTTTTATGTAGACCCCTTAAAACATGTACGAACAGTCATTCTCTTTTTCTTGTTGTCTCTTCCTTTAGAAAGGTCCATATCAACTTGTTCACTATGTCAGGTTGATCCTGCTGGAGCCAGTGACTGGCTTCAGACAAAATAGTTAATCTGAAATGATTTTTAACATAAATCCGTGTAATTTCTGCCATCTCAACTTCCATAAACGCATCTCTTTCTCCCCATAACAGCAGGGTTGGCATGATGACTTCATGGTGCTGCAGAGGTAGGCAGCTTTAAAAATAAAACACACTTATTTAGGTCTTATTTTAACAAAGAAATCACCAAGACAGAATTCAGTCAACTTCGCTTTTGAAATCAACTCAGTGAATCTCACGGCAAGTGTTCTAGGTTGCAGGATATCTCCTACAATACCAAGAAAACACTCCTGTGACTCAAAGTCCTTTGTTTTTAAGGATGGTGAAATTGTTAGAAGATACTTTTACTGTAACATGTCTGTAACTAGCAGTGGATTTCAACAGAGGTCCTACTTTTGGAACATGAATGATGTTTCAGCATGATGCACAGCTCAGGAGCCCCATGATACCTGTAAAAGCGAATGTGGAACAAGATGGCCAGAATTTTGTAGGTCAGTGGCTTTCCCTTGGTGGATGAATGCTATGGCAAATTTCTGAACCTGCATTATTTACTGCAAGTAGGTTTTAATGCAATATGATGCTTTGAATCACATTTATACTACAGTATTCAAGGCATCTAGCTAGCTGAGTAGCCAAACTGTCTTACCAGAAAACAGTCATCCAGGAAATGGCAGGCTGCCATTTTTGGACACTATGGAAGATACCAGCTAGAGTGTTTCAGACTTATTCAAAATTAAATATCATGTAGTACAGCTAAAAATAAAAATATTCGTAGAAAAAGATGTTCTATAGAACACTGGTGTCTGAAATGCTGAACTGAATTCTGTTACATTCACTCATCTACGAAATTCACGCTAACATTCGAAGTGCATCAGAGTTCCCTTCACAAAGAGCTACAGTATGTTTTTGAAGGCCTTGGACTTAAATACCTACAACTGTACACAGTGAAAGAAAACTGTTCCTTAAAAATTTGCTTTTCATGGAGTCATAACCTCTTTAAAACTGCAACATCACAACCTAGAGCTTTGGCATACTAGAAAGCATTTAAAGATAAATACATTATAAGACGTTTGAAGAGTATTTTCAAGAAAAGCCCTTAGAAAGTAAAATGTTAATAAAAATTATACCACCACAATGACCTATTTAAACTTTCAGTAAAAATTTATTATTTCTTCTTAATACAATATATTCTTAATACAATATATTTCAACATAAACCATACTAACCCACCAGAATTTATTCCAGCTCATCTATTTCAAAGATACTGAAAAATTTATCTAATTTATGCTTGAATTGTTTAGTCTTAGCCGCATATTGTAACAGACTAGCTGTGACAATTCAAAACAGATTGCATCTGATCAGACACAAATCTCTATTATATTAATGCTCAAACATGATTATTTTAAACCAGTAATGTATAAAAAAGATTTTCTGAAAAAAAACTTATGACATACTTAAGTGCTAGGTTGAAACTTAGGAGTTAGTTAAGAGACTATGCTCTGTAAAAAGGGAAAGACAAAGAAGATGGCATGCATTAGTTTAAAATAAGACAAAGAAATTGAGACTTTGAAGACATTCTTCCTCTCTACTTACACACGATGTCAAGAAATATTAATAAAAGGTCACTTTAAATAATAATTTAATTTTTCATTGATGAATTAGGAAAATTCTTAAAATGGCTTTTGTAGCAGTGGATTTAAAATCTCATTTCGCAAACACCTGACCTCACCCACTGAACCATAGCTTATTCATAGTATCAGTTTTAAAAACTGATAATGTGATAATCTGATTCAGTGCATTTAGACTAACCTCTTTGCCTTTTAAATCCAGTATCCTGGATCTCTTCACTATTTATATGTGTATTTTTTCACTACCGTAGGGTTTACTATTTTTCTTTTGTGTCTACGTGCCTTGCAAGATTTGTAGCCTCACTTAGGAAAACTCTTCTGGGCTTTTTACACATGCTGCATAGATAAACAACCTGTCATTTTTCATTGCCTATGAGCAATATTTCTTTTCAGCCTGGAGTATGGGACATGATATGATGCCTGAAGTTTCTAGAAATCTCCTTTAACAAGGATTAACATGCAGATTTCATATTTAGAAAGGGAAGTTCCACTCGTGAAGTTTAAGTCTTTGAAAAACAGACTCAAACCTTCATACAGCACTGTTATACAGTTTTTCTGTAAACAAGTAAGTGAAATACTTAACTGCTATAAGAGAACTAATCCCGTTTTCTAAAAAAATGCCGTATCAGAAGAAATTCAAACTTCAAATGCTTACCTATCTCTCTTAACCAAGCATGACACAAAAGCTTTATGATTTTTATTACAAAAGTGTTTGTATCTAAAGTATAGTGAAAGAAACAACTGCTGTGCTCTTTATACAAGGATGTGTTGGTGATGGATGGAAATAGGCGATTTCAATCATCTCTTTGGAAATAACTTTCCAGAAAAATTAAGCTCTGAAGAATGAAACTCCAGGTAGATAGTAATGAGTTGGAAACCTCTAACATGTAGGTCACCAGTGCCAGCCCACTGGGAGTTATGGTGAATACGTCATTCGTATCTAAGTGCTGCTTAATGGGTTATATGAGAGGAAGTGAAAATTTCAATCCAGTTTTAATATTTAATGATTCAGATCCCATAAAGGGTGACCATCAAAATTGGTGGCAAGAACTGAATGAGCTGAAGACTAATCTTTTCCTTCATGTCCAAAGGCTGCTGAATTGTGGCTGACAGCACCTAAAATAATATTCTCTGAATTCAGTACAGATATACTTTCATTAGGAAAATAAAGCAAACAGTGCACAAACATACACACAGAGGAATTAATATCTGTAAAGATACGTTCTGATTAATAACTGATACTAGGCTTTTTTTTTGAGCCTGAAAAGGCCTGGAACAATAGTTTAAACATATGCAACTCTTACATTCATCTTATCTGAATCCCATAGCAATTCAGCTATCAGCTATCACAGATATTTCACTGTTATTGTCAGAGAAGCATCTGGTTAATACGCACACTCACTGATGCGAGGTGCTGTGGCAAATGTAACAAACAAGGCTCCGGGCGCCCATGCCTCTCCAGCTCCTCATTAGCCCTACCCTTGGGGCTCCTGCAGTGCAATTGCAGGGCCAGGGAGCTGCCATGCAGCCGCAGAGCTCCCCGTTCGCCCTTGGACGTGCCAGCTGATGTCCTCAGCCACTCTCTGCATAGCTTTAAATAAGTATACTGTTACCAGCACAGCCATCTCATTTATTCCCCATTGGCGTCTGTGCTTGGGGTTATCTTGTTTAGAAGAAAATATACCACCTCTCTACTTTCTCGTTCCAGTTTTGTTTCTTAGCCTGTACAAGGCAGCACCTAGCTCAGATCCCTATTTTCCTCCCAGCATTTCCCTGCTGACCACTCTCCTGACAGTGACAGCATGGAAGGCACAGAAAGAGCAGTAAAGGTAGCACTAAATTAGACCAGGGAAAATGAAAAGTTAATCTACTTCAAACACCTACTGCCTGAGTTCAGGGAAGGAAGAGAATTGTCATTTTTAAAGAATATTGGGAAGCTGGTCTTGTGTTAGAGAAGCATGCAGGAGATTTAGCACTGTTGAAGACTGGAGGCAATAAAGAAGAGTTCAGTCCCACTCTTCTTGGTATAGTCCTTCAAGTTAGGGCTGTAAGTCATAAATAGAGTATATGCAGAGTGAAAGACCTTCTGGCCCTGTTAAGTTTTTGGTAGATAAAAAGGGGGTGTCAGTCTCTAAGGCCAAGCCAACTCCTTCCAAGAAAGTTAAAACCATTAGAAAACTGCTTGAGAAAATAAAATAAATATTAAGCTTGCAAAAATATTTCCTATTATGATACTATCTCTCAATTTTAGTCTATGCATGCTTCCTGCTATATGTGCTCACTGCTGCCAGTGAGTCTGACAAGACCAAAGCAGGAATGAAAAAAAAAAAAAAAAAAAAAGAGTTAGGGTTAGTTTTAGGCTTAGTTACAAAACAAATTACCCCATCTTTTAAAAAAACAAAAGCAAACCAGCCCACACAGAATAAAATTAAAGTCAGACATGGTTTTGTAAAGTTACAAGTGAGGGCAACGTACTTGGATGCCATATTATCTAGCAGTATTATCTAATAATAAGCTCTTCATAGATTTTATTATTAGATAATATGAACCGTAATGCCAACAATTAATTGATATTAATTTTGTAAGTATTATTTAGAGATGTTTTTGTGATTGCCATGGCTTCTGTGAACAAGGAAGGGCTTTTGCTTTATTAGATTCTGAAACAAAGCTTTTCCTTATCTGCACTCGGGCTGTTTCACCGTTTTGTGTGGATACATCATACAATTCACTTTGCATCACACTGCTTGACACTGAATGCATTTGTTACCTGGTGAGACTTCAGAATTTGCGGTTTTTCTTTTACTTCAGCGGCAGAAGGTGCAATACCACGTTTGGCCTCCAGGGGTCCCTAGAATATTTTACCTTGTTTCAGAATGTTATACTGACCTGAAAATACTTCTATAATGGTTAATGGGTCCAGTTAATGCTCCAGGTTGTGAAAAGACATAGAGATAAGCTTCAATATCCTCTGCTGTTAATCTGCAGCCTTTCCTTCCAATTCCAGTGGCCTGGCTAGTAAATAAACTTTTCAGAACCTACAAAAGGAAGCATAAGCAGCCACTATGTAAGATAGCTAGAAAACGTGATTTCTCTCCTTTAACAGGACACATCTTTCTAAAATCTATTTATGCATTGTTTAGAGTATAATGAATGGTTTAAATGCTTTTTTAGAGAGCTATGTGTAAAGCACACGGTAAACTTATTTCTGGTATAACTTACTTCAGGATTATCAAGTACAGCCAAATACCAGCATTACCAAGTTACTCAGTTTTGCACCCTGACCTGCCACCTGTGACAGGCAAAGGCAAGCGCAGGCACAGACTTTTCTTTGGGATGGACCCCAGCAGCTGACAGGGTGGGAGGGAGAATGATTCAGGACCTCCCCAGCTTGCTGTGCCCTGTGTGCACGCAGCACTTGGAGCTCTGCACTGGGCTGTATGCATGTCGGAGGATGCACGCCCGCAGCCATTTTTTCCCTTTTTATACACTTGTACTTATTTTTTTAAGGTTATACAAGGTGTTGGCCTTGTTGGTTCCTCAGGCAGAATTAATCACCTGGCTGAATTTGATGCCCAGACACCCAGGCTGCCTGCCTTGTAGCAGGCTCTGAGGGATAAGAGGATGTCCCACTGCACACAGGAGCTTCAGGTAAGTCAGCAGGCGTTCCCCAAGCACCAAATGTGTCCCACTGGCATGGGCACAAGTAAAACCAGCTGACTGTCCAGGTGGAGTTATGCACTGTAGTGCTGGAGGTTAAAAGTATGTACCTGAACTCCCAGAAATGCAAAAGCAGGAGTTAATCTCAGAGACTATACACACTTATATCCTACTTTATATAAAGATATAAAGCTAAATAAGAAAATTCAGAAAGCTCTGTATTTTTTCCAGTTATAATTATAACTACATCAGAAGAGATGAACATAGGAAGCAATTCTTCAATCACTCATAGTTAAATATATAAACAAGAGCACTCATTTTGCTCACCTTGAAATCATTTACTGTAAACATGAATTCAGGAAACCATGGCATTTGGAAAAAGAAGTAGTAACCAGATTTAATCAATTGTGATGGATGTCGTAGAATGTATTCTGAAACAAAAATGCCCATGAATTAAAAATGAAAACTGATGATTCAAACAAAATTACTGTTAATATTACTATTTTTTAAACTTAAAAGGCATGTTCTAAAAATATTACATTAGAGCATGCTATGTGACAAAAGATGATTATTGTTTCAGGAGTAAGTATATGATGTGGCCATTAAAACATACTTCTTCTATATGTGTTAACAGAAACAGTCAGCAAACCAGAAGCCTGCCAAAGATTAGGCGAGGGCAGTGACACTGGAGAGTTTAATTGCATCATAGGTTTTCACTTAGAGATTTATTTGTGTAGCTAGTCCAAAGCATTTTTGTCAGCTGTGGAATAAGAGGCATAAATAGAAGTCTTTAAGTATTTCTCTCATCAAAGACATGATGCACAGAAATCTGTAGATGATAATCCACTTATATTCTAAAGACAGCATCAATCTTATTCATGAAAGTACAGAATTTTTCTAACAGTTGTCTTCTTGGCAATTTCAGGAACCGTAATCGAGATTACATAGCATCACTTTTTAAAGACATTGAAGCATATATAACAAAAGAAAATGATATAGCCAAATTTGCATTAAGTCTTTTTTTTTTTTTTTTAATTATAATTTTGTGTCTCCAATGAGTTGCAGAGCCAACACTGACATTCAAATATCTAACTTCCTCAAAGCAAGCACAGAATGTATGCAGGTACTAGGAAGTCTAGAACTTATCCTTTACAGATGCAAATTCAGGAAGGCAAAATTGCACTCCCAACATAGGAGATCTCTCTGAAATATTAATTTTGAACAACTTGGGTTTTAAAACAAAATTGGGTGGACAAAAATGGGTTTTAAAACAAATAAATTGAAGTGTCAGCTATCTTCTAAGCTTTCCTATCTTATACATTCTTAAATTGCATCACCCATTATATTTTTCCTTGATGGACCATCATCAACACTGTTCACTTTTCCTCACAATTTATAAACTGTATATTTTCATTTAATCCACAGTAGAACAAATTTGATCCAGGGAGACTTTATCAAGCTACAGAACAGATTTTGTACTGTAACAAATATCCAAACAAATACGAAGAAATACTATACTAAAATGTATTTGTCTTCCATACAGCCTGGCTCCTGCTCTCAGTGAAAAATACCGCAAAAAGCTCCCGCTTGCTCAGGTGGTGGTGAACAGACCTTTCCTTGTGTAAGTGAGGCCTAACTACCTGGCAAAATGTTCTTTAATATCCTAGAAAGGTGCTCAAGAACACTGTGAGAACAACATGTGTGAATGGTTCTGATTCCAGGGTGGTGTAAGGTCAGATTTACATTCAACTGAAAAGAAAATGAAAGCTGCACTAAATATTCTTAACTATCTCTGGGTAAATGGGATGAATTTTTAAATGGAAATAGGGTAAGGTCAGCAACTGAAGAAATTAAAATCAGTGAGATACTACTTCCATTTTAATTACTGAATGTTGATCTAATCCCTATGAAATGTTTTGTAATTCTGGGTAGCAGACAAGCTCAAAGCCTATCACACAACAAATTCTCCTAGTGCACCTAAATCCTGAATTCAGCTCACTAATAGTACCTTCCTGAGCCTCTAGTAAGTGGCCCGGAAAGGCTGTCTTGTTCCAATGAATATTGTACCAGATCATAAATTGTCACTTGTCATCCAAATCACGATTAAATTCTAATGTCTGATTCACATTTATACAAAGGCTGTTTTATGCAGACTTAATAATGCAGTGAGGACTTAACCTAGGTGTAATACAATATACACCCTTCTTCAGGGAATTTTATCCTGCCAAAGTGGTACAAAACAGATTCACGTATATGAAAATTATATTTGTGGATCTTCAAGGATTAAGAAAAACATCAGTAAGTTTGGTTGCAAGCACTCCCACTTCCTACAATAAATTATTTCCAAAAGTCAAATACTTGATACCTTAATGCTTCCTAACATACAGTCCAGATTGTGACAGGCACTGAGTACGGGCAACTTACCTACTGAACATCTAAAGGGGCAAGTAGCTTGTTCTTCTTTACCAACCTCAAAGCAAACACTCTGAATCATAATGAAAATGCAGATGCTCTGGATTAACAAAGACTACTATAAAACTCACCTGTAAACACAGAAGGATGAGGGAAATTAACCACAATCAGCTTAGTCACCATTTCAGGGTAACATATAGCCACTAACCAAGCGATCATTCCTCCCCAGTCATGGCCAATCAACACACACTTGTTGTATCCTATCACATAAACACAGATTTGTGCTTTTATTTCAGTAGAATTTGTATCCATACAAATTATCACATACAATAAAATAATTATTAGGCAAAATAGGAGGTCCAGCACATTTATTAATGTAACTATTTAATACTGCACTGCTTCCATTACTAATGGCAAGAAAAAATATTGCACTATTATAGTTAAAAAATTAACGGATAATTAAAATTATTTAATTGGACTTCAATTACACTTTAACTATACTACCTCAAACTAAAGTCACTTGGTATCCAAATGGCCACCCTGTTCACATCTTGGCCAATGTAGGGTCAGATATACAATTCAAATTGCAGCCATTATAATGCACGTACGTTTAGGGTATTTGGAGTTTAAAACTGCAGACAGAAAGACTAAGCCATCTCCTGAGCCCCTCCTGAACAAAACTAATCCTTATGAATTTCGCTGAATATGGGAGGTTATCTAAGCACTGAACATCATCATTATGCAAAAAGTGGGCATTATACGTAATAGCCACATATATAGCATGTATATATATACACACATAAATACAAATATTTATATCCTTAGTAGACCTGTAGCTTTTCTCCATATACTGTTTTGATGGCAATTTTTAAAGTTCTCGGTATTCACATACTTACTCTTTCATCGATAAAGTGGCAATTTAACAGCAATAAAAGGAGGGAGAGAAATCATGACTGAGTTTTTGAAAGCCTAACTGCTGGAATACATACTATAGTGTCAGATACCATCATCCTCCTCATTGAGGATTGTAATGCTGAGCACATACACTACAAATGAAATGTATAAAAGCCAAACTGTTTAGAATTCTGACATAAATTTGGACACAGTTGTCAACGCACCTTATAACCCCTCTCTTGAATAGAAATCTTCTGGAGCACTTTTGATGTAATCAAGTTCTCCAAAAGAATTTAATGTGGGGTTAGAGCAAACAAAGATAACAAGCATCAGAAATACTTTTCCAAAAAAATTTTAAATCCCTATGAAATTGAATTATGATGAGAGCGCTTCACAAGCATAACCATGGCATTACCATGGAGATTAACACAACCAGCAAAGGTTGGAAAACGTAAACACAGTGTGGAGACTGCCTGCCCAATCTTTTGACAATATTCAAACATCACAAGCAGAGCAAATCCTAAATTCAGATTTTAGAACTGGAATCACTGTTTTACTATTTCTTCATGTGAAATACAGTAAGTTGTTTCACTATCCCTAGAGTACCCAGGGAATTAAAATGAATCAGGCAATGACAGTCTAATCCCTTGTCTTGCTATTGGAATGGAAGGGAAATACCCTTCACTAGGTATTAAAATTTATTGCCAGAACAGCTACACTTCAAACTGAACTCAGAGGGGCAAATTTTGCAGACCCACTTCAGCTCTAGACCATTACACTGTGTGTTTGCCACAGGGAGCAGCAATGTGCCCCTTGTTCTCCCTTCTGTTCTTCTCACTGTTGTATAAGACAGAGTGATTCAGCTCTTGAGAACTGACTACTGTGCAGGAGTAGTATTTTGGGATTTTTTTTTTTAATACAGCAGATGTACTGTCATCATCTTTATAAAGCCCACAGTATTTATTCTATCTTGTTTGTGCAAGAAAAACGTCACTGATTTAAATTCTTTGGTCTACAAGTGCTATTAGACTTTAATCCAGAACATTATCCACTAAGTGCAATGGTTAGGAGTAAGCAAAGACCTTCTTAGGGAAAAAGACCATAGGTTTGTACTGCTGGATTTCACAGCACATAGGGAAGATTTTTTTTAAACCCATGATGGAAAATCACCTTTACATATTGTTTACACTGACATACGCATCACAATTAGAAAACAAACCTTTTTCATTGATAACAGTCCATAAAATATGAGTATCCTTAGATTTTTATCTATACATATCTGTTATGTGTATATATTAAAGAGAATGCAGTTTTTAAAAAAAATCAGTGCTAGATCTTTATGGGATTTTTGCCAGAAAATCAAGTCATCTATGAGCTAAGTAGTTTGTCTTCTACTAACGCACCTAGAGATTCCAAAATATCCTTTATATCTGTTATCAGGCAATCTAACTTGTAATTTTCTTTGTGAGAAGGAGCATCTGTTTCTCCATAACCTCTCAAATCCAGGGCCACCACTCGATATTCACTTTTAAATTCCCGCAATTGATGGCGCCAAGAATACCTAACAAAGGGGAAAAAAAAAAGTTGGAGTTATAAGGTCAAGCAGTATGATACCAAAATGTACTCAATGCTTTTGCTCCCAAATAGTTGAGGGTAAATTAGCATGGCTTTGCAACAAGATTCTTTTTTCCTTCTGTGGTACGCTGGTGGTCCTTTGTGGCTATAACAGTTTTGTGCTCCCTTCTTGAATTCCCCAGTAAGGAAGTGCGGCTGTCAGAAAGGGGGCATGGCCAGAGCCTGGGTGTTTCAGCAGTTCCTGGCATGGTCCCTTTGCTGCAAAGGAAGCAGGCAGAAACCAGAACATGCAGAGGACTATTCTGTTTTATCCCTGCAGCTATAGTACCATCAAAAAAGTAAGGTCTGAAAAGCTTTCTCTTCTCCCTGGCTTGCTCACACATTTTGATGGAGTAGGGAAACACGCCTCAAGGCATGTGTTTTGTCAGAAAAGGAATGGCAGATAATTCATACACTAAATAAACCAAAGAAAGAAATACAATGAATATCACATGAACTTGGTGAAGTTTATATGATTTATATTATGTACACTTTCATCTGTGTCTCTATACTACCAGAATTGTTCTAGAACTATCTCTCAATGTGTTGGTACTACAGAAAGTATTTCATTGCTTGTGTTTCTATGGAAGAGAGTGGTAACATTACACATATTAAAAGACATACAAAATTACGAACTCAGACAAAGGCAAAGGCTATTCCTCATTCTGTAATAGTATGTAGTGACTAGATGTGTGTTATGAAGCAAAAATAACAAGAAAATAGTGGGTTTCATCCTGCAAGAACTACCTGCCCTTCAACTGTTATTGAAACCAAATAAATTACAGAATAGCCAGTACCAAGACAGACACAGCCTTATCTTATACTGCAATATAAGATATACGAAAAACATGATCCTTCTAGGCATATATAATAATGGCTGCATCCCTCTGTGCTAGGATCTAGCTTTTACTTCTGCTTGTTTCAACAGTCTCAGATAAAAATTATGTAACATTTGGATCATCAGTGATCCTAAGAGTGATGCACAGAATTCTACCTCAATTCAAACAGTGTCTATATCAGACCATTGGCTCTTCCACCTTAGCTTTGCCTCCAGCCTATTAGGGACATAAGTAATGTTACAGTAACACTGATAAATTATAGAAATTTGTATTCATAAAAACAGAACAGTCAGAACCTTTTCATTTCAGTGCCATAATGCAAATACAAGATTTAGCTATCTCCAGGAATGAAATTTTTAAAGGCATTATACAATGATTTGGAAGCTGAATTTGCCATGGTAACTGCTGTAGCTATCCTATATATTTCACTAAGAAGAAACAAGGAGGCCCATAAATAAATAAATATACTATTTTTGTTTTCAGAAAATGTCTACTTCCTATCCTCATCTTCCGTTTTCACAACAGTCCAAGAATCACCAAATGTCTGACCTACCAAATGGGTAGGTTTTATAGTCAAATAAATCCTTTTACAACATATGAAATGTAACTATCGGACAGCTGCTTTGCAAGCAGAATTTGGAAACATTGGTGAATGCTTTCATGTTCATGCGGTGGAATCGTGGAAACTATTTTGTGACTTTCTGATCACATTATTTCTGAAAGGCAGCTTGTACAAAATTCAGCAGCTCACACACAAGTCTTATAGGTACCCAGCTGTCTCAACACATTATGCCCAATTTCAAATATTTTGTCTTTCCACAACATTGGTACTGATTTTCAAGTTCTTATACAACTAAAGCACTTAATAGCTCTCGTGCATTATATTCTTAAGTGATCTTTCATCTTCAGACATTCTCAATCACTTGCTAAGGTCAGTATTGTCCAGTTATGGTTGTCCTACTTATAACCTTGAGACACCGGAAGGCAGAGATTTGTTACAATTAAGAATTGTAACTACAAATCATATCCTTTTTTTTTAACTAACCAAACAATACAAAATTGACGCTGCTTTAGATATCTCTTAAATTGTGATTATTTTATCTTCTGCTCTCAGAACAATCTCTATTCTTGCATACAAAATTCTTCACTGATTGAATCAACAAACCAACATCAGTATTGGTAGCATGACTATTTTATAGACTATTAGCATGTAGTCTTCTTTTTAAAAACAGTTACATAAACTATGCTATTGGTGGTCCCAGTGACCCATATAACAGTTTCTTATTAATTCCTTTTGAATGGTCAGATAATAAAATATATTAACTGTCACTTAAAGCATGACTCACCATTCTGAACTGTAAGAACAGCTTTCTGCTTTTTGAAAGTAATATACCAGATCTCAGTAGAATACGTATATAAAAATGCTAAATTTTCTGTTATTATTCCCACTATAGGGGAAATCAGCTGTAGTCTCAGCTGTCTTACTGTGTTAGAATATGTGTTATGCCAGGTATGCATAATGCTTGCATAGAATATGCATACCTCCCCATCTAACTGTCTTTTTAATGAAAGTTTACAGTTTTAATCCTTTTAGACAGCAATTTCTTATTAGGACAATCTACCTCTTCAAAAATTTATCTTAAAATAAATATGACTTTCTACCGTCATCCTCAAGGCCAATAGTATCTATAGGAAATTGCTAAGGGAAGAGAACTGACCTCTGCTTTATCTGGGTCAATTTATCATGGAATGACCTGAGTCCAGCTTGAAAGATCACAATTCCAACAGTGGACCCTAACTCCATATCTGAGTTTAGAAAGGAAAAGGATCGTTTAACTGGCTGAATTACTGGCACTATCACTTCCCCTACTCCCTTACTGTTTTTTCAGTGCCAGTTCTGTAAGCCATGCTTCACTAGTTAAACCTGGCAATAACAGCCTGAGCAATTTGGTTAAATCATTAGACACATGACTGCTTTTCATTGTTAAAAACAAACATTTAGGATTGGGTTTGATGCATCATTCATCTTGTGATGAACTAATAATAGAACCTTTTTCCCTGAGTAGCATTCTGAAATCAGGCCTATAGAACTCATAGTTCTTCTTCCCCTCCCCTAGTTAAAAATTAAATTTTTAATAAATGTAGCGATCCATATTGCACTTAACATATAATGGATCCTTATTTTAACACCCTCTGCTATAGTTCATAAGTTTAGCCATATAGTACCAATGTTATTCAAACAGGAAATTCATTAAAAATGAGCAGCTCCTCCCCAAAGTTCGAAGAGAAGTGTACATACTTGGGGAAAAATGGACTGACCGTGCAAAAAAAGATGGTTGGTTTGCGTTAGCCTGCAGGAATTTTTTGTGGATGCTGCAGTCAAAAAATGTTTGAATGGTTTGTTCACTACTAAAACTTCATGCCATTGGTTAGTACTCATAGATACATAAAATGGATCACACTGGGGATACTTAAGCTGAGATGATCACTCTTGGGTATCTTAAGCAGCCTCTTTTATACAAGAAAAGTGTGTAGGGACTTTTACCAGAATTCTGGAAAGCCATGAAGCAGCAGCATGAGTGGTTTACCCCTTTCTCCAGCAGCCACATAGTGGAATCTTAACCCTGAATCCTAAAACGAGAGAAAAAGAAGCATGTTTTTATTGCTGCACAGAACTGCTATACTGGGGTTTGAGAATGAATATGGTTTCAGACAATATTCTAAGAAACAATATATTGCCCCTGAAAAAAAAAAAATCAAATTGTCAGCTTTTGAAGCTAAAGTCTTCTGCAATTCTGAGATCGGGTATCTGCTACACCCTGGCAATTTTGAGTATTCCCCACCCCGCCCGGCTGCCACAGCTTCTTCCAGGGAGGACCATCTTTAATACATGTCAAGCTATGTTGACTATGTGCCAGTTCAGCCATAAGCATGCTAACATTTCTGAAAGAGCACCACCTGGCACGGTGGCTAGGAAATGCAGACTATTCTCGAAGTTAGCACCTTGCTTTCACACGGAGACCAGTCACGTGCTTTATGGAAAGACTTTAACAGACAGTATAGTTTAAATGCACTTTCAAACTTTCAGTTAGTTTGTAACTATTTAAAAGTATGCAACTATTTAAAACAATCACATTGCATTCTGGCACAATAAAGGACTGAGTGGATTCTTAAGAACCAAAAGCAATCAAAATTAAGTAACTGGAAAGCAAGTAGTTTTTGCTTGTTTTTACTGTTCAAGGTTTCAGACTCGCTTCAGAAAAGAAAGCCTTAATGTTATAATCTTCTTTCTGCCCTGTCTATAGTCACTATTTCTGATGCATCTTTTAAGAAAATGGGTCCTATGAGAATTACCAGCAGGCAAGTTACTTATTGTTAGCAGTGCAGAGGCTGAACACTGAAATGCCATTGAACTGAATGGATGTGCACAAGCTTACATTAACTCAAGGTCGAATCCAGTAGAATTTAAATAAACTGAAATTATGACCTAGAGGGTTTACTGAGTTCTAGCACAGAAGTAGATACAGAAGTTGGGAAAAGAGTTATCTCACAAAATACAACATGCTGTTTAGAAGTCAAGTGAAGGAAACTGCAGGAAGAAAGGTTGTACAGCTCCTGAACAAATGTCAGAGCCTGCACCATCTCTGCTGTTCTAAAAACGGGAGAAACCCCCATGCCTTTGCTGTACATCAAGGGCTTATATCAGGCCAAGGATCACAAACACATACAAAAAGTTTTTCTTGCCAGAGATGCTTCAAATTCTCTGAGCTACCTTAGCACTGCTAAGTCACTAACCAGCTACAAACCCATTAACTTAACGTCTTGATTCTTGAAAGGGCTCTAAAGAGGGAACATCTAGGGTTTTTTCTACTCACTAGGGATATAATAGGGACTTTTGCTCAGTTCTGCCCAAAACTACACTGATATGTCTCCTCTGGGATGCCAATGAAGTTGAAGTCCCTAGAGGTAAAAATAAATTCCTAGTAAATTTTAAGGCCATTACATCACCTTCACCATTTTCCATATCACTCTTCCTTTGATCCTTTTATACTTAAAAAAGTAGAAGTTTCTCAGTTTCCTTCCACAGTTTCTCTTCTCAAGTTAGTGAGTAGCAGGTAAGCCCTCCTCCATCCCGCTGCTTTCAGTTAGTGTCCTCTAGGGATTTACCCTCAAAGTTTTTATTTTAATCTATCTATTAGTTTTAAGGGCATCCCCTTTACTCATACAAATTCAGTCACCACTTGTACAGCAGCAGTTTAAACGTCACGTGCCCCAAACTAAGCCCATCCTCTACCTTTTCAGTTGCTCCTTTCTGTCCCCTTTTTTCTGCCCCCCAAAACAGTCACAGGATGTTGCCATCTTTCCTAAAACAGACTCTTTTCTTTGTCGTGTTGAAATCTGTACAGATCGGTAGGGTACGTGTGTTTGGAAGGTAACACCTTAGCCTGCTGTTATCCAAGGGCAAGAGTTTCGTATTTCCTGAAATGAGTGAAAGACTGTCATATTGACAGCAGTTTGTCTTGCCCCCAAATGCTCTTTTATTACCGCTCTACCCCTCGTTTCCCCACCAACCCATTCACTTAGTGCTTGGTTCTATCAGAGAAAAAGAACGTGGCATATGAGTAAAAAAGCGCGCACGTGCCTCCTAATAACGTCAGAAAAAGAAAACAAGCCAATCACGGGAAACGGAGAGGCTCAATAATTCGCATTAGTACTGCCTGGCACAAAACCGTCCGCCCAGACCCCCGAGATCTTTGCGCTCGTTTTATTAAAAACAACACTCGACAAAATCTGCTGCGTGCTCTTTGCTCACCCCTAACTACGAAAGAAACCAAGCTAACGCAACTTCATTTAGAGCATTCGGCGGAGGAGCAAAGCGCGGGCAGAGGTCCGAGGCAAGTGTAGGAACCGACGGGCGGCTTCAACCGCACCGCCTGGGGGACAGGGCTTAGTTCTGCGCGCTCCGTCTTCCCCGCCACCCTGACGCACGACAGGCGCTCCCGGCCGCAACCGGGCACGCCGTGAAGAACGGGGCGAGCGGGGCAGACGAGGGTGCGGGGCGCGACGGGGCGCGTACCCGCAGGCGGGCTGCGACACACCGGGGGTCGCCCGGCGCCCCTCCCGCCCGCCGAGGGCCCCGCACCCCGGCCGGCCGGCGCCCCCCCCCCCCGGGCCGCCGGGCCGGGCCCGGCCTGCGCCGCGCCGCGCCCCGGCGAGCCCGGCCCCGCTCCCTGGGGGCGGGGGCAGGGGGGCGCGGGCGCACGGGGGCGCGCAGGTGTGCGGAGGGGAGCGCGCACGCTGCCCGTGCACACGCGTGCCCCGGAGGGCGGGCAGGGCTGCCCTGCACGGCAGGGGCGCGTGTGCGCACCGCGGGGCCCGCTCCCCCCCCCGCCCCCGCCCTCGCCCTCACCTTGATCCGGACGTAGCAGTGGGTGCCCAGGGAGGGGTCGTTGAGGCAGGCGGGGGGGTTCTCCCGCACCACCCGGCGGAAGGTCTCGCCCGGCCGCCGGCCGATGCTCCAGAGCAGGCGCAGCCCGGCGATGCAGGCGCAGAGCCCGCAGTAGCTGTACACCAGCGCCCAGAAGAGCAGCGCCCGGGCGGCCACCATCACCCGGCGGGCGGGCGGCGGGCACGCAGCGCCGGGTCTCGCCATCGGGCCCCGCCGCCGCCGTCCCCGCCGGCCGGCAGGGGCTCGGAGCGCCGCCGCCGCCGCCAGGAGCCGCCCGAGCGGAGGCACCGGCAGCGGCGGCACCGGCAGCGGCGGCGCGCTCGCCCGCCCGCCTCGCGGCCCCCCGCGGCCCTCGCCCCGCGCCGCCGGCACGGCACGGCACGGCACGGCACCGCCCCGCCCGGCTGCGCGGCCCGGGCGCGCTAGGCCCCGGGCGGCACGGCGGGGGCGGCGGCGCCGCGGCCGGGGGTGCGCCCAGCCGCTCGGCCACGGAGGGCCGCCCCCGCCCCCCCAACTATTCCGTAGCGAAGTAAGGAGGATCGGCCCCTGGAGCGACGGAGCGCGGCGCTGAGCCGCCCGCGCTGACGGAACTGCCAGATACACCCAAACTCACGCGCAGTGTCGCTGCGAAAAGCGCGCCGGGGGTACGCGGGACGGCCCCGCCGCCGCCGGTGCCTGCCAGAGGTCCTCGCAGGCGATGGCGTTGCCCGCTCGCACCGCGTACCCGCTCGCACTTACCTTGTTTTCGTGTGAAGGGAAGCGCGTAGGTATGCGGCGGTGCGGTTGCAGTTTAGTGTTTTTCGAGACTGTACGTTCTTTCAGTGCCGCTTACACCGCTACCATTTAAAGATGGTTTTGTAAACGTACGACAATTTCAGTTATTACAGTATTTCTTAAAAAGACACAAACTTTGAGCTCCAGCACCAAAATTTATAGCGTTTTAAACTTTACTTACTCCAGTAGAGAAATTTGCTACTAAAGGAAGTTGGATCATCATTATTAGCTCTGTTCCCGCAGAGTTAATTTAGTACCGAGATCTCAGCCACACAAGGCTGACGGTGGAAGCTGAACAATCTTATGCCTGTCCGTTAGCTGTAAATTGCTACGTGGACAAGCCAAGGAGTCACAGTCACATACAAGGCCACAGATGCTGGGGTAAGAAGAGAGGCTCCAGTCGGCACATACCTGGTATTGACCTACTGATATGCAGGGTGGGAAAGGGTAATTTTGAATCAGAATGGTTCGTGTCATCCAAAAATGTAAGAAAAAGCATACCTATTATAAGCAGTTGATTTTACAGGTTATAAAAATGCAGGTTATGAAAAATGAGTTTATTAGTTCTGGGCGATAACGGAATGTGGACATTGTAGTTGCTGACTACAAGAAAAGTATAGAATTGAGCTTGCATGTCAAATCCTGACAAGTCCTGACCCACCTCACTGCACAGCCTGCTCACCTTTACTCCTTGATCTAACCCCTTGCTTCTCAGACTAGAGGGTACAGCCAGGTTCGAGACTTGTAGAGACGACATCAGAGTCACAGCTAATAACATAGGCCTGTGGGCAACTGCCTGCCTTTGGGGGTGGGGGTGGTGCTGCCAAATTTTACTTGGAATTTGATGAAGACTAAAAGGTTTTCTTGGTTCAGGTGAATTTGGAGGATTAGAACTTAGCTTCCAAGAAATTTTTTTTGCTCTGTCCAGCAGTGCAAGTAGAAGCTGGTACAAAGACACCATGCATCTGTTAGCTCTAAGATATGTAATTTAACAAGCTATTTAAAAAAACCCCAAACTGGATAAGCATGTATGCGGACGGAATACATATAATTTTTCACTGTGCATGGAACACAGCTTGTAGACAATTTTTGTCTGTAACATACCAAATGCTTTCTCCTACTTGTTCTAAATTCAGACTTACAAATATAGACGCTGATGTTGAATCCTAGTCCCACTGAAGGCAGTGACAGAATTAATGCCTGTTTCAACAAGTTCAAAATTCTTCTTTTTTAAAAATCAAATAAAAAGCCTAAGCAGCAGAAAGGAATGTTACAAAGAATTGCCCATTGCTGCATTTTCATGCATTTTAAAGTTTAAATAAGATACAAAACCATTCTCTGAATTTATTTTTTACTCCTAAAGATAACATCTTCAAGTTGCTGTAAAAAGCTGCCTAGCTTCCTCTTATCAATAACATGAATGAACTATCAGCAACCCACATCAGCTGACAGCGCTGAATCACGCTGTTCTCGATCCCTGCTCTTTGAATGTGAGCCCTACAAACTTAAGGTCAGGAGCTTTATCAGGCTGCTGGGGAAAAAGCTGCTAGGCTGTTTAAGGCTCCTTCCTTCTCTTGGGCGAGAAGAGAAGGAACAACATCAGAAGCTGATGATTCAGTTAAGACACTAACCTCTGCAGACTCCAGTAGGATTATATGAATCATGCCTACCAAGCCTGAGCCTTCCGTTCATGCTCAGATTACTCATACCACCAACCCCAGGATTAGCATATAGCTAATTTTTTGTGCATCAGACTTTGTACTAATAACCTTTTTTTTGTAGGGAAGAAGCCTTCACAGCTTCTCAAGAGCAGACTAGCTGCAGCAGGGTTTTCCCCCTAAAGTGCACCTTGGTAAACCAGCAACCCAGTTAGATAAATTAGAAGGTTTGGCAGGAGCACAGCAACCAATGTTGTTGTTTATATCACAGTAGTCATCAAATTCCTTAATAAACCAGTAATCAGAATGAATTGGTAGAAAACATCCCCTAAAAAACCCTGGAAAACCAAGGTTGGAAATCCTGGAGTTGACCACAAGCTTCCGCTTACCTCGAAAGAAAGGTTGATGAAAACTCAGCAACAGGCTAGACACAGCATTCACAAAATTACAGTAGCCAGCTAGAATACAAGAAGGATTAAAGATGGAACCATGATGTGTCTTATTACAAGCAGGTATTTGGCCAAGCTATACCATATTTCTTGTACAAACAGCAGAGCTATTTTTTCCACAAAAATGGAACTAAGTCTGTTTTTAGTTTATACATCACTAACTACCTAGGTAGTTCTATGTCAAACTTCTACATTATACAAACCTTTTGCTTGTGGAATTTAGCTATGTTATCTCCAGATATTAGATATGGATCCAGTATCAGAGCTGAGAAAAAGGTGGTGCTGGGGACCTAGCAGTTCTGAGCAGCTTTTGCACAATGAGATTGCTGCACACCCTGCTACACACCCTAGCTCAGCATTTCTAGGCACCTCCAGCTGTGCTACCTTAGCTGTCCTGTTTGCCAAGGAAGTGATAGAATTCCTCTTTTAATGAGGAGTGCTTTCTTTGTAATCTAGGACCACACTGTCTACGTACGTGTGGCAAACCTGTTTGTACAAGGCAAATACCTTCCACACATTTTCCAACATTTTGCAGAAAAAAAGCTTAGAATCTTCTGTATATCCCATATGAATAAGAAAAAATGAGAACCCCAACAGTTATTTTTCTGTCTTCCTTATATTTTGATTTTCTCATCTTCTGCTCTAAATTATTGTTCTAATGGGTGCCAAGCCAAACCAACCCCAGGGCAGATGGTCTTAAGTGCTTTGACAGTGTGCTTTGCCCTCCATAATTTGCCATCTGCCTGCTTATCTTTTGTCAGTTCAACTAATCCCATTTCTCTGAGACAAAAGAGGACAACTTTGCACATCACTGACTCTGCCTCCAGCCTGACCAACTCATAGCTGATAGTAAAAAATTTAACATGCTCTGTTTATTAGTGACAGAGGAACTTTTTAAAGCTTTTAACTATCTTACCCATCATTAATGTGTAGATACAATCTACTAGTGTAAACACAAGTATAAAAATGACACATTAGTGCAGCTATTTTCACAAATGATCAAGGTGAATTAATGGCATGACAGAACTTAGTACACATTTTAACTGTTAGGTAACTAACAATATTTAGTCTGTTTAAGCAGCTTGTTGTTTGCAGGGGGTATCTACACAAGTGGTATTTCTTCAGTGTGGTGACAGCTTTGGGCAAACACAGTGCTTGCTGCTCACTTACATTTGGAGGCCATCTCCCTTTCCTCCGAACTCAGCCTTCTGTCTGGAGGTAGGAGCCGATTATCCTCTTTAAGTGACTTGTGGGTTGCAAATAAAGGGTTTATCAGATTAGCATTAGCAGCAGTGACATTATGACTTTAAGTCATCATGACCATATAGAGTCATGGAAGCTGGAATTAGCGTTTGAAGGAGTGAAAGTACCAGTTCATACCATTAGCAATGCCCATATAGTCATATAGAAGGGATGAAATGCAGAGGATAAATTCTTGCCCTTCCCTCTGTCACCTCGTATTTCCAAAGCAAGAGATCTTGAGCTTGCATTAACCCAATCAGAAAGTATGTCCAGATGACAGCAAGGTAGGGAGTCCTGAATGTGAACTGTAATACTTGATTGCAGGCCAAATAGCTATTAATGATGTATAAACTGTAAGCGAAGGCAGGCCTAAATCACTTTTGATGTGGATGTAAAACACAACATCCTAACAGCACCACTTTACGTTACAACCCACCCTTTCACCCTAAGTCCCCTTCCTAGCCAAGTACTTCAAATATCCCAAACAACATACACTTGAGCATGCGTCCTGGCAAGGCTCATGTAGAAAGACCTCCTTAGACGTTTCAAGGGGCAATACCCCAATCTGAGCATTTGTCAGCATACACTCTTTCTGCTATTGAATGAAATACTACCATTCCAGCAATGGCAGAAGATACAGAGTAGTACTTTCCTGCAGAATAGGTATTTTGGAGATAGCACTAGCTCATCAGCCTGTTACCTGAAAGACCAGGCTACTGTTTTTAGGCACACTTTAGCTGTCATTTATGAATTTAGATGAAATTTATTTCCTTTATCTGAAAATTCAGTTATTTTGTAGAAGGTCTTGTCCACTTAGTTTACTTAGTTGTGTGTCTGTGGCAGACCCTCACCACAACACTGGCAGTGTTACCTTCACTTCCAAGTTTGATCCAGGAGCTGGATAGACCAGAGGTCTCCATAGGGAGAGAGAGTTTTAAGGGGTAGGTTCAACTAGATCAGTGGCCTCCAAAGTGGAGTGTGGGACGAAAACATTTAATACAAACATTTTTTTTTTAATTTACAAAATAAAATAAACAAAATAAAAATAACTAAGCAAAATTAAATAAACACTATTTAAAATATTTTTAGTTTCCCCTTTTGTGTATTTTTAAAATAATGTAAATAATATATTAGTACAGTAGAACATGTATATAATTTATAAATGAATAAATACACATCTTGGGATGCATGCTTAAAATTTTTTAATAATGGGGTGCATGACAAAAAAGGTTTGGAGACCACTGAACTAGATTATCTCAAGGAGGCCCCTTCCACCCAACATTTCTGTAATGCACATTGTGTTTTGGTATTAATTTTATAAAACAATGTTTTATTAGTCCCGTACTTAATTTGAGATAGCTATATGTAATCAGTGAGAACGTAGGGTTTTTACATTGTAGTTTCTACTTCAGACAAGTATCCCAACATTAATAAAAACTTGCATTAATCAGAAAGCCTTTCAAACTGGAGCCAGAGGTGGGATGTTTTAGCTAATTTCCTTATGTGAAGAACCAGAACGATCTGGCAAATGTGCTTGCACCCTTATCCAAATGTTATGTTAACATAAAATACATTAAACAGAATATCAACGTGTCTGGGCCTTAAAAGACATGCAAGTATACAGGATTTGCTGCTGAAATTAGAGTTCCAGGAAACGTTTTTTTACAATTACAAATAATCTTACACACCCTTTAGAAATTATCACTATTATAGAGGTCTTTTGTCACAGCGCAGATTCTGTGCAAGTGTGTCATAGTAAAGGGATTGTTTTAATAGCAGTCACACAATTGACAAGACCTTGGTTTAAAGTAGTTTCTGTAGGTGCATATTTAGCATACTATGATTTAATACAGTCAAACAAGAGTTTGGCTATGCTTGGTATAACAGATTCTCAAGTGTTTCTGAAAAAAATTGGTTTAAAAAAATGAGAAAAGAATCAAAAAGCTGATATTTTCTCATATATATATACACACACACACACACAACATATGAGACTGTAATCGAAATAACTACAGTCCACTGTGTAGCAGACTAGATTACATATATTATAAACAAGCAGCAAAAAGATCTTGTGATGCTTCAGGTGTCAATGAACAAGCTTTTAATATTAAGCATTTTAGAGGAGCTTACATGCTCTTTAAAGTGGTCTTAACGTTTAAGCTTCTAACTAGTACATTTTCAAAGTTGTACAGTTTGTAGTAGTGTTGAAGTTCTATACTGACCACAGCTTTCACTCAAGATATTCTTCAAAAGATGCCATAATATCACTCTGCAGATTCATATCAATTATACAAGCCATCTGCAAGAAAGCAAATTAGTGTATTTTCAGAGCAATCAGACATTAATGAATACTATGCAGGTCAAATATTTAAAGATTTAAGAAAAAACTACAAAGCTTCTTCCCCAAAAGTGTACGCTTCCTCTGTTATTACAAGTTTGCACATGTTGTTGAAATCCTCTGAAAAGAGCTGAACAGGACAAAAGCTTCAGTAGACCTTATCTGAATCTAGCATTATCGCATACTGCAGTTCTCACATTCCGTTATACAATATTATGAATTTAAAAAAAATGTTTAATCTAAAAAAAAAAGTAGCAGTTAAAAAACTTTCATTACCTACACCAATAAAGCCAGTAAGTTAGTTTTGAAAAGGCTCAGTTTTGATACTTCAGACCAGAACAGTATGACTACCATTTGTTGACACGGAATATATTCAAGAGAATAGACAGCTTGCAAGGCTTGAGGTTTGAAATTATTCAGAGGGCAGGGACTCCTCTTTAAAACTTCATTTTACCACACAATTATTCTAAGCTTAGGGGAGTAATAGGACCAAGCAGATAGTCTTTTTTATATTCCTTTAAAATAAGGACCTGAACTAACATTTTTTATTCTCTACTGAAGTTGAAACAAAATCAGCTGGCAAGAGTCAGCAACTTACTGCTTCTCTCCTCCTGCGTTCTTGTTCCATTTTTCTAGCCAAATTACGGTCTTGAACAAGAGTACCTTGTTGAGCTTCAGGCAGTTGTTTGCTCTTATGCCCTTCTTTTTGGGGCTCACAGTCTGTCACTGCTATGGCATCCAATCCTGTGCCTTCATGGCCCCTTTAAAGACAGGAAAAGAGATTGGTATAGGATGAAAGTTGTTTCTTTTTCTTCATAACAAGCCTTTGCACCTGAACAGGAGTTCTGCGAATAATTTAAATCAGTGCATAGCATTCAAACTGTGGTTCTGTTTTACATGTTGATTCACAATAATTTCCCTTTGCAAGAGGTATGTGCACGCACTTGTTGGGCTGCAGTAAGTTAAGGTTTCCTGTGTTCCATTTCCAATCTATATGCACACAGGACTTACATATATGCTACACAAAACTTACATGCACTTTCTTTGAAAGACATACATGCTTGATTTTTTGTTACTTTCTTGCCCCCTGATGTTTTGCTTCTCCTTACTCCTCTTCAACTAGTTATTTAAGGTAGAGCTCACTTACTTCAGGCAAGCATCTGTAATGTCTTATTCCATAGAGCTACATGCCTGGTTTCCCTCCTCTTGGAAACCTGTAGTAGCTGAAGGTGCCTGGACTGCTCACTATGCATTCTGAACAAGGAGTGTACTCTTAAGTCTCTCAAATGCTCTGTTTATTAAAATAATACACTCCAAACAAGTGACCTATTCTAATACAGCCAGCAATGGGCAGGAGCAGGAGAATTTAAGAACCAGCTCACGCTTATCTTTCACTGGGTCAAACAGACAAGAAAAAAACTTAAGACTCCTGAAGTGGGAAATATTACAGGAAGCAGGAGTTTCAAAAAGGTGGCAAACAGCAATCTAGGATATAACTGCAATGCAGTAATTAGTAGGTAGTCAGTTATCCTACTCAGCATATTAATAGACCTCAGACTGGGATACATATGTATGCACTCACTAAAACAGTGGTTGCAAAAAACCAGGGAAGAATACTACAGCAGTAGCCTATTGAATATATTTTTCTATAGCAATGCAAAGAATTCTGCTGTCTGAAGTGGTGCATACTGGAACTACTTTAGCTATGTGAACACCAAGTTCTTGAAGACTGGATTATCCTGCTTCCCCTTACGATACCAATAAGATAGGGATTTTCCTGGCTACAGGTATACGGAAGTAAGATACCGAGGACAGGTGTGAATTCTGGTCATGACCAGAGGAATTGAGTGCTCCAGGGGCAAAAAAAAAAAAAAAAGAAAAAGAAAAAAAAGAAAAAGAAAAAGTACCCGAGGAGTTTCTTTGACTGCTGAAATTAAACTGATTTGCAAGGGAAAAAGCCACTTCGTGCATTTTGGATGTGCAGTTGTGCTTAGAGTGGTACAGCTCCCCCTTTCAGCTGACACATGGCAATTACTTAATGCAAACCACTTGTTGCTGAATAACTAAGCCCATAGGCTGAATAACCCAGTACCATACAAGCAAAAAATAGAATAATATTTAAACATACGTGGTTACAAACCTCTCTTTTTCTTGAGGAAGGTTGTGCATTTCCCTCTCAGCTTGCACCAGAGGCCTTTTTAACTCCTGTGCTTGCCCACTCTTTTTCTTTAATGCTGCTTTCCTGAACTGTTTGAAACTCTCAGCAGATGTTTTTATTGGAGCTGGAAGCATCATTGTTTTACATAAGCTTACCCAGGAATCTATATTCTTAAATCCTGTATCCTGAAGTTATTAGAAAAAGGAAAACATGGAAGAGGCAAAAATACAACTACTAATCATCCATTATCTGCTTAGCTCTTATATTAGCACAATGCTGCTTTGACTGGACCTATTTGGGAATACCTACAACAAAATATCCTTACTTTGGCAGAATATTAGTGCAAATACAGCAATCTAAGCAGACTTCAATATGTGTTCTCATCAACTTTGAGATTCTTTAGCAACACGCTAAAAATCATTAGCATTTGTAGCTATTCTTACCCAAACCTTTATGTCTACCTCTCCATTTTTTAACTACAGAACATATGAATTCACAAGACTGAGCTTATGCAAGGTCCATTGACAATATTTTAATACAGAGAACATCCATCTCATTTCTATACATAATCCTTACATAACAATAGTTTTGTGTTAGCCTTATGGATTTTGTCTCTTTTAAGTATCTGTGTTTTCTCCCCCCCATGGCATTTTCTTCACAGTGTAAAACAGCATAAACACGGTATTCTTAAATATTCTTAAGAAGTATTGCTTCTAGTAGGTGGTCACATGTTTATGAAGGAAAGATATATTTGGAATTGAATTCAATAAGTTAGTTAATAGCTTTCTGAAAGCTAAGTGCCTAAAGAAAAATCCTAAGAATATTTTAATTCAACAGGCTATATACAAACTTTTCAGGTTGGGAGGCTGACACGATTAATTACGTAGACTAGTAATTCCGATCTGATGTTTTCGAATAGCTGATCACCACAGAATAATTTAAATAATAGGTAAGAAAATTCCTCTATTCCTCCATTTAAGATAACCTGTTGTATGCTGGGAAATATTTTGCTTAACTTCCATAAAACCTTCCAGATTATTTACCGATTGTGATAATGTCATCAAAAGTGCACCATCCTTTTTTCAGAACAGGTTTTTCAATAGTACCCAAGGCTATATTCCACACTAGTCTTATTTTTGTTACTTGATCAGCAAAGGAAAGCACACTAATAGCTTGAATATTAAAACCAAATGAAGGAACTCTAGATCCTTGTTTAAGTATTGAATAACATAACCCATATTTTTTATGAAAATATGAATATGTTATTTTTAACTTAATCTTATATCATTTACCTTCTGAAATGATCAAAGCCCATAGATTTTTGTTTGTTTGTTTTTTAGTACTAGAAATGAGATAAATCTGCACAGGTTATAACAATGCCCAAGACCTATCAGACACTAAATATTTGCATCATCAAAGACCAGATTTTCAGAGAAGATCCCAGGACAAGGAATTACTGATCCTAGTAAGTATACTCAAGCTCTTCTCAAATAGGACTTGAGCAACACTTACCTGTCTTGGAAGAATTTTGGAATTTAGCTTTAGCATGTTTTTATCATTAGGTTTATCATTAGGTGTACGATGACCTGATGGAAGAATAAAAAAGATTTTTTGCTCGTGTTGATTTTATGGACTATGTTTCCTCAAATTAAAGTGATAAAAATTTAGTCATTCTAGAAATTGACTTAAGAATTTACACTACAGTTTTTTCTTACTATTTAGTTCAGAAAGACAGAAATGCTCCCAAACATTTCCTAAGCTTAAATTGAACTGGACCACTTCCCTCCAGTTTGGGGCAGAGAAAGGAATGGTTAAGCTCAACTACAGATGAGAAATTAACTCCTGGTTAGTTCTAGGAGAGGTCCCAGCAGAATGCCCAAAAAGTTTTGTGAGAAAGTCTCAACACAGCACCTTGCCAGTTTCTCACCTCCTGTCCCCTCCCCACCCAGCCCTCTTTCATTTTGATTCCAGCCTTATTTAAGAGTACCACATTCATCATGTAAACTCATTTTGCCTAAAGCTCTCCAGCCTATTTCCTTTTTTGTTGGTTTTGTTTGTTTGTTTTTTAAAAAAAGCAGATAGGTCAGCCAGTAAGGGCTAGTCATCACATTTCCAGTCGCCTACAGGATGCATGAATACTCCATGCTGTTACCTCTTTATTACTTGTGAGGGAAAAAGTCCCCAACACTTACACAGACAAAGCAGAAGTGCTATTTTGAGAATACTAACTTCAGATTAACAGTTCTGATACGCTGTGTTACTGTAGAAGATCCATGCTACTCTGCATGAAAAACGCTTCCCCCAAACCTTTTAAGACTTCAAAAAACTTTTTAAATGCAGGAACAGATAAAATATCCTACAGTCATTATGGTAAGCCTGAAAATAGACTTTTGTAATACTAGGGATGGGCCAGAATACCACATGGTTAACAAAAGCCATGTATTGTAGGGTAGGTTGTGGTTTGGGTTTTTTCTTTAATTTTATGTACTACTTTGTTATATTCCTTTTCTAAAGAGCTTCTGGGGTGAAAATTTAGGTATACTCGGGAAAAGCCACTATTTTAGAACCCCATATAAACAACACAGATATTTTATATCATTCACCAATGATCCTCTACTGCAGTTTGAGATGTTTCAGTATTTATTTTAAGTGAATGTTTAATAAGAAACTCAAGATAACTTTTTTTTTTTATGCTAAGGATGAAGCTTTTGGATGTTTGAATCTAGAATGCTGAAGGCAGAGCATCAAACCCCCAGCCAGTTTGTCTTAAAAGGTGTTTTCAGAAAGACCTCACAGCCTCCAAAAGTCAAGACAAGAACAGTGCCTGGCCTTTACCCTATGCTCCCTTGCAGTGCCTGTGAGATGGTATAATTGCAAGTGAGCAGGAGAGTTTTTACTATACAGTGGAATAAAATAAAGATCTCTGAAGTCTCTCAAGTACAATTGAAGAGTGTTCCAAATCCTGATATTTCCATTCTTGTGGATTCCAGGTCCAGTTAAGCAAAGTCTACCTAGAACAAATTCTGTTACCAGAGACTTGTTCTCCTCCAGAATAGAGAACTAGTGTATTAAGATATCCCTCAATACAATAGTCATCTTTCTTTCATCAATCATTTTTTTGTCATACAGGCAGCTTGAATTTTCACATAAGAAACTTGACAGTCTTGAGCACTGAATACCCCCCACCCCACCGCCCAAAAAAAGCAAGAGTTTCACATACCCAGAAATGTCTAACCCCATTGTTAAGATCAATTCGATCAACCTGTTATACCCACCAAGAAGATCTACCTGAAGCAAACTTAAGATGAATTTAAGTTTATAGTCATGTCTGTCTTAAAGCTCTAGATATAACACAGGAACGTGAGGCTGCATCAAAAGCATTTGCAGCCATGGGCTTTGAAACGTGCATTTTAGAGCTATTTGCAGCAATACCAGCCTTCACAGAACCTCTCATTGAAAGACACTGCTTTTTAATCTGAAGGGAAGCTTGTGGTTACTGGTTTTGTAAGTTAAGATTCTTAGCAAGCCACCACTGAATTCAGCGATACACCAAGCCTACACCCATACCATCGGAGGTGTCACAAGCCTAAAGTCAAGAACTCGCTTTGAAGATGTAAGTAACCTCACAGAAATGCCTGAGACTGTGGGATTCTCTACAAAATTCAACAAGTTGCTGTAAACATCCAATTCTAAAATGAGTTTCCTTGGTTTGATCTAAGTAGACACATACAGTACTGAGCACTCTCTACACTTTTCTATCAATAGATTACATGCCCTACAACAGTTCCAGATTAGCAAAGTTTTTGTTGTTCAAAAAAAACAAAAGCGAAAATCCTGTCTTCCCCCCGCCCTCCACCTCCTAGTTTTCTACAGGAGTTAATAGCGGAAAGGCTAAGATACCAACACTGAACACAGCTGGGGCATGTATCATTGCAGGAACAGTTAAACACCACTGTATTATGGAAGGGGGCAGATAACTACACTCACATAACAGCATTATAAGCTCTGTTATGCAACATAATGGTGAAGTTCAAGCGTACTCAAAGGCAGAGTCTCATTACTGGATAGTTCCTGTATTAAACATGGGAGGTCCTCTACAACTGTCCACACAACTGTCTCTTGAAAAAGGGGAAGAGATAGATACAGTACAACTTAAATGAGGATTAGGAATAGAAATTTAAGAGGAATAAAGACTAAGCAGTAAACAATTAAGTGTGGAAGGGAGCAAGCTTTCTCAAAAATTTTGGCTATGCTTTTTTCCTATGAATATTAGAACAGTGAGCTTGATTTATTCCTGCTCGATTTCCCAGCCCTTTAACATATTAAGATAACACCAGGATCTTGATAGTTACAGTCACGCAGTATACAGGACAGGAATTCAAGTTTTAGGCAGTCTCAACACTTTATAAGTGAAGATCATTAGCTGAATCCATGGAACCCATGTACCAGCTCCAGCTGCTACAAATCTAAACAAAAGGGGTCAGTAGGTATATGGATAGGTGTGTTAAGACCATGAAAATACTGAGTAAAACATCTTGGAGAATTAAATCTCCATTTTTAGAGCTGCTTTAATACAACTCAAGAACTCAGAGTTATTCTTTGGCAACAATTAAAGAGTTCATCAGTAATAAGGCTGTGCCTTTTATTTTCATCAAGTTTTCAGAAGCTTGTTCCCTCCCCTGTTCAAGCCTATACAGATAGTCTAGAGAGGAAAGAGTAGCAGAGGAACCAAAATGATCATGTCTGGTAACACTAGGCTCTCAGCACAGATGTTCAGTGTCCAGTTCAGAATTCTTTATCTGAGATATGTATGAAGTCTGATGCATCTCTATATGGAATGCAGCTTTCAGAGAACCTGTGTTCTTGTAATAATTGCAAGTTTGTTCCATGGTGAAGGCATGTTTGACATTGCTTTACTGTCAGATCCTTGTCACCAAGAGCTGGAGATGGTAACTCAAAATACACACAAAGTGCCCTGGGAAAAGAACTCCATGAAGCTTCAGTAGAAGACAGGTTAAAGGCCAGTGAAGTTCGACAGATCAGAGCATCGGTTCTCTCAGATTTCCTGGAAGACCGGGTTACTTATCCCTAGTACTAAATTCAGAAAGCCAAGTTCTTAAATCAAAGTCATATGGTTTAGATATCTTAACACAGAACAAGAACCAAGCATTCATTTAACTTTTTTTTTTTTAAAGCAGCAAACCAAAAAGAAAAAGAAAGAGCAAGGGAAAACTGCACCCCCTCCATTATTCTGCAAACTTATTAACGTACAAGTGTTCAGCATTTTATTTCTTTAAACCAGGTTCTTATACATTTTTAACTTTGCACCCCTGATATCGGTTACAGTTTTTATTATGACAATACATACTCTGTCCTTGACTTATGGATATTGAATCAGCAGTTCTCTCACTGGCCTTGTTCTGAAGTTTATTTGATTTGTCTAGAGGTATTGTTTTCTCAGCTTGTTTACTCCAATCAGCACTGTCAACCTGGGAAGTTGCATTGGATACCTAGAAGACAAGTTAGACTTCAGAATACATTCTGAAGTGCTAAATACTTAGATTTTTATTATACAGCAGCAGGATTAAAGATTTAAAAGCTTAGAGCAGTAAATTGTTGCAGCTCTAGCTTCTGTAAACACGAGGGCAGAATTAGATTTCATTCATACTATGGTAGTCAAAGCAAGTTCTTACATTAACACTTTGAATTTAGCACACGAACTGCTCAGAGATCCCAAGTGATAGAGCGGGTGGAGTATGAGAAACTGATACAAGTTCTTTAACCCTTAACATGGTACAACATAATAGAAGTTGGCTTTGACTGTTGTAAAGCCAGTTGCTTCACTCTAGCTTATGGATCAGGGTGAAGGGCAGCTGTATTACTTCAGTTCAGTGGTAGTTTTTCTCTGTGCAAGATTGTGTAGTAATCCCCTTGAACAAGGGAAACTGTTGCACAAACCTGAGTCTCATAACATATGCTACTTGCTGCCTTGGATAGTGGACGCAACTGGGAAAGGGGGAGTTGCTTTTCTTCCATTCTTGCAAAACACGTTCTTGTGCTCATAGAGGTAATTTCTATCCATTTAAAAAAATAAAAGTTATTAAAACCTGGCTAAAGCAGCTATGTTTGAAGCCATGTTGAGAAAGATAGTTAAACATCTTAAGATGGAAGAGATCATGCTGCTGCAGTCACATGAATAGCTTCCTTTGTAACACAGAGGCCCTTCTAACCAGGATACTCTCCAAGAACACAGCAAGACAGAAATCAACAGTGACTAAATATTTCACAACTTCATCTCTGACCCTGAAAGCCGCAGTTTCCATGGCTTTAGGAATAGGAAGAAAAAGTAACACACTTTTCCAGGATAGCCCCTAGAGTCTTCAGAGTATTACTAAGCCTATGAGATTGATACTTCTAGAAAACAGGAATATATGATATAAGCTGCCCATTTCTTTTGTGAAACTGTAGGTTTACAGGGTGGGCTTTTAACCTGGAAGTGTGCAAGAATTAGGTAAGTTTAGGCTGTAGCACCAAAAAGAAATAAAGTAAACTGTATAGTACATTATGAACTTGATACATTGATCAGCCAAACTCTTTTGTTTTGTGTTGCAGACAACAGTCAATGAATTAACACCCTATTAAAGAATAAGAATCACTTTGTTAGTGGGGTTTTAGATAAGGTTCGCAACAAAAGTTAGGTGGCCTTCATTGCATCAAATTCAAGCCTGGAATCTTATTTAAAGGAATAAGAACATGCTTTAAACAAGTTATTTGAAATTAATGCATTGGAGAGAAGCATGTATTCACCTCTGGAAAAGCACGTGTGCACTGGCTGACAGAAGACTGATTTGTCCTTGGAGTACTCTGAGGAGTTTGCTGGTCTGGAGCACCATGCAGAGCAGATACAGCTGAGATTATACCTGAGAAAGGAGTAGTGTATGTTTTCCCCTAACATGCAAAGTGCAGTCCTACATCTCAAAATTAGGTCACTGTTTAGATCTGTGGACTAACTGGATATGAAGATATGTATCCTAGCTGTATGATTTGAGACAGTAATTTTTAATTAGTGTTTAATTGATTTGAGTTAATCAGCTAGCAGCTCAAGTTGTCTTTTACCAAAAACTCAGAAGTGTCTGAAGCTATTAGACCTTTTGAAGTGAGGGAGGGAAAAGAATAGCTGCTTGGATCAAGTTTCTAAGCAAGTTAATATTTGATATGTCTAGACAACAGCAATCAATTCAGAGGGCCTATGGCACTAAGCCTTAAATTCAGCTAATAGGGATTTCCAACATGAACTTGAGTGGTGGTGATGGGTTTAAGCACCTAATTCCTGCCTTAAGGTGTTCAGCACTTCCTGTAACCCTAGATTCATTAAGGTATCATTTTCCATCTCATCAGATGGAGGCACGAATACTTCCTGTTTTAATACTATTCTGCCCCACCACAAGTGCCCCAGTAATCTGAAATCCTAGCCAATCCTCAGTGCTGCCACACTTGTATTTACATCATGCTCTTTATAATCCATACTCTGCAAGAACTTTTTCTATTACCCACTTGATAACCTCCAAAACCCCAAGATAAACTTATTGGGCAATACAAACATTAGTCCTGCCATCTCTTCCTTCAGCAGTCAAATATAGCCATGATTTTTGCCATAAAGATGTTACCTGAGGGAGATGGGGCATTTTGTTCTGGTGGTTTAAATGATCTATTCTGTAAAGGCTGGAGCCTCTGCAGTACATTGGGAGGTGGCTTCTGGAGTTCAGATGATCCACGATTTTGCAAGCTACTAGTAAGAGGTGAGGGCTGTGCTTGCAGAACAGCATTGCAGGATGTCCTCTGTAAACACAGCGGTATTCTCTAGAAATAGATTGCCGTAGTTAATACAGCCAAATCTTAATTTTTATAGCTGTTTGATCCCCTACCCCCTTGTATTGCAATACTAGCCTAGCATTTTCTGAGAGTTTAGATGACAAAAAACACATGAGGTAAAGTGGACTGCCTTGGTCTGACAGATACAGAAGACCCATAAGAACAAAATGTAATGTGAGGATTTGAAGTATGATGTTTGCTGCTACTCAGAAAGTCGGTTGGGGCTGTTATAACCAAGCCGAAGCTTAATTCCCATATCCTGTTTTCTCAAGTTTATTGCTGTCATTCTGTCACTGCAGAGGCTGCACATTTTAAACAAACAAAAGGGTGTTGCATAATTCCTCCCCTCAGTCTTTGCTTATGAAGATGCAGAAGGAGCAGCTGAATAAGTTTGCAGCCTGGTTTCCTGTATCCAGCTAAGCACTTTAAGTGAAAGCTAGTCTATTGTAAGAAGAATGAAGGCTTTGCTGTGATCTTGATTTGAAATGCAAGGTCTCTATCTCTGGTAGCTTCAAGGGAAATTGTGAAAGGGTCCTAACCCTGACAAAAATTAACACCCACTGTATATACAGGAATAGAGCAATTCAGTCTTGGAGGCATTAAAAATTATTTCTACATAAAAACTGCTGTTTCTCATAGTAATACCATAGTAATAAGTAATATAAAATACCCCAAAAATGACTAGTATATTGTACAATTTATTTATTTTCAGGTGTAGAAGTGAGGTTATTCATAGATAAAAAATATTTAAGTGGGGTACACACTGTTTATTAGGTCAATTCTATACTCTGAGATCAAGTTGGAGAGAATTTTCCTTTTTTGGGGGTGGGTGGGGTAGAGGGGTGGGGTGTGTGGAGCATTCTTCCCCTCTTTTCCTTTCTCCTCCACCCAACATGGAATTTTCACAATGATTTTAAGAGGTAAAAGCCTAAGGAGTTCTCCCAGTACATCAGTTTCTATACAGATACATAAGCTACTCTTAACAAACAGCAGATTTTACATCTCCATGTAAATCAATCCTACAAAACAAGTAGCATTCAAGCCGTATTCATTATTTCCTGATAAAACTGTGTCATTTCCAGTACCATTGTATGTAACAAATAACTTTAGGGCAAAAATGTTGTATCCATTCCAATCAGTTTACCTTAGGCTTTTCCATAGAAGTTGGACAGTTCTGCATGGCTCCAGTCTGTTTTGAGCAAGTTTCTGTAACTGTAAATACAGCGAGGTGGGCAGAAAGAGGGGGATAGAGGAGAGGGGGAAAAAAGAAAAAAAAAAAAAAAAAAAAGAGTCATTCGCATATGTTTCATTATTCACACATACAAGATGTGAGTTGCAGTTTTATGTAGAGAGCCAAACCTCACAGTGAAAGGAACATTCTTATCTTGAATACTTTAACTTCAGCTTGATATGTTTAGAAAGCTTCTCCCAGATATAAAAAGAGACCACAAAGATTACTGCAGGATCAAGGCCTTTGCTACCATCAATAACTTCACTGTGTTTGCTTCCCCACACTGCAGAGGGTTGAGCACTCATCTCACCTTACACCATTACTTCACACAGAGATCTACATTGTACACCTCCAGTTTGGCAGATCTATTCTGTCCTAGAAAACTAAAGAGTTCTGTCTACGAAGAGAAACAACATTCTGATATCCTGATGCTGCAGCTTGTTCCTTGAACAAGCTTGGGACAGCTTAAGCAGCATGGTAGACTTTGGCTCTACAGTCAATGCTGTTGGCGCTTTGGTCCCTCAGCTTACGGACTAAGCCTTACCCACAAGGTAAGGCACCCTTCATGCTGCAGACCAGAAGATGAAAATAAAGTAAATCACACTTTCAAAAAGGAATCGAAACCACAGGAGTAAGCTATAGCCTAATAGTCAAGTCTCCAGGTTAGACACACAGACCTCTTGCTAGCTGATTTTGGTCCCTGGAGTTTTTCACTGATAAGTCGAGTGGATGTTGTAGTGTTTGGTTTTTTTTTTTTTTTTTTTTTTTTTTTTTTTTTAACCTACAAACTCAGCATTAAGACATTTAATAGCACTGGAATTGAGCCTTCAACATGGAGCAAACCTACAGAGGTAACTGAAATCCTTAGTAAGCATGTGGAACAGTAGATGCTAACTGAGAAGGCAGATGTTTTGCCTACACAAACACAAAATAAAGCTTTCTGACCTGATTCAGCGTCACTGCTATCTGAGGAGCTAGAACCAGAACCACTGCTAGTACTGCTGCCAGAGTCTAAGGAGCTGCTGCTGTTACTGCTGTCGCTTAGTCTGCTTGGTCCCATACTGGACTCAGCGTTGTTCTCAACTGCAGGAGAAAAAGAAAGAGTTTAGAACAACCTGCAGTGGAGCAGTCTTTGCATACAAGACTAGGATCAACCTTGTTAGGTCTATTCTCCCACATAACAGTTGATCTTCTGCCATTTCCTTGTCCCCTATCCATTTAGCAGTGGATTTGAGACTTTTATAGAGGAACATTTACCAGCAGCAAGCTAGCTGAATGAATGAAATAGCCAAGGAGGAGCTGTAATCACACAGCTTACAACCCTAAAGTAGGTTAAAACTGTGCTGTCTTAAAACACAATTCAACCAATTTTCCCCCATAAATTTTCCCACAGTTAAGAGCCTGTTTCTGTGCTTGCTGCTGCTGAGAGACTTGCATGCTGAGGTCTTTGTCTATAGCCAACTCTCCTCTTTCCCAAGCCAAAATTGTCATCTTTTACCACCTCCCCACCATCTGACTATTTTGCATCTGCAGGGTTGATTTAACTCTGTTTCTAGTGATTTTGCAGTCAAAAAGCTTTTTCAAAGTGTGTTGCTCTGATAGAAGCTTTGAAAATGAGAAGCTACATGGATACCCGTTTCCCTGGACACAAGTCTTTACGGGCCAGCTTAAGCCCTTCCTTGTAAACAAGCCAGATGCCAGTTTTAAAGATTCCCTGGCCTGCCTCCTACCTCTCCCTGCAACATATCCTTCACAACTGATTTCAGCTGCTTCTTTAAGCTTTTCTTTCTAGGATGGTTTCAAGCCATCATGTATACCAGACAGGAAGACTGTTGGCTGAACTAATGCTGGATGCAAGCCTGTGTCTTGCAGGGCTGCTTCTATCATTTCAGCTAACTGGTTTTATAACTGCTTAATAGATATAGATATCCAATAGAGGGCAATAATAGCACTCACTAGTTTAATGAGGAACAACTCAAACTTACTGGTTGCATCAGCTGCATTGATCTGTTCTCAGTCCCTGACACTGGTAAGTGTAGATATGCTCAAGTATGTACTGAATTTCTGGCTTTGATATTGAAACACATTATTGCCTGAAAAACTGAATTAGTTCTCCTAGGGCACTTCTTTAAGCCTAGGAACAACACAGCACACCTGTCACTGATGCAGAATTTTTGCTAGTGTGACAATATTAGTGAGGCTGTAATATAAGAAGTATAATTAGATTTTGTTATTCTTGAATCTCTAAGACACAAAAAGTGAATTTCAAAAAAATACATAGACTGTGGGACACTCCTCCCCACCATGTTTTCATGTCAGTGTAAGGAAGGTGTTCAGTGTCCCTTAAGCTCTGAAGCTGTTATCATCTTTACCTGTAATAAAGGATTAGGTGAAGAATAAGGAAGTTGTTTTAGACAGGACAAGTAACTGATCAAATTTACTGCTGTAACTCCAGCTCACTCAACATAGGAAGAATCTTAAGACCAGCAATGGGAAGCTTAAGACCTCAACTGTTCTGAGGAGAAAGTCCCCAGCTGTCTAACAGTACATAAGTCCAAGTGGAGAATGCCACTTTAAGCTATTTCTGTTGCAAATGAATAAAAGTAAGAGTAACATTACACTTGAAGTTCTCCTTCTTTGGGTTCAGTTGACCATTGACATCCAGTAGTCTCTTCTCTAGCTCTTGTTTCCTCTCAGAATTAGGTTGTTCTTTTGACTTTGTTGTTTTTTCAGCTGCATGTGAAACAGAAGTTAACATTGCAGCAAACCAGAAAACAAATCTAGTTTTTGTTTTGTGGTTATCTTTTTTTTTTTTTTTAAAGCATCATTTATGCTACATACCCCGCTGCTTTCTTGGTCTCTTCCTCAAACAGGTTGCCACATACTTTTCTAGTTCTCTGAGTGTTGAAGCCTTTAAAGTTTCAAAGTCTATTTCAATCTCATCAGGGTTAGAGTTCCTCAGTGAAGGTTCTCTTGACTGTATTATATGGACTACCTTCCCAAGCTTATCTCCAGGGAGCCTATTTATGTCCAAACTCAACTGTCGTTTTTCATCATAATTCATAGGTTTGGCACCATCTTCATCTTCTGATTTATGTGCCAACAAGACCTGCTGCATGGTTTTCTTTGACTGACTGCAAGAAAAAAAGTATACTGCAGTGACAGCACTTTAAAATAATTTGACACCCACACAAGTCCCCCACACTTACATGTTTAAAGACAGCTTTTTCTTAGATTTCTTCTTGTGTTTTAGATTTTTCTTCTTTTGAATCAGGCTTTTTATTTTAGCTTTTTCCTTGTTTTTACTTTTCTCCCTTTTAGCCTTCTCTTTTTTCTTTTTCAGTCTAGGTAAGTATGCTCTTGTCAAAGCCCGCAACTGCTGGTGAACTGCTTTAAGCTATCAAAAGCAAAAAAAAAAAAAAAAAAAAATCTGATAATCTTAGGCAGTGTAGGAGGAACAATAAACTGGTCTTAAATATCACAGGAGATTTGTAGCAGCTGAGTGGATATTAATAGGAAGTTTGCTTTCCAAATGAGGTTTATTTTCCAAGCATCTTACTATATTATAGATTAGTCACTGCCTATAGATATAGAAGATGTAAGGCTACTTATTTTATGTAGGCATTTCTAACAGCATGTGTCTTCTAGCATCCTGTGAAGAATTAAAAAAAAAAAAAAAAAAAAAAATCACTGTGGGAGTATCCAGCAGCCTCTCTAATTTCAAGCATGTGGGAAGCACTTAAGTGCCTTATTAGGTTAGACCTCTACAGCATTATTGAATTAGGCTAGTGGGACTGGGCTTGTGCATCTTCAACGCATAAACCCCAGATATTTTGCGATATAAAATGGCTAGTTGGGAAGTACTAACAGCTTCAGAGAAAGACCTAGTGTAAATCTGTTTAAACCTCATAGGAATTAGAAGGAAGATGGACAGATGATGAGAATTAGAATTCAGACACACTGAAATACTTCACTATTGCAAAGGCTTTCTTGTAGACTTTCAGTTGTCCTCATGCCTGTATTCATAAATTGAGGTTGTAGATGCTACTCTGACAAATACTGAAAACTAAACTGTCCCTCATTTGACTAGCAGAACAAATGGTAATTTTCCCCACAGTTTATGAATATAGCAGCAGCAGGTTAAAGCATTATGTTCAAGAAAAAGCAAGACCCATTCCACTCTTAACCAGTGAAGCAAAGCCATGCTTCACATTAGCATGAGAGTCCTTCAATTTTACTTCATACTGAGCTTTCTGAAGTAGAATTTAATGACTTGCTTTGGTGTGGCTCAAAAGAGACTGAGCATAAGAACAGAGCTCTTTAACCATTTGAAGGAAATGCCATTGTTAGAAGAATATGCCACTAAGCTATGTGTAGAGTATTTGAATGTTCTCATCATACCACAGCAACACAGTTTTATTTTTTAAAAGTTTGAGGAAAAAATGGTAGGCAAGAGTACTAAAGCAATGATTCACTAAAACCAGTTCATATTTGTTTGCTAAGGCACTATTCAGGTGCTTCCAAACAGGAATGAAGTTCTGTATTAAGAAAAGCAAATGACTACAGAATCTTTTAAATACTGATTCTTGGTACTAAGCCTTAGAATGGACAATTGCAAGTGGCACTATCAGAGACATTATAAAAGTCATGCACATTGACTACTAATGCTTACTTGCTCCTGAAGCTTTGCAAGGTGCACTGTTCTCTCTTGTTCAGAGTCTTCGAATGGTTTTTCTTCTGAAGAGTCATCATTACTGCTCTCACTGGAATAAGCTTCTGTCATTTCTCTTGTAGGCTGTGGCAAAGGAACGCTTGCAACAGCTTCATCGGGAACTTTGGCAAAGTGCATCTCAAAAACATCCTAAAGAGTTAGGTTTGGGAACACCAGAGAGATCAGCATGTTTTTCAGATTTCTAAAAGCATTATGAAGTTGCTGCTTGTTTTCTAGAGCTACACAGCAACACAGTAGTTGGTAACATTAGTAGATGCTACATCAGGGTATGATATTACTGCAAAGGAATCTCATAGTCCTACTCTTTTTCAAATCTGACTTAAGTGATAACTCACCTGAAGTTTTCTCGCCATAGCAACTATTTCATGGTCTGGAGAATTACGTTTGTAGCAGCTCATGAACATTAATCTAACATCAGTAGCAAATTCTTGTATATCACTATATTCAAAATTATCCATTTTCTTCTAGAGGAAAAGAAAGTTAACACACGTTTAGAGCTTAAAGGTAGAGAGAGAACATCACCATGAACTGGCAGAAAGAGGAGGAACAAGAATTTTTACATCCGGTATAAGGTTCAGCTTGTATCAAGACAATAAATATTGTAAGAACCTTTATGGAAAGACCTGCTTCTCATTTCAGCATTGTCCCTTTAACAAAGTAAGAGAATTCGTCTTGTAAAAAGACTTGCTAGCTGTAATTGCTCCAAGGACTTTGTAGTACTAGTTTCAGCACTAGGTCCAGACAACAATGTTCAGGTGACTTCATTTGGGCATGTACTCAGCACTTGTTTTTGATGCTAAGCATGGTATTTATACAAAGCCTATTCCATAATTGTTTGAGTCAAAGTAATGGGCTAGAAATTGGGAAATAACAATTATATTGTGCAAGCCAGTTTTCAACATAATTCAATAGACTATTGAAATTCAACCCTCCCCACAAAAGGTGGATCTTAACATGGCTAAATACTTCAACCTCAGACAGATGTGCCTTGTGTTCACAAAGCACTGGCCACATAACTCCATCTAGAAGCGTTCATTTTCACAGAAAATCTGAAAGGTGTCACATAAATATCCAGTGTTGATGTTCCAGGGCACTTCAGCAAGGATAATGAGATTCAGAGAGAAGCAGAAGTTGACGTTACAGAATTGTATTTTGTTTTATAGAGCATTAGCAACAGCATTGTGTATACAGACTGAAAGATACATAATATGCAGCCTGCTTGGAAGTGCTTCATGAAGATGGTAATTCCCTTGCTACTTACATTAGCTTGTTCAACAGATAAGTAGATTAGCCACTACACACATAGTCACAACGAGACTTAGAAAACTTTCTTCAGTGAGCTGTGGCTTAGTTTGTTGAGAGGTAAATGTATATGGTTTCTATGCCCATTATTTCTTTCAAAGGAGAAGCAGCTTTCATGACACCTTTTCAGCTAACACTATTAAAATCCAGTCATTACACAAGTTATTCAAGCAAGCACACAAGTAGTCCAATTCTGTCTGAAACCTACTTACTTTAATGGTTCCCAGGTCTGTAGGATGTTTGGTGATCCCTTGGTTCTCACCAAGTGAGAAAGATGCAACATCGGATTTTAAGAAAGGCCATGCATACGCTGCATGTTTCTTTGAAAACATTTCTTTAAGTATTTCATTACAATGTTTTAGTTGTTCTGGCAACTGAATCTTTTTAAGAATTTCAGGTGACTGCTGAGAATCTGGCAAGCGTCTCTTCTGAAGTTTATTTGGTATCATACATTTATTTTCACCTTTGTATGCTTTAACAGCTTTTCTTTCATTAAATGTTGTAGAAGCTTCACTGCTTGCTGTGAATATTGAAGTAGTAGGAGTTGTAGTGTCAGCCTTCCTTTTCACACCTTTTTTTGCCTAGGAAAAGAAAATTTTACAGTCTAAAATACAGGTGTATTTACAGTCTAAAACACAGTGAGAGAAAGGTCAGATTTCAGACTACACACAAGTGTCAGAACTTTTACAGCTACTGAAGTGAGAGCAGAATGTGGCACTTCCTCAAGTTTAGACTGAAAACCTACATGGCATTACAAGATCATCACGCCAAACACAATCTTAGATGTAAAGGAAAGAACAGGGTGTACCTGCAGGTCAGGTTGTGGTCAGTTTGTAGCCAATTGAGAAGACTCCAAGAAGCTGGTAGGTTATGAAGTTACCACAGGATGACTGCCATTGGAAGGGGAAACATTACTGCAATTCATTTTAAGCCTAGTTGAGGGCTTTATGTACAAGGTTTATCTCTATTTTTCTTTAACCTGGGTGGTATTTGGTTTGGAAGTGGTACAACTTGCACTTTGTCATCACTGTTCAGACTTCTCAGTAAAGTGTAAATATACACTGTAGGAGAGCCTGGCACACGTCCCTACTCCTCATTGGAAGAGCAAAACCAAAACTAAGTCAATACAAGAGTGTTTATCTGATGAAAATGTCCGATGTTCACATACAATTCAGATTACAGTTAACAAGAATTTGCTTTTGTGAGCTACAAACACCTTCCAGGCTAGTTACACAGCATTTAAGCAAACATGCTATTTTTGGGAAATCAAGCATTTGATTTATGTTGAAAACCATGAGAAGTTATTAAGCAGACTTAGAAAGAGCTTTATTTTAATACTAAAACCATTATCTACACCTCAAGAAAAGAACAGTTTCTACATCAAGGTGAAGCTTGTAGAAGTATAGTAGTATGCTTCAAGAATGACCATCTTAAAGTTCACTTTGTTTCTTTGAGAACAACATTTTTAAAACCACATTTATAAGAAAAGATGTGCCAAGCAGTCATCCCAACTTCTGCTTAGTTTCTAGAATTAATACTGTCCCAGTTATTTAGCAGAGACCTAGAAGATTTAATAGAGATCTCTTACTAACTTCTAACACAATAGAAATTTTGAGAAGATACTGCAATAAGCATAGCTCCTGTGGCTTTGCTATTACTGCCTGAAGGAGCAATTTCAATACCTTTCTTTCTGAAAGTTATTTGAGGAAACTTACTTTTGTTATACGGACTGCAGCTGGCATTAAAGCAGTCAGCTGAGCTGCAGACAAAGGAGCTAGTGTAACCTGCTGTAGCTCTTGAGTCATCACTGGAGGCTGCTCATTGCTTTCAGCTTGTTTCTGCATTGCACTTTGTTCGTTTGAAGTCCCAGGGTTGGATTGCTGTGTTTCTGGTTATTTTAAAACAAAGTTTTAAAGTTAGGTCTTAAATGTTGCAGGTAATTTCTTTCATGATCAAATGGAGCAGTTGTCAACAGAACCACTCTTCCACACCAAAACTATACAAATAAATACAAATGAGCAGTGTTACATACAGCAATATTAGTATCTTCCTCTACTCAGCACCATTAGTACCTCAGCTAGAATATTGTACCAAGTTGTGCATATTTGGTTTCAACTAAGCTGTGGATTAACCTCAGGGGGAAGATTAAAGAGACATCACACTAAAATCTGTACATTGTAAAAATGTTCTTGCCAAGAGAATCAAATTGTTTTCTACATACGCATCGTCGTGGTTTAACCCCAGCCAGCAACCAAGCACCATGCAGTCACTCACTCACTTCCCCCCCACCCAGTAGGATAGGGGAGAGAATCGGGGTGGGGGGGGCAGGGGGAGAAATAAAACTTGTGGGTTGATATAAGAACAGTTTAATAGGACAAAAAGGAAGAAAGTAATAATGATGATAATAATAAAAAAAATTACAATAATAAAAGGATTGGAATATACAAAACAAGTGATGCACAATGTAGTTGCTCACCACTCGCCAGCCAATGCCCAGTTAGTTCCCAAGCAGTGATCCCCCCCAGGCCAACTCCTCCCAGTTTATATATTTGGCATGACATCACATGGTATGGAATACCCCTTTGGCCAGTTTGGGTCAGCTGTCCTGGCTGTGTCCCCTCCCAACTTCTTGTGCCCCTCCAGCCTTCCTACTGGCTGGGCATGAGAAACTGAAAAATCCTTGACTTAGTCTAAACAACACTTAGCAACAACTGAGGAACATCAGTGTGTTATCAACATTCTTCTCATACTGAATCCAAAACATAACACCATACCAGCTAATAGAAAGCAAATTAACTCTATCCCAGCCAAAACCAGGACAACAAAGACCAAGCAGCAAAGGGTGCATCAAACTGTATCAGGAAAGTTCAAGTTTCATAAGCATAGTTAAGACCTGCATATATTGCTTAGCCATATTACAGATCTCCATCGCTGATTTGAGGACAGTTTAGACCACTGTTTTTCTGCATTTGATTTGGCTAGTTAGATTAGTAATGTCTTTTCAAGCTGTGTGATTGTTTAGTTCCCACAAATGTTCACACCTATTCGTTTATATAACACAACACTGAGAAACACCATAACATTCTCCGAAATGGAAGTCAGTTGCTTTTTTTTTTTTTTAAAGGGAAATAAGCTGTGTGTATAGGTCTGTCTCTAGAGCCAAAGTCTGCAAAGACAGGACAGAAATATTTCCTTGATCATAGCAGTGTGCTCTACTATCCAATTGAAGAAGTGCTTAGAACATTTCAAAATTTGTACAAGCTGCATGTTTGTGCGTGCAAAAGGAATGAGGGGACTTAAACAGCATTAATACCAGCAAGATAGTGTTATGAAAGCATCTCAATAAATTGTTGCAATCATTTGAGAACCAAAAAGCTAACTCAGCTTCCAACACATTTCTCAACAGAAATCTTTTCTGGGAGTCAATTCTACCTGTTCAATCAAGATATTCTGCCAAGGCAATGAATTGCTTGAGATTTTACTCAAATAAGCTAGTAAGAGCAGGAAGGCAGCCGAGTAGGCTCTTCCTCCTAACCCCCTAAAAATTCTTGAAAGGGCCAAGAAACCCACTGTTTTTCCGTATCTGTCTACCAGATCACTGAAAGGTAATGTTGCTCCTCAAACATACCTTGAGGACAAAGCTACAGAGATCTATCAAACTGTAATACTATTTTGAAGAAATACTTGTTTCATATACTACCAGCAACAAGGACCACTGCACCACAAACAGCAGTAACATGAAGCAAATTAATTCATCAGGAGACCCTGAAGAGCTGTATAGTTGCATCAAGAGCATCTGTTAAGTGACCCAGTAAGAACTGAGCTAGCCAAGATCATCACTGCTCTATGGCTGTCAGAAGGCAAATAATTAACAGGTATCAAGGTAAAGAACTGTTGCAGCTCTTTCAAAACACAGCTAAGATTTCCCCAACAACTGACAGCAGTACCTCCAGGCCAATTTAGAATACTACCTTGGAGGTCTCCAAGTTAACCCATTGAGATGCACATGTGATTCCAGGCACTATATAGTCTTAGTTCTATCAATATAAATATTTGTTCTTTGGCAATGTTGAGAGCTTAGATGTAGAAACGAGTACTTTGTACAAGTGAAACAGGTTGTAAGAGCAATTAAAAAGACATAGGAACTCAGTGATGAGTAATAAGTTGCAGCTAATCACCTGGCCACTTGCAATTAGGCTTCCCAATGTTGCTTCAAGCAATTCCTACGCAATTTCCTCAAAAGTTTGAGATGTCTTGACCGAATCATCCTTTTTGTGGGCAAGAGCACTGCATTTTACTGGAAGTTTGCATGTGAAGCTATGCTATCACACTACTGATGAAGTTGTTAATTCTGATTTTTACCTTGTCTTAAACACACTTCATTAGTAGAAAACAGGAAATTTAGCTAGTACCTATGAAAATATTATGGTTGCGCTGAATCTGCTAAAGCCTTATAGCAGTGTTGTTATTTGTCTGATATGTTCTGGGAAGAGTGGAGAACACTCTGACTGCTCCAGGGTTGACTTGTGACAAGCTACAGAGGATTCCCTGTTTCCAGCTTTTGCTTGTTTAATATATTGACAATTCAACACATAATACAGGCCTTACCTTCTGGCTTCTTTCCTTTTCTCTTTCCTTTGTTGAGAATCACTAATTTTTCTTCTGGTGGCATTTGGGCTATTTTCTGCATAAATACTTTTTCTAGTTCTTGGGCCATAAACACAATGTCATCACCTGGCTGCAAAATAGAGTCAGTAACATTCAGAGTAAAGGAGAGGCTGCAGTAATGGAGGGCTACCTTCTAAAATAAACAGTCTACAGCATCCTACACCAATAGATTTAAAGAAGCCACCAGTACCAGAGGGATCTACAAGTCCTTGCGATCCCTGCCCCCCCCCAACTCACTTTAATACAAGTTGCTTCTTTATTGAAATACTCTTTCTCCCACTGTCCCATTGCACAGTCCTACTTGTTTTATATCCACGTACTTCCCACAGCAAAGGGAAAAGGGGGTAGATCTGTAACTCTTTATTCATTCCTATGTTCTGAAGAAAGCTGTTGAAGCTTAAAGGTATGAAGACAGAGCCAACAAACATCCAAGCACAGGGAGACGCTCATACTTCAAGTTAGGTTGGTTAAACTTGTTGGAGGAGCAGAGCATGGCTAGCCTTAAACCCAAGCCAAGGTTGCTAGCCTTAAACTTGTACAGAAGTTACATAGTGCTTGCTGTTCATGGGCTCTGCAACTAAAACCCAGAGGTTTTGCAGGTGGAATCCTTGTGCAGAAAAGACTATGCACTTAGTTGTAACAGCAGGCTAGACATCCCTTACATGCCCTCAGTCAAGCCTAGCAACAAATCCCTCCCGCCTTTCAGAGAAAATAGTTCAAAAAAAATCATGAAGACATTGATTTAGTGCAGGCTTTAATAACTATTTGATTGTTTTAAACTTGTTTGTATTGTTCAATAGAATTGGTTACTGGTAAGAGGTTGCGTTTCACATACCTTGTTATATATGTAGCAGTTCAAGAACATAGTTTTAAAGTCTTCAATGCATTCTGCAGCTTTTGTGTAGTAATTGTGTTCCAGACGCTTTTTAATGGTGCTCAAGTCCATAGGTTTCTTTATAATACTGTAATAATCCTGTGGTTTTGAAAGAGTTGGTCACACAACAGATATCTTTAATATTAGGACATGAAGATTCTGACACATCAAGTTATGAAAGTTAATGCAATTCTCCTCTCTTGCAATTTATGTTAGAATGAATATTTTATTTAAAGGAAAACTATAATCGTAGGTACCACAGAAGTAAGTGTTCAGGACCTCTTCACCTCATATTTTCTTCTTGCTCTTTTATATAAAATCCACCATTCAAAGCCCCAAAGAATATTGATTTCAATAGGATCCAAAGCTATACTGGTAGTAGCAGTACTTATGAAAAGTATACGTACTTCTCATTTGTTATCTCAAAGCCATTTACTTTAAGTAGCACTCCAGTTTACAGAACAGGGGGAAAAGAAGCCGAAGACAGACTTTGACAAAGACTCAGTCACTGACAAAAAGAAGCCGCTGAGTTTTCACAGTAGCTGATCAAACACTTCATCCCCTGGACTATATTGCCTCTCCTCTCAGGGTTAGTCTAGTGAAGATGTGGCAATGACTGAAAGGCAGCTGGAATGTGAACTATTGTGATTATTTCAGTAGCATGGCTAAAACCTTATGATTAAGAGCATGAGGCTAATTCCCTGCTGGCACATTTAAGAAATCCAAACAAGAATATCCCCACCAAATTCACATATACATCGTAATTGGGTGAAGTTACTACTACTTCAAGAGTCTTCTAAAGCTGTGCTAACAAACTGTTTCAGTGAAATAAAAAAAAGCTAAATGCAGACTGTTGAATTTACCAAAACAAAACCAAGAAAACTTTTAAATAACACAGCTAATAATTAAATATTGTCCATTCTGCATCTTCTAACACATGGAGGAGAGGGGCAAAGGAGGCAAATGCCTTAATTGTCTTTGCCATGGAGCCAGAGGTTTGCTTGTTGTTGTGCAGTGGTTGAACTAATATATACTTTTAGAAAGTCAAGTGGCTGCCTTCGAAATCCAGAGAGGCAGAACTGGCCTAAGGCCAGCTGCAAATGTTTGCAACTCTGATTGAATGACCCTTAATATTAACCTTAAGTGACAGTTCCTTCCAAGAAGGAAAAAGGGTAAGAAAAGACACAGAAAGATAGTCACTTCGTCTGTGCTTTTGGACAAACTGACAAAATGAGTTTGTCATGAGAAACAGTTGCAGATAAAGGCTTTTGTCTGCTCTGAACAGAACCAATGATTTTGTAGAATTAGTCTCTCAATTTGAGAGAACTAAATAAAATTGCTTAAGCTGGAGGAGAAAGAAAGAAAAAAAAAAGGAAATGTACCATGGTTTTATTTAACACCTTTCTACTTCTCTACCAAGAGCAGTATCTTCCAGGTCATTTGAAATACCACTGTGTGAATAAGCAATGTTTTCATTTGACTGAAAAAGCTGGGGGTGAACCAAAACTGGAGGCTAAAGATACCTGAATTAAAACAATTTGTCACAAGACATGATATTAATTCACTTTGTTGCAATTAAATTGTAATGTAAATAAAACCCACCAGGCAATACAGGACAAGAATTTAAGCATCAAGACCTTCTATTTCCTAGAATATTCTACCACTGTGGTATGATGAGAATACCACATCTCTCTCTTCCCTATTTTTGCAGGGATATTTAATTCCTCTAGAAACTTCAGAGCAAGATGCCAAAGTTGATTTGAAATTAAGAAGTACTACAAGTGTAATTACTTCTATGCACCAAACTGGGTCCAGATTTGCCTATTGACTTTAGGGTCAATCAGGTCTGCTTTCCCATCATAAAGTATTTGACATTGAAAGAGGCTAGCTGCCTCCTATTGAAAATAAAAATCTCAAAGACAACAGAAAATACTCATCATATGCTGTGTTAAGAGATATGGCTAAACCAGCAGGGAGGGGGAAAGAAGACAAGACAGAATACCAACATCCAGAAACTCCAAGAGGCCTGTCTAAGCATTCTTATTATCTCTTAGAAATATTGATTTACTACAGTCTCAGATCAGAAAGCAAATGAACAAAGATGCAGTATTTAGCATGAACCAGAAAAAACCCACAGTTTTCTTGCAGACTTGGATTAATGAAAGCACTTCATATACAAAAGTAGCCTTCCATGATCTGTTGCATCAGAAAAAAACTCTTTTAAACTAACATCAATTCATAAGTCCTGTAATACTTTATATACTGATACTCCAATTCCAAAATGGTTCTTACAGGAAGATTCAGTGCTGCTGCATCTACAGGCTGGTGAAACGGCCAGGAAAAGTTGTGTCTCCACATGGCTTTCATGACCACCCTCTGTAAGTACTGAAGTTGGTTTGTTTGACAACCACTACTGTTGTTATTTATATATTCTGGCGGGGGAGGGTTAATAATAATAGAATGGTGTTGGCTTGGAACAGACATCTTTAGCAAGTTTGTATATCCGCTGGTTCAAAGATCTTCATTATACGTCTAACCTGGGGTGGGGAAAGGAAAAATAAATAGCATTCAGTGAAGATACCTAGATTTAATGCTGTTTACATGTTCACTTCTGTTTGTAGAGTGTCAATACTGTAGTCACAGAGATACCTTCATAGTTTAACCAAGACACATTTGTCTTACAGTGCATAATTGGATGTGCTGGACTGCTAGAGCCTAGGAATACATCCTCTGCCTCTCCCTCCACAGATGGAGTCCTATAGAAGAGGTTTAACCTAAGAAGCAGCTTTACAGCACACACTGCAAGTCTTACTTAGCACACAGCAATAGCTAGGTATTACCTTCCTCATGCATCTCAGCCAAGTCACCACGCAGAAGTCCTACAACTGCCAATAAAATGTTTTAGCATAAGTGTATTTTGAAACAGTGTTTTCCGAGTTTGTGTATATTCACAACAGTATTTTCTGCCACTGTGCATCAGCTTTGTTATGTACCAGAGGACTATAAAAGGTTCATTCCCCTCGCAAAACAGTTCTGGATCATTTAAAGATTACTGCAAGGAGTAACCATGGTAATTTGTCTTTAGCCAATGCAATGTTGCTGCGCTGGAGCAGAACATGCAGGTGCTTAGGAATAGCAGAGGCTGTGTTTTGTGGTGCATAACACCAGCACTAAGCTAGGCAAGACCATTACTGAGAGTAACTACAGATGTTCCAGTCCTTGCCCACCTCCTTAGCTCATCACTAAGTTACAAACACTCAGTCAAGGGTCTCACTTTCTTCTCCTCATTAAGACAAAAAAATCACCATATTTTCTCATTCTAGTATTAGTTCCTTGGTTTACTAATGTAATGGTTTCTTTTTGTGCATTCATTTGATCAAATATTACTTATTCCATTCTCAATTTGTCCTGCTTTCTGCTAAAAAAAATCTAATAGCCTGCTTTTCATCATGTTATAAGGTATTTAATGAGTTTCAGAAAACATCATAATAAGCTAGATAGCTACTGTTATCAGCACACTACTTGAATAGTATCTATGCCCCATTCTGACAACAACTGTAACATCCCACCAGGCATTACATATCATACATCTTACATTTTCATCTTTGTTCTTTATTTCAGCATTCAAAAGCATGCCTCTTCTCAAACAGCTCTTGAAGCTAAAGAGCTGTACTGTTTTCTCCCCCATGTGTTCAGTCTAGTCATTTACAGAACGCAGATGTCTTTTCAATGAGCAGTACTGCTATCAAGGTAAAAGTTTTCTTTTTTCTTAAAAAAGGAAAGTGTATCAAACCCGAGTTGTTAATACCAGGAACAGTTCTGGGGTATGAGCCAGCATACCTATGTAGACACTACATCAGTAATAAATTTAGTACAAGATCAGATTATTTTGAGGTCCACAGTAAAGCAGGTATCAAAACTACTGTTATTTTTCATAATACTGATTTCACTTGATAGTACAGTTTTAATAATTTAGGCATGAAGTTCTAGTTTCAAGTCATATAAATAACAATCTGTGTTAATTTTAAATTGGAGCATAATCATCCTCTGTCACCTGTTTCTTCTGATGAAACCAAATCTAGCACTTACTCTAAAGCAAATTTCAGAAAACCCAAAGAAAACCTAGTTTTCCTGGAATAAGATACTCAGCTCCCAGGGTATGGTATTTGCAAAACAGCTTGCACTCTACAGGCGGAGAAGATAGAGCTTGCCTTGTGCTTAACAGTGTGCTAACTCTGAAGTTAGGCATTTCTCTGCTGCCTGCTTTTGCAAAGCTAGTTTATACAGTGGTAGATACTGGAGTATGCTGCAGAAGGGAACTTGGTCTCCTTAATTCAGAAGTGACTTCACAGTCTAATTATTTTCCCCGCTGTTCGCAATCTTTCCTTCCAGAGAGGCTTAGAAACACCATAACTCACAATGCTTCCCCGTAAAATACTGAAGTCCCAGCTACCTTCTTACAGAAAAGTTAGCAGTTTTAAACTGTTAGCTATGTATCATTTCGGCCTCAGGTGCTGAGGCATTAACAACACAGCACAAAACATGTTGCATTTTTGTGGTTGTCAGTCTTGCAGCCACTTATTTTCTCCTAGGGAAAGGCTGGTATCAGACTAACCTGCTCTTTTCGACCACTCATTCTGTACAGTTGGAGATGTCTGCAGCTACCCAGAGGGAACTCAACCAGCTGGGTTGTCGAGAACAGCCTTACTGGCACTGTCCTTCCAGTCAGTGCAGAGCCCTGCCCGCCTCCTGGCACGAGGCAGTGGCAAGCTCACTGGACACCTTCTCTTGATGCAGTACCACAGTTCTGGCATCCATATTGCTCTCCCTCTGCACAAGCAACATCCATTTGTTTTCTGGAGTTTGCTGCACATTTAGAGTTCACATGCCTTGGAAAACAGCAAAAACTGCCCAATATGAAAAGTGATTGCAAATGTAATTTTCATTACCAAGTACACAGTCTCAGGCTTTGCATGTCTTTTATTCACATGGAGACGCACAAGCAGGTAGCAGTATCCAAACCAAGAAAGGACCAGAACTTAATAGAAAGTTTTATGCTGAACTTAAGAGTCTGGAAGGCCAAGTAAATTCCAAATATTGAGTTGTCTTGTGTACTGTAGCAAGAGGGGGAGGAAAGGAAGGACGAGAGCACAAAGATGAAGGGAATAACAGCTGCAGAAGCTGCAGTTTCCTCACCCTTTCTAGCAATACAGACATACAAAGATTTTATAACAACATGCACAAACAACTAAGTGGTATTCTCCATTCCCTCCACCCCAATATATGTTTCATATTTAAAGGAATACACACTCCCACCCCCAAAAAACATACAGCTGCATGCAGTCCCAAGAGCAGCTGCTTTGAATATAAACCATTTCTACTGCAATACGGCATTTCTTGTACCAGGAAGAGCTTACAATAGAAGTTAAAACAAGCCAAAAAAGCTGAAAAACTTAACTTGAGCTCCATATATATTATACCTTAGAAAAGGAGGGTGCATATAGTTTGCACCACCACACATCGTGCTAAACGCTAACGTTTTCACCAATGTATATATCTCAGAATGGAAAAATCCAGACACACAGAGGATCTGCCTCTCCTATAACTGGTCAGTGTTAGAAGAACCAGGGAAAGTTCTGAAGCAGTTTTAAGAACCCCATAACCCAGCTGAGTCCATCATTCACTGTCTTCATCTATTAGGCCATGCTATTATTTCTCCCTGATTCTTTCTGCCAAAAAACACATTATATGATATAAACTGCAAATTGTTCACCTTTCCCATCTGAAGCACAGAGGCTAGAAATTGAGGACAGAAAGGAAAAGGCTGCAGTTTGAACTTAAAAAAAAAAAATCACATAATAAAAAGCAAATAAATAACATTTAAGACTGAAATAAGAACATAAAATAACATCTAATTTCTTGAACATTTTATAAATTAGCACAGTGGAGTTTTGAAGGAAGCTCAAACTTGGCATTAAGAGTGCCCAAGGAAACCGGGAAACTAAAGTTTTGTGTACATAACACAGTGTCTTGGGCCTAGATGCCTAGCTTTTAAAACCTTAATTTATGCTGTGGAAATTAACTTCCATGCCAACAAAAGAGCTAAGACGGTATCTTCTGAAGGACAGACAAGGGTTTATGTTTTGGTCAATCCCTCCCCCTCACCTTCTCCCTAGTCACATAGCACTCTTCTCTAGCTTAAAATAAAACTTAAGTTTGTATATTGAAGCAAAAGTGTGATCAGATTCCAGCCAGCTAGATTGTTCAATATTTTTCAAAGCACCCCTTCCCAGCCACATGTGTCCTTGAGCTACTGAGGCAGGTCCCAAAGATCAAGCAGTCTCAAAAGAGAAACCTTAAGTATTTCCTTAAGGCCCAATTTGAAATTTTTAGCTAACCTGATAGAGGTATGTTTTTTAGTTTAAAAGCAAAAAGGAAATAGCTCACATAAATTACTACACTAGAGAGGTCAAGGCTTTTGACAAAACGCATCTTGTGAGAATCAAACTTTTTTTTTTTAAGAAAAGATTATTTACTATCACTGATAGCTCTCTAAAAGCATACATTAACTAGCTTACTGAAAAGGCAGATACTTCCCCTTATTTCAGCTCAGCATTATAACTACCAGCATAGAACTTGTATATATCATCCCACTAGTCAGGAACAGCAACTCTGAGAAATATTAGCATACCACATACAGAACAGAAGCATACAGTCTACTGTACTCTACACACTACAAACATTTCATTCTTCAAGACCTTTTTAACAAGTTTTGTTTATCTGATAATCAATTATCACATCAAAATTTTATAAACAATATTGAAACACCCCTTAGGTTGATATATTAAGACCACCCAAAACAGAGCACAGCCTTCTTACCCCAAGTAGCACAATTTCTTCTTTCAGGACAGCTATCCCCTTACAGATACCCATAAAACAGCATTTCATTACTCTTAGGATATCTCCTGGGCTACATTAAACATTAGTTGTAATGACAAGCCATATAAATATTAGATCCTGAGAAACCACTGACTTCGAGCTACTACCATAATCAACAAGCCTTACTAACTTCAGGCAATTCAAAACTGAACTACCACCCTCAGAACAGACCAGACATCTTTTTACCTTAGTTTTAGGGAAAACCACAATGCACTTCCTCCCCACCTAAGGGGTGAAAGAAAAACAGCGTTTTAGAAGAAAGATAGAGAAGTCTTTATAATCAACTCATTCCCTTCTTTTGCTCTCTAGTACTAACTCAGCCACACACCTGCAACCCTGACTAAAACCTGCCCTATCAAGAGTTCTCGTTGGGAAGTTATCAGTATAAAATAGGAACAGCTGCTAAGGGCTAAGATATACCAGATGGTTATTTACGTTAGACCTACTCACTAGTTAGTCAATAAAACAAAGTGGAGGGATGCAAAAAGATGAGTGATTCTACTTAGATCAGTTTTGGTTTGATTTTCTTAGCTTTAAAGTCTTAAGTTTAAGGTAATGGAAATACTTATATTTTATCTATTATCCTGGGTCATATTGTGTTATGACGTGAGGGATGCATAAATAGTATGTCTGGTTAAGGGCTGTACTGTATTCACACCTTCCTTTGCTCTACAGATCCATTACTTAAATTAAAACCCAAATATATTTAGTAAATGCATGGTAGCATAAAAATGAGGAACACATTATTTCCTAATAAATTTGATTTGTCGTCATTAAAACTACAAAGACTTGGCATTTAGCCAGCTTGTTTTGAAGCTGTTTGTCTATTGACTAAGCTTTTGTTTTTCTCATTACACCTGAAAACTTCATCCCTAGCATGCTGTAGTGTAAGGTAGCTCTGCAAAATCACATTTGCATTTAATATATTGTTCCATTCAGGTGCATGTGTCAACTTGGGACCAAAACCTGCTTAGATTCTTATCACCCAAGTGATTTCCCTCTTTTTTTTTTTCAGCAAGATATCCTGGTGACTGGACCAACTTTACTTGGATGACCTTGTTTTTCTGGCAAAAGTATGAAGTACTGATATAGGATCTAAAATATCTAGGTAGATCCAGCATGTATTCTGCCTTAAGCAGCCCAATCTGTTAGGAACATATGGATTAAGTCATTGGGGGAAGCAGCAAACAGCTGCTTCCTCTGGTACCTCTACTGAGCTGGGAGAAGGTAATGCAAAGTTTATTCTTTACAGGTGACAGGAAGGGGATATTTTTACTGGGGTGGAATCAATTCCTGTATTTGAAGCAGAGCGAGTAACAGAAACCTTGCTCGATAAAGCAAAGCAAGGAATGTGAGTAGAATTCTCTATAAGTAGGTCTCAAAGTTTGCTGAACTGAGTGGTCTCGCTAGCAGACTGTTATTGGGCAGTGTGAGGTTTTCTTCTATTGGTAGGACTGGGCAGTGAGATCGGAAGGCTACTGGCAAAAATCCTATCAGTGGCAAAAGAAAAGAGAAGCTGCTGTCCATTAAGCATACTTGTTTGCTGTCTTATTCTGCTTTCTGCCTTTAACTTTCAGACTGTAACTGCTTAATCCTCCTTTGAATCTGTTTTTGTCTTGCAAAACTTTGTCAGCTGGATTTGTTAGACTATGTTGTGAATGGGGAAACACTATGTTTGAAAATTATACTGGTTTGTAATCACTTGGAAAACTGAGTTTTAGCGAAATCGCTACCTTTGTGTATCTGATGTTAAAATAAGCTGAAAAAGAGCATACTACAGTCACTGTTGATTAATTTAAATATGCTGTTGAAGAAAAGACTTGAAAAATATTGCAATATCCCTTGCTGGCTCTGCAGTTGCAGCACTTGCTACAAGTTCTGATTCTGGCTGTCTCTGAGCTGTAGGCAGGTAGCTGCTAACAATACTTTTGGCAGTTCTCCCAAAGGTGATAATTGAGTAGAGAGGAGAAGAGGACAACAAAAGAGTGGAAAGAGGTGGTCACCTCTATGCTTTTGTCCTCATCCAGTATCTACTGTTTCCAAAACAGTCCTAGTGCCATCCACTTACATGAGAGATTAGAATGACACTACTGACATGCTCCAGAAAATGAATTTTTGCAAGTCTGATAGGACGGCTGAGATGGAGTGGTATTTCAGTGGCAGACTTCTTGACAGTTCTCTCTTCCTGCAGTGGGTTAGACTGCATCTTTCTGAAGATATCTTATTCAGTAAAGACTTTTAATCACTTCTATCTGGGGGACTGTAAGATAATGTCTGAGGTAGTAGCCTGAGACTCCATGACATGGAAATAGATTGATGACTCTGGATTGGGTATTATATTTGAAATTATTCATCTGTTTAGAATGTTAAAGCAAGTATCACTGATCATTCTTAAATGTCTACAAAGGTAGAAAATATGTTATGATTGGGACCTGACCTACTGAACAAAGGTTTGAGAGAGACATTTGAAGGTCCTGTGGGTAGAAGGTAAATTTTTAAATGCTTGCTAAGGAGATGTGAAATAGGGAAGTATCTATTTCTTGTCATCTTTAAATAAAAAATGGTATCTTGCTACAGGGTATGTTTTTCAGTTGCTATAGAGCATGTTAGCTGAGGTTTGCAAGTTTTATACATTCTGGTGAAAATTTCTTTTAGATAGTCATTTATCCCTGAATCATGATGAACTCTTCCTGATTATAAATATCCATGTAAAAATTGTCTAGTGATGATAAACAATGCCAATTGCATACTGGATCATTATGTGTTGACAGCTGAGGTTCAGAAATTAAAAAACAGTATTATCGAAAAGAAATTTGGGCACCAGTTTGAGCTAACAAGGAGGGGTTTGTTGTTTGGGTTTGTTTTTTGTTTTTTTTTTTAAACTGTGACTGGAAGGACCTCACTGATTTAAATCTCCTCTTGTCACCAGCAACCATGTCTTTTATCGCTCATAAAATGTTTAGGCTATGTCTTAAGGATAGCTGGATTTTCAGCCCCTGTTCCTTAGCATTTGGAACTCTGTTATTGTTTTATTGACTAATCCTTGTATCTTTCACATGAGTTCATATTCCAAGTATAGTTTCTAGAGTTGCTGTAGTGTGTGCCATTCAGTAGAAATTTTCCTTTATGAAAACCTTTGCCTGCCACTGATACACCTTTACCATATATCACTTTGGTGATAAATGCAATCTTGTCTTTGGAAATGGCCAGGTTTCCTTATTATTATTCCTGGACCAGTAGCAAGAGGCTAAGCAAAGCTATAAGTGTGTTGTATACGTGACGTAGTTTTAATACTGAATGTGCAATCAATGTGAAGCTGGGAAGGAGAGATCCCTGGTTGCAGGAGGAAGGCACAGGAAGAAGGTGGCAAGAAATCAGTTTTTGTGGACAAAGGATAGTGATTATAGTCATTATCTGGATAAAATTTTCATATAAACAGTTAGTTTGATTTAGAAGCATGGAGGTTATCGTGCTTTGGCAATGTAAAACAACAATTTATAATACTGGAGTCTTTGTGATAAGGAAGGTGATATGTTTGGGTCAGAACTAAGTTCTTAAAAATGGATCCTGTTCTTTCTAGTAGCTTTAAAATACTCAATGGAAGAAGAAAAAGGAAATGGGAAGCTGTATTTTCATAGTTGTCTATACTAAAAGAACCCTCTGCTATCCCTTGCTTATAATGTAAGGTGATGTTGTGGTTAAGATACCAGCAGCTGTCTATAGTCTTCCTATCTATTGTACTTGTTCTAAAATGCTCGGATACTTCACTCAAGACAGTGCACTGGCAAGAGTGCTGACAGTGTCATTCCCGTAGCAGTTCTCTCTGTTGTACCCACCTAGATCTGTCCTGAATAGGATTTCATGACATGGTGTCTGAGCTACTGTAGCATTACTTCCTATTATTAGTTTACAAACAACCCTCAAGGTGCTGCTGCACTTATTACTGCATTTCAGCAATATTGTCTCTGTTTGGAACAGAACATTGAACAAAGGCAAATGCTTTGCAGAATTGTATGGGCTGTGTTCTGCAAATAAGATCTTAAGGAGAAATGGGGATAAGTGAGGCAAGATCATTTATAAATCAGATTCCTGACACTTTTTTGTTTGGTTGTTTTTTGTTTTTGGTTTTTTTTTTTCTTTGCCCTTGCCCTGTACTTACATTTTAGCACTTTCTAGGTTTGTTCATGTATGGAAAGCACTATCCTAGATAGTAGTGTTAATTTGATGCATATGTTAATAATTCACATTGATATATGCTTTGTGGTTTTGGCTGTTGCTCTGAGACTGCTGAATCAGCCTTGCAACACACAAAATGCAAACAAAATTGAAACTTTGTGAATGAAGACTTTGATTTGTTTTAATTTATTACAGTTGAATGGTATTTCCCAAAAGTATTCACTTAGAGCATGTTAATTTTGTTCTCCCAGTGAGCATTTAAAGCACTGCTTCATGCTGTGAATGCTGTGTGACAGGACACATAACTGTGCAAGTAACAAATACTTCAAAAACCATGGGAAACAGAGTAACGGGGACTGAAGCTCCCCACAAACGAATTGTGATTGCAGGAGTCAGCTCTGCATCACAGCAAGACATAGAAATTGAAGTTGATGACTACTGCTTTAATTTATAGGCCAAATTTAGCTCTCAGATACCACTGTAAATTTGTAATAACTCTACTAACTTCAACAGAGTTGCCTTAGGTTTCTCTCAGGGTAAATGATAGCAAAATGTCATTGCCCTATGCTAGTCATTTAACTCATTGTATCACTTTCCTAGTTATAAATAACTATGTCCATCTGAGACTCTCTGGCAGAGTACCCATGAAAGCTGTACAGCCAGGTCTTTGGCACATACAGGAAATGACAGTGAAAAAATTCATCCATCCCAGAAAGCTGTGCTGTTCCTGCTTACTGCTGCCTTTCTGACCCAGTAGGGTGGCCTCACTTGCTAAAGAAATCTCACACCTCATTAACTTAGCCTTCAGCTAGTGTCCAACCAGGGACTGTTGTAGAATGATCCTTGATTGGGGCTACATTACATCATCAGCTGATGGAGCTGGCACCTACCTATTTGTCTCCCTGAAAATTAATTTCTAAACTCTTTCATTACAATTGAGTCAATTATTTCTGACATTCAGCCAGTGAGATGCTCCCTGTACCCCTGCTTCTGCTCTCCTGGTCTCTGCCAGCCTGTGGACGAGCAGTCTCCTCTGCTGTGCTTTCCCTTCTGGCACTTCATCTTCTCACCCAGAACAAGCGTGTCCCACCAGCTGCTTTGCTCTCACCTGGCCTTATTGTTCATTGGGCCTGTAATGGATGTCTGCTTACTCCTTGGATCTTCTAAGTTCTTTCTTTACCCATATTTCCTTCACTAATTACCTCCTCAAAATAATTTCTCTCTGGTCAGGCCTTCACTTGTGGCAGCTAGCTTGCTTCTGTACTTCCAGAGATCATGCCTGAATGCAGACATGGGGCTGCTCTGCTTTGAAAGGGAGGGAATCCTGTGAAAGCGCCCATTACTGTGTACACTGAGCATGAAAAGAAGCCCTTGGTTACTAGAAGATTGGTGTGCAGTCTTCCCTATATAGGACTTCAATGCATTTTTCTGAAGAGTTCAAGTACATATCAGTTCTTGTCACATCCCATGACCTTTAGGCATACAGAGAGAATGGAAAAAAAAATTTACAAACTCCCCTGACGTGGAAAAGGGGACTCTTCATGGTGTGTAAAACTAGCAGAACCAAATTCTCAGCATGCATTTTAGAACCAAAGATTTAAATAGGTTTGCCAAGGGAAAATGACTGGATTGTTCAGTATATTTTTGTACTCCCCAGGATGTTGATACTCCATATCAGCACTAAATTTGTGTAAAGTTTGTGGTTATTAGAACCAACTAGAGTGCAAAGAACAGGAGAAACAAAACACTGTACTGAGTCTGAATTTCACCTTTTTCTTCATGGGATGCCCTCTTTGAATATATCAGAAAGGGAGCTGTTCTTTTCTAAGGGGTCCTCTAATATTCACCTAAAGCAACAGTACATGAACAGTGCTTAGTCATAAATTAGGGATCTAATTTTTCTTATGTCAAATATGTTAAATCACATAATTTATAGTAGTTTGGACAGAATCTGTGGCAGTAATTTTCAAGTGCAGCTATGGTGTGGCAGTGCTGCTGTCATATGACTGACTCCAGAGAATTTGAGTGCCACTTTCATGTGTATTGAAAGGTCTGGAAGCTCCCCACGCTGCCAATCTCTTCATTATGCTATGTGAGAAACTGAAGGTGGAAAAGGTGCATCTGCAGCCTTACCTGCATACTGAACTGATTTTGTTGAAGTAGTGTCCTTGCACTAGTTCAAGTCCCTGAGAAAACAATCTTTTTCTGATTTAGTAATGGTTTATTTCAGCATAATTTGAATTTTTAAACCCTCTTCAATGGTGGCTTTGTGCAAGCTAGGTTGACTCAACATTGGAGCTGGCTAGGAGGATGTGCATGTTATTAATTACTGTGCCTCAGCTGAGACTGAAGAACTTTTTGAACTGCTCTAACACAGTTGCAAGATATTATGTGCTCATACCCTTCATGATCTAAGCTAACCCAAAGCAGATCTGACTAAAATGAATTTCAGCACAATCGTTTGCATTAATAAAATTGTCTCAAAGTTATGCTTGAAATGCAAAATTTGAGGTGATGGTTGACGAGTTACATCCCCCAGCTATGTGCCTGATCCCTCTGCAAGAGATTACTATCCTCACAACAGAATTGCATGAAATTTATACTTTTATGACCTCTCATCATTTCCAGTCCCAGATCATTCACCAGGTACCACTTGGTGATCCTTAACAAAATATCTTGCTCTGCGTTTCCCGATTGTCCAGGGTCCTACACTGTTGCAATCTTTTACCAGTAGATGTCAGCTCAGAACTGGTGAAAGTTTATTCTGTTTGTTTCAAGGTAATTAAAATTAGTGGTTCTGTGGCTTTGGCCTTGACTTTTAATATCAGATTGTTTGTTCAGAACATCAGAAAGCATGATATTCAGACATTCAACGTATGACTAGTGTGACATTTGCACACTGTGACATTTGTAAAGAGAGAATTCAGGCTGAATAAATGCGTGATTGAAAAAAGAAAGCCAGTTATTCTGTTAGTTATTAAACTTTAAGGAAAGATTTTTCAAGATCAGACTCTAGTTCCAAGTCAACATACTTCTAGATTAAACTAATAAGCCAGGGCAAAGGAACCACTGTGGCGCAGAGGGCGGTAGTAATTTGTGGCAGCCTCTATGCTGCCAGAAACAGAATTACTGGAGCATTCGGAGGAGTCTCTTCGCCAGTGAACTGGTTACCCCTGCGAGACAATGTGAGGGGGGATATGCTTGGTCTGTACTGCTCTGTTGGGATTTTTTTTTCCCTTGGAATTATAGGGCTATTTGTAGCTTGTATATATTCCTGGAACATCATCTGAGAGGCAAAAATTTGACCATTCGTCTGTAGAGTAGCGTGGCACTGTACGTACAACCACATGCTGGAACAGGAAGAGTTATATTTCACTATACTGTAGAGATGGGTGCTGTAATGCTGTCTCTGCTTGCTTTATGGCATCTGCTCTCCAGACAGACAGAAAGACTTACTACCATGCTCTTAGGACATGTTCTTGCTTCAGTGTGTTCCTGTGTTTTGTGAGCTAGCATGTATGGGATGGTCAGTCTTATGTTGAGGAATTCCTGCTTCAGGGATAGAAGCATGCTATTAGTATATTCCCACACTTTCCATGCTGCTGTAGCTATTTCTCCTGAGGACTTCTGGAGGCCTACCCCAGAGATCTTAGTGCTTCAGCCATGGAGCTATGCTGAGTTGGTCTGTGGTATACTGGGAGAGCTTGCTGTGCCCTGTGAGGCAGTGACTTTAGCCCACCATCACATCTAACCAAGGCTCTTCCTATTCCGTGTGTTTCTGAGCCTTGCCTGCCTAAATTGGCATTTTAGAATTGGATTGGTTCCTCCGACTTGCAGGTGAGTTGTTTATGCCGTGGAGTAGATGTTTGGTGAAATCAGTGGCATCCAGAAATGTTTTCTCCCCTCGAAATGCAGAAGGCAGAGGGCATGGAGGACAAGGACACAGACTTATCAGGTGTGCGAGTTCTGCAGTTACCGTGCAGTTCTGTGGAGGGACTGGGGCTTTGGGATCGGCCAAAGCCGCGTTGTTGTACGCATCTGGGAGAACCAACAGTGGGGCATCCATGAACTAGACCATGGGGCTGAATGAGGAGCTTCCTCCCAACTGTCAGGACCCTGAGTGCACCAGCAGGCTGGGAAGCCCCTTCTCCTCGCCTGAGAGTGGGTTCATCTGCCTGTGTTCGAGGCCAGCCCTGACACAGTGCAGCTGTGTCGCCTCGGATGAGACTGCTGTGAAAAGAGCAGTGTGAGGAGGGGCCTCCTCAGGATCTCGCCCTTTTGGCTCAGGCCCTTGCCCTTGCCTGAGCTCTGTGGTACCTGTGCCCATGCCTGGCCGTGTGCCTGCTAGTCCTTACCCCCAGCTGGCTTCCTAGCTTGGCCTAGGACCTGCCTCGTCACCACGAACTTGTCTGAGATCCCTGGACTATCAGCTGACCCTGGTTACTCTTGTCAGACCCGCTCTGCTCACCTTGCGTGGGGGCTTTGGGATGGGGACCTTGCTGGTGAGGCCACCGTCACCGCTGGCTCCGTGCTCACCTTCCCTGGTGGAGCAGCCAGCTCCTGCTGCTCCCTGACGCCAACCTGCTGCTACCAATGGGTGGCTATCACAGGCTGATTTATGTTATGTATATTACAAATTATAAACACATGTATAAGTTAAAATTGAACTTGTGTTGGCTGTTCAGTTCTCTGAACTAGTACCATGGAGCCTGTAAAGTGATTAAGGATGTGTCGCCTCAGCATTCATGAGGATAAGAAATAATGGATGATTTTCAGAGATTAGGCCTTTTGAACTGGTAAGTGTCTTATAGATGGCATACCTGCTCCCACTTGGTCCTCTAAAAAGAGAAAATGGATACATCAGTTCCAAGGGAATGTTATTCCTTATTTTGCAGACTGTGGCCTAGCTCAGTGCACAATTGTGAATGCCAATATATCAAATTCAGAAAAGTCAATTTGCATGGTTCCAAGGTCTTTAGGAGATTAACTGCCTGTTTGCTTAAAAACTTGACTCCAGTGACATTGCTGCTTACCATGTGTCATTACTTTTTTGGGGGGAGGCTTTGTCACTACTGCCATTGCCCAACAAATAGTACTTCTTTAATGTCAGAAGGCCAGGCACAGTAGAACTGGCTGTAAATGTTTGACAGTGGCAAGAGGGTGATTTTGTTGAGCTGAGTGAATGGTGATGCTGGTGACAAAAATGCATTTGGACACCAGCGTGGTCAGGGACATCAATTAGATTGAGCTAACAAACCCTGCACCTGTAGACCCAGAGGTATTTTCATATGGGGTGTTTCCAGGAGCCTGCTTGTTTACAGGGCTGATAAGGGCAACCAGAGAGAGTCCCTTCGTTCCTGGGGCTGGATCAAGGCAGGTGGGGAATTATGAGACGCCCTGCATACCTACTTCCAAGTGACACAGGATGTGAGTTTCTGAGGGGGGCTATAATGGTTTGAACAATTTTAATCAATTTGTAATTAGATTTCACTATACAACCATCAGTTAATTTGTCACAGGCTTTATGGGATTATAGGTTTAGTGAGATTTTTAAGTGTTAAATGACCATATGTTTTTACAGGCTTAATAAGGCTTTAGCTTTTAGGTGATTGTGACGTTTTGCAACTTTTTTAAAGCTTAGTAATCTGTTCCTTGGCTCTTCTGCATGTGCAGAACCCATGTAGAAACATATTTTAAAAACAAACCAAATCATTAACTATTCAATTAAAGCCAAGCCATTTTAAGCCTATTAGCTGCTTGTTCATCTACAGAGAAAACAACTCATGTGCAGTGTGAATTAAAATGACCTGTATGTTTATGTGCTCAGAACACCTAAAATAGTTATAGTGAAATTATGTGAGTCACAAATAAGATTATTGAAGGTCAGCCTCTTTGGTAATGGCTATCTGAAGAACTTTCCCGCTTCTTGCCCATCCCCAGATTTTAGCAGCTCCTATAACTGCTTGTATGAAGTGGCTTGAAGCTGAGTGTATGGATGCTGGTGCTCCAGAGCAGTGGCACTGGTATTGAACCTGGTAGAGAAGCTGCTATGAAACTGCATTTTCAAGCTCTTGGCCACAGACTGGTGAGTGATTTCACGAGCACAAGGTCCTGCTCCTAAGCCTCTGTCCTGCAAGGAACCTGCCCTGCGATTTCTGCCTGTGCATTCTGCATCCACATTGTGGAAAACTCATCCAAGGCCTGCTTGAATTTCCTCTATCGCTAAATACTCCTCCCTCTGTGCATGTCAGCAGCAGCTCTTGCTATTAGTGTCTACAGGCACATTATGTTAAGAACAGTTTAATAATGTTAGAATTTGGCCTGGGAAAACCTCTGTTACCAGTGCCGGTTCTAACTTTGTTTCAGGCCAGAGAAGTCCTGGAGAGCATAACAGTTGCCAAAATACCATAACGGAAAAAAGAACTAATATTTGAGGCCAGTGGGAATATTCCACCTCTCTGTGCCAAGGAGCCTGTGAAGGGAGTAGTGTATCAGCAAATGGAGAGGCTTAGTAAGTGACCAGCGCAGTCCTCGGGAGTTTGCCCCGTGCAGAATGTTACTGCTCTTGCTCTAATAAATAATGCTGACCAGCATTACTTATTAGGGAGGAGAAATGATAATGCAATGCTGCACTGGGGTGCAGATGCTTGCTACTGGAAGAATGGCTTCTCCCCTTCATCCTCTTATCTCAGCTATGTTCTGCAAAAAAATGAGGAAGGATAAGCAGTGTGGACATACAGCCTTATACAGCTCTGTTCTTGCAATAGTAACAGTCCTTCACTAGTTGGACATGTTTATCACTGTATCGGTGTGGCAATATGTGACTTTTGCATGGGGTGAGATGTTAACTAAAACTACAGCCCATAGTGAGGGAATGAGGAACCTCACATGTGATGAGATGAGAGGTCCTTGCCGAGTCTCACTCTTGCAGCTAGGACTGTCCCAACTTCTGCATGTCCTTGGCCGCTGCCTGAAGCTGAGCAATTGATACAGGGGCAGCTTTGAAGGTGGCAAAGGAGAACAAATGATTTGGGTTGAGACCGCAGCCTGTGTGCTGATACTTCTGACCCAGCTCTGAGAACTGAAATGCCTTTAGCTGGAATGGCCAGGGGGAGTGTATGGAGAAGCATGTTTCTGGAGGGGGTGAGAGAGATGTGGCTAAATTCTTGACCCTGGTACTCATGGACAGTCAATAATGAGCAGAGAGAAGGGAAGAGGGTTTTGGTACAATCTTTCTTTTAACTGATGCTAAATTGAATGGTTGTTCAGTAACATGATATAATAATATTTAAATAAATGTGGAGGACTAACCCCTTCACAGGGTGTAGGCAGACGCTTCTGTGTCTGATTCTCTGAATCCTGCACTTGGTCTTCCAACACTGAATTGCACTGTGCAATCTGGCTTTCTTCATGGGAGGGTCAAAATATGTTAAAATAACCTTTTAAAACAAAAAATAAATGTTGAGGCTTTGTTGAGGAGAAAGAAGCTGAAGGCAAGTTGTAGATGGGATTTTTTTTTTTTTTTGAGATAGATGGCTGGCTGGGGTCTGTGTTTTAGCTTAAACAAGGGTAATACAACTTGTGTAAGACTGTGACAGCAGAGCATATTTATCTAACTTTTATTATTATTATCTAGTTTTCTGGATTTCTAAACTTCTTCAACATATTTAGAATTCCTATTTCATTTTCACAAGACACTACATTTTGTGTTATGCATTTGGCTGTATTGCATGTGCAAGGGTTACAAAAAAGGCACTATATGTGCATTACTGCTGTACCTTTATATTTATCTACATGCCAAGATTAATCCAAGATGCGGTAATGTTTTGCCTTAGAGCAATTGTACCAATGAACCTTAACCCTGATCTTAAGAGACTTACTCTCTGTTCCTGTGACAGTTTGTTTATTCTTCACTTCAGGGCCTCTTTTGAGCTAAAACAGCCATTAAGAGCAAATTGTTCTGGACAGCTTTTCTGCTTCTGAGTAACAAAAACTGTATAACTTATTTTCATTTCTTCCTATACCTTTTCCAGGTGATTCCTGCAAACATAAATCCACTGTAGTATCCATCCAGCACTGGAATATTCTAAATGTGGAGAAATAATGTGACTCATTAACAGTGTGACCTTTCAGCATTCTCTATTTGTAAAAATTGCTGCGTGCAGGGGGCAAATCCCACTGTACTTTGTGCACTTAACATTGTGAATACAATGTGTACAATGTCCATATTGAAGCAAAAAATTATGTCCAGGTACTTTGTATATTTTCAGTTATTTGTGTAGGTTCTTGTGCTATGTGAGTGGCAGATAAAATTATAGCCATATTGTAAAAGAATGTTACATGTTGAGGGTTTAGTACTTGGATATATCTAAACCCCTGTAATTCAGTGGAAGGTGTAATGAAGTATTTGATTAATCCAATTAATCAACTTAAAAATTATTAGAAAGAATCAATAATGTCAAAAAGTGACTAAGAATATATCCCTATATTAAGCAGGAAATATTTTTTTTTACTTTGTTACGGACAAGTGTATAATCTCTGGAAGAGTGAAGGAATAGAAATGAAAAAGGATTTTTTTGCCTGTAGTATTGTGGGGATATCAAAGGAAAAATGAAGCCTGCTTCAGCTGCTGTTAATAAGATCTGGATAAAACCTAGGACTTCTTACAGCTCTCGTGAGGCACCACAGCTCTTGACTTTACTAATCAAGAATTACAACTGAATAATTATGAACTATATCTTTCTATTCACTAAAGAAGAAATAACTCCTGGGTAGATTTAACACGGTAAAACTTGCTTTATTAAACCTTTTTTAATTAACCAAATACCTTACATTATTTCGGGTCCTGCTATACTGTTTCTTCTTACAGGAGAACTACTGAAACAGAGACAAAGGTCAGTTTAGGAATACAAAACTATATATTTTACAATTGTATCTAAAATGAAAAGAAGTTAATCAGATAAAGGTATCAATCTTTATCAAGCTAAAATCTCAGGCTGACAGTGCAAATAGGTTTACAGTAGAATAATAAATAATTTACTGCCCTTTCAAAAACATTTTATTGAATTGCAGTTGCAATATAATTTACAAATTGCTGGAAGGGAGATAGAATTTTTTTGTTTGTTTGTTTGCATTTTCACAGATATTTTTCTTCTTTTGTTGCTGCCACAGAACAGAGACAGCAGTTATTTCTGTAGTATGGCAAGTATTCTTCCTTTCTATTTATGTAATCCTATAACTGAGACTTTGCACTGCTTAGAATGAAGAAAAAATATTACACATGTATAGATCCATACGTATACTGTTTATGCAATTACTGATTTTTTTTAATAGAAGTATTTGTACTATTAACTGTAATTGAGATTTTGGTCTTGTCCCTTCTATTTATTAGAAATTATGATCTAGTAAAGTATGAATAAATGAAAATCTGGTTTAGCGTTTCATATTGCATCTCATTAATTTTAAAGCTGCGTAATTGTAAACTCTATGGTAATAATTCTGAACAATCTGTTTATAGGCAGTTGAACAGATAGATTGAGGAGCTGAAGTGGAGTCTTACAGGACACTTAAGATATTCTGTGAACACTTTGTACTACATGCATTAATGGTAAATTTTGAGAAGTGTTATGTGTTGATAGATGCGATGAACAGAGCTGGAATGAGCTTCATTACAGCTGCTGCGGTTTGTAAATATGAGGGTTATGACAGCTTAGAGAAGCCGAAATCAAGGAATTCTTGCAGAATAAGCACCTGCTCATTGGCTGTGCTACTGAGAAAAATGAAACACTGAGAGAAATCTCAGATTGGTTTTTCAGTGTAAAATCTGCTTATGTTCAGGTATTATTGTCCTGTAGTGAGAATCTGAGGACCAAAACAGATTTTACAACATGAAGAAATCTTGTGTTGTCTGTATGATTTTACACAGAATGTGTACATTTCTCAGGTGGTGCTCAGTTAGCTGTAGTTTTCAGCAAAATTACGTAAGAATATAAATAATTCCAATAGTTCATGAAATATGAATAAAGGCCTATTCAATACTTTCTTTTTTTGAGGCTCATAGGAAACCTAAATTGAATGTTGCTGCTGAAGCTCTTTTGAAGTGATATTCTGTAAAGTTTTTAACATGCCATGTACTTGTGAATTAATTTGAAATAGTTTTCAATTCTTTCAGTGTTCCCTTACAATTAAAAATTTTGTCAAATGCCAGTCCTCAGTTCTGCAAAGTTTCTGAACAAGGGCTATTGCACTTGTCCTAAAATGATCAACCTCAGTGCTGGAAACATTTCAATTTTCTGCATTGCTGCTTCTTGTTATTACAGAAGGAAACAGTCCTCTGTAGCTGTTGGACAATATGTTTTGCCCCTAAGTAAAATTATAGAGATATTGTTACTTGCCTGTTTGACATCTACAAACAGAGAAAGCCAGGTGTGCTGCTGCTTGTAAGGCATCCTCAATTCCCTATGTGTCCACTCATGCAAGGCACTTTCCCTGCATCGTGTCATTGTGTACTGTGAATTTAAAAGGAGTGGAAAAGACAGAGTATGTCACATATGTTGATAAGACTCCTGCTGCCACAACATCTTTCTCGCCCCAAATTACAGCAGGCTACAGCAAGATCAGTTTGGCCCAAAAAAATGATAAAAACACAGAAAAGCTTTCAAACTAAGAGAGGTGAGAAACTCTGATTAAGATAATTATATACCTTAGATAAATAAGCTGTGCCAGGATGCATCTAGTCTTTTACAAAGTAATAGCAAATGTTGATAAGTTAGAGCAGGAATGGCTATTCACTTTATCTTACAAAACATGGTGAATAAGATATTAATGAAACTGAAATGTTTTGCCTGCAAAATTGAAAGGAAGTTTTTTTCATACAATGTGTATTTTCCTTGGGGAAATCAGTATTTCAGGATACTTTTTGATATCTAGAGTTTAGTGGGATCTAGAAAAGGAGCTGACAATGAAAAAAAACTAACAAAACAAAACTAAAACCCAAGCTTACTCAGATTTGACATACTGTTAAGTAAAGATTTAAGTATTTTAGATGAGATAAATTCTTATGCTACTGACTCACGGGGTCTAGAAGAATCTTCACCTGAGACAGATGTGACCTAACTACCTCTTGCAAAACTCCTTGAAGTTTTATGAAACAGCTGTGGCCAAGGACAAAGCTCTGCACCAGCTGAACCATGGGCCTGATCCAGCACAACAATTGTTACACCTCCACTCTGATGGCAGTAATTCCCCCATGGTGTAGAATGAGGTCCTTGCAGTGCCCTGGCACCTACTAGTTTTAGGGGGAATGGGCGTGTGTGCAAAGAGGGCAGTTTCCTAGGTAGTACCAGGTAAGAGAAGTCCAGCTCAACCTCCTACATTGCCCTAGCTTGTAGAAGCACCAAGTGTTAAAAACTGCTACTGCAGTTTTGGAGACATAAATGTTGTTCGAGTAAGTCCACCAGGTACACAGGTTGTGCTGACTCCTGCATAGGTGGTGAGGAGCAGGAGCTTCCATTCCTCCTGCCAGGAGGCCTGTGTCCCTCCGCAGAGACAGGGCATTGCCAGGTACCTCTTGCCATAGTTACTGCTTAGGACTGGGGAAAGGGAGTATAGGGCCACCTTCTGCTAACCTCCACCATGGTGGTCTGTAAGACTCCAGGTGTGCCTTTTCTTTCCTTGTCTTGTAATGAACATATTCTTACGATGACCTTGTCTGGTCAGCAAACCTTGGTGACATACACAGTTGATGCTTCCAGGCACACTCTAGTGTCTTTTTGCTGGTAAAAAATGCTGATTGACATCCTAATGAAAATCTAATTGATGCAATCAAATTGTCTCTTGTTGATCCTGAAGTGCATGTGGTGACAAATCTCTTCTGTGGTGACACACGCTGTAAACAGTTTATTTTCATGTGTAAAGGAAATATGTCACCTCCAATGTGACCCTGCTTTACATCAAAGACACACTGTTGAGAGTTTCGTCTGAAAATTAAGAACCAGCATGAAGACCAAATGTTTATTTTAATTTATACAAATAATTTCTATTAAACAGCTGCTATGAATGAGACTATCTGAAAATGAAACCTTGGAAGCGCTTTATAGTAAATGAGGTATTCAGCATCTTAACATTTACTGACGAAATATAATTAATCTTATACTATGCTATTTACTGTGAAAGCTGGATGCCCTTAAACATATAGTCTCCTCGACATATATGAGCTGCCCAACTTGGATGCTTTTTCATTCTCTCATTTGGCAGTGAATTTCATACATTCTAAGTGAAAACTCCCATCTTTTCTCATTACTGTTGCATGTCTAAATTCAAATATCTCTCTTATAATGCTGGGTGTGGTTTTACTGGCTTTATCATTGGCATTTCCAATAGTTTTGTGGTGGTGATTTGGAACCTAAATAGTAAAAACATCCCCTCTCTAAAGTAATGGCAACATCTTAAGAAACTGAGTCTGATACTACAAAATTAGGCCCCTTTTACCACCTTTGCCCCTCCCTGCCTCCAGGACTGAAATTGGCTTAGCCACAACTAGTTCAGTAGAGAAGTTTGTTTACAGTATTATGCAAGGGGCTTTTATTCTGCATATGTTACAAATAATAGCTTTGGACTAATAGGAAGATCCTAGAACATTAGTCTGACATCTGTAAGTCATTATTGGAAGTTACATTCCTGGTTGAAGGATCTCTCCAACTCTCCCCTCCTCCCCTTCTCCCAGATCTCTGCTGGAAAAAACAGCCAGGCCCTGTATGTTTGAAGAAACTGGTTCTTATATCTCTTATAGTAGCTATGCGGCTAATCCTTACGGTAGAAGTCCGATCTCTCTCCTGTGTATCAACAATGGCTTAACTACATGAAAATTACTGCGATAATAGAAAACCCCCGAACTTTTGGGAGAGGAAATTGCCTGGTGAACATTTGTCTAAATGCTAAAGTTTGCAGGCTCTTTAATCTGAAGTGGCCTGATTCAGTCACTCTTAGTTGTGTCAGATAATGTGTGAATTTTCCCAATAAGCAGAGCTACCAGGACTGGGGCCTTGGCTGAGTAATGCAGTGTCCTACAAGGAACAAAATGCAGCATCCTACAAAATAGTATGTACTTTTTTCTTCGCTTATTTTGGCCTGAGTCTCATCTTTGTTTGAGTCTTGGTCTTTGGCTAGTATTTGTTTGCTAGTACCACTAGGAGATCTGAACTAATGTAAACTGAAATAGCGAGGGGTTCCAACTTGCATCTCTCCAGGCAGATGACCTCATTACAGATTTAGTCAACAGAACTTGGACACTCAAGCAATTTCATTAACCCTGAGGGGAACAACTTATTAACTTATTGGTAAACACATCAGTAATCGGTTGAACTGGGGCTTGACAAAGATGTGCATTATGGATAAAGTTGCCTACAAACTTCACTGGCAAAGATGGGTAAGATAATACCCTAAATCAGAGTACCAGAATAATCCATGCACTGTTCCAGCATGCATGCAGAACAAACATATGTTGGTACTAAAAGTAGTAAAGTAAAACCACTTTGTAAAAGTTGGGTTGTTTTTGGGGTTTTTTTTTGACGTATAGTATACAGAAAAGGGAAAGAGCAATGTAGTTAGATATTATAATGAAAATGTTTTGTGAAATTTCTCAAATTAGCTGACAATTTTTGTAAACTCTTTTGTCAGATCCATAAATCAGATGCTATTTTTTTTTAAATGGAAAGATATTTAAGTTTAATCTGACCAGTTTTAGTGTACACAGAAAACGTGTGGTAGGTAAGTGTGAAAAGCTTGCAGACAAATGCGCAATTGATTGCTTCTCTTTTCATACATGCTAACTTTAAAATTGAAGTGATACATTTCTACAGTATATAGTTGGTCAAAATAGAATTAAAAAACAAATAACTTTGAAAGTTTTCAATATAATGCTTATTCTTTTGAACATGTTACAAGGACTGTAAGCAGAAAAAGGGTTGAACTAAAAAAATCTTGCTCACATTTACATAGCTAACTTAACAGTGGGCTTGTATAACGCTTTCTTTTCTAGTGTGTGATAAGCCCCATGTGCAATATCTGTATTTGTTGGCAGATGGAAGATGGGAGCAGAGGGAGGTGTTTCTCATTTAAATGGATCTGTTTTCTTTTTCTTAATAATAACCAAGAAATAAGGTATCCTTTTAGTGTGCTTGCCTATATGTACTTTGTTGCTTAAAATTGCCCTGCGCATATTAATAGTATAGCACAGCATTCAAATAATATCATTTGTGGAGGGTGTGGGAGCAAAGACCTTGTAGTTGGGTTTGGGAATATCTACCATGGGAAATCTCTTATGAAATAGCTGTTACTTCGTGCAGTGTGGTCCATTCCAAATGCTAACCATTTACTCTTCAGATATTTTTTCCTGAGCCTTGCAGATAAGGTATCTCTGTGGAGATTGATTTAGCTGCACTCACCAGAGGTGGGGAAATCACCCCACCTTTCTTTCAATTTGGTGATAGTATATTAATGAGGGGAGTGTTAGTCTCTGGAGTTTCCTCCCACCCTTTAACACATCAGATTCATATTAGCAATATTTATTATCTAGAAGGGTGACTCAGTGTCAGCTGTTTTCAATTTTTGCTTATAGCACCCTGGAGAAAAATGTATATCTAAGTAACAATTTACATTTTCATTTCTATACTTTATTGCAGTGGAGCTGGTCACAATACCATAGTAACAGTTGCTTTGCAGCTTCACTTTTGACAGCATTTGATTCTTTGCCATAGTGGAGGTGGTTAAAAGGCTTGCTCATGGTAAGAACTGGTAAACCTGCAATTCTGAATAATGAAGTGCTATTATTCTGTTGAAAAAAATTAGGCAAGAAACATTTGTCTTAATTTATAGAACGCCAAATATTTACAAAAATAAGTAAAAAAAAATTCAGTGCATTATTTTGCTTCAGGACTTGCTTCATACATAATGTGTATGCATATTATATTCAACAGCATGTGCAATGTGTAAAGACAATTTTACAACTTCTACAGCTGTTCACCACATGTGGCTGCATGGGGAAACCAACTATGAGCTAAGGATGGTCCCCAGCTTATGCCCCTATGAGAGATGTATATGGTTACAGTAAAAAATGTACACATAGGCGTTGTTAATAAAATGCTAATAGTTACCAAGGACTAAGTTTTGAGTAGTACCACAAACCTGTATTTCAAAAACTACATGTAGAACAAGAAAATTCAACTAAACTGCTGAATATGTTGGTTTGGACTTTTTTTACCCACAGAAAATCAACAAATACAAAAAACCCAACATGGGCTTTAGTTTTACTACTTAGGATAGGAATTACTCTCAAACATTAACTGCATTTCTTGTAATTGGAAAAGAGAGCAACTCAGTCATATGTTTTGTCTGTCTTTTTGCTAAGTTGACCTAACAGATGCTAACTTAGCCTTTCTGCTGGATGGATGGTTTCATTTCTTGCTATCATGCTTTTGTACATAAAAGGTAAAAGAAAGTATATTGCATCAGAGAAAACACTCTTGGTTTTGGTTAAAAAAAAAAACCCCAAAGTGTTCTCATACCTATGCTAAATAAATCTGTTTTATCATGAATGTATGTGGGATTTATCATGCACCCATTAAGAAACTACCTTTGTAATCCCTTCTGCATTAAAGAGAATTTGCTACCTTTTAGATTTCTAACATTGAAAATTTGGACCCAAAGAATTCAGCTGCTTTCTCTTCAGGGATCTGAACTCTATTCCATACAATGAAATAGGACTGTGTTGAATATTTTTACCTTGAAGAAGTAAAAGCATTTAAGAAATAGAGGTAAGCACAAGACAGTATCTCCTCTGGTATATATGCCTCACACATACATGTATGGATACGTAAGGTTCCAAGTGTAATGCAAGAGTCATTTGTGTTTTGTTTGAGAGGAGAAAGAGGACTGGGGAGAAGGATTCTACAATCCCTTCATGGACAGTCAGTGAAATTGTCCCTAGCAGAGGGCCAGTACAAAGCCTGGAAGCCACATGGAGTCAAAACAGGAATGAAGAAGGGCAGAGCAGTACATGAAAGCTGTTTCTCTGCATTGGCATAGATTTCAACCCGTAGAAGCAGAGATCTAAAAATGTTTTGTGAATTTGAATTCACTTTGAGTGTGAACATCTCAGAATAGTATCAGATGCATCTATTTGGCAGGCAGCAAGTGTTAGTGCTGTCAGTGCCCTGCAGTATCTTGTCTGCAAGTTTCTCTGGCCCATGTGGGTCCCTGTAGAGCAGTTAGACTAAAATTGTGTCCTGTGAGGTATTGGGATAATAGGAAATGCCTATTTCAGCATTTTAGGTTAGATCAGGAGCAGGCTTTGGAAATGAACCTCCTGGCCATTCCCACATGTGGGGCTTTGGTTCGCAAGACGGTTTGCAATCTCAGAGTACACAAATGGGATTCCTCCTGGGTGAAATTAAACTGTGACCCAGGACCTAACATGCTCCAACAACTAATGGACGTGCAGTCCACACTGGAATTGGTTGGAAACCTCCCCATAAACTGTTTGTATTGTAGACATCAGACCCTCAACACATACGGTTTTGTTCTGTAGACCCCTTCCTGTTGTACTGCGCTAGTTGTTAATAGACAGATAGCCACAGTCTGATCATTAACACGTCTTGTTCTTTTTAAAAATGATTATGGGAATCTGTTCTTGTATCTCCTATTCCTTCTGGAATTAATTACTGTTCATTAACAAAGTGGTTGGTCTATTTCATGGGAGAAACAGGATGAGACAGATGGAGGCCAGCCAATGTTCTTTAGCATGAGGCCTTTCTCACCCTCATAGTGATAATTTTGTGGCTCACACATTAGGAACAATTTTAAATATAGTTAACTATTCTGCTTCTGTTGCTTCTTTATATCTACATATGTAGATATCTAAGTAACATGAAAAAATGTGTTCTCTTTATCTGTGAGATAACAAAGAGCTCTCTGGTTTATAGATTTTCTTCTCTGTCTGTATGTACTTGGATGGATCAGTATGTTTTCTAGAGTAGGTTAATGTTATCCTTCCATGTTTTAAAAAGAGTATGTTGTGTAGAAATGGGTTTGTGTTTTGTTTTGTTTTTTTTTTTCTTTTCTCACTCCCCTCCCCCAAGAGCAATTGAATGAAACAAATGCAGTATCAAAAAGAAAATGCAAGCACATGATGTTTCTTTTATAGTAATTTTGGTCTGTTACACCCTATGCAAGTTGAATTTTTTAGGTACATTTTGGCTAGTTCAGAAAAGCATGCATTTTTCAGTATGAGCTTTGAAACCTCCTGCAGACCTATATTGCTATGGTGGACACCTACCATGCCAGGCTGTAAATACCTCAGAAAAAAGATTTTTGGTGCAGATGGAGCTCCCAGTCCTCGAGATAAAATTAATCCTTAAGGCAACAGCAAAATTGAAAGACCTGAATAGCAAATTCATATGTGGATACGGAAATTTATGATCTCTGCTAAAAGTATAACTTGCCTTTGATTGTTTCTTTTTGTCCATGGCTTTCAACAGCACTGAGTGTGGAATTTTGTTGTTTGTCTGATATACTTCAGATGGCTCAACAGATGCACAGTTCACATGTGGCGAGTGTAAGCAACCTGTTTTGTACAAAAGGTTCTCAGCCCTGTGATATAGCAGGGCCTGGATTGTCCTTGCTTTTAGGCAATTTCCATGTGATAACACTGGGGCCACTGGCTCTGATGTACTACGTTTGCTGATGTCCTTCAGCTCATTATCGCCTTCATATTTGACAGTGTCAGTTCTGTGGAACAAATAATTCAGAAATACATAAAATTTTTGTTAAATTGTGCAAGGCAGGGCATGTTGGTGGGTTACAAGAAGCAGCTGTGATAATTACCAAGGCTTGTGTTTGGGCCCTTAGTGAGGAATATTAATGAAAATACAGCTAGTTGAATATACTCTGGACTGCTTTGCGAATAGATCTTTCACATTTTTTGTCTTTGGATGTGTGCTATGATTGCTATTGTCAGTCAGTTTGTTTCAAGGTGCTTTCAGCTGCTTTCAGCTTATTTGCATGGACTTCCATGTTGAAAGATTGTCTTTCTCCACAAGCCCCATTCTCACTAGTGCAATCAAGGGACCCAAGACCTGGATAGACCAATCTTTTCTCTCAAGGTTTGGTAAAGCAGCAGATAGGTTAGGTTGTTTTACCTCCTCCCTCTCTTTTCTCAAGACCTCTCTTGATCTTTTGTGTAGGAAAAAGAAACTTGCATTTGGCTTTTTTAATGTGTGAATGGCAACAAAGAATGGATTTTGATAGCAATACACACACACCTACACTAAATAATTGATACTTTATGAATCAACGTATGACATGAAAGTCTTCCAGCAGTAAATTATGTGTCAAATTTAAGCGTAAACCCTTCAAATATTATATGTATGCACTTGTCTTATATATCCACTCAGACTTAATGGAGGACAGTTAAGATTGATAGGTCATATTCCCTGGCACATGTATTATTGTAATTCCAAGGATGATGAACTAACACATGGGAAAAACAAATATCCAACATTAGGCACTAATCAGTAGCAGTCTAAAGCAAAATGAGGAATGTAACGTATTACAGATCACTTGGAGGGATGAAATTGAGATCCAATGCTTGCAAAAAGACTCTAACTCTTATACACAAAGACAAAAGAATATGTCCTCTGAAATAGTTTAACACTGCACAGTATATGTGAAGGAAAAACTTTTACATTAATTCATAATTCCAGCCAGATCTAAACTCTAAGTCACATAGGAAAGTATAAAATTAAGCACTTTTACACATTTCTTTTGTAGTAGTATTGGTAATTTCCATTACAAAAGAAAAATAAAGGTGTGTTCTCCAGGAGCAGTTCTAAACATGAGCACAGAGCAGCAGTGCAGAATTCCTTCCTTGAACTTTCGGAGTTCAAACAAGAGATAAATTAGAGCCTGGGTGATACATCACGCAGTGATTCCCAAATCCAGAAATTTTGCCACAGGTTGGTATTTAAGTTCATATAGCTAGTAGGTTTAAATGGGTGACTTTTCCTTGTGGGGGAGCAATTTTGGAAACAAACTGTATACTAAAGAGAGACTCATTTTATGGTTCCCCTTTAAAAGTGATTACCTAAATTGGGCTCCAAAAATATCATACTGTATCATCTTATAAACATCTAGTGACCTCCTCATCCTCAAGCCCCTTTGCAAACAGACTGATAATAAAATGGTAGCTTTATATAAAATAAGGACGTGCAACTTCTGTTTTATTGGTTGGTTGTTTTTTTCTATTTTTGTGTTGGTTTTGGTTTTGTGGTTTTTTTTTTTTTTAATTCACATGAAATTTTCTAATTTTACTGGGACTTACAGCAAGATTCTAAACATCTAGCCAATTTTGTTTTGGGACAGAAATATCACTTAAGCAGTCTTATTTCAGGCATTTTTACTGTGCTGGATGAAATTTACCTTATGAAAGATAATGACTATGTACCTAGCTGCTTGATTTTTGGCTCTGCTTCATCTGTGAGGCAGACTGTACTTGAGTTTCCTTCCATTTCTGTGTCATGACCCAGTGGATTGTGTCCTTGCAATCAAATCAGATTGGGAAGGGAGGAAAAAGAGAAAAAGAAATCAACAAAAGATCAAAAGAGCTAAGAGAAAATATCCAAGCCACATAACTAATACAATGTGTCAAACTTCAACGCTCAATTACTTTGTCTTGCATTCCTTTCTTTCACTTACCTTTGCTAACTGAAGTTGTTGGGTCTCTATGCAGCAGCTTTGTCGTGATGTTTTTCAGTGAAACATTTGCCACACTGTGGATATTATATAAATAAAACCCAATAAAATAATTAGGCCATTGTATACACGAGAAGATTTTAGCCTGTGATATTTACATCTTGGCTGCAAAGAATTCCACCCATAATATGGTCTTGAAACCACAACCGTGCAGTATAAAGTTCAAAACAGAATACAGCAGTTTGGGACCTGATCCTGCAAACCACATGTGCAATTTTAGTCATATGTGTAATTCCATATTTTAAGTATTAACAGGGGTGAATATGAGTTATTTAATATGTGGGCTTGAATCTGAAAGTATGTGTATATGTTATTTATGAAATAATTTTTATATGACTAAGTTCTAGGTGTGTTATGATCAAATGTAAAGAGAATTGTCCAGAACTGAAGAGTTTAAAGTCACCTATTAACTTCTACCTATTTGATTAGATTTTGGATTGAGCTCTAAACAGACAACATGCAATATGAGGAATGGGATCCAGCCAGAAAGAAGTGATTGAGCAGTGAAGGTATGCTAGTTTCACATTTTTCTTGTTTGATCTTTTGTTGATTTTTCCCTTCTCTCATACAATCTCCCTCTCTTTCCTCCCTCTTCTGGTCTGTTGTGTTTGCACTTGTTAGGTTGAGGACCTATAAACATCTTATCAGAAAAATGTTGGAAGGAAGGTAAGGGGCATATCAGAGTCAGTAAAAGAGGAGTGCTGGGTATAGGGGAGCCTGTGCAAGGCATGCAGGTAAGAATGGGAGGCACAAAGGGGATGGTTAGTCATGCTGGAGGGTTTTGGTCTTTTTCCTTCCTTTTTTTAATCTGAAGTCTTTAAGAATGTGTTATTTGAATTGGATATGTAGCATCAGTTTTGAGTTCAAAACCCATGGTACCTTCCAGGATCGGGTCGTATATGACTTGTCTGTGTTTGGAATTACTCCAGATTTGCTGCTGCACTTGAAATTCATTCCCTGCCTCAATCCAAAGTAATTTTCAAGTGTAGACAAGCCTAACAGTTCAACACTAACATTTACTTACCTTTGGCAAAAGTTTTAGGTGTTCAAGGAATGCAGGATCATTCAGTAAGGAATGTAGAATTTTACCTCATTATTTTGTATTAATGAGTTATTTCCTAAGAAGCTTTTAATGGCTTAATTTTATCAACTGAACCTTCCTATTAAAGGTTGCATGGGTAGAGTCATATAACTGTAATGATGAAGTTATTGCAGCGTAACAACCCATACCTAGTCAGCAGCCTACAGTTAAGGCTTTTAGACCTTTCCTTTCCCTGCCTCCAGCTGCACAATAAAACACTTCATCTTAAAACACAAAGTTAATTTTAAATAATAGCATTTTACAGCAGAGAGGGACAGAATGGGCGACCTGGACAATAACTGCACTCATCTAAACATACTCCTTGTGCTTGATCCCAGTTCCAAACCAGCCTTATGTAAAAGATGTACTTGCAAGATGCCTACTCATCCATTCCTTTTTTGACATTTAGCAAATTAGGATATTTACTCTCTTGTGGACTTTCAAAACTACCAATGCTTCTCTAGTATTTCAAGAGCATGGCTGCTGGCCTGTTTTCTGGATCTAGGGTTACAGAACCTGTGTTGACTTAATGTAGAATAGAACATGATAGATAAATTTAAAAGCAAATGGTCAAGCAGTTCTTAGAACAGTGTGGTCCTTCCTATCTCTGGGGGTTTGTTGTTGTTGTTGTTTGGTTGTTTGTTTTTTTTTTAAATGCTATAGGAGGTGGGACAATCTTTTAGCCTTGAAAAGATTCTAGACACTGTATAAAGTAAGACAGAGTTTTGTGAGAATTAGTCCTTACTAATGTCTGAGAATAATTTCTGTGATCTTGAAATACTTTATGACAAGAAAACATTTTCATACTAAGTTGCTCATTTATGGAAGTCTGTGCTTTCAGGATTAGAGTCTCCAAGTCAATTTGAGAATAAACATTTTGTAGAGCTATTGTACCCTCCATTTCTTTTGGTGGGTGAAGTACTTTTAAATAGTGCTATAAATAGGCAAGTGATCATCTGATGCCTACATCCTGCAGTAACTATTTAAAGCCCACTTGTACTTGTGGCAGCGGATTCATCGTAAGAATATGTTCATTAGCAGAATTTATATTCAATGCCATACCAACTACAGCACGTAGTCCCTAGCTCCGTGTTTAGTCCCAAGGCCCCAGTCTAGCGTCATTACAGAAGGCAGAGAGGATTCTGTGTTTCTTAAAACTGTGGAAATTACCCAGGCAATAATGTTTTTAGTATGGTAAGGTTTTGAGAACAAGTGAACTTTAATTCTGCTGTTAAACTCAAATCTATTAAAAAAAAATGTTAGTTTATGTGAAATTTGATTTCACAAGTTGAACGCTGTGGCTTTGGTTCAATAAAACAGCATCGGTTAAGTATAAATAACGCTATGTGATCTTCAGTAGTGTCTGCTTAAAATTATGTGCTTGAAGTTTTTTGTTGAATCAGTGGTAAATGTGCTAAGCTGAGCTCCTTAGTGGATATCTGGTATGTTGGGCACTCAAGAATGTGCCTGATGCCAAGGCTGTTGGGCTCACATAAACCCAGAGTAACATGGGATGTGTCTGTACCTTATAACAGAGCGTGATGTGAAGACCTTTGGCTTAGGGCTGATGAAGGCGGGTATATGTATGCCACTCATTACTGTAAAGATCTAAAATAATAAGAAGAAAGGGTGAGAGTTGGGGTTGTTCAGACTGGACAAGAGGAGGCTCTGGGGTGAGCTTATTGCAGCCTTTCAATACTTAAAGGGGGCTTATAAGAAAGATGGGGACAAACTTTTTAGCAGGGCCTGTAGCGATAGGACAAGGGGTAACGGTTTTAAACTAAAAGAGGGTAGATTCAGACTAGACATGAGGAAGAAATTTTTTTACCATGAGAGTGGTGAAACACTGGAACAGGTTGCCCAGAGAGGTGGTAGATGCCCCATCACTGGAAGTGTTCAAGGTCAGGTTGGACAGGGTTGAAGATGTGGTTGAAGATGTCCCTGCTCATTGCAGGGGGTTTGGACTAGATGACTTTTAAAGGTCCCTTCCAACCCAAACTATTCGATGATTCTATGATTATAGAATGGTATCCAAATTAATAAGCCCTATCCCTGGGAAGGATTAGTTAGTTGAGGTTGGATGACATTTTAGTGGATTGATACTGCTTCTGGCTTGGGTGATGTGAACTCAGCTGACTCTTCGGTGCAGGTTACAGCTTTATGACCATAATGTGAAGTTAGTAATTGCAGCTGGCCCTTAATTTTGTGTGACTAGTAAATGAGTAGTTGTTATCCACAGAAGTATCCCTACTGAATTTCATGGGCCTGTGCAAATAAAAGCGTTGGTGCTAATGACTCAGAATCCATGCTGTTTAAAAAAAAAAAAAAAAAAAAGGAAAGGAGGAAAAAAAAAAAATTTAAAACTGCCAAGTGATGTTAATAGTTTTAACTTGGTTCATATTTTGTAAGATGAGAATTGATATTTACTTAGGCTTAATTCTGTAGCACTCTGAAAACCTCTAAACCTCTTGCAGAAGAAGTGAACTGTCACAGCTTTCATACATCTTAGTGAGGACAATACATTAAATTGCTGGGTTGGGCCAATGCCTGCTAAGTGAAATAATCCTGCCCTGGACAAGAAGTTAATCCCTAGATCAGCAAATACTTAAAAAGTAAGTAAAAATGTAAATTATGTATATAATTTTATTCTACAGCTGCAAAGATTGAACACTACAGCTAAGATTACTGGAATTTTCCTTGGTTTTAATAGGAAATGAGGTGTTTTCTGTTTATTCTGCCATGAAATGTAAAAAAAAAAAAAGAAAAAAATTCCCAAAGCCAACTGTATAACATTATGTTCCTGGGTGACATGCACCTAGTTGTACTTTTATGTGGCAATTTTTCATGTCTTCATATACATGAACTTCATATACATCAACTCTCATCTGAGTTACATATTAGTTTATAACTAAAAATCAGTCTTGAGCATGTCTTGGAAAGTCTTGAACTTTTTCAGACACCAGGGGAAATAGAGTAAAGTCTGAACTATGGTCAAGGATGCTCAGTAGCTAACAGAGTTGGCTCCAAGGACAAAAATCAGTTCTTAACCAACATCAGTGAAAATGGTGAAAATAATTTGGCTGGGGCCAGACCTGCGTACAAAGAATTTGATTTTGCCAAGACTTGTGCACACATTTGACTTCGCAAACTTGAAGAGCTTTCATAGCTGCTCATTTGAGTGAACCTAATCTGTTTAGTTTAATCTTTGCGGGATTGGGACCTAAAAGAGTATTTAAAAATAATTGGTTTGCTGAAGTTTCAATCCCATTTTTAATCAGCGCTCTGGAATTTCAGCTAGCGGAAATATAGCAGACACACAATATGCATTGAAATACATACGTTGCATTTAGTGCTGTAGAATATTAATTTTCTTCTTTGTTGAAGGGACTTCCCCCACCTCCACATCTCTCTTGCAAAGATTTTACATCCTACATATAGACTGAGAGTGATGAGAGGAGTAAGTCATGCTCCAACATGTGCAACTTTTCAAACACTAAAAATAAATAAAAAATTGTGTAAGTGAGCTTAGGCTGCCAACAAGCAGTCTGAACTTGTGTTTTACTTGTTTCTGCAGGTATTATAAGGCTGTTCACGAAAATATTTAATGCAGACTAAATGCTTATTATATAGCAACCTTTGATTTGCTTGCTAGAGGTCTCATATACAGATAATGTAGAAGTTTTGAGGCCTAGTCTTTGGGGGTGCTCAGCACTTCCCAGGACCCAGCCATTTACTGATGTATGGTATGTGCAGCAGAACTGTACGAGTAAGACTTGTCCAAATAGGTGGAGCTCCAAATTAAGTGTAAGTGGCAATGGATTATCCCAGGTTGCAAATCGGCATTTCAAGAGTGGCTAAAATTGCATCTGAACTCTCTTAACAGACGTCTTGGGTAGATGGAAGAACTCGGCATTCATTGACAATTTGGGGACAAACGGCCTGATGGTTAATGAAGTCAAACAGTGCTATAAAACAACTGCAGTAAGAAAGCAGATTAAACTAGTAAAATTTTGTTGAAACATTGTGAAACTCCTCTGCATTTCTCTGTATCTCTGCATGGTCTCCACACCTATACAGGAATATTTGCTTATTTGGATAATGATGGGATTAGGGCTCAATTTTGCAACGGGAGCTTTGCTGTATTAATGTTTTGCAAAGTGCCAGTAGTGCTAAGAGTTACCCTGACTTCTAAAGGATGTATAGGTGATGAGAACAGTAGAGCAGCACAAACCCGTCCTTGTCGTCCTAAGACACTGCGTCGGAAACTAATTCTCAGCTCATCCTTGCTGAAGGAGAAAACTACTGTCGAGCTGGGCCATGGGTGGAAAGGCCTCCTCACCCACGATGCGGCTCCCTCAATGACAGTTTGCTCCAAAATTCAGTAGTCTTGACGTTGCCGAAAACGGGAGTTGTGACAAGCTTAAAAGCGTGTTCTGTACTGAAGGACACCTTCTGTTATCTTCTACCGTCAAGTGGCAAACGCTGCCTGGTCTGGACTATTTTGCTCCGCGCACACGGTGTCACCGTGCGGCGTTGACCGAAACTCACTCAGACTTCGGCTTTCGGGTGCCATTACCGCGCTTCCCAAGAAAGCGCGCTGCGGTCGCTGCGCTGAGGGGGCGGCCCCGGCCTCGCTCCCTCCCGGGGCGGCTGCAGCGGCCGCGCCGGCAGCCGAGCGGGGCTCGGGAGGTCTTCGACATCGGCCCGGGGGGACGCTGCCCTCGGACCGCGTAGGCGCAGAGCTGCTAGCGCCTACCGCCTGCTACGGTGAGCGCCCGGCATCGCGTACGCGTTCCAAACGCGATTAGCGGGCGTGATACGCCAACCGCTCAGCGTATTTCTCTACGCAGAGCGCTTAGAGCGGTCGCCAACGAAGGCCGGGGAGGGCGCCGCTCTCCGGCGCTGCCGCGTGCGGGGTCTATCGCCGTTGTGCCCCCTGGCCCCCATTCGCGGCCGTGGGGGTTTGAGCCGCGCGGGGTGCGGCCGGCCTGCGTTCGTGGCCGGCCCCCGTTCGTGGCCGGCCCGACCGTCACGCTGCCCCCGCGGGAGGGATGCGTGCGTGCGGATGTCTGTGTGTGCGCTCAGGTGCGGGCCGGGGGCGCGCGGGGCCCGGGCCGCGCGCGCGCGGCGGCAGCAGCGGGCGCGAGGGGCGGGCGCGGGCGGCCGTCACGGCGCCGTCCCCGCCCCGCGCCCAATGGTGGCGCGGCGCCGCCCGCCGCCCGCCCGCCCCGCCCCGCCGTGTGCGCGGCGCTGCCGCGCCATGGGGTTACTCGCGGGCTGGGGGCCGGGCGGGCGGCTGCGCGCCTCCTACTCCCGCGCACCGCGGGCCGGGCAGTAGTGGCCGGCGCTGGGCGGCCTCGCCGAGGGCTGCCCTCCCCTCTCCTCCCGTCCCGTCCCGTCCCCTCCCGGCCGGCCGGCGCCGCGGCGCCCATGGCGTAGCCGCGCTGCTGTGCGCCTGCCCCCGCGGGACGCGGCGTGGACCGACCTCCTGCCGGGTAGGTGCGGCGGCCGCGACCCCCGCGCCGTCGGCGGGCGGCCCGGGCCGGGCGGAGGCGCCGGGCGCCCCGCGGGGGCGCGCCGGCCGTTGGGGCGGTCGCGGGGCGTGCGCCCCGCGGCGCGTCAGCCTGCGCGGGGCTGAGCGGGGGGCAGCAGCGGGCGGCGGCGCTGGGCGCGGCGGCAGGGCCCCCGGAGGGTCCCGGGGGGGGGGGTGGGCCGCCGGCCTCCGCGGAGCTGCCGGGCTCAGGGGTGCGGGACCTGCGAGGGGGTGGGACGGGCAGTGTCCGCGCGTGGGCGGTGAGGCGCGCTGGCAGCGGCTCGCCGGTCCGGACCGTGCAAACGTGCAGGCTCCGTGCGAGAATTCAGTGGAGAGGCGTGAGGTGGGCTTCCGGCGGGTAGAAGCCGCAGGTGTCCCGAGGAAGATCATTTGCGCCAGGCCGGCTGGTACCTGCTGGGCGAGTTCCTCATGGGCACCGAGCGAAATCCTTTACAGATGCTAACGCTGCTGTGCCTGTGGGGGTCATCGTACCCGCAAGGAGGCCAGCTGGGAACTTAGTAATATACTAGCAGAGCGTACATTCAGCGTGTGCGAGGAAAACGCGAAGGCCCCTGTCATGTCGCTTTGTTACAGTTTCACTGGGGAGTTGTTGACCTGTGGGATTTACCCTTGCGGGTTTTACAGGGGATGTGCTGGAGTCGACGGGCTGCAGCCTTCTGAGTTCGTCTCTCCTAGCAATAACAATAATATGCCGTTAAAGTTAGATGTAAATTAAGTAACTTTTCCAACTTTCCCCAGTTTCGGATGCACTTGTAGTTCCAAAGTTATTGTCGTTGAAGTCAAACAGTATGGGAGATGATACTTCTTGTCCTTTTCAAAAGAAAGGACTTCAGGTGTAGCTGTGTGTGTGGTTACGCCTTTTCCACTTGCTGTGGATGTAACCAGATGTAAATCTACTTATCTCAGTTGTGTTAAGCTCTAGCTGTTATAATTTAATTGCCATCATTAATTATTTCCTTCTCAAACGTATGATCATCAGCCCAGTCCAGTTTTGACAGAAACCTCTTGACAGGGTTTGTAACCAGTTAGAGACTGGGATGAACAAGTGCCATGGTTTCGTTCTAAGAAAGAAATTTTCCTGGTTGGGTCTGTATTTACCCCAAAATAAGTATTTATTTACTTTTTTTGGATGAGGCCAAGCAGGCTGATAGTAGACCTCCTCTGGAGAGAAAACCCAAAGTAAGAGAGCCACCTGCTCTACTATTAGGTTTGGCTCATAGTGACTTGGAGCACTGTTGCTATCATAGTCTCACACGGGGAAGACTTTAAAACTACACGTGTAAATACAACTTCTTCCAAAGACAAAATCTGTTTGTTTATCACTTGCTAGGAATACTTTATTTCCCTTACAGTCCGTGTTTTTTTCCATGGATGCCAGGGACAACATGAGTTGGTAGCTGTGTTTTAATTAGCCCTGCACAGGTGTCCTGTCAAAGTATTTCTAACAAGAGTGTTAGCAAAATGTTAATGGAAGATGCTTATTCTTTTGAAGAGCTCCAGTTTAACCCATGGAAGCTTACAGGTCTTCAATTCTAGCTGAGGAGGAGCTGCTCTTGTTAGGAGGCAGACCTGGGCCGACACCAACTGCTGCCGCCGGTGCTCGGCATTCCCGGCTAGCTGGGGGAGGAAGGGAGGGACGGGTGTTGGAGGGGGGGCAGGTTGTTGGCTTCCTTCAGTGAAGAGTCCTTTACTCTGAAACTTGCTTCCCCCAATTGTTTGCTATAGTCCAACCTTGTTAAGTTTAAAGTGACACTTCAAATTTTTCTCTTCTACTGTGCTTTCTCTCTTTGGGGAGGTCTTGTTTGGTCATTGATTCTGATGCACATTTTGTGTGTCCTGAGCCTCATTTAGTCAGAGCGTCTAAATGATATCTACCATGGATGTGATTTCTTTTAAAAAGTAAGTTTAAATTTTTGTTCTCTGGCATGCAAAACATCTTTTAAGACCCCGGCATCTTGATGCCTACCTCTGGGAACAGTGTTTTGAAGTTAATTGCTAAACCAGCAGGGGGAACACAAAACTTTCTATGAAGTCTCTCTTCCTAGCACAGTTGCAATTTGTTAAAACTTTGGGCCTATACTTTTGATAGTATTTCTTTAGAAGATGAGTGTCAATTTACTTGAAAAAAACCCCTCACAGCCATACATTGGAATAAACACGTTATTTTTGAATGCTTGTTTATTAGTTTGCTCTAGCAGGCATGTCTCCCACTCTTCTGAATGGAATTTTTGTCATGTTAGCCAGAACTGAACTTGAAAAAACATTTGAGGTTTATTTAAGTGAAATTTCTCTTTGAAGATGTTTGAGGTGAATTAATTAAACCCAAGAAATGATATTTTGAGTAATTTTGTAAAGTGTTAGATAATGAGCTAGACAAAATATTTTTACGGTAAAACTATTACTGAATCAAAGTTATGATTTTATGTAGAAATCTTGAGAGCTAAGGTTGAGTTGCAAAAAGATTGTATTCTCACAAGAAACTATTCCTAGTATTTAGGGTTTTCATAAGAGAGATTATTTTTAGATATTCTCTTAGGTTTTTAAGAAGTCATTACTAGCTTATTTTTGTAAAGATCAACTGATGCTCCCAGCACAGATCAATAATGATTTTTCTTTTTGATTTCTATTGGCGTAACAATTGACTACATCTTTTGTGCCAGGAATGCTGAATGTAAAGGCTGTTGCCAGAGAAGGTTATCTGGATGACATGCACTGATCCATATTGCTTTCTAGTCCGTGAAGTCTGATGCAGCCAAATGGCAAATACTTAAAGGTATGGGTATACAAACAGATTGCTGAATGCTAAGTGAAGAATGGGAATTTGCAGCATGTCAGCTATTCCCCAGTAAGAGCCAGGGAACGGTCTCTTACCCTGCAGTAAATGTGAGATATCTTGCTGCTTATACTTGGGGTTAAGCTGTCTTTTACTGATGGTGGGGTAAAAACATGCCTGGGAGCATTTGCCACGGAGTAACTGATTTGCTACTTGTGAGTGATAACAATTGTATATTCTCCTAGCATTAAGTCTTGGAGCAAGTGGAGACAAAATATAGTTCAATTGAAATAAACAGTCCCAGGTCAGGTTTAAAGGAAGCTCCTCTGGTTCTGGAATGGCACTGACTGCATACCAAGGTATTAAATGAATATGAATTTTCTTCCCATTGTTTCAGTGACCAGGTATACGTGTATTCCAATGGCCACGCATTCTTTTCTAAGACTGTTATCTGACATTGCCAGATACTGAAGGTACAAAATGATGCATGTTAAGTTCCATTGACAATCTCCCTCTTCCATCATTTTTGTGGAATCACAAAACTTTCTCCTCTATATGGTTCTCTGAGATGCTGAGGTACCTAGTTTGTAAAGTCAAAGTGAGATTTCTGTTTTAATGTTATTTGAAAATAGCACTAAAGCCTTGCCTAATTTGTCTTAAAATTCTTTTGTTTGATATCTCCAATAATATTCTGTTAACATTTAAGACAAATTACCAAGTCTTGGGCAATTTATATAGATCTCAGAAAATTCTCTGTTGGATACAGATTGCAAATATCTTTGCAATCACATTACTTTTGATCTAGTTCCACAAAATATTTGGGTATTATAAATAGGCATTACTTCTGTGGCAGTAGTATTTGTGGTGTTTAACAGTGGTGTGCTAGTTTCTAGCCACTTCGTGAATAGAAGCATGTTTTGCCATAAAAACGTACTAGCAAAGAAGTAGTGCAATTGGAATTGCTTTATCCATAACTGTGGATTCGCATTTTTATGTGCTGGCAGTCATCCAATAGAGCAGCATTTCTTGTGCTATTACAGCAACAGTTAACTCTGTGGTAGCCAAAATGAAACAGATTTGCACATCTCCGGAAATCACTGAAAGAGGGAGTTTAAAGCCGCTACCTTGTATATAGCGCATATTTTTTATTTCCCCTCTGGCAAAATAGATTTTGTTTTTAAAAGAACATCCTTTATGACCTTGAGTATCTAAATAGTCAGATTTGTCAGGTTCAGCAGAGAACATTTTATGTATTGCATTGTAAGTGTTATATTGTTGAATTTACTGCTTACAAATAATTATGTCTGGCAAAATATGCTAGTTTGATGTATTTATAATAAAAAATGGATTTATTAAAGAAAATGTGAAAATCATTATTTTATGTTCATTCTGTGGATAGTACTTAAAACGAGCTATATCTGTTTATTATTAACAAATTTAATTCCGTTATATTTAGCACTTCTCTTTAATAGTCTGCCTAATTTCAATACACTAGTTGGCCAAGTTCAGATTTTTTTTTTTTTTTTCCTCTCTCTCTGTTGCAACATGTTGTAAGATTTTGGGAGTCAGCTGGGAGACCTGTTTAGATTGCAGGAGAATAGCTTACCTAGAGGTCATGGGTGTGAAACAGGTTAATTATAGAGCTAACATGTATCAGTTGTTTTTCTGCACAGAAGGCAGTGATACATAAGGTGTTGTTAATGATACTGGAAAAGAATGGCAATTCACTCATACTCTGATTTCCTTTGTAAGCATAGGCATATTCTGTTGGGACTCAGTGTAGGTTGATTGTGTGAGTTAGGGACAATAAAAAAAATCCCAAAGTATCCAGTGAGCTTACTGTATAGTATAGATCTGCTAAATACATGTATGTATTTGCCAAGAAGCTTAAGGTAGATCGAAGGTATGTCCTCTTTTGTCTTAGATTTATAGAAGTAATTTATAGACTATAGCTACATTTGACACAACGTGATTGAGAGCTATGGTAGTATTTTATCATCAGTGGAATACTTTGTTTTTGGTAATGCTTTGAGTGAAGCAAAATTCTGTTTTGATTTACAAAACAGCTATTGTGGTATTTGAAAAGATGGGTCTTCTTTTATTACACGAATGGACCAAGTCACTTCAGTATGTACAGCTCGTGCTATGTGATGGATTACTTCCTCAGTGTTTAAAATGACCAGTGTTTCTGAATACTTGTAGATCTGGTGGTTTGATTCACTCCAACGATGAGGTATGGTGATTTCCTTCTGGAAAATTATATGGGAGTATATCTCCATTCCGAGTGGAACGTGCCAGTGATGCATATCTTGATTGAAACAAATCCTCATCACAGTGCTTATAAATGATAATTTTTATGAAAAAAGTTTTGCCTTGACCTGAATGTGTTTCTCTGCCCAACAAATTAAATTACACTGGTTATTTGGCAGACAGCTAGGGAGAGGGTAGACTACTCCTACGCAAAGGGAAGCTCCTTTTGACTCACTCTTTTAACTGTGTGGCACTTTAAGGTCTTCCTTGTTTGTGTGGGAGAAGTTTCCTATCTTACAGATGTGCATCTGAAAATTTAGTGGCTAACAGCTAACTTTTGATAAATGTGTTTATCTTGTGTTCTTGTTTAGCAACCTAAAGAAATAATCTATTAATCTACCTGCTTTCTAGAGTAGGCCTTATTCTAGAGAGCAAAATTTAATACACACTTCTTTTGTTTTTTTGTTGTTGTTTTTTCCAAAATGTGGTTTTGATAGTGCATGTGGTTAAAGGACCTAGTAGTTAATATTCTAACCTGTTAATTTACATCTTGTAGTATCTTACGGCTAGCGGCAGTGGGGAGGGCTGATTTGTATCACCTCGTCCAATTCCCCTGTAATGGGAAACGCAGATTTTCAGTCCTGTTCAATTTGCTGACCACCTTTTTTTTTTTTATCTTTCCCCTCCCACAAAGAGAATTGCATCCTTATGTAGTGAATTTATGCTTAATGCCATAGTCTTCCTTTTCATTATTACCCCTTGTGGGTTTTTCACGATTAACCCAGAGAATTTCAGGTATTTATAGGCCATGGTTTCAAAACCACTTTTCTACATGTATAGAGGTCACTTCAAGATTTTAAATCCAACAGAGACTGATTTAGCTTTTTTCCTGGTAGAAGGGTTCCAGCTAGAATATTTCTAGATACAGTTTTAGGGTTTTGCAGTTTAGTCTTGAAAAAATAACAGCACCAAGGATTCACTGACAGCATAATTTGCTGAGATCTCTTACCCTGAGTGGAAGAAGTCTTGCTGAGTTGTTGGTAACTTTCCATCCTGCTGTGGTTCCTTCTCCACAAGGAGGTGCCTTCCCTAGGGTTATATCTGTATTGATAGGTACATTAGAGCCGTTATCTGTTTAGTTTAGGTGTGCAATTAGAAACGGAGCCAAGTAAAACTTAAGATAAATGAAATTTGTGTGAGGATTTTGGCCACTACTGTGTTTATGAAGAGTAAGATAGTCCACTGCCAGGAAACCTATTCTGCTTCCAATTAGAAACCATTAAAAAAAAAAAAAGTAATTAGGCCAAAGAAATTTAACTATGAGGAGGGAAAGTTGTAGAGATTTGTTTCATGCAATTTATGATCTTGTTCAGCCTGAAGATTCCTGTGCACTAGAAATGTTTTTGTTTCCAGGTAAACTTTTCAGAAGCAGCAAGTCCCATTTAAAAAAAACATGAGCCTGGTCCCTGTTAGTTTTGGTGAGATATTACTGGTTGAGTTCATTGGGAACCTGTGTTTTATTTAAATGTAGATTTGAGACTTATAGATTTCTTGGGCTGCCATGAAAACTTTAACTCAGTCTATGTATGTACGTTTCTAGAAGTCTCTGCTTTTTTCTTCTTCCTGCTACATGAATGTTCAGCAGGAAGATGGCATATAATTGTGCCACTGGTATTCCCTGATACGAGCAGTGAGATTTTTTTCATCCATCTTCTAACTAGAAGATGGAAACAGAACTGCCTAAAGTAGTATTGCCTTTCTAGGTAGGTATTATGGGGGGATTGCTATGGCCATGTTGAGGTCCTGTTACGACTTTTTTGCTTGTGAAAAAATAGACTAACTGCAAGTTGCACAGAAAATATGTGGCAGAAGCTGGTACTGGATTGCAGATTGCTCGAGCTGTTATAGTATAAGAACCGTACAGCATCCCAACATCTTGTTTTCTCCGCTCCCTTTAGAGATGCTCTGATGCAGGATGTCCCTGAGGGCTCTACGTTGAAGTAGAAAAGTTCTAATTTGGTACTCAAGTTGTATGTAGGCTGTCTTTGTTAAACTGTGTCTTCAGTGCCACGTGCGCTCCCTTCTGTAGAGATTTGGTAACCTCTAGGAATTTCTGCTGTTGTCAAAAAGGAATCTGTTCCAGTCTCCTACCCGTGGAAGAGTCTTGTGTACTCCTTCCACTAAAAGACTCCCGAATGCACTTCCTTCCCTTCCACCTATTGAAACCCTCCTACATCCTGATCCTGTAAGAGGCTATTCTCTTGTTTACACTTGGTAAGCAAAACCTTGCCCCTCAGCCTATAAAGATTCAGCTGCATACCTCCCTGTTTTCGGGGGAAGGGAAGTCCTGGGAACATAAAACAGTATGATTTTTACCCTGTGTCTGTAAACTGTCTCTTACTTTTGTGCTATATTGTGCAATGATTATTCAGCTGAAACTTCCACAGTGTCTGGTGTCATGACTTTATTTTTCTGATCTAAACTCACAGCAATTCAAGTCAGGTGATTAAAAAAAAAACAAACCCAAAAACCCATTAGGAAACTGAAGGGAAAGTTGGTTATGAAATGATACTGAGAATAGACACTCTCATCCACACCAGAGCTTCATGCCGGCTGTGGGCAAAATACGTACCAGGTAACAAAACCAACCTGAGTAAACTGTTACTAAAAAGGTGGAATGATTTCACATCTTTTATGGACTCATCTGTGTGTATTTTGTGGCTTCCTGTAATTTGACAGGCTACATTGTAATACATTGATAAGAAAATAAATAAACAAAATGTTAAAACAAAAATCACATGGTATAGAGGGGCACAATTGCTAAATGGCATAAAACATCTTCCCTTGGCACTTGTCCAGTTCCCATAGCCTTTAACTGTGACTTGTTGAAATGTCCCATTACAAGCACAGCAGCATGTGAACTGCAGGACATCAGAGTTACTTTTTCCCTGGGCTTTTGATACGTCAGGATTTTTAGTTTTATTACTGTTCATATATTCCCTGAAAACGAAACCAATTTGTTGTTTCTAAACCAGAATCTGTCCCCTTAATAGTTTATGAATAAGTTACTGTTTTGAGTTCTGAATGGTGGAACTTCATGTATATGCCTTGGACATAGGCATTAAAAAAATACATACACATTTTCAATTCCACATCAATATTTGCTAACCCCATTAGTCAGCTTTTTGATCTGTACATGTGCAAATCACACAGAATTGACGGAGGATAAATAACATATTTCTTTTTTCTTAGATGACAAAATGCATATTTAATAGCAGTGGGGTTATAAATAAACTTTCAAAAATTGTTCTAAGTTTATAGAACTGCTCATGTAGTTATCCATTTCTGTTTTGGTTTTTCTTTTTTTTTTTTTTTTTTTTATTGAGCTTGAGTGTACTTGATTACAAATGATTGCCTTTTCTACTTATGTGTGGAATGCATGTATTCATTGCATCCACATAGGGAACCAACATGGACAAATGGGAGAAAAACTGGTTAAATGAGTTAAATGGTTGCCATGCATAAAACAAACAAACAAAAAGTGAAAAAGCTTTGGCTGTGAAGGCCGCCTTGGATGGCCTAGAAACTTGGGTTCACGTTGCTATGGCAAAACAACACAAAGGGATAGATCTTGTTGGCTTTGCTCAAGTATCCCCATTCACTTCAGTGGGACTTGTGATGTGACTTACAGGAGGAGGAGGATTTTTGGCTTGCTTTGGTAGAGAAGCGTCTGTTAGCAGTGTTGTAGAGAGCTGTGCAACCTCTGGCACCGTGCATGGAAAGAGAAGGGAATTACCAGAGTCCATGCTGATAAGGAGGAGAGGAAGTGGAAGTTATTCTTCAGGCAGTAAAGGAAAAGGTTAGACAACAAGGAGGATAGAGTTAAGGGAAGGGAAGAACTTGTATGGGAAAGGTAGGTGGTGATTAAAGAAACAGATGGAGACTATTGGGGAAAAGGCTTAAGGGAACAGAAATAAAAGGGGAATATAAAGCAATAAGAACCCAATTCAGCAATAAATGTGGCAAATTCCTATGCTACAGAAGCCTTTAATAGGAAACAGAAACATCCCTAAATCTGTGACTGTGGCCACCTGCAGGCATATATATTGCTAGGTTGGACTGTGCAGAGAAGCTTTGAAAAAGTAGGCAAAAATAAATTTACCAGGAGAAGAAAAGTGGGCAAAAATTGAAGCTAATGAGAGCACTGATCTCAAGAAGAATAATATGTAATAGGTATTTTGCTAGAAGTACAGAAGCAAGCTGCGTAGAAAGGTGCTCAAATGTTCTGAAGACAGAGCTTAATCCTAGGGCTTATACTTCGTCATTTTCATGTGTAGTTCTTTAAGCACTTCAGAGCAGAGTCCTGTCCCCATTTTGGAGAGCAGTAAGCAGGTGTGGAGGTGGATACCCTTCTGCTGGCAGCAGAACAGCACAGAGTGTGATTTCTTAGTAACAAGCCATAGACAATCCATAGACCACAGAGCCTTTCATCCTGGTAACTCCTGTCAGTGAGGTCTGGGAAATCCTTAGTGGAAAGGTGTTTTTTTAAGAGTAAGCAGCATGCTTCTAACTTCTGAATTCTTTGGTCATGTTGTAGTATTAAAGGTAACTTTTTAGTTTGAAGGATAGCTTTAAAAAAAATCCACAAAAGACTGGAATTCTGAGGAACATGAGTAGCAGATTTTTTTACAAAGAAAAAATATTTTGGTTAAGGTAACAGTAGTGTACTGAAGTGATTTGTGTTTTGTGCTTATTGCTGATAGCTCTAACAAAGTCAGATCCTTTTAAATACCATCGAGTTTAAGGAGCCTTTGTTGTCCTGTAGCTTAGAGTAGCAATGAGATCTGTCCTTCTGTGGCTAGCCTTCAGTGTGTCCTGGTGTCATCCAAAAGCATCATATTTTTCACTGTTTTCTAGCTAAGCTTTATGCATTAAAATTCACATGGACATTAGAGGGTCCTACTTTAAACCAGATTAAAAACCTCATATTTCCTCCTCTTCTTGTCCTCCTGTACTTCAAAATGTGTTTCCCCCCCTTCTACTCCCTCAGTCTTCTTTCAAACCTAATAAAATCTAGTAGTAGTAACATTTTTCCTGATGTTCCCAGTAGCACTCATTCCTGATTGCATCTGCAAAATGATACTTCTCAGTGAAACAGGCTCTTTTGTGCTTTTTAGATACTTGCTTTTATTGGGACTAGTGGCCTTTGTGACAGCAAGCTTCAGTGAAAATGACCCCAGCAGACTGTGCCTCTTAGTCTTCAATGGCTCTGGCTGCAGATGCCCTCTTTTGCCAGCCTTTCTTGCAGCTTGTAGTAGTATAAAGCGTTGGCATGAAAACTATGTTTAGTAAACCCGAAGCTCTCATGTCATCTTCTCTTCCTCGTTGGGATTTTTTAGTTATACTTTTAATATGCCCTTTTGTGACCTCAGTTACAAAAATAGCTACCCAGATATACCCCAAAGGAAAAGAAGATTCTCTCAGAAATTTCTTTTGAATCTCAAATTGACTAGCAGTTTTGTTTACTTTTTGGATAAATAGCTTAGGTTCCCAATCCCTTTGCACAGCTTTCTTCTCTTATTTCAAAGGAAACGTCCTGCTAGTCTGTGGACTGCCTCAACTTTTCCTAGTTTGCAGGCTTCGCATGTTCTTCTAGTGACAGCAAGTTTCACACTAAAGCAGAATCTGGCATGTTTTGCACCACAGCTGAATTTTTCTCATCTATTTTCATATTAATTTCTCCTTGGCACTGTCAAATGGTCAGATAATAGCAGCTTCATTGCTGACTTCTGTCACAGGTGAGGATGATCAGGTTTTCCAAAATACTGACAAATTGCCTGCTTAGTAGGTTTATCATTAAATGAATTATTAGTAGAATTTTCGTCTGTGCTTTTTGACTTGAATTGCTGCTGTGTAGCTAGCAGTTTGGATATCATCCATCCTAAATTCATGAAACTCTCTGTCGGTTTGTCACCTTTCCACAATGTCTTTCAAGATTTGAAATTTGCCCTCCTTTTTAAGTTTGTGAATGCATATCTTCAAGCAAGTGAGCCCTTTCTTTAGAAAGCTCTTCCAAATTTTCATTTATGTCTGCATTAGTCACCCTTCACGAGGTGGCAGAATTGGAGTAGAAACCTAGGGCTTTGTGATCGTACAGTGTGTGCTCCGAGTTATACCTTGTAGATGTTATTGGCCGGTGGGTTGTGGTAGGAATCAAATCACTCTTTCTTTTTTTTGTACAGATGGAAATATGTATGTATTCTTTCTCCCTTTTAAATAATCTTTCCCAAATCAAAGTTGAATCGAAACTTGGCCTTTTGACATACTTAGGTGCTTGGCACAGAATGGGATTCTCAGCTGCTCTCAGCAGCATCACTTTATCTCCAGTTCTTTCCCTGTGCTCCCTATTTCTGCACACCCTATTGTGTGCCTTATAAAAATGTCACTGAAGAATGAGAGGTTTGTGCTGATGGAAGAGTGATCTAAGTAATGTTTTGTGTTTTCCTATTTAGTATATTACTGAGTGTATGTGCTTGTAGTTGCTCTTTTTCTGGTTTCTCTTTTGTTCCTTCTTGTTGATGAAATGGTCTTATGTGCAAACGGGCCATGAATAAGCATTCTGACACTTGAGTTCCTGACATAACATCTTGCAGGACATTATGATGGTCTTTTCTAGCCAGTGTTAGCTATAAACCTCATGATTTGCTGTATTTGATAATTTTTCTTTGTGGCAGCATTTAAAAATTGAGTTAGCAACTAAATACTCTCACTGAGTAAATTTAGGTTTCTTTTTATCTAGAGACATAGCAACAAATTATTCCAGCTTACGTTTGACTTCCCAAATGATGTTCAATATCTGTCATAAATTCCTTATGGCTTGCTGTTTTGGCATTAAACCTGTTTGATTTGGATTTTCAAGTTCAAAAACTTCTGTGTTAAATAATTGTCCAACACTTTTGTCAACAGTTTATTATTTCCGTTTAATAAAGGTTGGCCTGAATTTACCATAAAGTTCAGTATCCCTCATGGATTTGAGGGTTTAGCTATATAACCTTAGACTCTAGGGGGAGATGAGAGATACCTAGGAACTCATTGAATGCTTCCAGTAGATTCAGGATGAATAATTTTTACAAGCCTTGTAAATTGCCCAAGGAAGCTGTCATTTTCTGAAGTTTTCCTGTTCTGAGCTGTCTCTAGCATTGGTTTTGTGTGTGTGTTCATCCTTCTCCAGAACTTTCTTTCTTGAAGATGAACCCATCTTCTACAAAATGTCATGGAAGAAATCTTTAGGTAAATCATGCTTGTTTGGGGTTTTAGGGTGGACTGCTTTATGAGGCTGTGTTGTTTGTCTTGTTATTAATGATAGAAGTTCATTGCAGTGTCTTGTTACCTCAGTCATGTTGTATGGTAGTGTTGTAGTCTCACCCAATGTTTTTTTAAATGTATTGATCCTAGCAACCAGTGAAGAGAATAGTTTGTGCCAGAGAACCTGTAAGTGATGAAACATTCAACCTCAGTAACAGTGATATGTTTTAAGACGGTATAAGCAAAATTATACAGAACTGATGTTGTTACACAAATGATATATAAGTAGGTATTCTCAAAACATTTTTTTTCTCTTAGATTAAGTAACCTCTATTCCTAAGTTCAGGGCCAGTTTGAAAAAAGGACAATGCATGGAAGAGAACAAAATGCAGTTTGGTTTTTTTTTTGCGGCTAAGGCTATTTTAAACATCCCTGGATAGTTTCACAGGTTCTTAATTTTTGAGATCAAGGTTTTAGGTTAGTATGACTTACCTATTTTCACAGATAGTGACAGTCTCATATAATTTTATTCTGATGGAAAAGAATCTCCAGTTTGGGATACCTAATCATACGTTAGTCATACATAACTTTGTGAATAGCAGGTAACAAGATACCCATATCTTTTTCACTGTGCAAAGTGGTAAGTGTACCTCTTCAGAGTCAAGAGTCAACTCCTTTTCCCCAGACTGAGTGCCAGTAGGTAGAAGATAAAGATTACTAGGTAGCATTACTAGAGTTACCATTTCTCTAAGGGTTTCCTTCATTCACTGCTGTTGTCAGACAGTGTTTCCCAGCCACTGAAAGGGAGGGGATGAGGAGGTGCACAGGCAAGAGTACCAGTTACAGAATTTCAACCTAAAATATTGTGTGTCAAAAGCAAATGTGCTCCTTATGGGATGCTGAGCTTGAAAATGACTGCGTGAAACCTCATGTTGTGATAGATATTCAGCTCTTTCCTTGCCCCGTACATTTCTGTCCGACAGAAGTGTGGTGTCTGGGTGCTGCCCGCAGCCTGCAGAGCTGCTCCTGGGCTCTCCTCCCACGCAGGTGGGATCTGGGCCACCGCCAAGACTGGTCAGAGGTGCTAGGAGCTGGGTGCTGAGCGAAGGATTGGTTGGAGGCTGTAGTTCTGGCCTTGGGCACCAGCAGTCCTTTCTTGGTGGGTAGCTGCAGCTCCCCCCGCACAGGACAGTGCCATCTCTGCCGAATAACCCGTGGAGAAATTCTGCAAAGCAGTTTCTGGTGTTTTCCTTGTAGCTGTAGGAGTGCTATCAGCAGGTATCTTGAAGTGCTGGTCTACGTGTGCGTTTTCCTTGTGCAGACTTTTGATCGTGCACAGCACGGCACACGCTGTGTAACAGAGCCTAGCCTTTTGTCTGACTTTGTACTTGATTCCATTTTAATATCAGCAAGAACCTTTTAAATGGTATTCATGTTGTCATGGTTTAGATTTTGGTCCTGACTCAGCGTTTTGCTATCACTTAGCCCCATGATGGTTGTTTGTAACTGCTTGCATTGCTTTGTGGTGAGTGTTAGTGGTTGCTGAGGCAGCATCCATCTGTCATCTGCTCCTGAAGGCTGGCAGTGAAGTAAAGTAGATAAGAGTTTTATTTAATTGAATATGATACCAGCGTTCTGGTTCCTTACCTACGTGGTCTATATTCTCATTCTAGACATCTAGACAACTGAGAATAGATTTAAAAAAAAAAAGAAGTGGAAGAGGATATTGTGCATCTAGTGTTTCCCCTCAAAAATCTGCAGTGTGCATTCTGGGGTCAGAATTGTCGATGTTTTTCATGTCTGCAGGCATCAGCTGTATCATCATTTATTTGTATAGCACATTTAAGTTGTTTTACTGACCTGGTATATCATGTCATAAAAACTCTTAAAATAAAGATTCTGAACAGTTTTATATTTACTGTCAAGTAGCAAAGTTTTCAGAATTTGTGATACTGAGAAATGATGGGTTAAATTTATCATGTTACCCGTAAACCAGCTAGAGCACATATGAAACATTTCTCCATGGTATGATAAAGGTAGCAGCGGATAAATAAACAAACAAATGTTTATATGTCCCAGAGAAAGTCTGAATACTTAAAATAAACATGTCTGAGGCTATGAGTACCATTGGCAGGCTTCAGCAGGACTTCAGTATTAGTTGACAGAAAGGACTTTGGGATTTCACTTTCAAGTAGATCACAACTTGCACAATGTATAATGTGAAAGAGCAACAGCTGCAAAGAAGTGCTGAAATGCAGGGGGGAAGAGTACTGAGCTATCAGTACCTAGGGTATCTGGCAATATAAAACACACTCCTCTAGTAGTCCTTTAAGACAGAATTCTGTTTCTCTTGTTACGCGAGAGAATGTTAACTATCTAGTAACATTTCTGTAAGTTATATTTGTATTAAAATGTATTTTTACTTTTTTTGGTAGGCAATTAAAAGTCTGGAAGATTTGATTTCAAAACACACCATAAATTTCAAAGGAAGTAAATCTACATGAAGAGCTACAAAGGGAGTTGACTTGAGAAGATACAGTGTTTGCAAAAATGTCTTCAAGTTGTGTGACTTCAGTGTTTGCTTTGATGATTTTGTGCTTTGCAGCTGCAGGTAGGTGACATTATGTGAATCATACATTCAGTGTAACTTATTTTATATATTCAGAATTATTAATCAAAAATACTTTTTCATGCTGGAAAAATGTAGGTCAGCTAAAGTTTATGTCTAAGTTTTATATGAAACTGTTGTGATCATAACTGCTGGTATGGCGATGTGAGGAACAACGCTATTGCTATAAGAGCGTTTTCTTGCACCAATGTTCTCCCTTAAAATCATTGAAGAACTGCAGTAGTAATGTAAATCATTTTGGTAATTTATTTGTTTATTTAAAAAAAAAGATAATTGCATGTTGCTCATATATTGTAAAGGGGAAGGTTGCTATGGAAGCCTTTAGGAGTGGAAGCAGGGTAACTGTGCCAGCATGATACTGAGGCTGAGCTATTAGCTCTGTCAGGAGGCTGGATTTATTACCCTGGGTGCAGGGTTGTGCTGGTGAAGCTGACCTAGGATCTTTCTACAGAGAAGGTGTACCAACTCCGCTCAGTGCTGCCTTCAAGGTCTATAATCTGGAATTAAGTCTAGATCATTTTAGTTCATAAAAAAAAATTCTGACAAAATCCCAGAACAGTTCATAAGAGGTCACTGAGTCCATCCATCCTTCCTGCCCTGTTGGGATAAACCTCATCTCGGTCATTCCTGACAGTTGTCTAATCTATTTTAAAGATAACTGTCAATGGTGGTGGCAAAGACCTTTTAGTAACAGTTGCTAGTGTTACTGGAGGTCTCATACGTTGGGAAGATGCATTGCCATTTATGGGGATTGTTCCTGTCCCACGTTTTGTCCTAGACAGGGATTTTTAAAACACTGTGTTGCAATAACTTGTGACAGAGAAAGGAAAGATCTGTAGAGTTCAAGTACCTAACTTATATTGTAGTTTCTTCAAGTGCTGAAGTGATTCTTCTCGGTATGTTTGTTTGTCAAAGTTCTTCCTGTGGTTGCAAGGGGAAGCCTCTTCTTATGTGTCCAGCTTGCATACAGCATGGGTCATTGGAGAAGAGGCCAAGTGGATATACAGTCAGTCAAAATGAGGTAGTGGGAAAAGTGGACAGATGGCTTGCTTAAATCTGAGATGTCCTCACTGTGGAAAAGATGACCAGCTTTGGAAGAGACAGAGCTGAGCAATTAAATGTGTTAAAATTTGGCTTCCTTTCATCATCAGCATGGAAAATTATGTTGTTTCAAGCCCTCAAGCCTTGTGGGACTTTCTCTGGGGTTGACCTCCTGAAGGCATCCATCCAACATTAGTAACTTCAATTGTTTAATAGTACGTGATGCTAACATTTTGCAATAGCTTCATTACTGATGAACTTTCAGCAATACAGGGCGTGTCTGAGTGTGTCTGTGGCTTGAGCTGAGGATATGAACGCTGGTCTTGGCTGAGAGGAGTGATTACTTGGAGCAAATCTGTATCATTATAGATGCATAAAAATCTACCTTAAAAGAAAGTGCCAGTGTAGAAAATAAAAACTGTTTCTGTTGATCACAACCACAATTCCATTTTGCTGCTGAGATTGCTTGCCTAAGTCAGCTTACCGGCTTTAATTAAAAACCACTAATTTAGAAAGGTTATCAAACATAGTACTACTATTAGAAAGTTACTCAGTGTTCAGAAACCTTAGCATGTCTGTTCTGAAGTTTATTGTGGTTGTTTTGGTTTTACTCCCCAATACTGTGTTTTCCTCTGGCAGCTATCCTTGAAACAAACTCTTAAAAAGCACTAGGGCCTTGGATATGATCAGATGCTTATTCGTAAGTAGAGCCATAGGAGGATTTTGGCTGGAAGTCTAGTCCAGCCCTGTGCTCAGAGCAGGGCTAGATTCAAAGTTACTTCTTTGCACTATCTGCATGGGAAGAAGATAGCTGAAGGGAGTAGAAAGGGTCACAATTTGTTAGGGGGAGGTGAGGAAGCACTATCATTGTGGTTTCTAGCTGTGCCTGTCCTGTGGGTTTTGGTTTTCTTCCATGCTTTTTATTTTTGCGATAAATTCTTAATAAGAACAACTAGTTAATGTCCTTTACAGAGTATCATGAGTACAGTAAGATAAGAGCAATAAAGCACCGATGGACTCTGATGAAAGAGAGAGAGTGTGAGATCGCAGGCAGGTATAATTACAACTGAGGAAGGACAGCTCTCTGAAGGTTATTTACATAGAGCTTTTGCAATGTTTTTCTCTTAGTAGTCACCGAGTCCTGTTAACCCAAACAATTATACTTTAAATGCAGGGAGTTTGTGGCTATAGGTGAAATACGGGTGGGAACAAGCAACATGTTCTAGTCATGTGCCGAAAAAGCTGTGGCAGATGTCCATGAGCTATTGTCAGTGTGATGGCCACGGTGCTGCAGGCTTGGCTCTTAATTGCCGGTGTATAGAACCTGTACTTTTTCAGGCTTGAACCATTAACTTACTAGTACATATAAAACTAAGAAGTATAAATAAAATTCCTGCATGCCTGTGGTAAAGCCTGGGGGAGGCAGGGGGCAGCATGCCACCTCCCTAGGGTGTTGATTTTTATATATTGAGCCTTTTTCCAGCTTATTCTTTGTTTCTGAAGTAGTGAGGCTGCTGCAGGAGAGCACACCTTTCTTTTGTTTGCCAGTCCTACACTGACACTGCTATTATTGGTCTAGGTTTGGTTGCTGACTTTCCAATATCTTCAGCATTTTATCTTTTCAGATATAAGTGATCTTCTAGACAGAATCTGTGTTTTGGTTTTGTGTTGTGGGTTTTTTTTCCTTCCATTCTTGCTTTTTAAGGCACTAATGTGTTAAATATATCTCAAAAAAATCTGAGCTAGATGACATGATGCAGAGAGATGCATATTCAAACCTGAGCCACAAAACTGCATGTTTTTCATGCTAATAGCTTAAAGAATACACCTCACTAACTTTGCATTGAAAGTGGTCTGTATAAATATTCAAACTATTTCTCTACCTCCTCTTACTGCCCGGATGTATGTAGCTAATTGCTTATCTGAATCTGATTGACTTTTAGCTTGTACACAGATTTCTTTGTAAGCTCATATTTATACAGCTTCAGTTGTACAGAAAAAGACTGCAAAGAAAACCTTGATTACCGTGAGATTTTTCTTCCCCATGGAAAGTCCAAGGCAGGATGGAGAGAACTGCTGGCAAACTATCTGCCTGTCTGAAGGAATTATGTTTTTGAAGTGGGCTTAAACTAAGGTCTGGCAACCTGCAGTAGGAACTCCACACAAACACTCAGCACACGCTACAGCCTTGGATAACCTCATAAGCAAGTCTGGCTTTGTAGTCTTGGGAGCAAATATATTCTGTCCTAATGTAGCTTAAATCAAAGGCTGAAACGTACTTATTTTACTTCCTGGCAAATTTGTGCAGTTGGGTGCATGATGTATGTCTCGATAAAATGTCTTAGAGGACAGCTGAAACACATACCTGCCCTAGACCCTGAGGGTCACACCTTCAATAGGATAGGTTCTTCCATGAAGGAATGGGAAAATTTTTCTAACTTGAACTTCTTTTTTTCCTTTTTCTTTCCTGCCTTACTGTTCAGCTGGAAAGAGGATAGAAGGATGATACAGCCTGTGGATCTCCACGGGCCAAGGATCTCATTCCAACTTTCTGGGGTAGATCCTCTGGTGGTGCAAATCATTCCCGCTGCTAACAAAGCAGTGCAGCCGTGGCATCTGATACCAAGCAGAATTTGCCTCTGCAGCTATGTTCTCTTTCCCTCAACCCCCCTGATATTTGATGTTGTCTGTGCTTGCCTTGTAGACACCTCCCTCTCTTCTTGTGACAGTTTCATGGTTGTGGTCAGGCTGATGGAAAGACTGTAAGAAATGGATATATTGACAAATTTACTTATTTTCTGTAATACCGAACTTACTGCTTTATCTGCTCACATTAGGTCTGTCTCTATGGTTTTCTTTCAACAGCTCTGTATTCCCTGGTTCTCTACTGTATTATCCTAGGTTTTTTTTTTTTCCTTTCTTTCTACATACTTGTTCTTATAAGTAATCTTACGTTGTTCAGAGCATGTGTGCTTCCTTTTCAATAAGGCTGTTTGCTTGTAAGCTAATGTATCTTTTGGATCTGTGCCCCCCAGATATGGTGGTGATGGGTGCCATGTTAATAAGCGGAACAACAGGAAGAAACAGGCCTTGTCATGACATCTTTTTTTTTTTTAAAGAGGAACTTCCCCTGACCTTGAACACTGTGTTTCCAAAAGTGATATAGGATCCTTCAAAGTGTAGTAGAAAGTCCTTCCACTGGAAGGTGAAGGACATGATCTAAAAAAAAAAAAAAAAAATAATGCTGGGAGTCACTCACGCAAATTTCCTTCCTTTTTAAACAGTGTTTGCTGGGTATTTCCCAGCTGTAATTTTTTTTCTTTTTTTTTCCCTCAGAATATTTGTTGGCAGGGGTGTGGGGTTTTTTGTTTGTTTAAATTGTGGTTAGAGGATGAGGACCAAGGGACAGAGGTTGGTTCTCGAACTATTAGGACTGAAGTAAAGCACAGGCTGGCTGCAACTTTTGAATGGGTAGAGATTTCACTCTCCACCTCCCTTCAGTTCTTTCTCATAATTGGCCAACTTCTACCTCCTTTGAAAAACCACCCAGTCCTATCCCTTTATGGCCTGGATAGTCAGTCTTTTATGGGATGAGATTAACCAGTACTCAGAGCATTTAAAGCTCAGAGAAGAGTTAGAGGAGCAGAGAGCTGGTTGGCGTGCTGTGCCTTGCTTGTCTTGTATCTGGGCTGCTGCCACGCTTTGGGTCGGAAAGGCTGGGAGCCCTCCTGTACGGGCTGTGAGGGAACAGCCACGCTCTTTTCATGGGTGCCTATCGTGCTCTCAGTTCTGAAAAATACTGATTAGGAACCACTGACTAGCTTTTAAAGGTAGAAATTGTTCTAGGTTTTTTATCATTTCAGCACCCTGATGGTGATTTGAAGCGTCTTAATGTCAGATGTTCATCTGATAGGGAGCCAAATGGTGAATTCGTAACTTAATGTCAGTGAGTTTGGTGAGACAACTTTGAGAAGCGAAAGTATACCAAAAAAAATTGATAGTTGATCTTAATTTCACACAAAAAGAAGTAATACCTTTCAAGCAGTAAATGATGTTTTTAAGTGAGCAATTTAAATACAAAGACTGATCAAAACTGGGAGGTTAGACTAAACCTACATGTCCTGTGAATTAATGTTTCTTCAGCACTGCCGTTTGGTGATCTATTCGTGTGTAAATTAGGTTTTTAATCTGGTCTTTTGTCTGTTTCTCAACCAGTTCAATTGAGTCAGATGTTGTGCCATTTCTGTGTGGCTTGTGCATAAATATTTTTATCTTCCAAAACCACACAAAAATTCTGAAGAACTTTGAGTATCAGGATACAGAGAAAGGGTATGTATTTTAGAAGAGGTAATTGTATCACAGACTTGGAATGGCTTGAACTCAGCACACTGCATTTTTTCTGTATCAGCAAGGCTCTGAAGCTACTAAAACCAGTTGAATTTCAGCAGAGTTCTTCACCCACATGGAGCAATAGGATGTGGGGTTGTGGGTCCTGATTCAGCAAAACAGTTGAGAGTATATCTAAATGCTTTGCTGAACCAGAGCATTTATCAGTAAACATGAAAGTCTGTTTCTTTGATTAAAACTGACTCTGGACAATGCCAAAGGAATTCAAGAAATATCAGGCCCATAATACAGTACTTGAATTGTATAGATGCAGGCAAATGGCAGCATTACTGAGTGTCTCTGGAGGGAAGTACTCAACTGATGAAAAGTAGTTTTGCGGAAAATTTTATGGCATGGAATGGTGAATGGCATTAATCCTTGTCTTTCTAAAGAAATTTATTGAATTTTTTTTTTAAGAGAAACTTGTCTTTAATAAGTTCTAAGCATCACACAATGATTTTATAAATACTGTGCTAAAAATAATTCTTTTGTTTTCTGAAGGGAATTGGGATTTGGGATTTTGCTTGTAGATCTTTTAATATCCTTTCTGTACTGTAGGCCCTTATTAACTCTTTCTTAGCTTCTCCATTTGTCCTGTATCTTAAAAATAACACAGACCCTTGATCTCTTTAATTAATAAAAAAGTGAAAAGGGCATATTTAGTTAACTAAAGGTGCTATTTTTGTCTTGTCTAACGTCAAGGAGAAGTACAGAAGTTTTCTGAACTCGAGGGTTACAGAGTAAAATGGTAGGTACTCTGGGGCATACCTAAAAAAATTGTCTTCTAACTAATATGTATTTGCCTTTTAATTTTTTTTCTATTTTAAAATTATTCTCCTATCAAAATGACCTCAGCTGTTGATACGTTGAACCTGCTTACCTCACCTCTGTACAGAGTGATAACTTTATTTTGTGCTTGCTTGTTTCTTTTGCTGCAAAATAATATAAATTCTGTCATTTGGACTAAGCAGGGCATGTGCAAGCATCAAACAGCACAGTTTTATCTGTTGCCACAGGAAGAATTAGGCTCCAAGGGCTGTAGCACCCCAAAACTCAGCATTCCTGAATCTGATCCTAGGGTGTCTTCACAAGAAATGGAACATCTGCTATTAGAAAACCACTTGTTACTTTCACATGAAAAATGTATTGAGTTTCTGCAAGTCTTTGTCCTTTATAAGCTTTTTTTCACTGAAATATATTTGCATGAATCAATGCTGTTGTTTTACTACTGGTTATGTTAGAGTGTAGAGAGAATATAGGGACCAGATATATTCCTTTTCAAAGAAGAGAAGTAATTTCATCCTCTGTAGCTAATGACAATAAAAGAAACTGAAATTCTTCAGGCTGTAAGTCCTAGAAGAGATGAATTTGGAGTGAAAAAAAATATATTTAGCACAAAGACTCTGTGCCGTGTTTCGTTACCTGAAGGCATTGAGTTGGATTCCTCTTTGGCATAAACTTGTTTTAAGTCAATGGAATTTCACCAAGGATAAATTTTGACCCCAGGTGACAAAAGCAAAGGTTTTTAATAATTCTGTAAAGTGTAGCTGCTTCAAGCACGGTGTGCTTTTCTTCATATTTTTAAGTGTACTTAGAAAAAGATGGAGCTATTGTTCCCATATTTGGCAGCTACTACGCTGTGAGACTCATTAATGGGCAGTTAATAAAAAAGGGATTTTACCTGTCAGGGATAGAAAGAACTAAACTGAAAATGTCATTACTGTCATTATTGGAAGCAGTGCATAGAAGAAGTAACAAATAAAGGAATTCGGGGTTAGGCAATGGAAACGTTTGTAAGGTTTGTTGCTGTTTTACCTCTTCAGCAAAAAGTTTACTTTCCTTTGGAACAGGTTTGGTGTTCTGGTGTTGGGGTTTGGGGGTTTTTTTTTGGTGTTGGGGTTTGGGGGTTTTTTTTTGGTGTTGGGTTTGTTTTGGGGTTTTTTTTGTTTGTTTTTTTATTTTTTAATGAATTTACTTTACTTAACACTTGGAGCCAAGAGTGGGTGAAGAATTGATTTTGTGGTTATCTTCACTTTTTGTCCTCTTTTCTTTTTCTTCACTTCCTAGATCACCAAATTTGCCTTGTGTCTGGAAAGGATGGTTGATGCAATTTATTTTGCAATAAATAAAATTTTCCTTTATATTATTAATTTGCATTTAAATGGAGCAGTAAAACTTATGTCCTAGCAGACATTCCCCTCAAGCTACTAAGTCAGGCTGACGTTTTGCCTTCACAAGACGGTGTGCCTTTCATTAGCGTATAAAAATCAGTGGGGGTATGGCCACTTACCATCACGATGCCATGGTGGTTCTTTAGGCTTCAGTAATGGTATGAAAGTGAGTAAAGGCAAAAAGGCTATTTGAAAATGTTTCTATTGCTGAAGTAGCTTAACATATTTCAGTTTGCACGTTTGGGGTTGCTTTAAGGAAATATGCAGAAGATGAGAAACTTTTACAGCAATGGCCACACATTGTCTGTATTTGTGTGTGTTTAGTCCAAACAGGTGATTCCTGGTTACTCTTGGGAAACATCTGCTCCAAAGCGTAAAACCTCCCTGTGTCTTGGCACTGCTGGGCTGGTGTGCTGCCTGCTCTGCTTTGTCTCTGAGGACCTTGGTGGGGTCTTCTCCTGCCCCTTGACTGACATGCACTTTTTGTACAGCCAACACACAGCAGCTGCCCTGTGTGACTCAGCGTGTGTACGGTCATCCCGTGTGGTGACTAAATGTCAGTGCCTGTGTCTGAAGGACACTTGGGAGAGGGTGGAGTGAGTTACGGGCCGTCAGATCAATTCTTCCCAGCTGTGGCCTGCCCTTGGCCGTGAGCAGGGACTCCTGGAGAAGGTAGTGGTGATGGCTGGGCCGCCGGCTGTGTCAGTTCTTCTTGTGGAGTCCCTGTGGCCTGGTGGCTGTAGGTGTATTAAATGCATAACCTGTGAGCCTTGGCTTGTGACTGAAAGATGAATGGCCTGTATCTGGATTAGTGACTTTCTCTGTGATCTCACCACGAGTTATTTCATCTCTCAGTCTTGCTCTCTTGATATGTAAAACAGATGCATTCTGCTCCCTTGTCTTGCATGCAGGACTGTTTGAAGGGCTAATTTAACAGCTTTAAAGGACTTGGATCACATCGGTGCTAACCGCTGTTATCTCGTCAATTCTTCAAAACCTCCCCCCACCCTTTTTTGGAAGCATGAAAATGGCAAAGGTTTTATTTAAAGGTCTGTCAGACTTTTTGCCTCCCTTGCTTGTGTTTAGACTAATGAATGCTGAACGCAGAAGTTCTTTGTGATCTCAGATAAGGAGCAAGCTGGTTGAAGTTTTGGCAAGTCATAAATTAGTTATGATGTCCTGAGGAATGTCTTAAGTGATGGAGCTGCTTCTCTTTTCTCTTTTTTCTGCCATGCCAACCCTTATTTAAAAAAAAATAAATAAAAAAATCACTTTTTACAGGAAGTAGAATCAGTCATACTTGAAGCAAGGAGGTGGGAAATATGAGACACTCTTACTTTGCTGTAGGCAAAAGGATTTTCAGGTGAAACGTGACTCTCTTTGCATCATTAGAAGAAAACTTAAAACAGCAGGTAGGACTACATTACATCCCATGCATAGTTTGAGCAACATGTTAGAAGTTTAATATGTGGCTTCAGTTTCTGGCATTAGGGCAGACTTCATCTTTGGAGATGATTTGTTAAACCATGTAATTTGTAAAATTTGCCAGTTTTCTGTATTTTCTGCTTTGAAATGTTAGATCAGTCTGGCAAAATTTCCTTTTATAGCACTAATGAATTCAAAGCAGTAATTAATTGTTCTATGGGATGTTTTCACCTTCAAGCTAAAAAAGTAATAGGTATTTGAGAAAATTGGCAAGAAAACCGTTAGGAGATTACCTTGGATATTACTTGTCTCAGTTGCTTTTTGGAACTAGGCCAGTAGTAGTTGTTTTTCGTGCTGAATAGTGCTTGTGGCCATATTGTTTGCTGTATTCGCTTTCATTCTCCCAGTGCTGATGTTTGATCACTGTGATAACACGTATCATCACAGATGGAAGTAAGAGAGCTAAAATATGCATCATAGGAAGGACTCTGAGGTTTTTTCAAAAGATTACAGTTGTCTAAACTGTAACATCTAGGCAAATGCTTCTCCAGTGTCTCTTGTTAAAAGGCCAGCAACTGACTTTAGTAATAGTTCCTATAACAGGAAAAAAAATCATGCAACTTAAATCCTCAGAATAAGGAACGCTTCATGCCAGTAGCAGAAAAATAAAAGCAATCCTGAAAAAGACCCTGTTCTGTTGCTTGTGAATTCTCTTGAAATCTCTATTATCTTTTATTCTTTTAAGTTAGCAAAGCTAGGGTTTTTTTAAAGCAATTTCATGCCCACAGTAAAACGATGTTTAAGACTGTCTGTGATGGTTGATTTTGAATAAAAGAATTTTAAAAATTGCTTAATTCTAGGTCTCTCACTGGATCTCAAAAGTACATTTGCAGCAAGAAGCCTGTGAGTAAGTCAGCTCTTATGAATACCAGACTCAACTTCAACTTTATTGATATGATTCAGGAGAAAAGAATTCTAATGAAACAGTTCTGAGTATTGAGCTGCTTAATGGTGGTGTTAAAATCTTCCTGTATGTGGAGAAAACCTAACCAGCTAATTCTTCTGTTTGTTTCAACAGCACACAAGCACTACACAAAAGTATTCAGCAAAAAAATTGTCTAAGGCCTTTCAATTAATGGTTGCTAACAAAAAACTCCTTTTTTTTTTTTTCCCTGCCTGGAGGAGGCCTAAAATGTAGCTTCGCTCTTTCTCCAGAGAAATAATAATGCAGTTAAGATGTTTTTATAGGTCAAGCATTCATGTATCTGTCTATGATTTGACAAGATTGCTCAAAGAAAAAGTAGAGTGAAATCAGGTTTTATTAGGCAGGATTTCTGAGCAATGAATCAATGCTTTTTTTGACCTAGCGGACTGGATTAATTTAATTAGAGCAATAAACATTTTTTGTTCTAGTTGACTGAACTAATTAAGTTAATCCAGTTCTGATACCTGTGTTGTCTCCTTGTTCCAGTAGCTTTCATTAAATTTTTGAAAGGAGCAATACTCCGTACTAGTAGAAGGGATATAATTTTTCTCTAGTGCTCCTTGGTGCCAGCCTGTATGCTGGAGTCTCCGTGCTCCCTGGTGGGGTCCCTTGCTGGAATGCTTTTCTGGGGATTCAGTTTGCTGCTTTGTGGGCTACAAGCCCTGGCAACTGGAAGGGGTTCATGTTTAGAACTTTCTGCACAGTCACTACATCTACTGCCCTTTAATCCCATTCTAAACCAGTCAGTAGGTGTCTGATCCTGATATGGTCTGCGACAATTTTATGGCAGAAATTCTAGAGCAGAGTAGCACAGTTCCTTCTTCCTTAGTGGAATTAATCCTAGGGTTCATGTGCTGAAGTGGTAACAATACAGTTGTCCTGGTCTGAAGTCTTTTGATATTCCTCCTCCATTTGTGATACATGGGTTTGTTTGCTTTTTCTTCCTATCCACTTCTTGTTAGGTCCTCCACACTATTTATTAAATAGGCCATGACTGGTACAGTTAGAGATTTAGTGGGAACCTGCTGTGCAAGGGCTGTAGTGCTAGTGAAGGGACTCATGCTACTACTCATTTTTGGTGGGACCCTGCAATGAATGTGATGCTCTCTGCTCCCCTTTTTCCTTGGGGGTATGTTCTTCCTCCTGTGTCCCATACTCACTGTAACTGTCTGTATCCAAGATGTGTATTAGTATGTTTTCTTAGTTAGGGTGATCTCATCACTAATGAGTATTTGATGCCTTTGTAATGCTCCTAATATACACATAGAGCAGCTGGCATAGACTTTTTAAACAACCATCCTTGTAATCTCCTGGATGCGCAGTTACATTGGAAGTTTTTAATATAAACATTTTTTTTTCATACAATGGCTTAACAATGTATTGTGGTTTATATATGGGGTCTCTCTGCATTTATGGTGAATGAAAACTGCAGTTGACTGTCCTAGGTGGTTAACTAAACTGTTAATCATTATATTAAGGGCAGTTAAAGAATTGATGAATGAGAGTACACTTCCTTGCTTTATTTCTGAATATATTTGATTTATTGCTGTAGCCTTGTTATCCAGAGAAAAGGGCGTTTGTGCTCAACAAGAACTTTGTTCTTTTTCAGCCAGGCTTGTGGCACTGGTAGTAGGGCTGAGGGTAGTGGGACTGCTGAACTCTCTGCCTTGTTTCTCTCTTACTCTGAGTCAGGTCTGTGTTGACCTCGGGGGAAGGGGGGTGTGTCTTGTTTATTCAGTTGTTTGTATTCCATTAGAAAATGTTGGTACCACTCTTCAGTTGTCAGTAGGGGGTGGCTTTTTTAAAGCAGGGATACAGTCAGGCTTACGCTTAACCAAGTAACTTCTCTTGCAGTGTGATGTTAAGACTGCCTCTGCATTGTACGGCCAGTAAATTATCACAAATCTCATGAGATGTTAGTAAAATAATGGCTGTTAACTTCTTTGAAGGGAATGGAAGTTTAACCACTGGTCCACTGACAGGAAGAACAAGTTTCAGCCTGGCTCCTGTGTGCTTACGTGAGAGGTTTTGAAGTCCTAGAAGAGCGGTTGGTTTTCCCTGCACCTTCATGTTTGCTAGAGCAAGCACAGGGACCCTTGATGGTGAGCGGTAGGGGTAGTGGAGTCTCCCTTTATTGCAGCAGCTCATGTTTATACTAGATCAAAACTCAGTATCCTCTTACAGAAGTAGAGTATCAAAGTATTGTTCAAGTATTTTGAGTAACTTGATCTGTGGTTCACCTGGTGGCACAGTTAGACATCAACCACCAAGTAAAACTTAACCTGTCAGGATTGGAACATATGGCAACAAAAGGGTTTGATTTATAGGCATAGCTACACCTCCTTACCCAAAATTCAGGAAAAGCTGACAGAAACGCTTTTTTGTTCATGTAACTGATGTAACTGTACCCATAAGAAGAGTTTGCCAACTTAGCAGAGTTTCCAACAGTGATACACAATACATTATGGAAAGGAAATGCACCATCGTACAATGCAGTGTTGAAACTTGCATGCTTTTCCTATTAAAACTGTTAAATAAATGAGAGGCAGCAGTCCTTGTCAGGGCTCTGAGCTGGAATTCTTCACACTCAGTGCATTATGTTACAGTGCTAGCAAGTGAAAGCCTGAAACATCTAAGCTTATGTAAACCCTATCAAACAATATGAAAAAAGAACTTACAGTAACTTAACCAGGACCTGTATTAGGTTCTTTGTCTGCTTCTTTTTTGTTTGTATTAAAATGCCATTTATTTAATATCCAACTTTTGTCAGCTGGGAAAGGCAGTCCCTAGCTCTTGTTTTTTTCCCCCAATCAAAAAATCAAAACCTGATGTTACCCCCTAATTATGGATATGTTGAAATGGGTTGTTTGAATGTTATTTTTTTTCTACAAAAATAATAGTAATAATTAAAAAAAAATAAATCTAAGTATGTGAGATACATAGCAGTGGCCACCTTCAGACTCTTATAAATTCCAGCAAAACATTTTACTGTACAAACTGCCACCACCAAGTGCTGACTTGATAGCTTTTACATGTACCCCTAAAGTTTAGCGGGAAGAGATATTACTCATTTTATTTAATGCCCTTTCCGGGGTACTGTTTCAAAGCTTGCAAAGCGTGTACGAGGCCCCACAGACTGCTGACTCCACGGCAAAGATATTTTACATCTAGTAAGTTCCAGGATATTGTGACTGTTTTCTAAATAACACTATCCTTTACTGATTGTACTTGAAAACAAAGTTATGCTGTTCTAAGGGTTGCCAAGTCACTTCGAAAGTCTCACTGTAAGGTTTCTCACTGTTCACCTCATATGTAGGGCTGGGCCGTTTGGTTTGTCTTTTTGTTGGAAGGTGTCGTGGTTTAACCCCAGCCAGCAACTAAGCACCACGCAGCTGCTTGCTCACTTCCCCCTGACCCAGTGGGATGGGGGAGGGAATCAGAGGAAAAAAAGTAAAACTCCCGGGTTGAGATAAGAACAGTTTAATAGGACAAAAAGGAAGAAACTAATAATGATAATAATAACAATAATAAAATGACAATAATAATAAAAGGATTGGAAGATACAAAACAAGTGATGCACAGTGCAGTTGCTCACCCTTTGCCGACCGATGCCCAGTTAGTTCCCGAGCGGTGATTCCCCCCACCCAGGCCAACTTCCCCCAGTTTATATACTGGGCATGACATCACATGGTATGCCCCAGTTTATATACTGGGCATGACATCACATGGTATGCCCCAGTTTATATACTGGGCATGACATCACATGTCATGCCCTTTGGCCAGTTTGGGTCAGCTGCCCTGTCTGCGTCCCCTCCCAACTTCTTGTGCACCTCCAGCCTTCTTGCTTGAAAAATCCTTGACTTCGTCTAAATGCTACTTAGTAACAACTGAGAAACATCAGTCTGTTATCAACATTCTTCTCATACTGAATCCAAAACATAACACCATACCAGCTACTAGGAAGCAAATTAACTCTGTCCCAGCTGAAACCAGGGCAGAAGGGAAAAGCCACCCTGCTCACTGAGGTATCTGCTTCCAGTTAAGTCATGTGGCAAGAAAGCTTCTGTGATCTTGAAGCACAAACATCCTCAGGCTTTTACAATTACTTAATAATTTGTGGTTAGTTTTTACAGAATCTACCTGTGTTTCCCCCCTCCCCGCACACCCCAAAGTCTTGTTTGTTTGATTGTTCAAGAAGGAGCATCTAGAGTTTTTGTGTACTGGAAAAGACGATGAGCTGTACTCCATTGCTGGCAGTCAGGTTCCTTGTGTGAGTCCCTGCTGTCTGTAGCATCACAGGGGCTCTTGCCTTCTTCAGGCAAGCCCTTAAACGGGAGATGAACCCTTGCCATACAAAGGAGATGGATTTTGGCACCTGTGGGGTCTCTGCAAGGGAAGTACTTTAGATGTGCGTGTGAACATTTTACATTTTTTTGAAACCTGAATCAGCTTTGAGGTTCCCTGAGACTTTTTTTCCGGGCAGCAGTGATACTAAGATACATGCCTTATAAAGGTTATGTTAGCATTGGGCACAAATGACTTATTTCCTGAGTTAAAACTCCTTTCCCCAACTTCTCTTTAAAAAAGAAAAAAGAAAAAAAAAAAAGTCAATAAAAGATTATTTGAGGAGAAGAGCCATTGTGATTTCATATGGAGGCCATCTCAGTTCTCCTTTTATATCTGATGCTCGCCTGGGAGTATATGCTGTACTCGTGTCCTGGGCTTGAATTGTTTTCAAATTATTAATAGTTTTGAAAATGCGTTTAACAGTTAACTGCCAATGTGCATGCTCTTTTTGGTTACAGCTAACAAGCAGCTGGTCAGTACATTAACAAAATGTGGACTCGGTTAACTCTTGTAGAACCACATCTCTGCATTTCTAAAAATGCCCTTGTCAGAACTATATGGGGAGAAATCCGGTAGGATAAAACAAAGGGCATGTGCTTAATGAGGGAAGGAATGAACAGAAGGAAGTCAAGGAGGAGAAAATCTTTTTGTATTTTGGAAGGGAAGAAGGGGTGCAATGAGCAGGGCATGAGTTGTTTGTTAGATAGAAAGAAGGTGAGTGAGTGGTAGCATTTAGTAAGAAACTCCTTAAACAAAACTTTACCTCAAGGTAAATGGAAAGAGAGACATTAGTAATTCACTTAAGAGCTCTGGCTGATATTGCAGATAGCCTTTTGAGATATTTCTTAAGTGAGCAATTTTACTTGGTCGTTGAGAATGATTTTGGTTTGGTGTGGGGTTTAATTTCTGGTGGAGGTCTGGAGGGCAGAGAAGAACCTCAAGGGTACTAGTTAGTAAGTGTTTTATTCCACAGTTGAATTTATATTCTTCTATGGTTACTTTAAAAGTTTTGAAAATCTCATTACTGGACTCATTTTGTCAAAATTTACATTTTAGATAATCGAAATCGTGCCTGTCCAGTGATGTGTCTTTCTCTTCTCAATGAAGAAGAGGCGCAAGTATAGGATATATACGGCCAAATCTTTTTACATGTGGCTGCCATCTGTGTGAGCTAAATTACTCCCTATGAATCAGGCGTACAATATGCATGCTCTCAGTTCTGTATAAAGATCTGCTCCCAAGTTGTTTAGAGTCATCCTTTCTCACTCTCCATTTAGTCCTTTCTCTGGCAAATCTCCCATGGACCTCATCTGGATTCTTGCCTGATTAAGGACTAAGAGCTTGACCCTGTGAGATAATAAAAAACCAGCATCCCCACAAGAATCTACAGATTTCAATGGGAGTTGAAGGCAGTATGTGCTGCTAAAGTGTTCAGCATGTATGCTGGGTTTAAGGTAATGATTTCAGGACTTGGCTGTGTTACAGTATACATACTTGCTGGCCCTAACTTGATTAAGCTGCAAGTATATTACCATGATTTGAATCCTCTATGGAGAGGAAAACACATGGTCTCTCTGTGGATTTTGTGGCTTATTTAGAATGAATTTTCATTTTCTGAATGTGTATATTGAGATGTTCCTCACCAGAAAATTCCAGTTTATTGGTACTCGTATCCTTTTGGAGCTGTTTTCCTTAAAAGCAGGGATCCAAGAGAGCAGATTCCTTTGGGAAGCAGAGGCCATGAAATTGTAAGATCTAGGAAGGGTTGTAACTTTGACTCTTATTGCACACAGCCTTCCAAAATGATTCACTGTTTCCTTAAAAGATTCCGGTATCTCCAAGTTTTTGTTAAAAACAAAGAAACACAAAGCTAATTATCACATCCCGGAAGAAAACACATTACAGAATTAGGCCATATAATGAGATAATGAGCACAGTTGGGCAGTGACCTTCAGCTGTTTGTGTGGATAATGCCATTTAGACTTTATTTTAACAGAGCAGACTACCCAAAACCAAGGCTTCTCATTTAAAAGAGAAAAACAGAACTCCCACAGGATCTCACAGTTTAGAAGGGGGAAAGAAGTGTTGAAATTCTCACACAATCCCCATATTAGATTTTAATTAAAAAACATTTAAGAGTATAATACAGGTTAACTTGCAAATAATTTCTGACACAAAAAAATTGTTATTTAATGTTGTAATACTGCTTATAGGTTTCTCTCTGAATGTTATTGTGCCTAGGCATAAGGATGAGCCTGAAACTCAATTTTAGTTTGAAGAGATAACCCTAAGTTTCTTGAGTTGAAGGCTACAGCATGGCTACAGGATGCCTACCAAGAAAATCACTTTGTATTGAAAAGCAGACCACAAACAGAGGTAGTATTTACTTAAAGCAACATTTTTTGAAAACGTAGGTTTATTTGTCACCTAAAGAACTATGTAGCTTTTGGGTGGTAAAGCTCTTTCAGTCTTCCAAGACTGGCATTTCTGTTTTTATAAAAACATTTTTTGGTGCATATCTTGCCCCCCCCCCCAATAATTGGCTTCATACAAGGTTCATAGAGCTGGGTTACACTGTGATTGGACACATGGTAGTATCTGGTCAAACAAGATAACACTTGTGTGTTAAAACACGTCATGCTTGTTATCTTCCTACAACATGGATTTCTGTTGTGATGACCTAGTGACATACAGTGTTTATGAAGATAGGAATAGCCAAGCTTGAATGCTTTAAAGTCAAGCAGAATGGATATCCTTTTGCTAAGGCTCAAGTGATGCCTTCCCCAAAGAGATTATAATGAAAAAAGGTATGAAACAAAGACTAGCAAGGCATTCTTGAACATGCAGCAGGATGTACAAGATGATGATACCAACCAATAAATTTGTGGTCGTTTAACTTTTATTGCAGAGGCTTAAGGAAGTAAATATGGGGTTTGACTGAGAAGAGTGAGAAACTGTGAAAAGAAAGAGTACAAGGCAAAGACTGCGAGGGGAAGAATTGCAGGAAATAAAGCATAATTTCTGTTACCAAATCTGTATTGTACAGTTCATTGACATCACTGATACATGGGGGAGAGCAGGAAGGAGGAGGCATAAGGGCTTCCCCTTCACCTATAAATGCCTTTGGATGGCTTCAGCTGTGGAAGTCCTGTGTGTCTCCCATTCCGTGTGGAAAGGAGCTGGTAGGGTGCAGTGCCTAGAAGAGGAGGGAGCATGTGCCTTTCTGCCCTGCTTCTCCTGGCAACTGATACAAAATAGTCTTCCTGGTCCCAATTATCATTAAATAATTCTGAGATTTTAATTTCAGTAGAGTTTTTGAGTCTCTCTCATTTCCCATTTATGGCTGGTATTGCGTTTTGTATGTTCAGGGGAGTGGAAGATCAGGCAGGGCATGGCATGTACGCTGTACAGTGGCACTCTGGCCACGTGTGATATGATTACACACTCCCACTTTAAGTTTCTCTTCCATTAAGTGTGTTTAAAAATATGCCTTTTTTTTTTTTTTTTAAGGAAGATGTGAATAAGAGTTACGTGGTTCTTTTTTGTGTAAAGCATTTGAAGAGAACATGCTGTGTTAGGTAAATAGGGTTAATCTGAAGTCTCATTTAAAGGCCACCAAGTTATTTGCCTAAGGACAAGCTCACTTTTTCAACTGCTGAATTTCTTTTGCCCTGTAAATTAGTGGTAGTAATGTTAACAGGTTATAAAAGGGGAAAATATAGCCATGGAGTCACATTAGTGCAAACCATTTATCTTAAGTGCTAAGCTGCCCTTTAAATAATAGTTATGTGTTTAGGAAACCTACCTCTGTTTTGCTGAGTCCAAGTGTTTCAAAAGTCTCAGATGCTTGACTCTTTGAAAATACTCTGAAAAATATTTGTCTAGGCTTATAGATGTCCCTGGCATTTCTGGTTTAGGTCCTCTTGTTTCGAGATAACTTCACTGTGATGATGGTAACACTGACTTGTGGTGGAATGGCCTGTTGGACTAGTGTTGTTGGTTGGTTGTTTTTCACACTTCCGTATTAGCTTAACAGCAGAGTTTAATATGTAACATCACACTTTAAACAGAGCTTGTTTTCAGAGTGTGGTGTAAGCACCGAGCTTGTTAATGTTCAGGTATTGTTTCTTTTGCTTCTGGTCAGCCTTTTTGTGTGGAGGTTCAAAACAGGGATTTCTTAGCCCACTTGACCTCTGCACTTGTATTCCACTCAACCTGTTGAGTCAGCCTTATTAAGAGGACAAAGTTCAATTTCTTCCAGTTTTGGGAGGAAAAAACAAAGACGGTTACTGCTTTTCATAGCTATAATCCAAAAGCAGTTGGCTTGAAGAGCAGATCTATTTATGCAATACTCTGAATATTGACAGTTTTATAGAAGTAGCAGCAGAAGATGAGAAAAAACATGCACTCGATCTGGACAGATATGGTGCCCAGCAAACAAACCTCTGGATGTTATTGATGAGAAGATGTTTGTTGTTTTTTTTTTAAAACTTTTTATGGTTAAAGACCATAGATACAGCTGTTTATGATTAGATGGTTTCAGAGCTGATCTGAATCAGAGGTGCTTTTCCTCCTATAGAAACCTTTCTCCTCCTTTGAGGCAGCAAACCATAAAGTCATCCTGCACAATAAAAACTGGTAATGGAAAGGGATTTGAATTTTGTCATTCAGATTCTGTGTTGATGATTCAGACTTTCTGGTTCCCAGCTCTGTGTGTGGTGGGTATGACTGATCATCTCTGTACTGGAGAGGCTGGTGTCTTTAATGCAGGTATCTGGCAGCAGGTGGTCATTTTGGTGCAACCCCACCAGCCAGTTGGGCAGAATGGATGCAGACATAGAAATACATGCAATTCCCAGAAACACCATGTTTTAAACCTACTTTGAGCTACTTCTGACAGCTTGGGCTTTCACCTGTATTTAAGACTCAATTTCTGCAAGTGAAAGGCCTCTTGAGTTAGATGTTGCCCAGCTGTAGCAGGCTACCCAAAACTATGAGAAAGTAGTCTACTCTGCCCTTTTTCACCATGTCTTCTTTTTCTGCCTGGAAGCTTCTTCTGGACAGAATAACAGGAGTTTGGCTGTTTGTTCAGGAGTTTCTGGGATCTAGGAGCTTGGTTAAAGCTACTGTTACTGGTCTGGAATTGCTTCCAGGTGTTTGGAAGTCCTGGACAAATGGCTGCAGTGCATGGACATACTGGATGTGGGTGCTACATAGCTGTATAGCCAACCAGGGTCTCCCCATGGGAGCCCTGAATTGGAATGAAAATTCTTCTGCTTTTGAAGGAAAAGATTAGACATTGCAGATCATAATTTTTAGAGTTTTGTTTTTTGGGTTTTTTTTGCATTACTAGCTGACAATTGGTCACTTGTCTTAATATTGGTAAAAGTTCAGTGAGTGCAGGGCAAGACAGCATTTCACACTAATCCAAAAAGAGTTTATCCCAAGCTCTTCTACTGCATGGCATTTGTGTACAAGCAACCTGTTCTGCCATGGCCAGAAGACTTTAACTTCTAATATTGACACTTCCTATATCCTTGTAAATTTCTTGCTGGGCATACTGTGATATTTTAGCAAATCACCCCATTTTATTAGTTATGTAGGTGAAGCTGTGTATAGCGTGATAGTTAATTTAGGCCTTCAGATAGTATGGTGGTCTTGCAAGGTGAATGTGTAGAGAAACTGTCTGCAAAATAGGAGATGTGCAATAGTCTTCAAATCTGTAGCATCTTCTAAACATACATTTTGTTCCATAAAAAGATGCTCTAACAGTAACCTGGGATAATTATAAACCTGTAAACCAAACAGGGTTTACTCTGGATCTGTTTAATCAGAACAGTAAGTAAAACTTCCTGATCTTAATTTTTAGCTTTTTTTTTTTTAATAGCCTTTCCCCCTTTCCTGAAAGCTAGAGGTGGGTCTAACTTGGACTGAGAACTGATCTGGTGAAAGCATTTGACACAGCTCCTTCAGTCTCCTTGAAAAATTATTCTCTTTGGATAAAAACCATTAGGTTAATTCAACAAGAGTATCTGAAGGACTGTGCCATGGCATCCCAAATAAGTAAACGAATCGAGGCTACAGTATATCCATTTAATAAATTATTAAAACCAAACTTCAGACATCTCCCACATCAGGTCTAATACTGCTACATCTAAGACAGTCTTCACAGTGTAATGTAAATGCAGTTTCCAGGAGCTTAACACAGAAAGAGAAGATGAGGAGGAGAGGGGTGTGCTGAAACACAATTTGGTTACCACTGAAAAAGGAGATAGCCCCAGTTGTGCCTTCCATCTGAGGTATTGATAGTGGGCTTATGGTAATGCTGGTTAGGGAAGCAATTTTAAGAGACATCGTGTCATGACTGCAATGTCCTGTCATTGTAAATGATGACTTTAGTAATGCTGAGGAAAGTAAACGAAATCGCTTCAGGAAAAGCTTTTATGTTTAAAAACAACAGTCTGCTGCGTGGTCTTCAAAAGTGGAACAAATACCTTTATATGACTTAAGTGTGATTGACTGTTCTCATTTCCACTGAATTCTTTGTCAACCTATAGGTTGAATAGCTTTGGAGAATATGTGTGAGAATATATATATTTACACATGCACATATATACATGGAACTTAGTGAGGTATTGCCTCAAGCCTTTTTGGTAATCAGAGCAGTTGCTAAACTGTGATTATTTGTGTTCTCCACTGTGGAAAGATTTAGTCAAAGTGAAAATGCATGAGGGGCTTTTGAAAGTGGTAGTTTGTGTCACTGTTGTGCTGATCGTGGACTAGAAGGAAAATGTATTTGCTCATTTTCTAAAATCAGCAGTATCTCTTTCTAGGAAGGTCTTTTTGAATTCAGTCTGTGGTTTGATGAGCGCAGTCAAGTCTGATGGCTCCCTGCTGCCCACAGTAGGGACAGGGGTGCAGATTTCCACACTGCCCATGGTGGGAGCCAGCCTAGGTGCTCCTCAAGCCTTCCTCCCTGACATTCAGTGCACCAAAGACCAACGGAAACCTGCTTAGTCTCTTTATTGCTGGGTTAGTTTCCTGTCACATTAGTGAGTTGAATCAGCTCCTGGGGAAGGCAGGTTTGATGAGCATCAAAATAGGCATAAGGTAGCTGGGAAGTGTTGGTGGGAAGGAGAAGAGAGGTGGAGGGAATGAGACACCCTGGTTTTGGCTGTGGTAAGATGTTGGATGATTCATCCTGTATCCGTAAACCTGCAGTGTTAGGTTTCAGTGGTTTTTCATTCCTCTGCCTGTAGAGTTAGCTGTGTGTGTATAGGTCTGTCAAACCTGCCATCCCACGAGAGCCATGCCCTAGGTGCCGGGCACAGCATTTGTCACCCGCCAGCCATCCGTCCGGTGCCTGGTGCCTGTCCTGCACCTGGGCTGGTGCTGCCTGGCAAGCTTCAAGTCACATCCTGGCACCAAGTCACAGTGCCCAGCTGCTGCCTTGGCTTGGGGCTTCGCCCCAGTGCATGGCCAGACTGCTGCACATCCCCACTCCGCTACGTGTGCCATTCCTTGGCATAAGGGCTCCCATCTCTGGGGCGTGAAGCAGTGTTGCAATTTCTGCAGACAGAGTTTAACTTATGCTAGTGGCTGTCCTCTGATTTTCCACCTCAGAGGATGGTCCACTCCAACAGACTTGGGATTTTTTGAATCTCAAGTGCAAACTGAGAGTAGATACAAAGGAGGGAGATTGTAATTGTACAGCATGTGCAAAAACTAAATTCCCTGATTTTTCACTACTCAAATTGTGTGAGGGGCATCCTTTGAGAGGATTTCTTATGTTTGGGTTTTTTGTGTGCTTTTGAATAAGCTGAGCCAAGTCCTTGCTGCTTGCTGGCTTTAGGGATATTCATAGTTTTGCTGAACTACATGAGCCATCGTGGCTACAGTCAGCTGCTTGCGCTTAGATGGCTTAAAAATGATGACTATGAGGATTAGCTTGCAATGGTAAACTGCATGGGTGATGCCTATTACCGTGATAACTTAAAGACAGTTTGTATCTCTGCTGTAACGATGCTTCTGTTTTAAACAGAAAATGCAGCTGCAACTTTCAGTAGGCCTTGCTTTTTTATTTTTTGCAATTTTTTGCCTGCCTTGAGAGCTAAAGTCATTTTGTAGCTGGCCTTGTTACACAGCGGGGAATTGAATATTTGGTAATAAGTATTTTAAACAATGTTTTAAAGATCCTAGCATGTGGACTTTAAAAGACTCTTTTTTTTGGTCTTGTTCTACAATATGTCATTTGACACTGTTTATGAAACATAGGCAGATGCCTGTGGATCTGTATTAACATATTATATAAGCTTATTATTTAGCTTAAGATAATCAGGTCTATATGGGGTTTATAGTATAATATATTTTGCCAAGGAGCTTGAAAAATAACATGATAAAGGATTTTTTGTTATTTTAAACAAAAATGTCACTATGGGAGAGATTTTTGAGGAATAATTGGTATATATGGAAATAGTGAAGATAAATGCTTCTAAAAGCCTAAATTAGGTCAGCTGCTCATGTTACTCTAGAATGTGTCTGCATGTATTTTCTTTGCTCCCCAAGTTTTTCCTGTATTTATGGATTTTTGGTGTACTATTACTTTAAAAGAAATTGAGGAGAAATTTTGAGCCAGAATAAACAGCGACTTTGGGTAATCATTTTGTGTTTAAATAAAAAGGAGGGGGAAAGGTACTCCAGTAAAAATTTTTCAAGTTACATTACTGAAAAACTTGATGGCAGGTGGGATGCACTGTCTTTGGGCTGTCCATGGCCTGCCAGATATTGTGCTAATTTCTGTCCCTTTGCTTAAGACCAAACGTGCTCTCCAAATATTTTATCTTTGCTTACTTGGTGAAACTTCCTGTTTTATTGTTGGTGCTGACTGAAGGCTGTTCTGACTGACTTCTGTTCATAATGACTTGGAAGTGTGGGGTATTTTTGTCTTCTGCCACAATATCTAGGTGTGTAGTCAACCCTCAGAATTTTGCAAGGACTGCCGCCATGCACCTTACCCATCAGACTTTTTCACTGAATTTGGTATACAGAAAATGTGGTTACACAGACCACTTATGAGCAGCTGAGCCATCATGACCTGTGGCCCGCAGTTCTAGGACCACTGCTCTGTTATGTTTATAGCCCTCCTTGGAGATTCAGCTGTGGCTTGAGCTATCTCCAGCACCAGACCGGTTGAGCCAACTTGTCTGAGGTACCTCGATGAACTTAGAAAAACATTTGCGAGCATTTAACTTTATGGCTTTCAAGTAGGGGAGTGCGGACACTGTTTCCATGTCCAAGGGGATGCTGTCCTTGAGTTCAGGACAGAGCAAGGACTTAATAAGCATTCCTCAGCATTGGGGCCAGCCTGGTGTTTCCTCCTCTCCTTTAGGCACAGAGCCTTGAACAATTTTGGGCACAGGGTCCTTCCTAGTTAAAAACAAACTTAATAATAAAATTCACAAGTCTGAAGAGAAAACCTGTAGCAAGGCATATTCCAGAATTTATTTCCTTGCTGATCCTACAACAGAGGCTGAGCAGAGTTGGTTAACTGAGTGGAGAGGGACTGGGGAAAAGTGCAGTAGTTTTTGCGTTTTTTTCCTTTCTTTTTTTTGGTGTTTTTTTTTTTTTTTTTTACATTTTTCAAGATGAGACTGAAAATTTAAGTGTTTTGAGGAGGAAAATTTTATTTTGCTTAAGCACTGGACACGGATCAGTTTTCAAGGTTTGTGCAGTGAGACATTTAGTGATGGTGAACTCATTCTTAAAGGGTCAGTTACAGGAATTCAGCCTTCGGTTGAACTTGTAATCTTGTTATTTTTAATTAGGAAAGGGCTGGTACTCTTTCAGTTATGGAGCCATCTTCCCCCAAGACGGTTTCCTTCCCTTTAGCTTTTGCTGCTTTTGAGGTCCACTGCATTTGATGGGACTGAGGCAAGCAATTGCCAGCTGCCGCAGCTGGAGGCCCGTGTAACAGAGTGACATTTCTTCACTTTATGAAGGGGCCTGTCCGCTGAGGAGCATTTTCAAACCATTTGCAGCTGAGGAGGTGGGAAAGGCAGGCCCAGCGCATCCCGGTCTGGCTGGCAGCATGCGAATCGCATGTTTCAAAGCTGCCACTCTTGTTCCAACTCTGCAGCCAGCAGCATGTTTATCAGATCTTCCTGACATTTGGCACTGAGCAGATGTTCCCTTTTTTAGTATAAAGTGATGTTCTTGATGTGCTAGCTGAGATTAGGGAGGGGAAAGCTTATAAAGTTTCATGCTTGAGTGAAGCACCTATACGTCAGCATAGAAGGGCTTCTGACAGGCAAAACCAGGCAGGGGAAAAAAAAACCCAACCAACAACCAAAACCCCAAACCAAAAAGCCCTCTCCATCTGCTTTTCACTGAATGCCTGGTGTTGCAAGCAGGGTCCACATGCTTCAGTACTGGCCAAAGATTAGAGGTGGTGACTGCTAGCCTGTTCTTCAGATGGATTAGACACGAATGGCAAGTCTCCCATGTGCCCCCAGGGGTAGCGGCGAAGTTAAAGCTGAAGATGACTGCACGCAAGCTGCTGTTGAGCTGAAAGCTGCACCGTCTGGTACACTGCATCTCTATCAAAAAGAAAGTATCTTTGAAAGGAAATCAACTCTCTCTCCAGATGTGCATACATCCATATGCACCAACATCCAGAATTCATTATTTCCTCTCTGAAGACCAAAAAATGACCTGCCAATAATCTAATTGACAGATAAAAGTAAGACATCTTATTGAAAGAAGAGCCCTTTGTATGTAGGTGTAGTGAATGACAAGCACTGGTGAAGCTGAGTGGACTGCATAGAACTGTTTAATGGAATAATAAGGGTTGACTAGAAAAGAAAACAAATTACAGGGAAGTTTAGGAGAGTTGTGGAAAGGAGTGCATAGAGAAAAGGCACAGACAGAGCCCCAGTGTGTCTATGTATGTGAAGAAAAGGAAGCAATCTGGGCCCAAATAAAAGAAATTAAATAAAAAGGAGAACTTTGGCTGTGCTTTTATTTTGGAGCTTGGATGACCTATCAAAAATGATGCTGATGTTATGAATTAAAGGAAAATCTGTTAATGGTTTGTAGAAGTCTGTAATACTGTAATCGTTTAGAAATGTTTGTTGAGTGTCTAATAGTTTCAGTAACAGCAATTATAAAATTTTCTAAGTTGGAAGAGTAGCTATCAACTCTGTGGTTGGTATGCACCCTGAATCAGTTAACACGAGGCACCTTTAATCTCTCCTGATCTCCTTGAGGTTGCTCTCATTAGCCATCAGATAAGACTTTGGATATAAACTCTTTTCACTGCATGGTAGTGTCCCTTGGACAGCCAATATAGCACCACGTATTTTTGGGCAAAAGATGGCTGTGTATGTAGCTCCAAATGGAAGTCAGTGGGGATCAAACCTGTGACAACTACTTGTGTTTCTGAAAAACTGCCATAGGATTTTTTTATTTTTAAATCATTCTGAACTAAACTTTAAGAAAGAAAAAACAAAACAAACCCCACAGATGCCAAACAAACAACAACAAAATCCACCTAAACCAAAAATCCTACCCCTGCCCCCAATCTAGTGAATATGTTCTGTAATCTTACTGTGTATTTTGGTACCTTTATGTATACTTATTGATGCTGCCTGAGGTGGATGCCAACACTTCCTGTGTTGGTTTGAAAATCATTAGAACTTTTATCAGCACTTTTGAGAGTACCCATGGGTATACAAAGAACTGAAGTATACATTTGCAATTTAAATAGGTAACATTTTGCTGAGAGAGACTCAGAAGACTTGTTTTCTTAGATAAGCATAGACTGCTGAGGTCTGATCTATGTTTACACGTGTGCTTTTGTGCATGCTTTTTGATGATGCATGAATTCCTGTGTGGCTGATCGTGAAAGTAAGTATGGTTCTCTTTCTTTGCCTCCTGAAAACTGATTTTATGAAGTCTGGAATTTCCTTCTCTGTCATCTTTAATTTACTCATTTTCAGGAATACAGTAACAGCAGTAGTGTGGGTAGGATGGTTTGAGGAGTTTCAATACCGATTTATTAAAAATACAATGGTTTTGAAACCTGTTTTAGTTATTTTTGCTCTAAGCAAGCATTTAATTTTTATAGGCTTTTTTTCCCCCCTTTTGGCCCCAATACAGAGCTCTCATGTAAACCAAGCAGAATGCTTCCTGTCGTTGTCTGAAAAGTGCACTTCCATTCATTGTTTCTGTGCAACTTCCTATCCTTTCTATGGTAAAGAGGGATAAATCTGAGACAATTTATGGGCTATCTCTGGGGAAAAGAGACTTTCACAACAAGAAGTTTGAATGCTGTTTGGAATAATGAACAAGGAATGTTAGAAATAGTTTGTGTTTGTTCATTTCTTCCTCTTTGTACAATGACAGTGCTGAAGACTACTTCATCCATTAATAGCAATGAAAACTGGATGCTACATTTGGTTCTTCCATTAAGGATATTAAGGCACAATGATTACTTGCATTTTAGGTACTGCTTGTTATCTGAAATAATTCTGTATCTTTTACAGTCTTGATACAAACTTGTGATGAAAGTCAGGCATTTCTGAAATACAGCTGTGTCTTGGAGGGGAAAGCCCTGTCTGAGTAATGCTGGCCACTGTTTAAAAAGGGATAGATGCTCCATGGGACCTGAGATTTATGCAAGATGATCACCTACATTTGAATTTTAGACCAGTTGCTGGAAACTTGTCTGTTTTCTACTACTTGAGGATAATAATGGGAAAAACTCTGCAAACCTTTCTGAAACATTGGTGGACTACTTTGTTTTCAGTTCTTTGGCATGGAAAACAGAAGTTGTGCTTTCTGGGTTTATTGAAATGGAAGTCAACATATTCATGCTGTTCTGTTTATACAGATTGAAAAGATGCTTTTATGTTAGTGGAGTGTTTTCCAAATACTTGCTTGGGAGAAGGGATAGGGGGAGAGAGAGCACATGTATGGATGAATGTGCTTGTTTAGGCATGGAAAAATACTAGAGTTGAGTTCCTGTAAGCAGCGTTTTGCTGCAAACCTCAAGAGAAGGTAGGGCTCTGACAGTACTTCTGGTCAAAAAGAAGTACAGCAGAGGTTACATAAAGACTTCTTTGTATTCCAGGTACAGATGGTTGTTTTCTAAGATTATGCCTCATGCGTAGCAATGTCTTAAAATTGTGCTCAGCGAATGTTAAACCAAACAGGTTTTTCATTCATTGCCTTTTCTGTTTAATTAGCTAAATAGGTGTATAAACAAGACAGCTGGAGTTTCTTTTGTTAAACAAGATACTGACTGATTGACATTGCCTAGCTTTGCCTTACTTGCTCAGGTATTGAAATGAGTTTTGCTATATAGTGAAGGAATTTGACTTTGTCATTTACATTTTTTCATAAAATGGATAGTTGAGGTATAATTCATCATTTCTAAGTATCAGTACATTGCCACAGAAGTTGAGTTTTATTTGATGGTTAGCTTTTCCAGCTGAACTTGCATCAATTTTACGTCCTGGTAAGGACAAAACATTGATAGAAACTTATTTTTAAGAAAGTGGAAGAAAGAGTTTCTGCTTTCAAGAAGTAATCTGAATTTTTTCCCGCATGCAAAAATATGAGAGAGCTGTGCAGGCAACACTTGAGGTTAGATCATCTCTGCTAAACAGATGAGATGAACCTCATGCTTTTACCAGTGGCTAGGAGCAGTGGGAATGGATATTTTGCAACACATCCTCCAGAGAGGCATAAAAGATTATTTTGCTTAGAAGGAGAAACCAGCATCAGGAGTTTGTACCAAACATAACAGCAACCCCAAAACGGTATGGGACATGTCATCTGTAGGTCTGAATGACTCCCAGTGGGCAGGCAGAAGATGCTAGATAGACTTTACTATGCATAACAGAAATGTCTAGAAAGACTGCAGAAAATAGAGGATCAAAATGCATGGCAGATAAAATGTAATCTAATATATTGAAACATCTTGAATAGTTTGGCCCATACGTGCAATAAGTCTGGGCAGAGTTGATGGTAGTGGAATGGGGATTAATTGGGGGTTGATAGTTGAGGATTGAGAGCACATAGAGCAAGGGTCTGACTGCACGTAGCATTAACAGTAGAAACCAGTGTAAAGGTGAAGTGTGTAGGTTAATGCTTAGTTTCAGAGGACAGGGGGGTTTTTTTGTTTGTTGTTTTTTTTTTTCTCCTTGGAGAAAGGGGGAAGGAGCAGGGATGGTGTAAAGAAGTGGAGTTGCTGAAGATTAGTGGGCTTTGAGCACTGGAATGGGGAACCTCTGCTGTGTTTTTGCATAGGCACATGTTTCTAGTTAGTACAGCTTGTATGTTTTAACTCCTTCTACAACCAAATCTTGCCATCTGTACTGAATATTTCTTGAGGATCTATTTTTCTTCTCAGTTTAAGTTTTATAGCTTACTCATTTCAAATAGATATATGTGGAGTCTGAGATTCTGGGTGTTTTGGTTGGTTGGTTTGGTTTTTCAAAATGAGCAAAATCAGTCCATGTTCGTGAATCTTTTCCCCTGTAATTTTAAACCTCTCCCCTTTGCCCCTATGGTAATTCAGTCAAAAGTAGTTCCACCATGAAAAATACTCTTTTCTTGCTGACAAGAAGCCTGTGCTAGATGTGGTGGTAAAAGAACTCCCTGAAAACTGAGGATATGAAGGGAAACTTACCCAGCCCTGCATATGACAGCTATGCTGTGTTTGTGTTTTCAGTCCAATGCTTCTGTCTCCTTTTTTTCATATGCACCCCCCCCCTCCTTGATTTTCTGTGCATATCATTTTCTCATGGACTTTTTTGCTCGTTCCGTCCATTTCTGCTGAAGCCCTAAAATGCATTCAAGGGCTTTCATGAACTTTTAGTTAATTTCAGTCCTGTTCTGGTTACAGTTCCCAAGGGTGCTGCTCTTCCTTCTGCTTAAGTGGAACCTACTCTAGATTCATTGATACTGGGCAGTGGTTATGGTGCAGTGATTGAGCAAAATCTCATCAGAGTTATTCAACAAATGTAGAAAATGTGAGAATTTAAGAAGTTTTAAAATACTTTTCTTGGGGAATTCCTAGTTTATGTAAATAGTCTTATTGAAGGGTATATCTGCTGCGTTTCAACGCAGTCCATAGTTGCATGAGGAGAGGCTTGTAAGACCTAATATGTAGTAGCAACAGTAAAATAAGTATGTAAGTAAGTGTTGGGACATACTATAAAAATGCCAAACTTTTTTTCTGATATTGGGTAAATGCATAAAAGTGACAAAGAGGAGAGAATGTCCAAATTAGAATGGAATTTATTTAATACTGTAAGCTTATTTCTTTTTTCTCATTCCCCAGGCCTCTAAAATATCAAAGTTTTATTGCAATATTGAGCATGTCCTATTGTAACTGCTAGTTTTTTGAAACTTAAATTACTAGGTACACGGTGTAAATAAAAACTAACTTCAAAAACCCACCCCACACTTTAAAATTTATTTCTTAAAGTATCCAGCAATTGCTTTTTTGTGTCAGAGCAAATCTACAACCTTTGTTACTCACATGCATTTCTGACTATATACTAAGGCAGAAAAGTGATGCTGAAATACACCAAAATTTTGTGTGTCATTGCATTTCCTCCTCCTCCTTACCAAAATCATGGTAGATGTAACACAGAATGATACTGCTGCTCATGTGCTGTGTTTCGTCAGAGTTGGAACTGCTGCCATGAGCTGTATAGAACAAGAAAACCATAACAGTCTCCTCCCCTCCCCAGCCAAACAGTCTGGAAGACACAAAAATAAATCAGCAGTAGATTTATACAAATAGAAAATGCTTTGGACAGTAATCTTCTACTTTAGTCTTCTATTGGCCAGTGTGAAAGTCCAATGTACAAATATTCCTTTCAATATCTTGCTTCTCTCCCCTGCATCTTTATGGTGGTCATGCTTATTCAGAGAGGAAAATTGCATAATCCAGGAAGAGTCTTGGATGGTCCAACTCCTTGTTAGTGATCATGGTGGAAATGCTTCTCCTTTTCCATGAGGAGAAACGCTGCAGTTTCCTCTATGCCACTGCCTCTCGTCACAAAGCAGCTGTGGTATTTCCTACCATCTCTTCTTGTCTTTTCCATCTCAGGACTTAAGGCTGCTTGCCAGAATTGACTGATTCTGAGCAGGGATGTCTTACTCAAGTGCTTGCTTAGGAGTGTGAAGCTGTTTTTTCATGGTCATCTGTAGTAAAAGCTGCTTTTTTATTAATGGTGGACATTGTCCATAATCCTCTACACCATTTGAATCACCAGGAATTTGGCTTCCCAGGTGGTCTTCTGTGAAGGGGTGTGCAGGAAGGAATTTAGTAGTTGTTACAGAGCCACCCATACTAAATAAGTAGTAATGACTTACATTTTTCTCATTGAGTGACAGGCATCACTTCTCTCTGTAGATTCTTACTTGCCTCAATCCTTGAGTATAATTTTTTGGTATAAATGCTTCCCCCAGTGAGTAACCCTTTATGAGAAGAAGGTTGTGTAGGTGGTAACAATTAGTCCGCGTGGAAGAGTGGCCCTTTGCCCATGCATTTGTATCTTTAGAAATGAGTGGTGAAGGTTATAGAAAGAAGTTATTACTAAGTCTGCTCAAGTGCTCCGCAGTGAATCTTAAGCTTTTCAGTTTAAGAGAAAATGGCTTCCCCTCCTCTTGTTTTTACAGAACACTGTTGTCATTCAGAAGTAGGTTTAAGGATCCTGTCTCTTTTCTTCCTTCTTTTTCCAGTCATCATTGTCACTAGCTGATAAACTAACCTTCTCCAAAAGAAATTTTGTGAAAGTCTGTCATTTGGGCATACTCTAAATCTCTGCTTGGATAGTTAGCCTCCTCTAAGACTTGATTTTCAGTGTATAAATTGATGAATTCTAGCAGAGTCTGCAGTAATTTATATTACTTTGTACATGACAGCACAGAGATCCCTGGTGTTCCTCGAATCTGGATTTTGAATTTTTTGTCTTTATGTATAATGACTAGATTTGTGTTATTCCCTCATTCAAAAATCAATTAGAATAATTCTGTCCTTCTTCTAAGGAGTGTTATATCCCATTGGTGTGGCTTGTATCCTCTGGCGTGGTGCATGGGAACCATGCTCACGTGCTGTAGAGCCCCCAGCACAGAGTCACGCAATTTGCAGGAGCTGGTAGCACTTTTCAGCTGACAACACTGTAGAAATCTCCACAGAGATACAACAGAAAGTATATTAGCCTTTACTATTTGAATAAAATTCATCACAGTTATGAGTTGGTCTTGGGTTGTTGTATTATTCCCTTTAGTGTCTTACTCCCATTTCTGCTACTTTCTTACAGCAGAACACATGTTACTCATTAGTAGCATGGATGATATGGGAAACAAGAATGTTGAAATTGTATTGAATATGTTCCAGATGTTAGTATCAAACAAGGTTGGGTCTGCATTAAGATTTCCTTTAAAATATTCTTATTAATTGGAAGTGGAAAATAATTCAATACTAAATGATTCTCTAGAATTTTAAATTGACTAAACATTTGCCATCGTAAAACACATATGTAATAAGCTGTTCTTATAAAACTGCCTAACCTGCTTTCCATCTTCAAAAGGCTTTGCAGGCATTAAGCAACTAAAATTTGATTGTGGTAAGAGCCAGGATTTGCTAACAAGGTTAAATGGATACATGCTCCAAAGTTAAACAAAAGCCCAAGGATGGCTGTGTGTGCACACTTATATTCTCAGCAGAGAAGGGACTAAAGGCTTGTAGCTGCACTAGGATTTAGAAACTAGAAGATACTTTTGACTCTTTAAGTGCCAGTTTGATGGGGATGAGATGCAAGAGAGGATCTGTATGTGTTTGGAGCTGATGAGGCAATATTGATGCGTTAATTGGATGAACTGGCCCTTAAGCAGTGATGGTAGTGAATTTTGGCAGGATGTCGGTGTCGCTGATGTAGGTGAGGTTGGCAGGAACGGGGTGTGGGGCTGGAGCGGGAAGCTGGCAGAGCCTGATCCTGGTGTTTGTGAAGGGCAGAGCAGCAGAACAGTAAAGCCCAGGCAGGATGAGGCTGCGGTCTCATATTGGCTTTCAAATACAAGCAGGCAGTGCGGAGGTGATTAACAGTCAGATTAGTAGTGTCATAGAAAGGGCTTTCTGTTTGTTTTTTTCAGAAGTATGCATCTTGTAGGATTTAAACTACCTTGGGGAAGTAACTAGCTTTCCAGTCAGAGGAAGGCAGCAGGAAGGAAGGAAGATAAGCAGGAGGGGCCTGTGAGGGAGCCAAGAGAGCAGCTGATTCGGGAAGAGGAGAGCTCTTGCTGCTCCCACTGGAGTGACAGTGCCTCAGAGTGGCACCTACCTGTCTTTGACTGGGACAGATCTGCAGGTGCAGTAGGAAGTGCTGGAAAGAAATGCTGTTAATGAATGTTTAGCGAATAGCTCAGGCAGCACTGAGGTATGTGCAGTGTAAGAATAGACTAATATACAGCATAAATGGAGAGAAGGTGGCAGAAAGAACTGTCTTGTGCCATGTATAGGCTGAGCATCAGTGGACTTTGTGATCTAGAAGTAAGTTTTCCTTTTGCTTGGCACTACCTCCAGGCATGCAAGCATATACAGGGCATGGCACTACACCCAGTTTAGTGGTCAGGCAAATACGTGAATTTCAGTGCATGAAGATTGCTGTTTGGTACTGCCAGCACATTCAAGAGAAATAATGTTCATGAGAGTCTTGAGTTCCTAGGAAGGGTAGTATGGGCCGGGGACATAGCTACACAGGCACCTATGCGAAACTTGGCAAAAATACAACATCTGGAGTAACCTCTCTGTTATTTACCCCACCATCATTCCTTGTGTGTGGGCAGTCTTAATTTGGTGGAGCCAGCCTCCAGTAGATACTCTGATCGTTGGTTCAAATTTCAAGGGCTTTCTCTTGGTCACTCATGAGGCTGGTCTGAAAGCAACTCTACCAAATGCAGTAACTCCTCCAAAACATCGGTTTCTTATGCTGAGCGGCTTAGAGCAACTCTGTGCATCCCTTCCTTCAAAACAGAGCTGACAGAAGTGGCATGCCCCAGGCTGGTGGGGTACGAGCCAGCGCGTGTCTGGATGCTACGCAGCTGTACTGGTGTAAGAGTGGGCCTACGCCAGTAAGCCCTGCTTAAGACTGGTGCAGCCTCGTGGGCTCACTGCCATCAGAGTGATGGGGTTTCTGCAGGAGACCTGGCCTGCGTCCAGCCGGGACAGAGCACAGGCAGAGCGGGCATGCCTCAGTCTGCCCTTCGCTGTGCAGATAAGCTCGGCTGCACATGGTTATCCAGGATGCGAACTTCTGCTCCCTCCGGTCGTATTTCCATCTTTGACGTTGAGCTGAACAGAGGGCCTTCAAAGAAGACCTTTCTTAATGTGCACTTGAGGTGCTGGCGAGGGAGGCAGTTACAGACAGCTTGAATGTACCAGTCGCTATCTTCTTCATGTGGATGAGTCCTTGTTAGGGGAAAATCCAGACATCTTCTCTAACGTAGCAAATTTGTACAGAATAAAGACCAGATGAAGGCTGGAGGGGAGGATTGGTAGATGTACTGCATGGAAATAGGCCTTCACAAGGGAATCCATCTGCTGAGAGGGAGGTATTAGCTCTTTCCCCTGAACCCAGGCTAAGGAAAGCACACGTTTTTGTCAGCTACTCCATTTCTGTATTGTTCTGAGTCTTGCACCTTGTTCTTCATGTGTGTGTTGCGATAGAAGCATCTTAACAAATGTCAACTCCATTCTGATCTGCAAGAAACAATTCAGTGAACAAGCACTTCTTGGCTCTCAGTTTGTTCCCCAGCCCAAGAAATGCTTGTGGAGTTTAGAAATGCTTTTTGTGCAGGTTGTGTAATGCGGTCTGCTGCAGGACTTACACATCAGTGATTGGGCTAATTGATTAGTAGTAGGTTCTCTGATCTGGACTTGTACATCAGGAAAATGAGGCCTCTCTGCTGGCTGTGTTATTGTTACAAATCCTAAATATTTCTTCAACCGTTACAAAGGGCAACTCTTTCATAGGTTTTTGTTGGGCATGTTTTTTGAGTATCATTGCTTGGACTGGTTCCATTTTTATGCATATTCTTAAAAAGGAATGAAAACCCCCCCCCCAAATAAACCCCAAATCCTCTAAGCTGGTGGTCAGTACTACTATCAAGCTCCTCATACAGAGAGAAGAAAGTTTGTTTATCCTCTGTACCCCAAGCACAGGCATGTGTAATTTATGCCTTGAGCATTGCCTTTAACAAATATTCCTGTTCAGTGGGAGCTGGCAGGATATGTACTATGCTCTGGTGGGTTTCAGGAACGGCACCTTTGGCAGGACAAGGCACTCATGGCCTGAGGCACTGCAGAAATCTCCCTGTACTCAGGGGCTTTGCTTTTTCCAGATAAAGTCTGTTTTAAGATGGACTCTCTGACTCCTAAATGGCCAGCTGCTAACTGTATCTTGAGTGAACTGTCTTTTTAACCAGCAAAGTGTAGGTCAGTGTTAATATAATTAAACATACGTGTACACCAACGTCAAATGATCTCTAGTGCTAAATAGCTGGATGTAGACTTCACAAAACCAGGCAGAGCTCTGCCATTTGATCAGTTGAGGATTTTCTTTCATTTTGAACTTTTTTCAAAAGAAGCATTTTACTTCAATTGCAGATGTACATTATCTAGAAAAAAAAAAATCATAATCTTGTCTTTACCTTATATTCTCTTTTATGCCTTGCAGCCTCTGAACTGAGTGGTTCATGTGAGTCTCATTCTTATCTGAGTGGCTTTGGTGCAAATTAGGGGTTAAGTCAATTAGGTTCTCCTGTGACCTTCTGAATCAAAAACATATTGTATCTGTTACTGTCAGGGGTGGGTTTGAGCCATTTTTGAAAAGCAGGGCTGCTTTTCATAAATATTTGTCTTGCTTTAGTTTCCTGAGATACAGTTTAAATGTAAACTGCTCCGTATGTTTCGGCTTTTTTGCTATCTTGCTATATCACATCACACTGTCTCACGTCCTATATAAGAGTATGGCACTACATCATGCTGTGGTGATTATTTGAAAGGGCGTACACTCTGTTTTGGACTAGATATCTGTTATCAGTGTAGATAATTGCTGTCAGACACAAAATAGACTTAGTAAACAAACATTTCATTTTATCATGTGACAGTTGCCTGCTGTTTTGTACAATGTATTTGAACAACGTTCGCTATAAATCAGCACTGCTTCAAAAGCAACAAATCCAACTCACCCAAATCCTTCCTGATGTAATTACCTTTATACTAGAGATTAACTTTTCATTGTTTTATATACATGATAGCATTTTTCAATGTTTGGAGATAACAGTGTTTGACAGAAACAAATAATTCACATCTAAGACAAACCAATTCCTCCTACCACTATCACTGCTTTGTTTTTTCTCCTTTGGGGTTTTGTGGGGTTTTTTTGGCTTTTTTCCCCTCTTTTATCCTTGGTTTCCTCCCTGGTAAAGACAAGACTACCTTCAATTTTGGAATTCATACTTTAAATTTAGACTTTCAGAGAGAAATGAACCAATGAGTTAGCATATTCAGGAGAACTTAAAAGGGCAATGGAAATAAATGTCTTCATTTGATGGACAATGAACATGAAACCTCTGCTTGTATTCCCGTGGGTTTTGTGACCAAAAGGATGATCATTATTTGGCAGGTGCAGTCTATGTATTGCTTTTTTTCTCCAAATGATGTGCATCTGTGTCTTCCTCTGCAGGTCCTGTGCCTAGGAGTGAATGTGTCTTATTGCCTGTTAACAATTCGCACCCAGTCCATGCCTTATTGGAGAGTTTTACAGTCTTATCTGGCTGTGCAAGCCGAGGCACAACAGGCCTGCCTCAAGAGGTGCACGTCCTCAATCTCAGAAATCCCGAGGAGGGTCTTGGCCATCATGAAAGAGAGGTAAAGGGGAAATTACTTTTCATCCAAATCCCTGGCTACAAGTGTGTCTGCAAATGGGATCGTTCTACATTAATTTGCTGAGTAAAGTTATTTCTGAATTGTGACCAGAAAGACTACAAAGAAGCATGTGCAATTTGCATGGGTACTGTCCACCTATGCTTTGCATGTCATATTAGTAAACCACTTCCATACCCAGCCACTCTCTCCACCACCTTTCACAACCATGAATACTTAAAAAAGGTGGCGGGGTGGGCAAAGGAAATAAGAAACAGATGTAGGTCTACAACAGGCCTTTACAGAATTGGCTGTCTTCAAAAGCAGATCGTTTACCTAAATGTGTTGTAAATTAACATGAATACCTTTGGATCCCTGCCATGACCACTATAAACAAATATTTAAGTTCAGATTCTTTTACCCCTGTAATACATCCTTAATGCTTCATTGAGGGGGGACTGCTGTACAGAAAGCAAGTGTTGCTGACTATGGTAGTGCTTAAGTACAGTCCAATTACTTTTTTATGTATGTTGCACTCGAAGAGACACTGGCAAGAGCTTTAGCTGCTCTGAAAGCAACAGCACAAGAAGAAAATTTTTGATGCTAAGTTGTGCAGTACTGTTGTTTATTCTCAAAACACATCAAAACAGAGTGCAGAAGTGAAAAGAAAACATTGCATGCCATGACAGCTGAGCTTCATAGTTCGTGTTCTTACAGTATTACACACACAAATCCTTAGTACTGTGTCTTGTGAGAGCAACATGCATGTACACAATTAGCAGAATTTGTAATGAGAGAACAAAGATGATGACCTAGCAGGCGGAAGCTTAGAAAAAGAGGGTCTAAATCTGTGCTGAAAGAACTTTTAAGTGGAGTCTTTTATGGTGATTTAAATAAAGGCAGATACTCTTGGCCATAATCAAAGTCTTTCCACTGACTTCAATAGCAGCCTTGTTGGGTTTGTGGTATGTTCAGCTCAATGTGTATTGTATGCATCCGTAAGATTTCAGCTGTTGTATTCATTTTCTGTATGTATGCTGTCTGAAATGTCTAGTGTATGATGAAAAAATTATTTACTATTTTTTCAGTAGACATCTCATTGGCTGCCCTTAATCAAAAATGTCAGGTCATCTTCAGTGCAGTTGTCACGAAATGCACAGAGAAATTACACATTGGGAGGGGAGGGGAAGGGCTGGTAATGAGGAACAGAGATTTTTATATTTGTTTTGGTTTGGGGTTTTTGTTTTTTAAAGCCTTTCTTAGTTTGCTAGACACTGAGTTATCAGCCTGATGAGTGCACTGTGAATGCCTGAAGAAAGTGTAGGTACGATCAGTTCTCTGGGCATGAAAACCAAATTGTAGTTGGAATCTCTCTCTTGTTTTTTTTTTTTTTTTTTTTTTGTAACATAGTTTCTTATGTAAACTAAACAGCCTTATATGATTCTGCTATGAATGTGTCAGTGCCTCTCTCATTATCCAGGAACCTTTAAATCCATTGGCAAGTCATAGACAAATTTGGTACAAGAGGTAGATCTCACAAGGTAATCACAAATTTTGTTGAAAATGGGTAGAAGAGTGCCCTTGCTGTGGGGACATGGTATAGTGGAAACTTGCAACTGCTTAGTTATTAAAAGGTGCCTGGGGATGGGATGAGGCAGGCTACAGCTGGAGCTTGTACCTCCCAAGAGACCAGAATGAATCAACTGCAAAGCACACATTTGCATAAAACCAAATTTCCCTCTGGTTCGATGCTCCTAGCACTACTTGCATAACAGTGCAGTTTCTGCAGTTGTGTGCACACACAACGTGAGCTAGAGTCACGCATGCACAAGGTTGCAGGCTGTGCCACTGCTGTCTAATTGTCTTGACAGAACGATAAAAGATTTAAATATTTGGCTTTGAATAAAAATAGTTGCTGTCTAGCAGAAAGAGGCTGCTTGTGCCTCCTCTAATGTGCTTATGGTAAGAAAACAGTTTGCCCCAAGCTGTCTTTTCTGTGTACTTCTGTGGTATACAAAAGTGTATGGCACAGAATATATTTCACAATTTGTAGCCCTTAGCCTCCTTCTTCCATCTCCCAACGAGTTTCCAGTCACAGCCCTTGGAGATGGCTGCTCTAAAAATGCACAGGAAAGCTGGAGCAAGGCTTCCTGGCGACAGTGTTGAGCAAAAGAGTGTAAACAACTTGGAAAGATCAGATTTTACTTATAGGATCAGACTCGGAAAACAGAGCAAATGTTATCTTTTCCATTATTGTAAAAAACAACTCCAAGTGGCCTTTTGTCTTAAAGTAGAATGTACCCATCACCTCAAGTTACATTAGTTTGATTTACCAGCTGAGGTATTTCCTGTTGCCTGCAAATGCTGATAGCAAAGGTAGAGATCTGTTTGTCATGCAGCATTTCCAGTATACTCCAGAATAAAACCAGTATTTTTGTTTGACAGTACATTAGTTGGATTCAGCAGCATCGAAAGCATGTTTTAAAATAAGTCACGCATTCATTCGGAGGTTGGCTGAAGTTCTGATAACACAGAATGCAAGATCTGAAAATCTTTAAGTGAAGGCTTGCTTTGGGGGAGGAGGTCAGGTTTTGTTTTGTTTTCAACCTGCCCTGTGCTAGATGCTGCTAAATTACACATTCCTTACTTGCTGGGAGGAGTGTAAACTTCCCCCAGCAAATTCCTTGGAGGGCTCATGCATTAAACATACTCGTGCAGTTATCCTGGTTCTCATAAATATGCAACATACATGTATGCATTAGTTTAACTCACTTTGACACTTGTGTAGAATATGCAGACAACAAGTGTTCGCAAATTTAAACATAGCAGGGGGAGGGCACGGCAGGGGCATGTGTTCCTCCTGTAACACATGCAGGCTTTTGTAAAGATTAGTAAAGTTCGGGTGCTTTTTCTTCCCTGTAAACTGGAAAAGAAAAAAAAAGGTGGGCTGGAAATGTATGGGATTATGTATTCTGAACAAACTTTGCAAAACTAAGTCAGTAACTTAGCACTTTCCTGTTCAGGCTGAAATCTGGTAAATATAAGGTCATATTGTGAAATGCTGTAATCATATCTGTGATTTTCAAGGAATTTGTATTTACTTTGTTAATCCCTGTTGGGGTGACATCTCGTGTTGAGACTGTGAAGATACTTTCTTCAAGTAAGAACAAAAGTTCCAATCTTTTTCAAGTATTTCTTAGAAATGTCTTTTATCACAATTCATATTGGCCATGCTTTATCATAGGAAATAGAACACGGGTGCATGTAATAGTCACAAGTGTTTATATTGAACTTGGCATGAAAAATGCAAGCCTTTTTTGTTTGTTTTATTTGATCAAATATTCCTGGGGAAGTGAGTGAATGTGTGCTTTTCTGTACTGATCTGGGTCTCAGCTGAAAGCCAGGAACTACTGAACTCTTACCCAAAACTGAAGAAAAATTTATTGTATCTTCACTGCTTCAGTTTCCCAGTTTTTAGAAAGGAGATAGTTGTTTTCTCATGAAGCTGCTTGTTCTGTTAACAGAAAGAATTGTTGTTTGTGGGGGCACTTGGAAACTCTAGAGATTTGCACCAGAAAAATGTGTATACAAAAATGTAAAAATTATTTTAAGATGAAAGTCACTCCTTAGGTATATTATCAAGTCCTAAATTAACGGAGGATTCTTTTATTGTAGCTGTCAGATGAATTTCCCTGAGCTGCTTCAGGCATGCAGCCACAATTGAAATAGGTAAAGGGGGAGCAGGGGCATATAAAATTAATCTCAAGTGAATACTTAGATTTGAATACATATGAATACATGGAATCAGAGTTCCTGGCAATGGATTCACTATTGTTTTCATTGACATCCTCATCCTCAATAGCTTTAAGATGTTATGCCTGATACAAATGTTTAACATGTTATGTGAAGTGAAGGCAGGAAAATCAAGGACTCATCTTTATTTTTATAATTTTGAGTAATGTCACTGAGGCTGTAATAATGTGACAGACTCTTTCCCCACTGTTTAGTCAGTATTGCTTGGCAAAAAAATCATAATAAAAAATATTTTCCTTTGAGAGCAAACCTGATATTAAAATGCCAGTTAGTTCCTGTGGAGCAGACTAATTGTAATAGCCACGTACTTACTAGTGATGTATCTCGGGTTCCTGAGCTGACCCACTTAAAAGTCATAAAATGATGGGCAAAATTATTTAAGTCTAATATTTAGGTACTTTCTGAAGAGATCCTCTACGTTGTAAAAATGGGACAGGAAGAGACTCTGAAACAGTCACCTAATAATGTATTTCTACATCCTGATATTTGAAGTGCATCCTGAATTCAGGATAGTTCTTCTATGTCACAATGTTTTTGTATTTTAGGACTAAAAAGATCTGGACAATAAGGGTGATGAAAACCTGGTTCATTTTGCCTATTTTTCTGCATATTTACTGTATTTCCCAGTGTGTTCATTTTAACTGTTTTCAGAAGTTTAACACCACAACAGCCTTACCCAAGGCTATGTCAGGGAAAAATGTTTTCTTTCAAGCTCGGGCATCCAGAGATCTGGGGACAGCCTTGAGATTCAGCTGTGATCAAGGGGCCGCTTTCCTGGCATGGTTTAAACATACTGACCTGCAGCACCAGAGCCATGGTCAGAGAGGGCCTGGAGGTCTTGCGCTGACAGCAGGCAGGAAAGGAGTTCAAGGTTTGTTACTTGATGGCTGGAGTTAGTGAATTTTTTGTTACCTAGTCATTTGTTTGGTTCCTTTTTGTTTATTTCTTCCTCTAAAAGTGCATTTGTTAAAACAAGTTTCCATTTAGTACCAGTCAAATGTCCACTTAAGCTGTTTTCTGAGACTTCAGGATCTCACGTATAGTAAAAATAAGGTCAGCTTCTTTTTCTACTGTGGGGTTTTAGTGCAGAGCTCTTGGTGTCAGCCTGACCAGCTGCTCTAAAACTGACAAGACAGGCTAGTTTGTTTTGAATTTTGAAGCACCCTGCAGCTTGGGTTTAATAGTCCAAATTGAAGTAATTAGATCATTATCCTATGCAGTCCTAAACTCATACTAAAATAAGAGGGTCAAGAATAAAGAGTTTGTTACTTCTGTGAGATTAAAGTTTTGAGTAAGACCACAGGCTTCACTAACATTAATATTGGATCTGTGCACTGCCAGATCGCTTGGCTGTACAAATTTGATGTTTCTGGTGAGCTGACCGGAATATGTGGTGCAGAATTAGGCTGGGAAATAAGGACATGTTGCTTGGTTTGCCAGGCTGCATTGCATCTGCCCTCTGTTTGTTTACTGTGGTACAGTGGGAAGCCTACACTCCTGCACATGGGTATGTTTGGTACTTCTGGTAGGCCAAAGGCCTTTGCTTTGAAGAAAAAGGGTTGCTGCTTTAGAAGAAGCTTTCAAGGATAAAAGAAAGCACCGTGCCTGTGCCTCTGCCAAGACACAGACCAGATCTGAACATTGTGAGGGTATTTTGCTGTTCTCGCCTCTCCACTTTCTGACTGCCTTTGCTTGGCAGCAGACTTACATGTGGCAATGCAAGGACACGCAGGGTTTTTGAACCAGGAGTGGCATGAACTACCTATAGTGAGATGGCCTGAGAGAGGAGTGGTGCAGGTGGCTATGTTGCTGCCCAGTCTGTCTGGGGATGAAGGAGAAGAGATGGAAGTAGTGGAGGTGCTTTGTCTTTCTGGGGTTGGAGAAGTCTGAGGTGAGACTTCAGATGAGAGAACAGGTAACTTGATGGCAAAGGATCTCATTCCAAATGTGAGAAGGTAAACCCTAAAATGAAGACTGCAGCGTGGGAGAGATTTGATAAAAGTCTGGGCTGATCTCATCCGGCTTCATGAGTCAACCAACAAGAGAGTGTCTTTCAAGAAAGATTGTCACTTGGAGTCTGACACCCTATGTAGCCATCCAGTTCAGTATTGGGAGTTGACAGACTCCAGAGTAGTTTGGGAAGTGACTTCTGCGGTTTGGGAAGTTCTTGCCCCGTGCTTCCTGTGCTTGACTTTGCAGTTTTGCTGTGACACGTACGCTATGCTTTGCTCACACCAGTTTCCCCAGCTGTCGGGGTTTCAGTGGGGCTGTAGATCTTTCCTCTTCCTACATTACCAAGAAGCGGTATTTACTTTTGTACTGCATGTTTTTGTGGGCCACTGTGAACATTTTAAGATATACCATTTCTGGGTCTGGGTGGGTGCGTAATATTCAAATTTTCCACAACACTTGGTTGGCTTCAACCTCATATATGCAGGCCAGCTCTCCTGTTATGCTGGGCCCATCAAGATCAACTTGATCATTTTCATCCTGTTACTGCTTGTTCCTTGATGATCTGTGGCTCACAAAGTCATGTACAGGCAATGTTATCAGTCCAACCAGGATCTGCACAGTGGCAGTGGAAAATGAGTTCGGCCACCTGCAAACCTCTCTGTCAAGCTTGAGGTTGACTGCTCCTTTTTATGACAATCTTCTTTCACGGTGTTTTGCATACCACTTGTGAGAGCGAGGGAAGGGGCCCACATCAGAAGATCGAGAATGGGAAGCCCAGATGAATTACTGCTTCCACCAGTGCTGCGTGCCAGTGAGGTCTGGGAGTCAATTGTGAGTGACACTGTGGCAGACGTACTCCAGGAACACCTTGTATTTGTTGCTTGGAAAGCAGTAGTCCCTCATCACATGCATTTCTTGATCCTGGGTATTATCCAAAGCTTGCCCACAGCCTGTGGTAGCTCCACTGGCTCACCAGGGTGGTTTCGCAGGCTGCTGTTACTCCCTTTCCCCACAGCCTTGCCCAAGAGCCCTTTCTGGGCTGCCAGAATATGGGTCTGATTCAGAAGCGAAGCACATGATAGACCTTATAAAGCCTTAAAGATACTGGCAGCATGCTCCACAGAAATTGTAATCGTTGTGTCTTTCTCAGATGATGCCATGTCTACTGAAAGCTGCAACTCCCACACAGCTAATACACTAAAATGACACTGATGTCTTAATTGCCTCGAGTGATGGACACTGCATTGCCATGTCTTTAAAAAACAAACAAACCAACAGCTACCTCAGCTTCCATTTCTTAAAGAGCCCTCACAACCCTCTTCCCCCTCTTCCCTTCGTTAGCACTTTGAAGCATCTGTGCTTGCATAAAATCCAGCCTTTTTTTCATGTGGCTTTTTCATCTTGTTTGCTCTGGACTGCAGTCTTTGTGGGTTGTTTTTAGCCAGCTCAGGATTGTTGGTCATTGGATTTGGCAATTGTTTCAAGCTCTGCCCACCAGAACTGCCAGAGGAAGTCATGTGTCGGCCGGAGGAGCCTGTTCATGGAGAGCCTGCTGTCGTGCAGGAGCACGGCTTGATGCGTGTCTACCCTTAAAGAGGCAGCAGTGACTGCTCATGACTTGGAAAGTGCTGTGCAAACCCTCGGCGTTTTCCGTTTTTAGAAACGGGACTGTTTGCTGCGCACAGAAAGTGAGACCTGCTCTCGGTTTCAGAGAGTTGTGTGGAACGGTGTCTGAAGCCATGCCAAGGCCCATCACAGAAGGCTAAAGGGTTCAGAAGGAAAAATGCCAGAATGACTTTTCTGATTGCTCAAATTTTTTGGTTTTGCTGACTGCTATTTAAAATGATATTTAAAATGACCCGTTGGAAGCTGAAAATTGGAGTCTCTTGTTTTCCTCTGCTGTGAGTGCCCACAGGTACTGATGTGCTGTTGCAGGATTGTAGAGAGAAATGGGGCTGCTGCTGCTGCCTTTACTAGATGGACTCTTCTTCCTCCCTCTCTGTTGCTCACGTGTGTGTAAGCACACTGTGCACATGCATTCCCATGTTCTTTCAGGCAGATGCATGTGTTTTGATTGTTATTATAAACTGTGATTCACATTCTTGGTCTCCGGTTCCTTCCTCAAAGCTTCTATCTGACATGCCTTGGAGTATTTATAAATTACTGCTTTGTCTGTAGTTACTTTCCCCAAGAAAAAGATAATTAAGGAAGTAAAGACATTTCCAGGAGTCCATTTATATCACAAACTCGATGGTCAGGTTCCAGTCTAGCTTTGGGCTCATATGCATCTGTGTGTGAGATGTTGGAGCAACCCTTGTCATGAGTGGTCATGTTTACGTTGTTCTCTGGAGTGTCTGTTTGAACCAAAAGCTGGAATTAATGAAGTCGCTCTCCTCCAACCTCCCAGCATTGGGGAAAATTTCCAACATAAATTGTGTGGAGCTTGCTGTGCCTGACAGCCATGCTCCTCTATCAGCTGAAAAAGTAAAACCTTGCAGTGGCAAGATATGGGAAGGGGAACAAATGTTTTAACTGTTTGGGTGTTTGGGTTTTTTTATGTAGATCATGCTTTTGATAACACTTATGTACTCAAGTTTGTGTTTCTCTAGAAGAGTCTCTTATTTTCCCTGTGAAATATAAACAGAGCACTTCTACAGTAGTAAAACTTGTTATTTAAAGGAGAAGATGCGAAAATAGCACCACCATGAGGTACAAACATCTGAAACGTAAACTGCTTGAAAAAGTTTGAAGGAATTATAGGTAATTTATAGCTGATAGTGTCTCTAACAATTGCCATGGCAATTTATAATACAGAAATATTTTTATTATTATTGGAGCTCATGCCGTATGTGATAAACATGATGGTAGCAGTAGTTAGTTTTTCTAGATGAGAGGTAATATTTGGTGATGAACCAAATCTCTTTAGTGAGGGGGAAGTATTAAAATCTCTCACCTTTCCGGATATAATCAGCATTCTCTAACCCTGAAGACTGGTTAGGTCTGACTCACTCTTCTGTCATCACCCAAAGCAGCAGGGTCTTCATTTCTTCTGCATGGACACAATCTGCTAGTGCATGTGAATACGTAAGTGATGTTTTGAGGCCTGTTGGGAAATGTGACTCTGTATATCATGAGTTTTGCAGAGAAACACAGTGGCACTTGCTTTGTAGGTATCTTTCAGAACAGACCATTGAACATGCCTTCTTTCCTCCACTGGGTTTCAAGTGATACTTGCAATGAAGTAAAGCAGACACTGAAAATACACCTGACGCTACATGGAAAAACACTGCATGCAAGGAGCAGCAGTTCGTTCTTACACTGTTAGCTGGAAAGCAAGCCAGTATTTTCTTCAATAAATCTGTTTTCAAGCAAGAATCAGCAACACAGTGCAGATAAGTGCATGGAATGGCATAATTGTGCAAGAAAGTACTTGCATGACAGCCTCAGTAATGTCTTCTGGAGAATTTTGTCATTTTTCATGGCTTTGATTATACATGGCAAGTATATACAGGTGTGAGTAGTCTTACTTATATGGGTAGGCCTGATGAAATAGAAAATTTGGTTCCTTAGGGGTTTGGTGTTTTTGCTTTCTTTCCATGTAGTCAGTATCATAAATTCATTATTTGAAATATTCACAAAATACTGTTTTGGTTGTACAGAGAGTAAAAGTTCTGATTATTTTTTGAAGTTAGAAAACAGAAAAAATTGGGGAAGAATGAAGACCTGCCCCAGGGGAGTAGGGAGACAATGTATTCGTTACAGTTACTTTTAATCTTCTGAAAGCAGTTTCCTTTGTGTTGAATTTCTAATACTTTAGATACACATAAGAGTGTATGTATTACAGACACACGCTTGCACCAGCTCTTACTCAGGCTGGTGGGTTACTGACAATAAAGTAAACAAAGTTGTTTCCTAAATCTGGTGCTGCTGCTTAGGTTTTCAGTTTTATATGACTCATGCACACACACTGTTCTTTACCCTGGCTTGGAAAGCAAGGATTTAGTTTTACATGTTCATTAAAAATGTGAACTCCACATTTTACACTTTCCTCTGTGACTGTGCCTCTCTAAAAGACACCTGCAGAATGATGTTTCTTTTTTCCAGTCATCTGGATCTATGTGTGGTCTGGCTGCAAAACCTTCGAGGAGCAAATTGTTTTATATGTGAGGGCTTGCAAATGACATAACCCTTTGTCCTGCAGTCTTTCTGTCATCTATTTCATGTTTGTTTGTAATCTTTTCTTGCTTTGTGAAGCTGCATTGTGTCAGCCTCTTTCCCTTCCCCACCTGCAGCTTTTGAAACAGTGTTCATCTGTTCAGGATTTACCATGAGATTTGGAAATTCTGTATTCAGAGTCCAGTTTTGCCATGATGTTCTTATGACACTGTGTGCTATGTTACATCTGCATGGTATTTTGCAGTTGAAATGAACTATGAACTTGCTGTGTCTACCATCAGAGTCTGGTAGAGGTGAGATAGTGCTAAGAGTGAGTCTCTGAACCCACAGTTAGTATCATACTGAGCTATGACTAATAAGACCTGTTGAGCGGCAAGATGTATCAATACTGTAGTGGTACATTAATGCAGCTATGTAAATCTGGTTGGGTGGCTAGCACCTATCTAACATGCTGAAAATACAGGCAGTAGAAACTTGTGTTTACCTGGAAAAGCCTGTGTAGATTTGCTCAGAACGCCCCAAATGCATTTAAAGAAAATGGTCCTGGCAGAAGTTTGTCATCTGTCTTTTATCTGTCAGTTTAAGAAGCATTTTCTTTGGGACAGGAGCTGCTTTTTAGTATGTACTCATATATCCTCCAACATACTAGTGATTCTGCACGCACCCCCCCCCCCCCCCCTTGTTTTTTCAGGGCATCGGGCACTATGTTACACAACTACCTGGTAATAGTTTAGGGATGGGAGAAGGGAAGAAGAGTATAAAATTAAACTTTGCAGCCCAGCAGATTCACCAAATAAAAGCTTAGATCTGTAATATATGTACTCATAAATGCAGAATAGAATATTGTCTGGGGAAACGTTTCCTTTTCACATAAGTCTTCTACCTTAATTGTTAAAGTAAAACTTACTCTGTTTTGGTACCATTTTGTGAATAGGCCACTTAACAACAGTAGGGGAGATGGTGTACTTGCGACTTATGGGAATCGATCCTGTGCCCTTAAACAGATGTAAAGCTAACAAGAAATTTTCCCACAAAATGTATAAAAGGAGGACTTTCCCCTTAGGATTCATTATATAGCATGTGAACAGTATTGACATATACTGATTTACGCAAAGCTGAGTGAAACATCGTGTTTTAAGCCTCCAAGTGCTGGGAAGCCTGACAGCTTTGTCGAGGGGCAGATGGCACAGATGGTTTCACTTAATCTTTGGGAGCCTGAGCGTCTAGTTCAGGTCACAGGAAGAATGGGTGAAGTGGTCCCAGCCTTGCACTGGTGGGCATGGGCTTTCCATTGAACAAACTGTGGGGCTGGTCACTATGGACAGCCCTTGTTCTGCAAAGTGAGGATAGCACGTGAAGATTAGATTTGGTTGGCAGAGCTGAGCAGAGATGCTTGTGCAGAGACTGTCTACTTTCTTTGCTGCAGCCAGTTGTTTTTGAAAAATCTTTATTTTTCAGGAGAACTCTGTTTCTCCAGACTATGTAATGCATGAGGTAACACGGAAGACATAAAAACCAGGTTGAAATATATTTGCATAGGGAAAGCTGGATCTTGTATTATTCAGGTAAACGAAGCTAAAGTAGGGAGTTTATACGTGTGTATGATCTCTACATAAAATTTATCAGTAAACTCTTCAGGTTATACTTTTAAAGATCATTGTCACAGAAGTAGCTCTATCAGTGTGAGTATGACTTATGCTAATACAGTTACTACCTTTGTGTTCTGAAATAGCTGTCCTTATATAAAGCCCCAAGTTTCTTCCCTTTTATTATTCTCACACTGTGACAGTAATACCACTTTTTAGTGCGAATAGGACTTCAATAACTGTCCTGCCTGTTTGCCAAGTTATTTGTATCAAGAATAGCTTTGGTCCTAATTTTTTGATTACCTATGTATTTGCATAAATGATTAGCATCTAACATAATGTGACCACATTTGGCAGCTCCAGCTTAAAAGAACAACTTTGGAACACTAGAAACTAACTGGCTACATTTTTGTCTGAAGGTAAATTATGTGACTGAGCTGTGGACAAAAATAGACCAACATTTTCATGAAGTTAGAAGCACTATTTTGTAACGTTGTCTTGTGTCAGGACTTTCTGACGCTATGCCAAGCTGTAGTGCTTTCTGAACAGGCACTTTGGTCACTGCATTTCCAGTAAAAACTTGCCAGCATGGTTGCCTACTTGTATGCTTTGAGGAGAACGTATCACTGGTGCAGTAAAACATCAGTTATGAGCCAGATACAAACAATAGTGCTGCTAGGTACTGAGTGGTATGTTTAGTGCCATACAATGTGCCATTATGCTATCCTGTACTAGTCTTACACATGTTGTATTTGATAATGTTATAGTACTAAATTTTGCTTGTAATTTGCTTTTTTAGTCTGTTGTCTGGCGCAGCTGAATTACGAATCCATATGAAGAGATCTAAATGTGCTGTAATTCCATCCTGTTACACAGATCCTCAGCTTTGTCATTTAATATCTAGGGCTAGAAAGGTACCAGAACTTAGACTAGCGGGAGAACTACAAATAATGTTTGAATATGCTGCAAGCTCTTAGGCTTTTGTTCTAACGGACACTCTTTCATCAGGCTGTTGGATACAACTACTGTGTTAGTGGGTGGGCAGGACAGTTTTCAAGCTGATTCGGAGGGTAAACCTTAAATCTTCGTTAAAGACAGTATGTCAGAGTACATTGCTCTGAACGTAACAGCTGCCAAATGCAGGGGTAATGCTCCATCCTCACTGAGGGTGAAGGGAGCTTTGCTTAGTTCTCCTCTTGAACATATGCATTGGGGCTGCCATTTTTCCTCTGAATCATTAATAATACATCTTCATGTTAGAGAGGCCTTCTGGGAAGATTATGCATACTTCAAAATAGTTTGTTAGTGGATGTTGGCACGTACATGTGGTGCAGGACTTGAATGTCTTGATTTGTAAGTTCTTTGGGGAGGGAACTGTCTGTCTAGTACAGTGCACCCTGACCTTTAGCCCCTGTTGCAGGACAAATAGAAGTGGAAAAAAAAAAAGAAAAAAGGAGATTTCAAACACCTTTTGGTCAAAGGTTTCTGTACTTCTTAATGAAGAGCATGCAGTGGGCTGTATATCATAGTGGGGTAGTCCTTTTCAACCTTTCTTTTCTCTTGCCTTCTTTTTGCTGAAACCCTGTTTTCCAGTCTGGGTGGTAGATTGTAAGGGTCAGCAGACTGTGCAGTAGTATTCTTTATTTGTAAGGTAACGTATAGGACCACATCAGTCTCTGGCTTAATGCCAGCAGCTTCAGTGAAATTATGCCGGGGTGAATCTTTCCTGTGATTTTCACAATTGAGCTATAACTGCTGTTTAGTCAATCTGGTTCTCTCTGTAGAGTATGGGTGAGAAGGTCCAGGCAATGTCAATCCATTTGCAACCATATATTTAGCAATAAAAAAATAAGCAAAGGGCTAATTTTAGAATTAGAGTGTTACCTGAGTCTTGGAAATAAACTTCAGTCCTCCACACACCTAGTAGATGCTACCAGAGACTCAGACCCATTCCCTGAGGACTGAGTTGTGCCTGGCAGTAATCCAAAAAGAAAAGGGCTTTCCTTCCCCACGTGTGCTTCGCATGCATCGCAGCCCCCCTGCTCTCTCCCGAAGCGGCAGGTCCCTGCCCCAGCAGCATCCTGTAGCACTGGCCTGGCAGAGAGAAGAAAGCATGGTGCGTCTCTGGCAAGGGCTGTGAGGGTGGCACAGCTTCGAGTTCTGCAGGAGAAAAAATAACTGCATGTGGGTGTGAGTGCTTGCTTTTAATGGCATTGCAATTTTCCTGGAGATATTTATTTCTCTGATGCTGTTCTGAAGATCTTCTGTCTCATTGCTGGGGTGAGTTTTCAAAAAAATAGGTTCTTGCCCTGTATGAATAAGAGAGTCTGCATTAGCAAACCTTCCCAGAATGGGAGCAGTGGGGTCTTGCATGCTTATAGGAACTTGCTTATACAATTGTTTAAGTGTGCAGGTATGTAACCCTTTGAGCAAAATTACCTTCAAACAGTAACACCATGTGAACATATTTTGTGTTACTTGGAAAAATCAGCAAACTCTCCCTTGGAAACTGTTGGGTCCCGAAAGCTGGACATTGCAGTCTACTATAGCTGGATGGTATCAAATCTGTAAGACAATATTCAATGAGCATAGCAAAAATATGGGGGGAGGGGGGAAAGTGTTCCATTTTGAATTCACAGTCCCTGCCTAAAGAATACAGTTTTTCTTTACTTTCATCTTAAAAAGAAGAAAATTGGCCTTGAGATCCTTCCCAAAGCAATTGGTAAATGCTTTTGAAAAGTGGTGCGGTACTACATCCCACCACTTGAGGTGGAATCATGGATTAATCCTTGACTGAATTCTTTTATAGCTGATGTATCAACATTGTATTTTTCAAGTGAATTTCAGTAGAAATGCTAAACCTCTTATATTGGATAATATACACTAATGAACTGTAAAGATAAGTTTCTTCATATTAGTTTCTTTGACTGTTGCAATACCAGAATAATTTATGTCCTATAAATATTATATTAACAAAAAGAGTGGAAACACTTATAGAGGGCAGTGATGGGTATAAATTTTCAAATTTCTGTTCTGAGTTTTGCCTGCTTTGGACTAATTAACTTAATCTTTGCAGCTGAGTAATGAGTTAAGATGTCATAAATCCATCTTTAGCGCATCACTTGTAAGACAGAAAATGTGTTTATATGATCTGAGACTTAAAATTCATTTTTTCTCTTCTCTTTTAGAGAACAGCTGTCTTAGCCTGGGCAGTGTAATTCAATACAACACAGCATGTTTCATCCTGGTTTATTAGCACAAATTCGTAATGGCTGTTTTGGAAAATGTGCTATGAGTTTATCTAAAGGCCTTCACACTGGAATAGTTAATTCAACCTTACAAATCCTTGGCACTTGACTTTCATCTTTTTAAAACAAAACAGTCTGCGATTTGATGCCTTGAAGTCAGCAAAACAAAATGGTACTTTAACAGCAGTGTTTACTTTGATCAGTTTTCAGCATTTGTGCCCTTGCCTTTCACGTAGTACAAATTGCTTTACCAGAGTAACAGGGCAGGAGCCCATAGACTGTTTTTGTAGTTGGTTTCTGTGGTGATACTCAGCCTTCCATGAAACTGTGATCTCTGGGGACAGAGAAGCCTCTGCTGCCACCTTAACCTTGCTGCTGCTAGAGACCTTAAAGGAACTCTTCTCAGACTCTGCAGACAGTAGTGAGCAGCATGAATACGTGCAAATACAGCTGGCTAAGTAATGACAGAATAAGTCTGATAGACATGGCACCTATGAAATGTGGTATCTTTTTAAAGTCTTTATTTTATTTTAATTTTTTACAGTTTTTAGAACATATGTTGAAAAATGTATTCTGGCAAAAATGACAGAACTTCTCTGTGGTTCATGTACTAGTTGCAGTTATATGCTTTATTGTTGGTACGCTTTTTAAAAATGAATTTGTAGGTTGTGTTGTAAGATTTTTAGAATAGCTTTTATCTTTAATTTTTACCTATGACCAGTTGCCGTATTCCTCACAAGTTAGTTATGTATTGTTTGGAGGAGTTTGTGCCAAAGGAGGCCACAAAGGGCAGACGTGAGTCTGGAAGAGGAGCTTGCTCTGACAAACAGCTGATGAAGCTGAGCCTTGCTGAGAGGACCATTGCTGACACACATGTCCAGCAGGTCTGGCCTAACTATTGATTGCACACTGAAAATGCTGGCTATGCAACAGCTCAGTGATCAAATGAGCCCTTCACTAGGAGCAAGGGATATGTTGGACCACAATGACTTATTTTCCTATACTGTTGTTATGCTGCTGTCTGCTTGGTTAATGTGCTGTCCCTTAATATGTTCTAAAAATAACATGGGCAGAGCAATAGCAGCTGCTTTTAAATGGACTAGGTGACCCAAAAGTGCTTTAGTCCATTTAATGATTCTGGTTTAATTTTCTTTTGGTATTGCTTGACCACTGTGGTGGGTTGACCCTGGCTGGATGCCAGGTGCCCACCAAAGCCGCTCTATCACTGCACCCTCCTCAGCTGGACAGGGGAGAGAAAATATAACAAAGGGCTCATGGGTTGAGATAAGGACAGGAGAGATCACTCACCAGTTACCATCACGGGCAAAACAGACTCAGCTTGGGGAAAATTAACTCAATTTATTACCAATCAACCAGAGTAGGGTAATAAGAAATTAAACCAAATCTCAAAACACCTTCCCTCCACCCCTCCCTTCTTCCCCGGCACAACTTCACTCCCGGATTCTCTACCTACAACCCCCCACCCAAAGCGGTGTGCAGGGGGACGGGGAATGGGGTTTACGGCCAGTTCATCACATGTTGTCTCTGCCGCTTCATCCCCTTCAGGGACAGGACTCCTCACACTCTTCCCCTGCTCCAGTGTGGGGTCCCTCCCATGGGAGACAGTCCTCCACGAACTTCTCCAATGTGGGTCCTTCCCATGGGCTGCAGTTCTTCACGAACTGCTCCAATGTGTGTCCCTTCCACAGGGTGCAGTCCTTCAGGAGCACACTGCTCCAGTGTGGGTCCCCCATGGGGTTACAAGTCCTGCCAGAAAACCTGCTCCAGCGTGGGCTCCTCTCCACAGATCCACAGGTCCTGCTAGGAGCCTGCCCCGGCGCAGGCTTCCCACAGGGTCACAGCCTCCTTTGGGCATCCCCCTGCTCCGGTGTGGGGTCCTCCACAGGCTGCGGGTGGATATCTGCTCCATCGTGGACCTCCATGGGCTGCAGGGGGACAGCCTGCCTCACTGTGGTCTTCCCCATGGGCTGCAGGGCAACCTCTGCTCCGGCGCCTGGAGCATCTCCTCCCCCTCCTTCTTCACTGACCTGGGGGTCTGCAGGGTTGTTTCTCTTACATGTTCTCACCCCTCTTTTCTGTGGCTGAAGTTTTCAGGTTCCACCCATCCCATCTTAAATATGTTATCACAGAGGCGCTACCACTGTCACTGATGGGCTCGGCCTTGGCCAGCAGTGCTGGCTGGCATTGGCTCTGTTGGACATAGGGGAAGCTTCCAGCAGCTTCTCACTGCAGCCACCCTGTAACCCCCCCTGCTACCAAAACCTTGCCACACAAACCCAATAAAACCAAACTGCTCATAGAGCTGTCTGAGATGCAGAAGACTTTGAGGTAGTATGGTGCTGAGAAGTATAAAATGTGTATTTTATAAGCTTGTTTGAACCTATAAGGATGAATGGAGACTTATCTCTTTTTTGGTACCTCGTTACAAAAAAAAAAAAAGCTTGTATGGGAGTTTCAGAAAAATAATGAATTTCACCATAGAGTTCAGTGAGTTCAGAATTTCACACCATGTCTTCACATCTAGCTGTACAGCTCTGAACACATGTAGGATGGGTTTCTGATGGAGTTTCTAGGGAATGCTTCACATAAGTATTTAATAATATGGATACTGCCAGTGAAAATGCAAAAAGAAAGGGAAAATATCTACTTAGCTCTTTTACTATTAGCTAGAAACATTTTGTTTGGTGGTTTGAAGTGATCAAGTACCTTTCTATTAATTTGTGGAGTGTTTAGAAGGTACTGTGAACTGTCTAGACGTTTGAGAAAGGATGTACCTTGAAGAGCTCACGAGCTAAGACGAGACAGAAAGGTGGCCAGGGGAAGGGCAGCACTGCTTAGAATTCAGTCAATATATGGTTTAACTAGAGCCACAGTGAGGGCACTATAGCAGAAATGATGTTTTGGTGAGAGATATTGCTATAGAGAGCAGGGATGAAGATCTTCCACTGCAGTGCTGTGCGTGGAGGCAGCCATGCCAGAAGTTAGCAGAGGGGCAAGAAGGTGGCAGCACGAATGTGACAGCAGAAGGCTTAACAAGGCAGAGCTAGAGAGAGGGACGGTGTCGTGCTGGAGGTGCCGGTACAGCTGAAGCATGGAACTTGTGCGTGTGTCAGTGTCATAAGTTCATAACACCTCAGAGTCCCATTAAGCCTCTCAATTTCTAAAGCAGGAGTGGAAGGGGCATTTGGGTACGTCTGGTGTATAGTTGAAGTCCAGGCTCTTACTTGGACTCGACAGTTCAAACTGCTGCCTTCCACACAGAAACACCTCTCGCCTCTCTGGTGAGCTGTTTTGACCATGCCTGCCTTTCCTGGGCTGAAATTTCTGTGTGATAGCCCACCAACTGCTGTTAGGCAAGGTAAAACCCATGTGTTTGGCAGCTAGCTTGTTGGCAAAAAGCTCTTGAATGCTAGTAACTGCCCAGCAGTTTGCTTGAAAATCTTTCCAAGGACCAGGAAAAAGTCCCCTATAATAGATACCACTGTTGTGTATCAACAATCATAGACAGTGATGGGGGCAATCATAAACATTAGGGGGTGGAAATAGTTACACAATGAGGAGTCTGTTAATTTTGTATGACTTCTCAGTGGGAATGGTCACATTCAGGCTAGGCTACCCAGCTGCTCCTCATCAGCTTTAGGTCTGAAGCAAAAATGAATTATGAAAAACGCAATGACCAAGATGGTCCTGAGCAGTTTTTGAGCAGATCTGTGGGTTTTTTTTCAGTCTGGAAAACAAAAGTTGGTGCTGAGGATTCTGTTATGCCAAGTATAGTGACAGGGAATATATATGCCGAGGTATATAGCGACAGAGGCTGCTGCAGAAGCATGCTCACATTAACTATATTCTTCCTCAAGTTAGGACTAGGAATATGAATTCCACATTATGTGTTCTGTTGCTGTCTTACTCATGAGCAAACTGAGGGGTGCAGTAATGCAAAATTACATTTAATCTGAAAATTGTCACAGGAACACTTAATTTACTTATGAAAAATTAATTGATTTTGTGTTAAAGTCCTGTAGCTTTTCTTAAGGATCAGTCTGTACTTTTCAGGCAGAAATGTAGGAAAATTCCATTATATGATGTAACTTACCCTACAGTTCCAGCCAAAAGCATGGATAGATATATCACCACTTCTGAATACAGCTCAAACTTTGTTGATTATTTCCATGCATGTATGGAAATAATCGTATATGTGTATATTATATACATATTTAATTTCCAAAGCCTAAAGGAATAGCGACTATGAAATCTGATAGTAGATCCAGTTGCAAAGAGTCTCTGATTTTCTCACTAAGGTAGTATGATTGCTCTGTATGCTCTCTCATGTGATCAAACCAACAGGCAGAAATCTTCATGAAGTCTAAAACATGTGTCTTGTCTGATAGATGTTGGCTTTGAATAAACTTGTCTGAGATCAGTTGAAACAGAGATACTTCTCCATTTCCTTATTACCCAAAGGACTTGGCCTAGCTGTTTCTGAGATTAAGTTTTCAGTGTGTTACATTTCTTGTATCATTTCTAGTTTTAGTAAATACCAGAGGTTTTAAATAGCAAAATTTTTTAAAATTTCTAATAGGAGCTGCTTCTTTGCATTGACTAGTCATTCTAATAAAAACACAACCAGGGTGCAAACCCAAGCTGTGCCCCCATTGGCCAGTGTGAGAGGATTGTTACTGTTTTTCTATTCTTGGTTATTTAAGTACATAAACCTGTATTATAGTTCATTTCTTCAGTATTTATGTTAGTCTTTACTTCCTTTGGGATCAGAAGAAACCAGTTATCATTGGGTGTGAAATTGTGGCTATGGCTGCATATGATAAGAGTGGATGTGTTTAATATTTACTCCATTTAGTGTAGCAGATTTTCTCTTTGACACTTTGAAGTTTAGAGTTTAAAATTGAATGCACTTTATGCCATTTGGAGCTGAAAAAACACCAGAGTAAAATTTGAACTCACATTTGCCAGGTCAGGATTGCAAAAGTTATAACTGGGCTACTTTGGTAAACATAGATTACAGTATTTTTTATTGCTTTGTAAGCAGATATAACCCCAGAATGAGGTAACTACATTTAATAGTTTAAATAGCTTATTACTAATTAGCTGTGATTACAGCTGAAAACCCACAAGAATTAATGAAAGCTTTTTAATAGCCATGAATTTAATAGCAGTTCTAAACACCTTTTTCTTTCCACTTTCACCTCTCCATCTCTAGACAGAACAACAAGGTGAGAGCCTTCTAAAACAAATGATTTTATCTTCTTTCTTATTTTCAGCTAACGGAATTATTTTGGCTCTATAGCCTGATACTGTAAAGCAGTTTTTATAGCTAAGATCATGACAGTTTGGCATTTGGAGTCTCTGTCATCCTGTTAGCATTCAGAGCACTAACACCCTGCAGTTTCCTAAAATGAGGTAATTTATTCTTTTGAGGCAGAAAATGGAGAGAAACATGGTCCCCGGAAGACACGATAATCTGTGGTAATGTTTTGTTTTGGAATTACATAAATACAACTAGGCCTCCTGCCAGGAGAGGCCAAGCAGTAAGAAAGGCGGCTGCCTTTGGGTGGAAGGTGGCAGTGCCCAAGCCTTCTTCCAGGCAGGGCTAGCACTGCCCCTGGCTGCTGGCTGCCAAAGAGAAGAGGTGCTTGTTCTTTAAAGCAGTTTGGTTTTAGTACAAATACAGAATTATTCTTTTAATACCAGTTTTCCCACAAGTTTTAATCAAGCATAACGAAGTTGAAGATAGGGTTGTCCTCAGTGCCCCCAGAGGTGTGCTTATGGGATTTTGTCATCTGTTTCACTATGGGGACTTGAGACACATTCATTCAGTGGCTTTCAAGAATTGAGTAAATTCTCCATGTAAGCATCTGCTTACCAATTGGTGTGGTAACACAGCCAGTTGTTTGCTAGCTTTTTTGCAAGTTCTTAAGTAGCAAAAAAAGGTCTTTCTGCTGTCGTCTAGGTGTCTGTCAGACCTGAGACCTAGGTTTGACTTTCACTTTGCAGTGATAGTGAATTTTTCACTTTGGGGGGAAAAAAAAAAAAGAAATTAAAAAAAAAAGAAAGCTAACTTTTTCTTTTAGAAAGATTTTTCAGCAGTAATGGGTGCCTAATATTCAGTTTGGTCTCTAGCTTTCATCTAGTTAGTTTTCCAGATGAATCTGCATTTACTTTAATGCTAAACTAACTGATGTTTACCATCATATAAGAATAATGCAATAAACTATATGTGGTGGCTTCCATTTCCCAGATTTCCTTTCAAATTCTCTAGCAGGAGACAAAATTCATTCTGAATTACTTGCATGCTCATTTCTGTGTGCCACTACTCAAACTGGTGGTTGTGTTCATGTTTGCTCCATCTACACCTTTTCTGGGAGGAGTTGTCATTGTCTGTCAGGGAACCCACCTGCCACCCACTGTTGTGAGACATCAGCTCACCAGCTTAGTCTGTGTGATACATCATCTCTCCATTGCACGCTAAAGCTTTTTTCCTATAAAGCAGAATGAATTATCAAGCCAAATGCTGACTGCTTAAAAAGCTTATTAGATACTACAAAACCACTGTGATTTCAACTACAAGTTGCTATATGCTAAAAACTGACAGGCTGTTCTCTGTCGTGCGTTTGGCTAGGGTTTTGCCTCACATTGGCCCCTTTCTCGAAGGGCAGCACTGGGATACGAAGAGCTGGGCTCGAAGGAGGAGCTTCCAGCAACCACAAACTGATTGCTTAAAAATCACCTCTAACAGGTTGCCTCACTTTTGTGATGTACACTCCTGGGATCTTTTTCCCCATGTATCCTTTTAATCCCTGAAGATAGGCATTTTCTTTCCCTCGTGTATGTTAAAATTTCTATTGGAATGCCTTCCGTAAGCTAGTGAAGTACTCACTTGTGTTTCTGGATTTGTTCCTCCTGTTTTTTGTTTGTTTAGTTTTATTTGTTTTGCAGGTTAGATTTATGGCCTAATAGCATCAGCAGATGAGGTTTGTACTTCAAGCCAGCTTTGTAGGCTGCCATCTAGAAACCAGAAACTGGAGTTTGCTTTGCAGTTCTTTTTATCTCCTTGTTCTCCAACTCTCAGCTTGGCGGTTTGACCTTTTGCATAAGCTATTTTTCATCAGCATTTGCCAAGCTTTTCTTAAACACTTCAGCAGTGCTTTGCAAGCATAGAGCACAAATGTTAACTATTTCATTCTTTATATAATCTGTGCTCTGTTGACTGCTTTTTTTGGAAGTAGATTACTCTATAATCTTGAGTGAAGAGGTCTGAACACTGAAAGCCATAATACATATAAAAATGACCTTTGATTCATTGTTTCAAATTCCACTTTGGTTTTCAAACTTCTAAGGAAGTATTCATGTATTTCTGTGTTTCTCTGTAGGTCACGTTACATTTGAATCCAATTTCATCAGTGCATATTCACCAGAAGCCTCTGGTGTTTCTTCTCAACTCTCCTTTGCCTCTGGTCTGGAAGCTAAAAACAGAAAGACTGGCACCTGGAATCCAAAGAGTTTTCTTTGTAAGTATACACAGTCCTTTGGTCTGCTCTGTATCATAGCTACTTGCTGCGCAAGACATAGAGTTAATGGCATTCATTTGGAAAGTTTTCAAACATACATTAAAAAAAACAAGTTAACAGGAGGTCAAGTTTCAGTGTAGGGCTCTGGGGAATGGTTAGGTGGTAGGGCAAAGTAGTTTGGAGAAAGTACCCAATTACTTGTTATGTGAATTCAAGGAAAAGAAAGCAAAACTGCTTTTTCAGAATCTGCATATCATGTAGTTAATTAACACTAGCAGCCATTCCAGTTCAAAAAGCTGTCAGTCCTGGTTAGAAATTTAATAGTACCATAATGCAAAAAGCCTCAAAGCAATGGTAAATATTATGGGTGGACGCTAGTTGTGTGGTCTGTGACCAAAACAAAAATCTGTATGTATTGAGCTCAATATGTACAATTACAGTCTATGTCTCTGATGAAGCTTGATGTATTGAAATGACCAAGCTAAGTCCAGAATGAAGTCATTTTTATTTCTCAGAAGGACTGGAGCATTGCTTATAATGCAGAATCCAAATATTACCTAGTATTTGTAAATCATGTCCTTACAGTTTGCCAGGACATTCAAGTTTTCTATTTGTAGTGAAACAGACAAGTTGTTTGGATTAAATTTTTAATGCATGACATCATGTCTAATCATGAGTTGTCTTTATTAAAGTTGCAGCTTTTACTATATCCAACTCTAATTGCAGAACTAAACTTGATTATTTTTAGCTGTTTCCTTATAGGGTTTAATTTTGCTCCTCCAGCACAGGCTGATAGTGGTAGGCAAGACTGTTTCTGCAGTACCTGATGGGAACTTAATGGCATCACTGTGCATCAGCAGGAGGGAAGATGGACAGTGCTGCAGCATTAGCACAGTGGGAAGGGATGCTGCTCTCTCAGTTGACCTGATATGGTGGTGACACCATTAAGTGCACCAAGAGTCCTATCACTTGCTGGACACCAAAAGCTTTCTGGGATTGTTTTTCTTTTTCCTGTCATCAGGGTATAAGAGTAGAAGTACCCTTGATATTTTGAACTTCAAAGGACTCCATCCTGTTTCTAGCACAGCATGTTACTGATTGGTGCAAAAACATGGGCTTGTTTGTATTCTAAGGTATTCACCTTAGAAAAATCTTAGGTTTTCTCATTACTGTGTTAGAGACTCTTGACTGTTATCTTCTTGTTAACCATTCCTGGTATACGTCCTTAATGCAATCAGTACAGTTCAGGTCTGCTCAGAAAATGACTGAGGAACAAGATGAACAACAGTATAAGTCCTTACTTCCCTCCTGGCCAAAAGAAACAGCACCTTTCATCAGTTAATCAAGTCTTGGACCTACTTTCAGTTTAGTTTTGATCTCCTCCTACAATTACTACATCATCACTCCCATTTCATATCAGCTATCTCTTCCCTTCTCTTCTTCCCCCTCCAGGATTTTCCCTCTCCTCTCTCCTTGCCTCTGGGAGTGAAGAGGTGCTGTGCTGAGAGCCATCCATTTCTGCTCAGCAGACTGCGCCGGTGTTCTGACTGCTCCACTTGCTTGGTTTGTCTCAGCAGGGCTTCAGCAGGCTGCATTAAAGCATAGGAACAATAGGAATGTGCCTAAGGCCCCAGCTGCCAAAACTGTACCATTAGCTAAGTGTTTGCTTCAGAAAACTGTTTCAAGGTCTCCTGGTTACAGAAAACAGGCTTGAAAATGTGAGCAGCAGCATTCATGATTTGTGCCAAACAAGAAGCTGTCCGACCTCAGGAACTGCCACAGTAAACCTGGCCACTGATGCTGCAGGAAGGGGTAGGCTGTCTCTCAGGTGGGGCAGGAGTACCTGGTAGACACTACAGGTTCGGTTCTCTGTTGGTGGGACTCAAATACCTCCTCTCAGTACTCCAGTCTCTCAGGCTCTGCTGGTCATGGCAAGGGCTGAAAGTTGTAGTGCCTCACGCCATCATCCCAGCACGCACCTGTGGCGCTGGCATAACACTGCTCCCCATAAGCTGTGCAGATACGGGAACTCGCCTTTCCGTTGCAAGCAGCGAGCTGGCTCTCAGTGTTGACCCATCCCTAATCATGTTTAAACATCTGAATAGCTCTCCATAACAATTTGGACCTCTTCAAGTGCCATATAATTTGTGTATTCTTCCTTCCACCATGTTAAGGTTTCTATTTTTCTTTTCTGTAAAGAGCTTGAAGGGTGAAATTGCAGAACAAAGCCTGCCAGGGTACTGATCCACCATTGCCTCTCCCAGTTTAGTCCCTGCAGTCCCTCTCACTCCAGAATTTCATTCTCTGTGTTCTCTTCTGTAGAGAAGGCAATATTTTTGCTGCAAACATAAGCTAACTTCAGTCTCTTATAAGGGGCTCATCAGCCTTCCCACTTTTGACATACCAGTTTCTCAGTAGCTAGTGTGGCTTGGGATGATAGGCCATGAGGTTACAGGCTGAACAACTTCAACTGTGGTGATCATCCATTGCTGTTCCACAGTTCCACTCTGCTTACAAGGACAAATGCATTGTTTTCCCAAAAGCTTTCTGAAAAAAAGAGCACAGAATCACACAGCACAGAAAACATGGGAAATGCTGCGGAAGTCCTAGCAGCACCTGTGAGCAAGTGCAATATGCCAAAAGGAAATCGGGGGCTCTAGTTTTGCAGCAGAGCTGTTTGCCTGTGTTGGGCCATGCCAGTTTGCAGTCCCTGGGACTGCCTCTGGCCTAGAGGAGCCTGTCCCTTTGCAGAATCAAGGGCTCTTGTTTCAGGTGAGTTGTGGGGCAGATGGATGCGCTGCTTCTACTCTAGTAGTAGAGAATGTCATTGCCAGAGCCTTCAGTAGGTTTCAGACAATTGAGCTTAGGAGTGTAAATAGCAGCTCCAAGGGCTGCAGAGCACAGAGCTTGCTTCCTTGGCCCTTGTTTGAAAATACTTGGCTTTTCCGTGTACTTCTGCAGCTCTGTCTTGTTCGTTCTCCTTAAATATATAGCCAAGCCAGAAAACAGAGTATTTTGAATGATAAAAGATTTCAAATTTAAAAAACCTTTTTTAATGCCCATGAATTCTATGCTCAAAACAGAAATCTGTGTCACGCATACCATAGGAGTGTCATAACTATTGTGTCTGTCTCTATGGAAGCCTCGGGCAGGATAATCATTGACTTCCCAGCTTCTCCTTCAGACTTTTCATGCAGTACATTCATTCACGATTTTCTTAATATACTGTATGTAAAGTATGAATTGCACTGTTTCAATGATTGATCCCTAGTTAGAAAGGTAAGTAGCATAGAGAAGTTCAAATGGCAACTTCAGGGACTTACTGCTGATATAGACAACACCCCTAGAGCCAGGTCAAAGTTTGTAGTTAAAAATCATGTAACCATTAGTGAAGTCCTAGCCATTTATTTCTTTTTATTACTAGCTATTATTTTTAGCTTGTAAAGCATCATAATAAAGTTCTTAAACTATTACAGGGAGGTGTATTTTGAATAAATAAATAAATAAATAAAATCTACAAATTAATTGTATTAGAAGATCCAAGGTTATTTCTAGCAAAGAAGATAACTCCAGGATATAAGCAGTTAATGAATCAGAGCACTCTGTAAAGTGCCGTTAGTACCATTGTACTAGGTGGAGAAACTAAGGCACACTGAGCTTACATGATGTTTATATTGGAGCAGAGGGTAGAGCTAGGGCTGTGTGTTCTCAGTGTCCTCATTAGGAAGACTGTCTGCTGCCCTCGCTCTGTGAATTCATTGTTTGAATTTCCACTAAAGCAAAGCCGCCTCAGATTGCTTTATTTAAAGGAAATGATGAAAAGATTCAAAGTTTGTGTCAGCACATATCCAAAAGACCAGGAAAAGACAGTACTACTGAGTTGGGCTGGAGTTTAACTTCTTATCACATAGTTCAAGCTTGGATTTTTGCTTTGGGCCTGGTCTTCCATTAGGCAGAAATTTAAGACGAATGGGGAAGAAAATCCAGTCTTTTGGTTTATGGTTATAGTATAGAGGGAAACATAAAATACCTTCTTGGTAAACAATTTTCAGTATAAAAATGTAAATTTGGTGTATACATGTGGTTTTGCACTTATTTTTATCATGTGATGCACATAACTTCACTCAGCACAGTAACTTGTGACATGCTTTATCTTGATGGAGGCAGCTCACAGTTTCATTCTCACAAAATGTCTACCGGTGGCTAAACCTCACAGTGGAATAAATTATCATTAAAATTAAATAGTATGCCCCAACCAAACCAAAGGGTGTGTTCTGTTAGCATCAGGATTTTTTAATGTCATGTTTTGAAGACTGAGTGGAAGCACAGTGATGCTTATGGAACAACAGTACTTTGGAGGAAGCCATCCAAGATGGGGCACGGGTGCTAAAGGGATTTCTTTACTAGTCTATTGCCTTATTGTATTGTCATTTTGCTTCTCAGGGCATCTTTCCCCATCTATAAACCAGAAAGAACACTAGTGAATAGTCTTAAGTAAAAAATTTTAGCATCTTGATAAAAACCTGACATAAATTTGTCTGTGTGTGTGTGTGTTAGAGAAAAGTGAGTATATGGTGACTCCATAGTGTGGTGTTAAAATACATTTGGCATAGACAGGGTTATTTTTAGAGTCTGCATGAGTTACATATATCTTGATGGTTTAAGTAGGTGGTGCTGGGAAAATTATTGTGATTTTAGTAAAGTAAGTCTCGAGTTTATTCTCGTCATGTTAAAAATAAATATACCTAAGTATCATGGCATTTCAATCCGAAAATACCTGAAGTGGGTTAGTGCATGAACTCTGCCTGACCTAAGTAACTGAAAATCACCACTTTGATTACTGGTGTATTTAGTCATATTAGTCTGATAGGATATTTTTACATGTCACAAAAATACGACATTTGGGGAATGGGCATTTTCTATTAAGGTGCTCCTGGGCTGGATCATCAGTCCCTCTTATCACTCAGAAGAGCAGTGCATGGATGGGAAGGTCTGCTCAGTTCAGCAAGGGGAGTACTTAGCATCTGTGCTAAATATTTTTTTTTTTCCTCAGCAGGAAATAAATGCCAAAATTATATCATAAAGGAGGAGTGGGAGAGCAAGTTGAAGGACATCTTCACTGGTGATTAGGCTGGTTAGATTATGACAGATTGCAATTTTACATAAGCTAGGCAACACCTGTAGAAAATGCTTTTACCTGTGATCTTGTTGCAGGTCAACCTTGCAGAAAAACCTTACCAGACCTCTCCCACCACCTACCTTTTAAGTTTTCATATAACAAAATAATTTCCACCCTTCCCATCAAGTCATTATTTCTCTCCTTCCCTAAAAGCAGTTTATTGCAAACATGTCTTGGCAGAAAACCAGAAGTTTTATGAAACTGCCCAGAAGGAGGGTTTTATAGGTGTGACTCAGCAAGTGATTTTTTTCTTCAGATTTGGTAGCTTTCTCAATTGCTTTTATAGCCTAGGAATGTCTTTACTGGGCAAGTGAAAGTAGTGAGAATTAAATCAATGAAAGAAGGGACCCAATCCTTCCTTATTTCCTGGCAGAAATCACTGTTAGAATAGATCCAGAAAAAACCCTTAAATATCTATATGTATGATTTTATATAATATTTTATTTAAGATGTGATGCTTTAACTCTTTCTCCGAGTTAGTTATTCAGGCGATTGAATGAATAAGAGTTATGGATGAGAAAGCGCTTATGCAAGCAAATAACCTTACTCACAAGAACCCCTGTAACAGGACTGAATGTGTTACATTAGTAAAATGGAGGAAACAACAGCAGTAATGATAAATACAAAACCAGATCACATGCTCTTGGCTTGAGATTTGACAAGAAAAAAGCTTTAAAGAAGAATAAGTGATAGAATGAAAAGTTTAATTATTAGTCATTTCTGTATTTTGAAGAAGAAAAAAGCCATGTTCTTATTACTTCAGCCAATAGCTGGTTTATTCCTTTCACTTCATGAAAATATGGTTCACATATTTTGGGTCTCTGCCACCAAACCACAGGCTGTTCTATGGTTTGCACTAGATTTTGGATGACTGACAAAACTCACTGAAAAACAAGTGCTATTTGTTTTCCTGTGCCTAGTATTTGACGGGAAATCAGGAGGCTAAATTTCCAATCACTGGTTAAACAGACCCAGATGTGAACAGAGTGCTCTGCTAGGAGAAGAGTGAGGAAGGATAGGAAATGCATGACTAGTGATAAATTTGGTATAAATAGTGACCTTTCACTATTCAAAGTAAAAGCAGTAGATTTTCAGTGTTGTGTAACAGTGTGAAGAGGAGTTTAAAAGGACATTTACATTTCTATAGAATCCTGGGTTTGGTTGTATGGGTGTTTGTTTTTTTTAAATCTTCATCGTTCCTCTATTCAGGAACTGGAAATAATCCTGTAGTTGCCCTTTTCTACTTCGCAGAGTTCATATTCCCCCTTCCCCTCCCCACACCATTTCCTTGCCTTCTGAAAGAATGTGAAAATAACATGAAGTGTCTAATTAAAAGCAGTGTTTAGTAAACAGTAACTCTTATTATGCTGTTCACAATAGTAAATTTCCCTGGAGGCTTTTTCCTGTGGCCCGATTCAACCCCCTGCAAAATCTTGCTTTTCTAAAGTCTATATAACTGGTTTACTGCCAGAAATATCAGTGGGACCTCAGGCTACGTATGGTGGCTGTTCTTGTGTTCTTGGTGATAGAGTGGAAGGATTTTGTGAGAAGTAGGGATGGCAGAAAATGACAGGGTGGTAAATATATGTTTGAAAGTGATGCATTGTCTACATTCAGTAAAAGGAGTTTAAGAGTACAACAACCCTAGTAAGGCATCTTTAAATATCTAGGGGTTTTTGGGTTTTGGTGGTTTTTTTCATTCAAAGCTTGCTTTGGGAAGGCGTTAGAGAAGAGAAGTGATATTTCTGGCTTAGGAAGCAAGATACAGTACATGAAGAAAAAATGCAGTGCATGGTAAAAAAAAGTCTATATGTGGTAGAGTGATGTCCCAAAATAGGGAAATTTTATGATGCATAGGTGTCCTCTGCTTTCACTGTAAGCACTTTGGTTTGGGCAGAAATATTTCAAAAATAGCAGCTTGCCAGTAAATTTCAGAGGAGGCAAGGGGGGTCTGTGCGCCTTAGTTTCTCCTTTCATGGGACTTTCAAGTTCTCTACTTTTTTGGAACCTGGTTTGCTAAGAGTATCACATAGTTCATACTAGATCTTCTCCTGTCCCAGGTGATTTAAGCCATCTTTCAAAACTCGGGCTTTACTGCTTGGTGCTTCTTTCAGTTTCAAGAGCAGGCTGTCTTCATGGGTCACCGCTCCAATCAAAACTTTGTTGGGAGTGTGGATGTGCCAGATCTGGATGATGCTGCCTCTTGGATCTCATGCTTGTCTTTCTCATTGCTGCCGCTGACTGATGCTGAGTGTTCCTCCTTCTCATGGTCCCTCTAGGAGCCCAGACCCATCACTTTCAGAGCAAAGGAGGCTGGTAAATAGGAAGACTTGGGCTTTAAGTTAAACCAGGCTGCAAGAGTAAGGAAAGAAACAACATTCTGGCATTTAGTGGTTCAGGTGTTTTCCCAGACCCATCTTGCAGGAGGCTGAAGGGCCTGGAACAGGTGTTTGTGTTGGTCTTTTCTCTTCTTGTATGGTCACGGCTCCTTCCTTTCTTTGCTTGCTTCAGTAAACAGGGGGTTTAGCTAGTGGAAGTTTACAGAAGCAGGCAGTGGATTTTGGCAGACATGAGGTGTTAGTGACGTGGAGACAATAAATCACAACAGGTTGTGTTACTGAGTCATCGATTCCAGTGGAAACTATAGCTGCAGTTGCATAGATACGTTTTAATTCTTCCCTTCTCTTCTTCCACTAAATTGAATCTTAACTTGAAACAGAATCCCTGGAAAAGCTGCTGCTACCTTACTTTGCTCAGATCAAATGAGTGTTACACCGAGTCTATTAAGATGATGTTAGATTAATGTGAGAAGAGTGGACAATTACCTGTGTGTAATTAAACCCCTGCTGAGGCCTAAACTTTGCGGGTAGATTACTTCTTTACACGTGTTTGTTTGTTTCCTTTTTATCATTCTAGTTAACTGTTCCATGGGGGTTTTGAAAGTTGCACTTGCTTTGACACAGTTTCCGCTTTGATGGAAAATCCCAGGATCTTCTTTCTAGATACATAAAGATGTGCAAGAGTCTGATCACATGAGGTTCTGTTTTCATCCCGAGAAAGTGTTGAGCAGCCTTGATTCCTATCAAGATCTTTGGTAGTTGGCAAACTGAGCATCTCCTAGGAAGTAGAATTAAAATCTAAGATGTAATTAAGATAATGCTGCTTCTTTTACGTGTTTGTTTTCAAAAACATGAAAACTGGAAGTGGAATTTTGTGATGACTGTAAGTGGTCTTGAGAACACTAAATGGAAAATGAAAATTTTACTACTGCCTGAAAGCATCGCACCTCTGGGGCTGGTAAGAACTACGCAAAGCTGATAGATGATTCATGAATGTTGCATGTCATTCCAAAAGCAGCATGTTTCTTAGTCACTTACCAAAAAGAATTGTTCTCTTGATGATTACTGTATGTTGTATGTGGATTTATGAACAACAAAGGATATATTTTTGAGTTTCTGAATACCTGGTATTTCTCCATCCATGGCTTTACTTTTTCTCTGTAAGGGGGCCAAGGCACATCAAAGTATATTATCAAAAAACACCAGCTGAGTCTGAACCCCATGTGGGCTGCTCTGAAAGTTGGTTCAAGTTTTTGAATTTTATTCTAAGCAGATTTACTTCTCTCCTACACGTTCTGCCACAGGTGTGATACTGTATAGTTCAGATACAAATATGAAGGGTGCTGCTTTTCTTCTGCTAGTGTATTTGCCTCAGTCTTGGCTTTATGGGTGGCTTTGTTGGTCACTTGTGTTGGAGGGGCCTTGGTGGGTAGTGGTGTAGCTGTTGCTGTGAGGGAAGGACTTGGTTCATGCTGTGTAGCTGTGGACACTTAACTTTGTGTTCCGAGTCATCTCTCAAAGGTGCCTGCCTCTCTCTCACTGCTAAACTATGAACTTGCTTCCTACTTGGGAGTTCTGAATTATAACTACGTTAAATACTTAAAATGTCATAAAGCAAACAAAGTAAATATCCCCCCTGGATCAGGTTCAAAGAAAAAAAAAGGTAACAAATATTTAAAAGAAGAGAAGGAAATAGGTAAAATAAGAAACAGAAGACACTATTTTGAGTGTGTGCAGTGTTCACGCTTACCAATGTATATATTTGAGACGGCTCAGGGTTGGTTCTGAGATTTTTTTCTTCTGGGAAATAGTAACGTACACTATTTGGCACTTCTGCCAGGTAGCTGATGTCCTGAACTACTGTGGCAGCCTTGCAAGGGCAGTTTTTGCAAGACTGGAAAGTTTTCTTAAGGGACATATGCAGACTTTTTTTCCAGCATGGGGGGGCCTATGTTTCCTTGCCTCTGTATAGTGCAAAGAAAATTAGTCCCTATTTTCCCCAATAGTCATCAGGGTAGTAATGTGTGTAATCAAAATATGTTCCTAAACATGTTTTGTTCTGCAATAGGATACTCAGGTTTTGGTAGCAAATTTTCAAAATACTGCCCTTGGTCCTCTGACTGCAGAAGAGCCCTTTGAACTGCAGTCCTTGCTGTGGTTAGTGGCCATCGCCAGTGTCTTGCAAACTGATTTTCCACATCAGGCTTGGAAGTTTCCACTTTTAGCCTCAGAAATGTGACAGGGCATGTAGGTGAACTCAGCAGCAGAGGATGTTTCTTGTGCAGTCACTTTTAATGTCCTCCCAACAACAGGAAGAAAAAGAGCTGGGGCACTTTTTCCACTCTGCAACCTCTGAAAGTAACCACTGAAGGAGATAAAAGTGTATGTGTCAGCAGTTTCTTATCACCCAGTCAGCTGTGTAATGAGTGCTCAGATAAAAATTGTTGATATATTCCCAACTATTTAAAACATTCTTTGGTTTTAATGCTCTGGCTTATCCTAAGTACGTTAGAGAGAGCAGCTTTTGGTTTGTTCTGAAGACTAAGTAGTTAATGTTCAAGGCAGGTGTTGAAAAAGTGATGGTTGCCTTTTTTGGAAGAGTCTGTTGAATTCTTTCCAGAAAAAATAACGTGCTTGGCTCATTTAACCTTGCCTTAGGTTCGTGTAGTAAAAATCCTAACATTGGCAGGCACAGCAGAACTCTGCACTCCTTTCTAAAACCTGGTAGTGGAACCAGCATTTCAAATAGACTTTAGTATGTGATTAAAAAAATAATTGATGATAAGCTTCACGTTTATTTAAAGATGCTGACTGTATGATCATTTAGTGAGGATGCTTGTGCCAGACTTTTTAGTTGCTCTGTTTTCTGTCTGTCAGTTCCTCCCTAGTAGGATACGGTAACTTTGGGGTTCACTGAAAGGATCTGTCTGTCAGGAAGACATTTGTTCATGCCGCAGGGTGATGCAGAAGGCTTTCAAGTTTTAATTAGCAATAAATGGAAAACCAAGTGTATTCTGAGGAAGAAAGCTGTTGCATTAGCAGATGTACAAATATCTCAAATCTCAGATGAAAAATACAGTGAAAATGCATTATTGCGAGCTAATGCATTTTTTTGGTCAATATTTAGGAGGAATAATATCTTCTCTCACGTTTTCCTCAAATGTCTTAAAAGGTTACACTGGTACTTTACTCTGATACTGACCATAAAAAAATACCAGAAACATTGTGAAATAGTCTAAATGAAAAGCAACTACTGTACATTTTGGATGAACTGTAGTATTTTTGAGGTAGTTAAGGAGGTGTGTTCCTGAGAGTGGAATGTCAGCATCTATTCAATATCCCTGAAAAATAATAATTGGTTAAGTCCTTAAATTCTGCAATCTGTATGCATGGGAGGTTCTTCTAGTTAGGCCAGAGCTCTACAAAGATGTCCCCCATGTCTCAGATAAAAAAAGGCAACATTGCTAAGAGGTGCTCTGTACGCGATCCCTGCATGACCTGGCTTGTGCTGTGTCAGTGTCATCCTATGAGACTGTGTACACTATAAAATTTAATGCGTTAGTAGCATTGTAGACATGCCTCATAAAATCAGTCCATGGTGTAGCTGCTTCTAAGTGGTGAAAGTACAAAGTGAATGCTATTTGCTAAATATGTTTTAAAGATAACTCTGTTTCTCTCTTTTCCTAATATTGTAGATTTGGGGGCAGTGGATTTACTCTAATGGCAGAGTTTGCTTTCTTATTTGAGAAGTATGAGAGTACTGGGAGAACATGGTGTATTCTGTGTTACACTGAAAAAAGACTTTTTTCATTTAAAGGAAATGTTTTATGGTAGTCATATGAAAAACAACAAATAAGGAAGATCGTTCAGAATTGAAACAGATGTTAGTTTAAACTTTGAAAACTATTCTGGCAAAAGGATTCCTAAGCTGTTTTTTTGTGACAGGTCTGGTCAAATTGAATGCTGAATTACATGGGCCTTCTCTTAGAGGAGAGTATGTGATATGTGCGTAATAAATGCTAACATAATAGCTGGAAGCACAGGGAAGAACTTTGAAATTCTTTCTGTCTGCCAAAGGGTGTAATTTATGTGTCTACTTTGACAAATATTTGTAGGTGCTAAACAAACTGATATATTACATCCTGAAATAGTGCTGAGAACAGTAGCTCCAGGGAAGATAATAGTTGGTTGCCGTTACTTAATTTCTGTAATTGGAACTTGACTTCAGATAATCTCTGTTAAATAATTGCTATTGATGTATTTTGTTGTTTAAAAGGTTAGAGAGATAGTTATGACCATTATCCTGCTATAGCTTGTAAATAATACTCAGGACAGATTAGAAATAGTTATGATACATTTTTTCACTCTTCCAATCATCATCATTAGTAGTTTTGGATTTTCAGCTGGAGAAAAAAAATACACTTTTGTTCCACCAAAGAAATCTGGGTTAGTAGAAAGACAGGGAAGGGGAGGGGGGAGAAGAGCAGCAGAGTGACTCAGACTTCTTCCTAGGCTGCTCTGAGGACAGCACAAGAAAATGGTACTTTTTTCCTGAAGCCTTCTTGTCTACTGCAGCAGTTTGGAAGTAGGGGCTGTATTATATCTGGGCAAGCACTGCTTACACACCACTACAAGGAATATGTCCAAAGAAATCTTCACTGGTGCTTTCAAACCTGAAAGCTTATTCATCTTGCTGTGCGTTCTCACTGAAGCAGGTGTTATTCTTGACTTGATGTTTTAGATCTTAGTGACAGCGTTCATGGAAGGACCAGCCTGGGAAGGGCATGCAGGCCCCAGACTGCAGGTACCTTGAAGGAAGAGACAGCGAAGTGTACGGATGGGTGATGGCTCCTGACGTTGGGCAGATGAAGGAATGCTGCTCTTTCACCACTTGCTGTAGGGACCTCTTGAGAGCTGAGAAATGTTCTGGAAGTGTTGGCCACATTCCTCTGCAGGGACAGGAGAGCCAAAAGGTTGCTGTTGGGATGATCTTGCTTTGCAGTAAATCTGGAATGACTTGTTTATCTCTCAAGAGCAGTGCAAGTTGAAGCAGGTCCCAGTCTGAAAGAGAGTGACCCTGTGCTGCCGCCTTTTCTTGAGTGATGCTACTGCTGCTCCAATGAAGTTGTATTTGAAAATCTTAGGCTTTCATGCATAACCTGTTACACTTCTACTTACTGTTTTTCCATTTTGACTGTTTTAAACAATGTTTTAGTTTTTCCAGTCAAGACCTGAGTTAATGTAACCTATTTATAAGGATTTATCTAAAGATGTGTGACTCATCTGCTTTATGTGTTAGACTAATGCATTTCCTTGCTTCCTGTAGATAAAGCAACAGTAAATATCCTCCCATTCTCTTAGCCTTTCTCTTTCCTTACTCTGTGTTTCTCTTTTGGCCTTTATCTGTCACTGAGCTTCGACTCATGTTCTTTCTGATTTGGGAGTTTCTTCAGTAGTTCCCAGTCTTATGGAGCTTCACATCCTTCTCTCCCTTCAGTTCCTCAGACCATCTTCTTCTTACTCTCTCCTCTTGTTTTCCTCTTGTCTTCCAGCCCTCCCCTTGCCCCCACAGTTCAGGTCCCCTTGCAGCACTGTCGTACTGCTTCTGCAGCAATACAACTTCGGAGAGTGGCTCAGAGTCCTCTGTTAGTCAGCTGCCACATGCACCCCAGCCAGGTTGATGGGTGCTTCATTTTTTAAAAACATCTCTGAAAAAGGAATCATTATGCAAATGTTAAAACACATGAAGTTTAGGCATTGTTGGAAATAAGCTGTAATCACCTTCAGTGAATGTATTTCTGTGTGACAGATTACATTGCTTAAACATGCTACCTGTCTGTGCGGGTAAATGTACCACATTAAAAATACGTTTTTATTCCCATCAGGTGTCTTTAGGTTCTGTTGTTCAGTTTGAGAAAGGAAATTTCTCCTTGTCAGCAGAAACAGAAGAAAAGCTTTTTCCTGAGAAAAATGAACACCTGCTACAGTGGGCCCAGAAGGAATATGGAGCAGTAACATCTTTCACTGAACTCAAAATATCAAGAAACATCTACATTAAAGTAGGAGAAGGTAAACCAAAACAAAACCAACAGAATTGATGGACACTTCTAGAAATTGAGAATAAATCTTGCTGTAGTATTATTTCACATTTTTTATTTTAATCTTTAAACGTACCTGTCATTTTCCAAGAGATGTGATATGAAACAGGAAGGCAGAGAAATAAGAGCAAGTCTAAAGACCAGACCTTGGATTTAGGCAACTTCTAATGGATTTTGGTGCCATAATTTTATGCTCATAAATGTCAATGCAGTTGGCCAGAATTTTACAGGAGTCAAAGCTTCACCTTTTAAAAGGAATAAACAATTCATGGTGATTGTTTGGGTGTCTTCATCTAAAGGACTGAAGTGGAGAACCTGAGGTGGGGGGTAATTTCTAGAAAGACCCGAGTTACATTTTTTTTCAGTATTTGCTTGTATAAGGATCCAGACCACTTTCGGCAAAGAATTATTGCTTTCCTCACCAAGATAAGTTGCCTCAGTCTCATGTCCTTATGTATTTTTGTCCAGAGGAGAAAGATTTCCTGTCCCTGTGAGCCACATGCCAAATTGATCAGGTGGCCTAAAGCAGGTGGGAGAGGACTCAAGCTCCTCAGGGCTTTCACAGGCCCATATTAGGGTAGGGTTTGAGCTGTAGCTGAGCAGTGTTGGAACAACTTAACAATATGAGCCTCTGCAGCACCTTCTGGCTCATGCTTTCCCTCAGCTGGCTGCTGGTCACATAACATGTCTTCTGCAGGGAAGTTCCACCTGAGCTGGTCATAAAATGTGGATGACACAAGAGCCACAACTGTTCACTACATTCTTGGAGCAAGACAGTCGGTTCAGGAGGGTTTATCCCCTACTCCTCTCTATTCAAGTTTGTTTTCTGGATAATACATGGTTAGTAAAAGGAACTTTGCAGGGAGAGCAGACTTTCCTTTATTGTGCAGGATGATTGGGGGTGAAATTTTCTTTTTTGCAGGTACGGGATGTTTTAAGATGTCAGTGTTCTTTACCTAATGGCCTGCAATTCACTCTTCTTTTCGTTCTCTGAAGATGTCATCCAAGTTCAGGCTAAAGCAAACATTCAGGTTTAGGCTAAACCACAAGCAGCAAGACTAAAGGCTGGGAAAAGTGAACTGGAACTGATTTGCATTGCAGCTAGTGGTCCAGATATTTTGAAACTAATTATTGTCTCTCGAGAAGTTCTGTGATGGGGAAAGTAGAAATCAATAAAACATTTTATCAACATCCAATGAGTACTGGTGAGGTCAGCATTTACTAGCACCGGCAGCCTAATTTACTAGTACTTCAGCAATATTTCTGGAGAAACTCCTGCATAGCTGAACTAGTTGGCTACAAAAAAAAAACCCCAAAACCTTCTGTGGAGAAAACATTCTTTCCTAACCACCTGTATCTGATCATTTGATTTCCTGAAGCATGAGGCTTGCCCCCCAAAATCGGAACATGCCTGTGTTGGTTTTATCCAAATCCTGCCAAATTTGTACAGGATTCCCCTGCATGATTTTTGTTCTACTTGGCACCAGTCTTGGATTTTAATGCCAGAAAATCATTCAGAAATATATTTATTAGCTTATTAAAGTGCACTTGGAACGTATACATGGGAGTAGTGGTCTCTGCATTGCAGAGATGAATGTTTAATTAGATATGTCAAAAAACAGATAAAATTTTGTTTGTTGATTTGCACATCTCCAGTCAAACTAGGCAGCTAAATAGGAGAGCTTTGCATCATCTTTAGAATGTGTTAAAACACAATTTTATTAGGAGTAAGTACACAAAATGGAACTTGGCAGGCAACCAAAATAGACAGTTTCTGAGAAGGCTCCTACAAACTAGCTCAGCTGTAGCCATATTTGATTTTGATTTAAATTCTTGGCAGAAGAATGAATATGCATGTATGTGTGGGGGTTATGCATGTGTTCGGGGTGGGGAGAGGGTCAGTTCTTGAACTGCAGCAGTTGTGTGAGGAGTTCTATGGAAATCACATGGATGTGGAACTGGACTGCTGCTCTGCAGAGTGAACGATGGAATCAGTGGATTCCACAAACCACAGTGTATGCTGATGGATGTTTCAGGCTTTTCATACAAAACTCACACTTCTCAAGTGCTTTTGTAAGGTATCCTCAGCTGCCATTCTGAATCACAGCTCATATTACTCGTAAACTATAGGTGGTCATATGAAGTAGTTCCTTGCTACGTGACCAATACAGAATTTAAAGGCAGTATTCCTGTAATTGTCTACGTTTCAGCTTCACTCACATTAGAAAAATCTGAAAATGGAAGATGTAGCATTTTAGAAGTGGAGGCTGTAGCTGAATACAGCAAACAGAATATGCAAGCCAGAGGACAAAAAGATCTGGAGAAGGGTGATCTTTCATAGAATAAAACTGCTTGTGACACCATGGGTCTCTGAAATCACTTTTGAAGCTGCAAATGAAAGGCAGCTGAGCGAGCTAGCAAACTGGGTCAAGGCCAAGTGCATCTGAATCCTGTTGATTCAAAAGAGTGGCTGATAAAATATTGCAGGGATGGTGAGCACAGTGAGAACTTAAAGGGGCCAGAATGAGGGTTTGGAGGAAGGGGGCACAAGAAGTGGGGTCCTTGTTCTTGCTTTGATTTGTGTAGTGAAGGAGATGGCAAAGTGATTGCTGTGATAATTGCTGTCAGATTCTAGAAAGCAGGACTGCTCGTGGTGAAAATGATCTTGCGACACGTTTTTCAGCAGAAGTAAGTTTAATTTCTCATGCTTCAGTAAGATATGATTGTACAAGTCAGGAAGACTTACCAGTTAGCTAAATGTTACCTAATGCATCCAGTACCACCAGTGTAAATCCAGGGTGGATGTGCTAGCCTGGAAGGAGCCTTAATTTCAACACATTTCTTAGCTAAATAAGAAAAAAACCACCAGTCAGCCCTAACAATAACTAGACTGGAAAATGTACAGAACAATAACTAGACTGGAAAATGTACAGTCTATTTACAGATGGTAACACTGTGCTCCTGTCCTGGCAGAAGCTGAAGCTTTAACCCTGGCTCGAATTTGTAGCCTGTACACACTAGCATGCATATCCTACATGCTATACTTGCTTGGTTTAATACTTGTAGGTGATTGCATTGTGTCAGGCTTTAGCTGTGTGTTCTGCTGGGGTGTGAGTACCGCCAAGAGTTTCCACCCTCCCTCCAAAGACCACTGCAGCCCCTTCCCTGCTCCCATTTATACCCTGCCATTAAATGTCAGTCAAGGTTCTGATTTCCGTCGTGCTAAGGGCTAGTAAACTGCAAAATACGCACGAAACCCCCCCGCCATCAGAGTGGCTGAGGAAAATACCAAATGCCTCGCTTATCCCCAGCTCAGACTTTGAAAGGCAAGCTCTGCTTGGATGAGATTTTTATTGCTGAATCAAACTGCTGCTGCCCAGGGCGCCTGTCTTGGAGAGTGACACCTGATTAACAGTGCTCATTTTCACAAAAACCTTCTCATGATTTTAAGCTGGGATATTCAACTGATATCCAATTTAGCTAAGAACCTGCGAATGACACCTGATTTGTGTAGAATAGAGCAGACAGTGTCTGTCCTTGTCTGTAAAATGGAGGTGCTGCCCACAGAAGCTACAGATCCCAGTGTGCAATCCTCCATCTTCATCCGAGCAGTCTGGCACGTGCCGAAGGGGAAGGCGGCTGTGGGCTGCTGCGCAGAGCTCCACCGTGTGCCTTCTGGCGCGCGGGGCCCCATGGCACCCGGGCCTGCTGGCTGGAGACCCCCTGCTGAGGGTATTACGGGTGAACCTCATGTCTGGTTCCATATTGGGAGTCTGTGGAGATTAGAGAGGCGCAGGGTCCATAAATGGACTGTTTGCTGGCTGGTTTAGTAAGGTTTTTAATTGATTGCAGACACCTGCAGTCCTTTTCCAAAGTAAGTAGACAGCGCTGAAACTAAAAAAGTATAGTGACCAAAGAAAGATGAAATAGATTCCCTTTTCTTTTCTCTTCCACCCTGGATCTTGGTAACTGGTATGTGTGAGAGTAAATACATTTTGGTGAAGGGTAGGTAAATGGGTAAGTCAAGCAGCCAGTGATAGAGTTAAAATTTGCTGCAGAGGAAGAGCGTGCTATCGAGCAGAGGCCCGGGCTGGGGAGCCTCCATGCTGGTGGCGGCAAGAGCAGCAGTTCTTGAGAGCTCCAGAGACGTTTAATGGAAGTGCCAGGAGCAGGAACCAAGTTCTTTGCAATGGCAAACGATAGCACGTGTGGTAATTATCCACAAACTACTCAGAGGTTGTTATTTTATGGCTTGAATTGTGTTGTACGGCAGCTGAGAAACAAATACCTAGTATCTCCGTCTGTGTGCGTGTGTATGTATATATATAAATTCAAGCTCAGTGTAGACCATTTGGGATCATTTTCCATTCTGTGCTGTTGTGGGAGGAGCTGGCAGAACTGCAGCTGCATTCAAGGCTAATCTGGCAGGGCACATACCAGATGTTAGAGGAGTGCTTTGGTTGGGCAGTATGAATAGTTACAGCCTCATACAGCTTTCATAGATTCTGTAGGGAAGACAGTAAGTTTAATATTCAAAGACTACTTTGTGTAAGATCAGGAGAAGAAACTCCCCTAATTGTTTCTGCAGTGGCTGGGGTCACAGGAGTCTCTGGTCTCCCTGCAAAGTTGTGTACCATGCACACAAATGCGCTTCAGGGGTGACATTTCAGCTCTCGTTTAGGGAGCAAATGCTAACAGTGGTCTCAGCTCAGCTTTTAAGAGTTTGTCCAGTTTTGCATGCATAATGCATTATATTTTATTTTTTTCTTTTTTCTATCTTGCTACTGACGTTAATAGGAAAGCCTTCTTTGTGAAGCAAAGGTCGAAGAGGCAGCCATTTGGAATTGCATTCTTACAGGACTTTGTGACTTTAAACATGATAATTAGTCTTTCTGTGTATTGACAATTCATATGTAAAGCTATCTCAGAAATACAAACTATTCCTATTTTTCAATCGAAATACTGCTTCTTGGGGTACACCAATGTAGGCTGTGCATGAGAACTTCATACTAAGTGACTATTTTTTACGTGTTGCATTGTACAATGGTTAACGGTCGTGATCAGCTAGGCAGTTAAAACCAAAAAGAGAGATTGAATATCTACTCTAGAATTTCTTAATTTCACCTATGGATATTATGGTCAGACTTCCTTAATATCAACAACTGATTTCATCCTTTTCTTGCTATATTGAATTTTCCATGCACAAGAGAACTGCAGTATTTCTAGACAACACTGACTCTGACTATACAATATATAGGAAAATATATTGAGTAAGGAAAGGGAGAATACTTTCTGTGATCTTTTAAATATGGTAAGTTTATAATAACAAGAATAGAACATTTTCTAAAGGGAGAAGGAATTGATCATAAAACTTTTCTATGAATTAATTTCAAAAGAAAGCTTTTTTTTAAAGGTGCAAGGAATAAATTAAATGTATTTTATTCACTCTGAAAAATACTCCTGTATTTTGCTTCAGTATTGAGATTTCTCTTTGTAGGGATTTTCTTTCATTAAAAATTTAAATCTGTAAATAGAAACTCTTCAGTTTAGAAGTATATATGTTGTTGCAACAGTGATCTCCCTTTCAATATTATGTTTTGTCATAAGTGCTTATGATAGATAATAGATATACCTTTTAGCCTAAAGACCTATGTCACAAAATATAGTGCCGCACTGAAGTAGATGCAGTACATATATGCATGTAAGCTGATATCTATGTGTAAAGGTGCATATGCTTTCTATTTTTTCCCCCCTCCAGATCAAGTTTTTCCTCCCTCGTGCAACATAGAAAAGAATTTTCTCTCTTTAAATTACCTTGCGGGATACCTACAACCAAAAACAGCAGAGGGTTGCCTTATGTCTAACTTAGTCCAAGAAAGAGAAGTTCATATCATTGAACTAATCACTCCAAATTCCAATCCATACAGGTAAAGTATTGTCTAAATAGACTAAATCTGTTTGAAATCACAGCTAAAGATTTTACCTGTCTATCGAAAATCAACTGAAAGTAGCCATTTCATCCTTACAGGAAGAGCTTGGACCTTAGTACTTTGCCTTAAATAGAAATTAGTTCTTCAGTATGTAAAGATTTTGGATTCTGCTTCACAATCCCAGGATTTTTCTGGACAAGACTGTAAAGTGCAGTTTTTATGGACTACGTCCTGCCCCCCTTCTTGCTCAATCAATCAATTTTTTCCAAGAGTAAGGTGAATAAGGGAATATTAGTAAGGGCAGCATCTAACAGACAGGCTTTAGGATGAGACCACCGTATGAGGAGGTGACAGAGAGGTTAAAAGTTACCTTGACCTGTCACAGGTAGGGATCACTGGCAGCAAGGCCTAGGGCAGTGGCTCCCCAACAGTGGTTCAGAGGTCGCAAGTGATCTGCGGTCCATGGTAATTGTTCCACAGTTGGTCTGCAGAATCATAACAATATTTTCTGTCAAGTTTCCAGTTGACTTTAAGGGATAGTTTGGGAGGTAAAATATTTAAAGCATTCATCCTTTGCTGGTCTCTCCTAGGTCTTAGTGGGACCACATGGATGGGGTTTGTTTCAGATAGTCACACCTGGAAAAGCTCTTCATAAGTGCTGAACAGAAATTTCCTGTGAAACTTAGATGGTTTTCCCTTTTGCAAGAAGAAAAGTACAATTTCATCAGAGATAAGGTAGAATTAAAATCCTGTCTACATACTGCAGACACTACATTTGTGCGCATCCCATCCCTAATGAGGAAATCACACAGGGAGGTAGAGGTGGGAAGAGGGTTCTTTGCAAGAAGGGTAATTATCTCGTTGAAAGATGGTGAACTGACAGCCTGAGAACATTCTTGCCTAGAAACCTTGGGAGAGTAAGAAAGTGCTGAGATTCAGCAGAAGTGGAGTAGGTAAGCCCAAATGATCTGCCTCTGTGTGGTGTGAGTTGCAGCCCCATCCTAAACAGAGCTGTTCTATAGCATCAACATCATTTTAAGTCCCTTGCAGTGTTACGCAATGACAGCCCTGTCGCCGAGCCCTCTGGGCTTTTGGCTTTGGCCGATAGTATGATAGGAATTTGTTTTTCAGATAGTAACACTGCAAAATGTTTAAATGTTTTGTTATTAAAAGTAAAAAAAGTAATAAGTTAAATTCCTCTTGCTTCGTTCTTAGTTTTATGCATTATCCACAGCTATCTTTACAAAGTTCATATGCACGAAGAAACATACAGAAGGTGAGCTGGACACGTGTAAAACTGCAGGAGGTGAAAGAAAGGTCCCAAGATGCACTAAGTCTCAGTGCAGAATATTAGCTGAAACCTGTTACTTGGGGGTGAGCACGTTCCTGTGACATATGGTCCCATAAGATAAAGTAAAGGTTTTTCTGTTGAATTAGTATTTTGCACGACGAGATGTTATTGATGGGTACAAACCCATTTGCTCTACTTATTTTACTGAGGTCTTGAAAATCTGGATAGTGTTCATCTATTTTCCAGCAAGTAGTAGGCTGGACATCTGTTTTCTTTTCTTTTTAAAGTAAGTATATATCCAGAAGTATTGGAAACTGAATACATGGCTTAATTCCTCAACACACACACGATCCTAAGCAAAGTAATTTCCACAATTTCATTGCCTAGGCAGAGACACTCCCCAACATAGTATTTGTGCATTTTTTTTTTTTATTAACCTGCTTAATTTATCTTTTTGCTTTTTTTAAGGTATTATTTTGAGCTTTAATACAGTTACAGCCAGAGGAAACTGAAACAGCTATATTTAGGCGCTTTGCAGTGAAATAAGAAAACAATATTTACTTTATAAAGCAAGCTGCTAGTCATATAACTAACCTGCTCTAAATAATAGCTGAAATGAGTAGCACACTCCTTGTAAACAAGAGACAGAAATATTATTTGTCTAAAAAGTACTTGTTTCTATTGTTATGCAAAATCATTTAAGCATATGTGGAATAACAATCTGTTTTGCACATGTTGTGTTGCCTGGGATAATCTCCAGCATTTTAATCAGCTGGCCAGACAGTGGAAACATGATGGATTGGAAGAAGGTTGATAGCTGAAAATTTCTGGCATTCTGGCCTAACTTTCTCTCTATTTTCCACACACAGTGTTTTCCAGGTGGATATAATCGTTGACATTAAACCATCTCAACCAGGCGCCAAACTTGTCAGAGACATCGTACTTATCCTCAAGTGTAAAAAGTCTGTCAATTGGGTTATCAAGTCGCATGATGTCCAGGGAAAGCTGGAAGTGATTGTAAGTTAAGGCACCTTTAATTTTCAAGACGTATCGTACTGCAACAGTATAGAATCCATTTAAATGTGATATAGTGCTAGACCATATTGATTTCTGAATGTTTTCTCTCTTAGCTGCTTTTTTTTTTAATTATTACTGCAGTAAACACAGAAACTATATATTTTTTTCTCATTAACTTTTGATATGTGGGCTACTAAACTAATATCACAGAAGCCAGGTGGTTAGTGCAAGGATTTCGGGTCTATGTCTTTTTGACTTCTGTTGAAGTACCCTAAACTCCAAGTTGGATGTTCATCTCCCTTTTTGCTGTTACTTTGGTGAGTGGATCTGCAGGTTCATCTCAGAAGTTGGAAAGATGCCTGTGAGCGCAGAATGGATAATCATAGATAGGTGGCACACACCCACGTCCCTTTAGAAGTGGAAACTTTTTTTACTCCTTCCACTTGTAGGTTGTAGTAGTCTCTAGCCCTCTTCCCTGCCGGTACTTCTGTCCTCAGCAAGTGTTTGGTCAAATTGACCTCACCTCTCCTCAGACCACAAGTAGTAAATTTTAAAAAAATTACAACTAGGATCCCTAAAGCTATAAACTTCTGCAACTATACTTATGCATAATTGGAGGTTCTGATTCAGAACGATTTTTGGTACAGGCTTTGTGGCTCAACACCATTTCTACTAAGAAAATGTGTTTTCCCTTGCTCTGAAATAAATAAATAAATAAAATTGGACTGATCTTGCAGCCTATAAATGTGTGGCCTATTTCTGTCTTAAGTGATCAGTTAGGAGCACATTGTACACTTGAGCTGAATGTTTGCTCAGGACCACCCACCAGCCTCCTGATTAACAGTTTTGCAGTAACTCAGATACAGATAGCTGGAGTTTGAAAATGTATGTGTAAAAATTTTACTTTACTTAGTAGCTTTCTCCTTTTAATGTGTGCAAGGACAATTCTGACAGGATCCAAAGGCTGCTTGGTCTAAATCTTCGAAGAGGACAGATTGTTAGGCAGGATTTCATGCTAGATTTTGAGAGTGAGGGAAATAAATAAATTATGGTGTTGCTCAGAAAATTGAATGGAAAAATTGCCTAGGGTGGATGATGACATTCCCTTTTGATCCCTGACACATCTTTATCTTATGGACAGGAAAGGATGTTGTGGTCATTCTGTAGGTCCTAAATAATCAGTCCTTCAAGAGAAAGGTGAAGGTTAGTTGCTGAGGATTACCACATTTATAAGCAGAAGGGCAAAAAACAATGCTTGACTTGAAATTTTCATTCTGGGTTATTATATAAAATTCACTAAATGGGTCTACTTTCACAGGATAGAGGATTATGCATTAGTTCACGATAGCCAAAGTACCATATTTCATATCTATCACCTCTTTATGGATGATGAATTTTTGGAATTCTAGAGTATTTTTAAATGTCTGCAGTGCTGCACTTGAGTATAGAAATAAGGCTGCTAATTTTTTTAAAGTTCTTCTTTATTAATTATTGAAAGTATAAGTAAAAATTCTTTCTGTAATGAGTGGCAGAAGGTAACATTTTATTTAGATTAACAAAAAGAGAAAGTAATACTATATATGGAAATGTCAGTATATAAAAGACTGTGTATTTATGTTAGGATTTGTGAGTAACTGTTTGCTGTACTGCTTCATTTATATACATGCTTCATTTTCTGAATGTGTGTTTGCTCTACTTTATTTAGAGGGGGGTGTGGGAGGGGAACTAAGCACCCCCATGTCATTAAAAAGCCTGTACATGCAGCATTTAGGATCTGTTCATATCTCTGTTAAGCTGAAGGCCTTTCCAAGCCCAAATTTAGACAATGCATAAAAACATTACTAAACAATTAGGTAATGTTTCACAATGTTCTTTTTATTAGTTGAAGCAGTTCCATGCACTTCAATTTTCCTAACTTCTTGCCCTCAGTACGAATAAGAATTGTCTTGAGGGGATTGGCAAACTGAGAGGGAAACGTTAGTGCTAAGCTGCCTCAAACCCAGGACTGTGAGTTATTAAGGTCTAAGTTCATAGACAAAAAATGAAAAAGACTTTTTAGGTCATCTAGCTCATCTCCCAGCTTGCTGTATTCTTGAAACTCTGAAAGTGGATGGACACAAACCCAAGTAAAATGGGAATAGTTTAGGTAAAGTAATTACACATAATACATGTGCAATGCTTTCCTTCCAGGCTGTGTTTCACTCCTGTTTGCAGTCTATCCTTAACATCAACCCCTGTGCAGTGCTTGTGTGTTTCTGTGCTTGTGGACTATTTGCCATTCACATTGCTTCCTTTAGATCTGGTGTCCTTTTACAAAGCTGCGGCTTGCACAGTGGACAAAGAAGTGAAACTGCAGAAAGAAAATAAGTGGGTTGAGGGATGAAGAGTGAGAGAGGTGAAATGTGCAGAACAAACCTGTGAGGGTTTCAAAAGCTCGGAGGGACTATTCTTTACATGAGAACAACTGCTCACCATTTTCTGAAATGGTCTCTGTACTCTGAGTAGGTTAGTAGGTGGCTCTGATTGCCTGCTTTCATACACGATGTATGAAGGTGTTGGCAAGGTAGGCAAGTGAAGGAAGGTATGGCTATTCCTGCAAACCCTTGTGCTCAGCTTTTATTGAGGTGATGCAGGACTGAACGTTCACAGGCTCAGCATGGAGTAGAGAGGTATAAACAAGCCCTGGAAATGGTCAGGTGCCAGCTAGGACAGTAAAATTCTGAGATAATATTTGTTCAGCTGTCTCCTCGTGACAAAAAAAGAAAAGGAAAGCAGAGAGGGAGATCCAGCAAAGTTGGAGTAGCATAATAATTCCAACCAGTCAAAGCTGTGTGGTAGTACGAAAATGTGTGATAAGTCATGCCCAGATTTGTATCTGTTGAAGAATAAAAGATTGTTTGATCCAAAACAGTAGTAAGGCACTAAAATTAGGATACCTATTGCTTCCTTTTTGTTTCTTATCTTCATTGGCCTTTGCTGGTCATTGGTAACTGTACTGGTAACAGTATCCTCAAACCAGACACTCTGCACCTAAAATTCCCTTTAACTTAAATTGTGTAGCTGTGAGTGTTTGAAGGACGCAGAACTGGGTCATTAGGAAGAAATGAGGGAGGGAGCTAAAGGTAAACTATGCCATTCCATCCCGACTCTCTACAAGCTTTATTCACTTCTTTGTTCAAAAGCTCCATTTCTGAGGTCAGGTAGAGAAGTGTAGCCGACCTCTGTGATACTGGGTAGCAGGCCCATATGACCACTGTCTAAAAGTGATCTGGGCAAGAGAGATCAGTGCAGTCAATCTTTTGATGTTCTAGAGTGAAAGAGAATTAAGATTTGTTCACATTGAGGGAAACCAATGGGGATTTAAAAAAAAAAAAATAGCTGTCTATGTGACGTAGAAGGTAATCAGGCATGGAGATGAAAGTGTTTGTTGTAGAGCATTCAATGGTATCATCTGCATATAGAAAGTGCAATTCAACCACATTGCAGAAATCGTTGAAAAGCGGGTCGTCATGCCTTTCCTGCTGTGTCTGTGTTCAGCTTGTTCTGTAGTCGTTGATGTAATTGTTATAGCGATAAAAGTAATGTGAATGTAAAAATAAATATGTATTGATTTAGCTTTGTGTGAATACATGTTTAAGTTTAAGATGCCAAGCACTTAAAAGTATAAAGTGTAATACCAGTGAATATTTTCTAACTGCCCCTCTAACAGCTAGAAATGCTTGTGATATTCCTTTGACTTGCCCATTTGGACAAGAAGATTTGAAATTTTGCAAAACATTTACAGTAAAACAAAAGCTAACTGACTGTGTGACTCATCTGTATTCCATGGCCATCTTTGATGAGCTGTTATTTGTAATTATTTAATAATAAAACTAAGAGATCAGCAAGTGCATTTATGAGTTTGCTGTGTTGATGTATTTGTGTAAAACATGCTGTTAATTAAATTTTAAGTTTTATTTATGTGCAGAAAGTGTATGTTGTCTTTTAAGTAGTTTGGCCTTGCATAAACATGCATGTTCTCACTTACCTCTCTAATAAGCATTTAATTCAGTCCTGTTTAACATACTCAACATTTTGCAGGAGGCACACAACTTGTCTAGTATGAAGCTCGTTCAGAGAGGCACAGGCTATTCTCGGTGCCCGCTGACTTTAAAGCATTAGCTGGTATCAGCTCTACTTCATGAGTATGCTATGTTTTGCCTTTTTCAGTAATGCTCATTTGAACAAAGGTTTTCCTATATGTAGCTTAAGTAATGCTCTACTCAAAGAAATGAAGGGGACATTTGAAAAATCAGTTGTCATCTTGAGTTCACCTCACCTCAGAAGTCATTTCAACTCAGTTTTGAAGAAAATACAGCTTTATACAAATGGCTGTAAATATGTCTTTGTCTTATTTAGGGATTAACAGTTTCTGACTACCTTGATTTATTGTACTCCAGGCAGAGGCTGGGAGGAAGAGGGGGGGCTTTTCTCCATGTGTGCAGCAGTTCTGTGCCTACGGTGGCAGAGTTTGGTTTTTTCCCCAGGTGTTCTCAGTTTGCTGTTATTTAATAGAGTAAAAAACATGTTCAATCAGTGTCACTATTCCGTTTTAGGTATCATTAAGTGGTAAATCATGAACCAAGATTTTCTTTGTTTGCAGACATCAAATAGTATTGGTTTTGGAAAGGAAACAGAACGATCCATGACTATGAGTAAATCAGTAGTACCTGATATTCCCTCATCACATGAGAGTTTGATCAAGTGGGCTTATGAGCATAACTATAGTCCAGTTACTTCCTACACAAAAGCCCCTGTTGCAAACAGATTTCATCTGCAACTTGAAGATACGGGTAAGCTTGAAGATGGACTTTTAGCATATAGAAAAAATATATCTTGTATTTCCAGGAATATGATGATTTGAAAGGTGCTTTTTCCATTTTGAAGCTTTGTTGTTGGGGGCTGCACTACTTTCAGTGCTCATCATCAAGAATGCTGATAATATCTATGAATGCTGGTTAAAAAAAAAAAAAAATCTGTGACTTTCTGATTAGAAAAGTCCAGGCAAATTGTGTTATTTCCTGAAATGTTGGTGGAATTAGATAGTTATAGTTTATCCAACTCACAAGCCATTATAGCTGACCATGCTCAGTGTTTACTGGAATGGACTTCAGCAACTGGGTATCCTGTTAGTTAATAAATTCAGCTTGCCTTTTTTTTTTTTTTTTTAAAGTATGAGCATAGTGTTTCCTTGAGACAATTAAATAAACTTTTAAATTGTTTATAGACAAAACTGGCGTACCAAAAAAGTCTGAGCAAACAGAATAAATACAACCATTAAAAAAAAAAACAGTTATTTGGCTGAAGTCATTGCTGATGTAAAGATATCTGGATCCATTGAAGCTAGTGGAATTGCATCTGCTTTTTCAGTAATTCTGAGTTTCAACCACTAAAATATTGTTTAGCTGTTTTGGTAAAGCTTATCACATTAGTTTTATCAATTGCACTCTTGAGGTTACAGATAATGATCTGCTTGTGTATAAGCCAGGAGATAGATAGTGTTCTCATTTATTCAGTATAAAGTTAACTCTCATTTAACGTCACTCTGGTTATGTAACTACTTCCACAACAGTGGAGTGACTGAATTTGTGATGAGGCAGGTAGTGGAAGAATTTCACCCAGTGATTTGCACTTATGCTATTTCAGCAGCACTAAAATAGTGTATTTGCTGAATGTGATGTTTCTTTTACCTCTGTGGTTGCCTTTTGCATATAATAGGCCCATTCCTCAAAGTTTATTTTCAAGTCTTAGTGAGGCAGATTTCTAGCAGGGACTAAATATACCAGTATTAGATGCCTCAGTAACAACTAAACCCTTAGTGGAGGAATTGTGGCTAGTTACCTGAAAAGTATTGTCCTTCAAGTGCTTCCATTCTGGATAATATTTTTTTGTATGAAAATGATTAGTTCTGGATAATTTTAGGAAAAATATCTAATAACCTAATGTTCTTTTTTTTTTTCTTTTTAGAAGAGATGAATGATGAAGAAGACCATTCCCTTCCTCCAGAGCTGACAGAATTGCTGGGTGCTAACCCACTGCCTGCTCCAAAGAATCCTGCATTAAGTGATGGCCTGACTTTTCCTTTTCACATTAACAGAGGAAGACATGACACAGTGGGAGAAGGCATTTTCCCACCCAGGGATTCAGTGGATACATTAATAAATCATGACTTTGAACATTCCCTCTCAAAACATAAAGAACCTGAAGAGGTTCAGGGCAGTGCTGATGTGGCCCTGTCAATAAAGTGTGATGACAAAGTCATGACGGTAGCTGTAGAAAAAGACTCTCTGCAGGTTGGTGTGATCTCTTATTCTCAAAGCTGGGCAGGCTTTTTGGGGCAGACCATTTTATTTGTATTTTGATTGAAAAAATAAACATTCTAAGATCTACAGCCATCACCACCCAACCCCCCCAAAAATAGTTTGGTGGGGAAACTATGCTGTAACTATACGTTCTTTGCCGTAACTCAGGATCATGTTTCCTCTTCCCAACAATCCAGTAGTTTGTAGAGGGATTTCTGATTAAAGCTTTGTAGGGTCGGTTCTGTCAAAAAATTACTGTACTCAACCATCAGTCTGAGTTTTTAATCTCCAAAGTACAAAGAAGCTGCTTTTGATAGCTGTGTGAGACCTGAATAGATCTGTCTTTACCATCTACCAGCTGACAGGTTGCTTGTGTCCATTTGCATTGTGGAAAAGAGTCTGATACAGACAGCATTTTTAGCTCATTTCAGACCAAACAGAGTCAGCATTGTTAATCAGGAGATTAATAATGAACCTGTTGTTTTCTTTGTTCTATGTTACATTTATTCCCTGTCTGTCATGTATAACAGCATTTTGAGAGTGACCTTCCCTGGATGTCAGTACAATGAATTTCACTTCCTCCTATCAGCAGCCATGAACAGTATTCTGAGCTGCACTTTAAGCAAGAGCCTAACACAATTGTGTTTCAGCCACTTACAAAGCGCCTTTGTTTCAGGCTAGCGGCTACACAAGGACAGAACTCTCACTGCTGGATCACTCTTGCAAAGCCAAGATGAATGGTACCCATTTCATTTTGGAGTCTTTGCTGAACAAATGCGGGACTCGGACAGCATATATCTTGAACAAGATTGTTTATTTTAACTCTGTGAGTATTTTACAAAGAGGAGCCGCCTTCTGCACTGCACATCATAGTGGCACAAGGAAGCCATTGTAGTTAGCTTTAGTCTGAGCAAAAAGGAGGCATCCTGATCTTTTCCTGTCTGGCTCAAACCTAGTTGCAGCTACAGTCCCTGTATTCAAGGAGGTATGAAGGCTGCACATTCAGTGTGCTCCTGTGGTCAGATAATATCCCAAAGGAAAAAGGAGGAGTTGGAGTTAAATACTTTTACAAAACTGCATGGCTGCACTTTGGGGACCATCTGTACCAATCTCAGAGAAGTTGCACCAGCTTTCTCTGTGCAGCTTTGATGTACCCATACCTAAGCAGTACTACATGGCTGTAAGGAGGAATAGGAATCAAGTTCTGTGATTGCATGAAGCAACACCGTTTAATTCATTTGCTGAATTATTTTAAGTGAAATTTTTTCTTCCAAAATTGTGTGTGAAAAAGGCTTTCAAAATGTGAGGAAAAGATATTGTCTGTGCATGCTTCTCTCTTATAATGGATTCATATTTGTTATCAGTTGATGTACATGATGAAGGGACTCTTGAGTACTTGCATATGAGTGACGATGATAAGGAACCCAGTTAGATTCTAAGCGACCGCTTCTAGACTGGCTGAGCTTATGAGCTTGAGTACAGCACAGCTAATCTGGGTTGGAAAGTAATGACACGTTTCTGTTGCTGAGCTTTCTAGTACATACAAGTAACATTGGCAAATGATGGAAAGCCTGTGGTCCAACCCAAACACAGCTAAGGCAATCTGATCTGACCTTGCCTAGTTAAAACCGTTCTATACTGGCAAGTCTGTAGCACCTAACTTTAGAAACAATCCCAAACCAAGACTGTGGATAGAAACATCTCCAAACTACAGAATAGCACGTGTTTGGAGCTAAATACTGTCATTGTCCCTATATTCTATTATGGCCCAAATGAAAATGGGTATTTGCCTCCTTTCCTTTCTCCATCATGTCTTTTAATAGTCTTGACTACTCACTTAAACTCCAAATCATGTATGGTATCTTTCAGAATTTGGGAGCATTTCTCCTAAAAAATAAACACCATGCAGTGGAGTCTCAAAGAGGGTATGTGTCACTTAGCAGTTGCTCTATGTCCAAGAAAACAAAGATGAAGTCCTGGAAGGGAGGTGACTAGCTGAGGAGCCACGGGGCATACAGAAGCAGAGTGCAGAACATTGGGAAACAAAACCAGGAATTTTCAGGTGAAGAAATGGAGAAGTGTGCAAAGGAGGGGAAAAAAAGCGAGGGGGGAATTCAGTAGAAATTCAGAGAAAAACAAGGGAAGAATGAAGAAAGGGACATCATGGTTTTGGGTGTACATCTCTGAAAAAATACACAAATGACAGAAGAGAAAATCCTTTAATGACCCTAACACCTCCAGTGATTTTCCATGAGTGCATTGAGGAAAACTGTAAGTTGCAAAAAATCACTTTAGAAAGCCATTTCTTGTTTCAATGTTGCTTATAGAAATACCAGAAATAGAATGGAAATGCTAGGCTGCTCATTCAGACACCAGCACCCAGACTGGTGTCTTTGCTGGCTCTGAATTCTGGAAAAAAACTAAGGGGCGTTCTCTAAATATAGCCTACATATCTTACATGCTCAGCTCAAGGCTGTTTAAGATGTGCTTTCACCATCTGCTTAGCTGGTACACTTTTTTTGGCCTTTGCATTGGTCTGAAGAGAGAAGAAAATGATAAGCATGAAGAGAGAATGCTCAGTTATCACCTAATTTTATGCATTTGCAATACCTTTTGTGCAGATTGTCATTCAGCTGTCATCACCAGCTGAAAGCAGTGGCTTTGATGATGATGACATGGAATCGGGTGATAATGGATTTCCAGGGGATGCTGATGAGGGAGATGTTGCTTTCTCAAGCTCACCTGAAATAGCGGTATGTTACTCTCAGGTTTGCACCTGACAATAGAGAAATGCCTATCGTAATAGGCACTTCACATAAATTATATTAATTGTATAGCAATTGATTTGTCTTTTAACACATTTCTTCTCACTTCTAGTTCTTGTGACCCTGTTGAAGATTTGCACTAAGTAGATGGAACATGGGTGGGCTCCTATTGTAGACTCCAAATTTGTCCTTATCCAGCTACCACTCCTGACTCAGGATGTTATTGTGTTGGTTTTTTTCATTTCAGTTTAATTGCACGCTGCACCAGCCAGAGGATGACAGAGGCATGTTCTGGCCTCCTGAACCACGCATCGCCAATGTGACCTTCAACATGGAGCTGTACAAAACAGATCTGTTCCTTGCTCCCTCCCAAGGACTCTTCTCTGTTGCTGAGAATGGGCCAGTATATGTAGAGGTAACAAACTGAAAAAGGCTTTCAAATTAAAAGGAAACATTTTGCAAGGCTGTGCAACTGAGCCAGATCTGGTTTTGTCCATTGAGAGGTCTCATTGTGCAGTTGCTTTAGGCAGACAGGTAGGTACTTCAGTAACTGTGGGGTAAGAAGCAGGACAATGTTTTGAGTCAAAACCAAAGGGTTCCTACAAAATAGATGAATCTAACTGCAAGGTAAATTGGTCATTCTTGCCAAATCTGCTTTTCTGTGCAGAACTTAAAGTGGTCTCTCAGCTCTTGCTCTGAACTGGCATTTCCTGATGAAGACTTCAGGGTTGATTTATTGGGTAATATGGCTGAACCTCATCTGAAAGATGTAGACATGCAAAAAATGATTACAAGTGTCTGTCTTCCATATGCTGGTGTTCTCGGGTTACAAAGTTAGTGTAGATTCTGATTTCTCTCCAATCCGCTTACAAACACCAGTTACAATCCTTTTGAATGCTATCACATGAGAGATCTAACAGCTTTAGATAAATAAGACCAGCAAAGTCAACAGCCACATACACTTGACTTCAGGTGCATTTTGGACCTGGTAATATTTCCATGTGTTGCGAAGTTGCTTATGAAATCTGGAGAATTTCAAACCAATACAGTTAGTATTTCTAAAGATAGTCACGTGAATAGAATTTTGCATTTTTCAGGTAACAGTAGGCTTTAATAAATACAACATTGGCAATGAAGTGGTATCGCCAGTTTATAGATGAGTAAATCAGGAGTGGTGAGCTATGGGCTTATAAGACTGGGAAAATGAGTTTATTGACTGAAGCAGTGCTGTGCCATGTTTGCCTTGCCCAAGTTAGTTCCTCTTTGTGAGCCCACATTACACATGATAAGCATAGTGGCCCATTTGACATTGGTGCAGTTTTCTTCATTATTTCAGTGTGTTGTGTCTCCCTCATTCTCTACCTGGTGAAAAGTACTTAAGACAGTTGAAGCAAAAAAAAGAAATGTGTCACGCTGAGTTAAGAATTTGTTTATAAGACACATTATTTTTTTCATTTGGATAAAACCAGCTGCTTCTTTCAGCGATCTGGGATGAATCCCCCTGGCTCTGAGCCCTCTGGATTTATCTGGTTCTGGAGCTGTTTATTCAGACAGATGTTCTGATTTCTTCATCACCTGTCCTGGCAGAAGCCTTTGTTTGCTGTTTCTCTTTCTTGCACCGTGGAAAATCTGTATCAGTTTTGAACTTCTGTGACTCCATTTTTAGCTGACAGATTTTTTTTTTTCATTTTTTGTTTCTGTTTTGCTTTTGTTATTAACAAATATATTTGAGGGTTTTTGGTCAATAAATTGCTTAGGTCATAATCTGTAAGAACTCTTTATCTCCCTTTTCCTTCTCTGCTAAAAATGTTTTTTTGCATTGGAATCTTTTGGCTCTTTTTTATTTTGTTCTCTGCTGTCATTTTCTCATATTTTGGGCTCACCTTTCTCCAGTAGTTCTCTTCTTTCCTTGAGATACCATTCATCCTTTTATTTACCTGATGGTGTTTCATGATGCTGTAGTATGCCTGTCCTCCGTGCTGTAATTGCTTTTTTAACTAGTTTACACCATTAACTTGTTTACCTGTTGGTGTCTTGACTTTCATTCATCAGTCTTTATTTCTGTTCTTTTTAGAAGATGGTCTTTCTTGCTTAGATGCTTCAGCATATCCCTTCATCTCTAATTTGACTGCTGCTCACATAAGGGAGAGGAAGAAATGAGAAATGCCTTTATTCACTGCGCAACTCGTAGCATCCAAAAATTTCTGTATAGACCACAGGAAAATTTGGCAGGCTCTTCCTTAAATATACATGCAGCACATATGGATTAAGTACACATTTAAGGCACATTTCTTCTAAGAAGGAAATTATTTCTTGTGGAACTGTTTTCGTCAGGCAGTTTTAATGGTTAGGCACAACGCTTATGTTGTTTATTAAGAGCAACACGCTTAGTTTGTTACAAATTCCATTTAAATTTTTTTCCTAATTATTCTGTAGCATTTGTTGTCTGTATTCCAGTCCAACTGAATAACATCAGTGCCCTGGAAGCTTGCAGTCTTAATTATTTCTCATAAAAGAATATGAATTTCAGACTTACAATAAACTAAAAGGATCATTTCACAAGAAATTACAGCTTTTTAGGAGGCTTCTCTGCTCCTCCAGTCTAGGAATGCCACCCACACATCAGACCATGACCTCCTCTCTGCCTCTGCATTCCTATCCTGGCTGGGGGTGGGTACTCTGTTGTGTCTCTTGCTTTTATTTTTTCTTTTCTTTTTCATTAAAGTTTCAAACAGATACAAAGACATGGAATTAGTAATTGACTTTCGTACAGCTCTGTTATAGCCTGTGTATCTAAGGGAAGGAGCACCATCTCAGGTGGCAGTCACAGTCATTAACTACGTGTCTGATCTGGACTGGGTTTTTCATCTGCTTTTGGAAAGATAAGGGATTGCTGTATTTATGCACAGTTATACTATTAAACAGCTGCTGGTTTTGAAAGCACAGATTTTCTGTCTCTCAGTTTGACAGTCTACCCTTAACGTTTAGCCTTCAGAATAGTTCAGATTGGAAGTGGCACTGGAAAACTGCTTAAAAAATCTTTGAAAATGTTAATGAAATGTGAACTAAAAATGTCATTTCTGAGATCTTACTATCTCTTTCTTTTTAATGCAGGTGTCTGTGACTAAAGCTGACAGATCCTTGGGCTTTGCCATTCAAACATGCTTTGTTTCCCCATTTTCAAATCCAGATAGAATGTCTGACTACACCATTATAGAAAACATTTGTCCTAAAGATGAATCTGTTAAATTCTACAGCATTGAGAAGGTGAACTTTCCGATACCACATGCACAGAAGGACAAAAAAAGATTTAGCTTTGTTTTTAAACCAATGTTCAACATCTCACTGCTCTTTCTTCACTGCGAGTTGACTTTGTGTACAAATAAAGACAAAGATGCTCAAGGACTGCCAAAGGTAAGTAATTTATTAAAGTATAAACTTCTAATTTAGGTAAAAATATGATATTTTTTTCATCTGAACTTTGAAGTGAATAAACAGTTTTCTGTGGAATTGATGTAGTGACGTGATATCTCTAGGCTCAAAACTTTTAATAGGTAAGAGTTATGATGCTATGCACTTTGACCGCATAATTTACAGTTTCTGTTTAAATTTCATTAGATGGTTATATGGGATAAATAGAAATTGCTTTTTATTACACAAGTGGTTCAGATTTATCTTTGCTACCCACATCACATCCATATCCAAAGTGCAAACTATGTTAGCTTTAGTTTCCAAAGACATGCATCGTATCAGATAATATTGAAATCTGATTGTTACAAAAGAGAATTGCCAAATTTTGTTACAAAAGAGAATTGCCAAATTTTGCTTTATATCTAATGGAAATGGCTGTAAATTAGTTGTTCAAGAATGTGTTCTAAGAATTTGGAATTTATTTTCACTTTGGGGTTTATGCACATCCCCCTTAAAATTATTCTTTTTTTTAAGATGATTTGTCATTGTTGATCAACACATGTGTTGGTGGCTACAGTTTTGGCTACTGGATTTTTTAAAAAACATTTATCCTAAAATAAAATAATTACTACCATTTAGTTTCAATTGTGACACTCTCGTAAAGATTAGAGGATCCTTAATGAAGGCAAAGGTTGCGTCCTGAAGCACAGCTAAATATGACCTTTGCCAGTACATTACAGATGGGTTGTTTGGAGCTTCTCCTCCTTTTTTGGTAAATAATATAGGATAAAACTGATGATGAGGCAACTGTGCAGCTGGCACAGCTGTCCTGGCAGACGGGTCACTCTCTGACCTCGCACACTCGTTTTTCCACTCGCAGTGCATTCCTCCTGATGAAGCTTGCACCTCTCTCAATGTGAATATGATCTTGGCCATGATGCACAACAAGAAAACCTTCACCAAGCCACTTGTTGTAATAACACATGAAGGAAAACCAGAAGGTATGAAAACGAACTTGAACTGTTTAATAAAACTATATATATTATATTGTGTAATGTACAACCGCTTGAAATGAGGGAGTACTCCAAGTATGTGGCATTGTATAATCTTGTGGTGATACTGTGTTTGTAAGATGTTATTTGTTTAGACATTTTCCTGGCAGCAATCATCATGGCAGTTCATTACCCTTTTTTAACTGTCTTTATTGATCTTTGGACATGTAGTTTTGCCAGGCATTGAGAAAGGAATACCATACTAGACAATAATACGGGTTTCAGAAATATGAATATAGCAGTAGCACTTCCAGCAGCTTCTTGTTGCCCAGAGATCAAAGGCAGTGCTCTGCTCCCTGCTGTATCATTTCTTTATTGTGCTTGTAAATATGTATATTTAGGAATAACAACAATGGAATTGGTAAGTATTGAGGACACTAAAGCCTGATAAGTTTGTTAAGCAAAAGGGTGGCCACTGGAGAGAGAGTCATTAGACTGTTAAACTATTAAGAGCAACAGATGAGATGCACAAAGGTATTTTAGCTCCACTTTGGTGGGACTTGTTTGATTATGTAATCTTTATGGAATAAAACATGTGCGTGGCTAGTAACTCTTTTTTCGTAGTGAATTCTTCTGACAACAGCATCAGTCATGTTTTGATGCATTCATAGAAGAAAACGTGCATTATCTTTTCTTTTTGTATTAGCATGGGAGTTTAATCAGAAGCTTCAGTGGCTTCACGTGCTCATCAAAATCTTCCAATTGTGTCCAAAGGCTGTTTGACCTTTGGAATGCTTTTTCGGGAGTATCAAAAGGTTGGGGATCAGAAGTCCTCTAACCTCTCATACAGTGTGTGCTTTTTAGTCTTTGAACAATTTAAAGCACCGTACAGTATTGCTAGGGGACATAAGCAACAACTGTTTCTGTTTAACTCTGCAAGTCAGCTCATGTTTAGTTTGGGGGTTTTTTTACAAATTTCTTAATAAAGATCAAATCCACTATGAATTAAAGGCAAGTATTTGATCTGTTGGTGTGGTACAATTAAAACTGTGCTTTGGGCCTGATTCTGCACTCTTTGCAAAGCTCTCATTTTTTTTTCAGTCGTTACTCTATTGGGAATGAGTAAATCCTGCAACTGAAGTTCAGCTTTCAATAAACAGACTTGTACTCTGAGCTCTCTTGCCCTTCCGATGTGTGGAGCATTGTGCGCAGCTCCTGTCGCAGGCTGGACTCAGAATGTTGTCTTTGTCAGAGGCACAAGGTCTTAGTGTGCAAAGATGAGCTAAATTTATAAAGATTAGTTACAAGACAACACTGTGATAGAGTATTTTGTTGCATTGTGGGTGATTTAGTCTAATTGTGGGATGTTTGGTGGAAATCTCCCCAGCATATCGCAGCTTTCAGACATAATACAAAGTGGCACATTAACAACGTAGCTTTGTTGGTATGCAGTTGTTCTGCAGTGAATCAAGCAGCTCCTTTCTAAAAGCCAAATGCCATTGTTGGCCAATACGTGAACCTAAGATTTGGAGAAGAAATTATGTCGCATTACTGAACAGGAGAATTTACATCTTGGAGGTCGTGTTCTTAATTTTCTTTCACGTGAACAGGCCAGCTTTCATCGTTGTAAACCATATTATGTGAGTTACTGTCATTGGATCTGCTCTCCAAGCCAAATGTAGAAATCATGTGCTTGACATTTCAAAAGTCAGAACAAGTTGGTCATTGCAAAGGTGTTGTCTTTTTTTATTCAGACATAAGCTTATGGCTGTCATTGACTGTAATAGAAATCACAACAGTATATCTAAAAGAGAATAACTCTTCCTCCCCTCCTAATTTTGTTATTTACAAGCTCAGTTGCCTGCATTATTGCAGTAGATCCCAATGGAAGTGTCTAAAACCTAACTCCATGCCACATTTCTTTCCCTTTGCATTCCTGCATTTCACATACACGCTCTCCCCCACTTCAGTGAAAGGTGTATGGGTGGCCATTTAAATGCTAGGAAATACGTGTTCTTCTGTTGAAACGATCTACCAATGTCATTGTTCTGATTTTTGCTAGGTGTGGAAACTTTAGATTATTATTTCTACAGCAAAAGGACACAGGTCATAGAAAGGAGGTCAAGTGAGCAGCTAATAAATGTCTCTATCCTACAAAGGTATAGAAAATCATGATAATTTCTAAAGGTTAGCTGCTGATGTTTTTAAATTAGATGCTTTTCCTGGACCTCAAGAATTCCCACTGCTTCTGTGTTGCTCTGAGCAAACCACGTTAAAATACATGTAAGAACTGGGTGGCTGGGGAGAATTGATAATGGGCTACACAGCCTATCATTAATTACCAGGCTTTATATTCTCTGTAGAGAGGCCAATGACAGAATAAGCATGGAAAATTCATTCTCCCGTCAGCTCAGAAGGCATTTTCTTGGCACTTGGAATATGCTAGTGGAGTGTTTGAACAATCTGATAGTGCCCTTACCCATGTTTGTACTGTTCAATGCTCCTTGGTTTCAGTCCAGCCCTCCTCACAAATCTTACATTCAGTTACGCTTTTGCTGTTATGTGCGCTTGACGACTTTCCAGCTTATTTGTGCATGCACACACCCACCCCTCTATGTCCTCACCTGCTTCCTACTACTGTTCCACCTGTTTCCTACCATCCTGCCAAGAGTGATCTGGAAGAGATACTCGTGTGTTGGAACAAGTGACAATAATGCAGTTTAAGAAAAAAATACTTTTTTGGATATTGTTGGCACATGTGTCTCAGAGTCTAATGATCTTATAGGCTATTGCTGGCAGTTTAGTGCTGCCATTTGGGTTCTAGAAGTTAGAAGCATAGTCTTGGTTTAAGAATACTTTAAATAAATAAATGTATTTATTTTCAGTATTTTTGAGCCGCTATGTTTACATAGCAGTTAAACTTTTTTTTTTCCAGTTGCTAAAGATACAAAAACAAGTATTGGGACACTGTCTTATCAAATCCTTGTACAGCTGTTGCACTGAACACACTCAGATATGCCAGAATTTAAATGAGATCCGTAGGTTACTGGCCAATCCAGAAGCAAACTGCAGCTAACCAAACAGGTCATCAGGTCTGAAGCCAGAATCTCTGGCTCTTCTGCTTGAGGTGGCATTCTTGGAGAAAGATAAGAGAAGCCAGTTCATAAGGGAAAATTCTTCATTTTTTTCGCATATGTTTACTTGTCTCTTTCTGTTACATGCTGATAATGATGATGATATTTGATATTCTTGCCAAGAATAATAGCTTTGATATAATAGCTATGATCTTTTATTTCCTATATATAATTAAAAAACAAAACAAAACAAAAAACCCACCGAACTTCCAAGACAGAATACCAAGCAAGACTCAGGAAAATGTGTGAATCAACACATACTCATGCAATTTGGACAAAGCAGTGTGTATCATGCCATAATACTGACTTTTCCTTAGAGGTGATAGCAGCGTTTGATTTTATTTTTTTTTTCTTGTGATTTAGCATGCTGTTATCTCATGTTTGTGATTAGTGACTAATCAGATGAATGTAATCACCTTAAAACAGCCTTTGCAATCCGTGCTCTTCAAGACCTCCACATAGGGACAACCAGAGTTACTGTGGGTCAGACCTGATGACATCTGGGTGAGAAAGGTTGCAGTGTACTTGCCAGCAAAATATATGATGCATGAACTATACTGTAGATAAGTTCCCCTGAGAAATGATCAATATATGAATAGAGTTTTTCTAAGCTGAGCAAGATTATTGAATTCAGGCTTGTTTTCCTGAAGTTCCTTGTTTGTAAAAATTATAATTAATGTCTTTCTGTCAGATCAGATCCTGAAGGTTGCTTACGTAGTTTGTAGGCTGTATGTGGAACTGTGATTAATGTTTTGTGGGTTTTGTGTTTTGTTTTTTGTTGTTTTTTTTTTTAATTAGATCCTTCCCTTCCAAAGCCAAATGTGAGACAGCAACGTAAGTGACTCTTAAACCAATCTCTTTTAAGCCTTAAACTTTTGCCTAGAAAGTGTTAGATCAATGAAGAAAATTATCTTCAAGCTTTCTGAGAGTGTGTGTGTCTTAAATTCTGGGACAGAACAGAATTCTGACTGTATTGCTGATTGAGAGATTCCCATTGGGATTTAGAGAGAAGGGCTGACCTCTTGTGTATGTGAAAATCAAATTTGGGAAGATATCAAGATTCTCAGCCTTAGCAGGTTCATTTGCTGATGTGTCTGTTTTATTTCCCCCTTCTCTGCTGAGGCCACTGCTTCCCAATACTAGGGTTTTAGCAGCAAGGCCATCTTATGGAGCTCCTGTGTCCTACTCCAAGCCTCACTCCTACCCTGCACTGCAGCTGGCCAGTGACTTTGGCACCAGCAGTTACAGGTCATGCTGTAGATGAGATTACCGACTTGATACAGATTAATTTCTTTGGGTTTTTTTTTTGTCTTGGCATAGTGAATTAACCAGGGTCAATTACTGATCCACGAAGGGAAGAAAAGGAAAGAAGCAGGACTAGAAGACAATAGTTAACAGGAAGGTGAAGATGATTTGTAGCCAAAACCAAGAATGAATGGAGAAAAGGGAAGATGAGAAGAGGAAGTGCAAAGAAGGTTTTTTCCTCTACACCTGTCCCTGTGTCTTTGGGACTAAATTTGCTCAAAATAGCAAGGGGAATGAGAAATTATGCTTCTGCCACTTCAGTCTCCATGTGACTTTTTCCTCTCCACTAAGTTTCCTCCTAAGAGGGAAGGACACTGGCTAGTGCCTTGTGGAAAAAATAGTTGAGTTTAGGAGAGTCTTTTCAGTTTTTATTTAAAATGACTAGATGTGTCCAAAGGAATCAGAAATAGTCTCATAGAAGAAATGGGAGAAAAACCTTCTAAGCCACTGTCTGTCAGGTGTTGCATGTGCAGACTTGCTCGCAGGCACCCAGAAATGGGTCCTGAAGGCCCTTGCCAACAGGAACTGCTGGAGAAGACATTTGTCAAAAGGGGAAAAGGGGAATGGCCCTTAGGATCTCAGGAGCTGTTGGGCTGGGGGATGTTCATAGGGACATCTGCTGGATGCAGGAATGTGTAAAGTGAGGGTGTTGGTTGTGTTTTGAGAGCTGAAATTCCACTGAAGGATACTACAGAGAAGATCCAGTCAGCTCATTTCCTGGCCAGCTTAGTAAAATGTTATTCATTGGGCTAAGCCATTTTGTGCACTGGGAGACGTTAAAAATACTGAAACTAGAATTCAATTTTGTTAGAAGAAAGTTCCCCAAATGATTGCTAAAAGAGTGATTTGGTTGGTTGTTTGGGGTTTTTTTTAAGTATTTCTAATCACCAAAAAGAAAAACACAAAAGCTGAAAGTTTCTCTGTTTGGATGGTTAATGTTGGGGGGAAATACATCCAGGAACCAGATGCTGTTACCCTTGAAATGGTACTGCAAAAGGGCCTCTCCCCTAGAAAGTGATTTGTGTGTGTGTGTGGTTCTATTTTTGTGTTCTGGAATTAATTTCAGTTATTGAAAGCATTGCCAAATGTGAAAAACAATTGTTTCTATTTATGTTTTCGCTGACTTTTTGCTGGCATCTCTTCCCTCTTAACAGCAGTTCCGTTCTCCACCTAGATTTCAGACTGAACTTGCAGGAGATGTAGGGGAAAGTTTGCTTGAATGTTAACGCATTTAAATGAAAAGCATCTTTTGCCAAAAATCTCAGCCTTTTTATAAGACATTTTTAAGATAAATGGATATTTAATTGAAAGCAAGTTATTAACAGCCAACTGAAAATGCTTAATTTTTGCAACGTTTTCCAGATTTGGGTGTGCTGAGCTGGGCTTTTGCTTTGTGATGTGGAACAGTTGCTTGGACTGAAGCCAGTCTCTGAAAGCATCACTTTTATTTCCTTGATGCAAATCTGCTAGTGTGTTCCTTAAAATGGTGCTTAATTAACTCTGAATTTTTAAAAAACTTTTCCATGAAAGTGCAAGGGTGAATTTTCATAAAGCAGTATTTGCAACTGAAGGTAAAAAGTCCTTATTGTGTGTGTTTACCTTTGTAGCTGTGTTCTATGGTCTGGACACGCTGACTGTCGTGGGCATTGCCTTTGCGGCATTTGTAATTGGAGCCCTGCTAACAGGAGCACTCTGGTTTATCTACTCTCACACAGGTAAGTATGAGCGCTCTTACAGACCTTGGTGCAAATCATGCCACAGGAAACGCAGTGTGGTCTGAACTCTTGCAAGGTGGGAGGAAAGGGGAGGGGGGCCAGCTGTCCTGGACTTCTTTTTCCTCACTCTCTGTTCTTGCTAGGGTGTTTTCCAGCAACTTCTCCCATGAGCCTGTTGGTGTGTATCAGCAGATTGATACCTGCCTTTCCCTAAAGGGAGGTGTTATGTGTGATGAACATGATTTAAAATTTGCTAAAATAATTTTAAATGCGAATCTTGAAAACTCAGCTGGGACATGAGTGAAACTGAGTATTCCTGGCTTGTGCATTATCAGTAGTAGCATCTCTGTATTTCAAATTTAGTTAACATTTCAGTTAATGGATCCCTTTTGGTGCCCATACTCCTTTTTAAAAAATTTTCTGCAGTTTCTAAATTAGGCTGATGTGACTGTGAATGTGATGTGATCGGTACAAGGAGTGGGCCAAATGCCTAAAAGAATGCTTTATTTACATGGACATATTCTGAATATAATGTTTCTTGGGCCTTGATTACATAGAATTTTTTGATTACATAGAATTTTTGCCCCAATTATTTATTCCCCCATTCTTTAACTGTGACACTAAATTGGTAGTAGTCATATGTAATCTCACTTAATTGTGTCCAACCAAATAACCAGGAGTGTGCCTGAATTGGTGCAGCCTTTAGGCATAGATAATTTTTCAGTATCTCCTCAGAATTTTTTTCCATACTAAACTAAGTTAGCAGAAATCCAAGACTGTATTGGAAGAAGAGTGAGTTTTGGGAGCTTGCTGTTGCATGTAATCTGCAAGGTGGTACAGACAAAGACTGGACACTGATGGGGCCTCAATTTGCAGCATCTGACCTTGGCTGCTTGTGGATTATGGGATATCTCAAGATCCCTACAGCATGATGGACTCCCAGCTATTTCCACTTTTGACCTCGCAAGACCCTACAAAGATCTCTGGGAGGTGGGGAGAATGTGAGGTCAATTACTCCAAACCTGTGCAGCTCTGGAGTACTGGAATGCTCCCATAGCCCACCGCAGGGGTTTTTTGGCACCTAAAATTTCATGGAAGCTATTTAGCAGTGAGAATCCAGCCCTGTCGGGTCAGAGCGTCTGTAAATATTAAGACCCGGGAGCTTTTGTTAATTTGGGGGGGGAAGTGGTTTTTTTCCAGTTGGCAGTACAACAACTTTGTATAAGCAGTTTAATACTTCTCAATGCATCAGCTGTGCATGAAGCTTGTTTGGAATTGAGGCAAATGTGGAACATTTAAAGGTTGTGATAACAGGTATAAATAGTATAATTCTGCCTCATATACTACTGAAACATTGTGGAAGAAAAGTAAGTGCAATTTCAATGAGTAAATGTGTAAGTTAAGAAGGTAATTTCCAAATCTGTAGCCTTTATTAACAAGAAATTAAAACGGTTGTTAAGTTAATATCGTTAGTCCTGCATTTGTGGAAGTTCAATCTCTCTTTGTATGCTGAACCATCTATAGACACATGTTGTGTGTCAGTAGTCAAGGAACACTGGGAAGCCAACATGATAAATCCTTCAGCCACAACAGGACTTGGACCAATCCCATTAAAAGAATTACATTAACAAAGTACATCAGTCATAGTGACCACGTATAAGTAGTGGAGAGGGCAGCAGAGTGCAGTGAATGCTCTGGCAGGGGCAGTCTCTTAGAGGACAACTGCTGTGGCAGACAAGATAATCCAGCTGCAGTGGAAATATTTTAAAGCTGTCTGCAGACTTTTATTAAAATAAGGAGGAAAAAAAAAGATAATCTACACAGTGGCTGTCTTTTGCCATTAGAGAATTCATGCATTGCTGAATCGTGTTCTGAAGTACCACATTTTGTTGCAAGTAGCACTGGGTTTCTAACACATGATTTAGACCAAAGGCTGGAATATACGAGTTTGTTCTACAACTGTTTTTTGGTGATACTCAGAGCATGGACAAAAGCTACTGCTAGTGGAGAATGGCAACTTGGCATGTATGAAGTAAGGTGTTTTTGTTGCTGTTGTGCTATATGCAATACAGAAAAAGGCCACCTTTTTGCCAGTAATAAGAAGGTTTGCCGCTACGCTTTTATCAGTATGTTTCTACTGGCAGACTTGTTCTAGCATGGAGAAGGCTTTACATGAATGAGCTCTCTTGTTCATCTTGATAGGCCGTTAACATTAAAACCTCAAACAATTGATAGTAGAAAAGAACTACAAAATAAGTAGAATTTCATCTCCAAGTATTGAACAAGGATTGTTGAATTTTTTTCATGTAGGGCTTTTGCTGATTCCAGTCATGAAAAGCATGCCAAAGCATCAAAATTGTACTTTAGAATACTCTAAATTCTCTGAAATTTCAACATGGAGTACAGATGTCCTAAGATATACAAGTAGTAGGGGAAGAGAGAGGAGAAGCTAGGATTACAGCAGAGGAGGAATTTTAGCTGACTTTTCTGCAAAAGGACTCCATATTTTTGATCCTTTCTGAAGTCAGTTAAAGGATGTGAAAGGTGGCTGAAGGCTTTCCACAGCAGTGTTGGTCCTGCCTGGAGAGGACCCAAGAACAACAGGAAAGTAGCAGACATTTGCCACAATTAACCCAGTTTACCTGGGTGTCTTATGAAGAAGCAAAAATTTTGCAGTGTGCGTGTGTACAGAAACCCTTTAAAATTTAACTATAGAAGTATCTATCAATGTAATATGTCTTAATAGGGATAATTGACTATGTTTAGGAAGGGACATGCACAAGTCTGATTAGTTAATGGGACTGGTTTAGCAGAGAACATCAGTTGCTTCATTCTCTTAGAAAGCGTGCTTTCCTTCTCCGGGCAGTGTTGCAAGTTAAGAGGATGAAATGTTCCAAAATCTGAGCAGTTAAAAGCGTCCCTCCTCCCCCGGTTCTCCCTTTTTTATGGGATCTGATTTAAAATAAACTGACATAGCAACCAATTATATTTGGCAAATGGAGATAGAAAAGCAAACATTCAGACTTCCTGGACAGGGAGTACAACTGGCAGCTTTCCTAAGTGTGAATAATAAAGTGCATGTTGTCGCATTCAGATGGGTAGAAGCTTGTTTACTGTCAATAGATGAGACATGTCCATTTTGAGCAGTTCTGGTTCAGTAACATGAGGTACATGAAGCTGTTTACACAAAAAAGACAGATGGGGAACACCTCTTCAGTTATAGTTTACATTTCTTTACATCCTTTTCATGAATATTCTTTAAAAAAAACTCCACTACAGATTAGCTAGGAGTTGAGGAAATAAAATGCAGGAAAACCCAGCCAGTCCAGATGTAGTTGCTACGCTGTGTTCATAACATCGCTGGGATTCGGATCTTTTTTCCCTGAGGACATTGAGAATTTGTTATTGTTACACCAGGACCACTTGTTGATCAGAGCTGCTGATTGTGCTCTAGAAATGAGGTGCTGCAGAGGCAGTTGTGTTACCGCGGAGGGAAGGGGGCTCCCATCCCAAAGCGAAGGGAAGGTGCCTCCTAAGACGCTTTCCAGAGGAGCCGGGAGGAGTAGAGCAAGCTGTCGGGCTCGCCCGGGGACTCCGGCACTGCGGTTGTCGCTCTGCCATAAAATAAAAACAACATGTGTTTAGCTTATAAATGAATTTCTGGGTAAATGCATACAGATTGCATTGACGTGCTGAGGCTGACGCAAAGCCGTGTGTGATCATGCGGTTTGTAAGATGGGTGACGGCGGAGCTGCGAGGAGAGCCGGCGGGAGGGCGCGGGGGCCGGGGGCCCCGCTGGGGGAGCGCAGCGCCCGCCCTTCCCTGCGCGGCTGCGGCGGCTTCGCCGTGCGCTGCCGGGGCAGGGCTTCGCCGGCTGGCTGGTTTCTGATAAGCGCTTGTCTTCGCTTGTTTTGTTTTAATGGAAGGGGGGGTTGCTTATCACGGCCTTCGTAAATATATCCTGTGGCAGAAAAGGAAGGAAGACTTGTACACAAACAGCTGCGGGAGAAGGGAGCGAGTCGGGAGGGGAAGGCATCCAAACAAGGCTTAGGAAAGCTTTTGCCGCATGATGACACAGACATTGATTTGATACAGTTTATTCTGATGGGCTGCAAAGCCACTTCCAGTGCAAGGTAGAGCTGAAACTTGGTTTATTTGCAGACGGCTGGGGGTAGACTCTGACCTGCTGCATGTGAGCAGAAATCCGCTGCTCGTGGACGAGCTACGTACTTATTTCTTACACTGGGAAAAAGAGACTCAAAATCTGCTCGCAAGAGTAAATGCTGGACGGAGTGCTGAATTCAAGAGCGAGATCCTCACCCTCTTTTTAAATATTTCATTGGCCTCCTGGGTGAAGTGGTTTAGTGGCTTTTTTTAGTTTGTTGCTTTTCTGTCCTGTCCCGTCCCTTCTTTCCTCCCCATTCCTAGACCAGTGGGGTGTAAGGCAAGAGCTGTGTGTCGTGGGGCCTTATGTGCATTTACAGCTGTGGCTGCAGCGCGAGCTAGCAGCGAGCCTGCTGGTTTCCATTACAAAGAGCACTTGCAACCTCTGCTGTGAGAAATCCTCAGATCTCCTTTGTTTGTAGCAGACCTCTGAATGCTGAGCAGCCTATGGCAGGACATTTTTTGGCCCGAGACACAAAGCGTTAAAGGCACGCTTCCTCCGCGGCCGCATTCCCGAGGAGCTCGGGGCTCTGGCAGCTGGGCAGCAGCACACAGGGCATGGGGATGTGCCAGAGCAGCTCCTGTGGGAGGAAGCTGGCTCGTCCCTGCTCTGTAACCCTCTGGATGCAGGCTGTGCCTCCAGCCTTCAGCCTGTCGCTGAAGCAACAATCGCTGTGGACAAATCCTGAGCAGGGAAGAAAAATTGGACTCTGCAGACCTGGCCCATGGCGTCAGGTTTCAGATACCCTAGGGCAAGGTGAAGCAGGGAGATCTGCGTCACTATGAACTCATGAGGCAGGAGATGTACCAGCCTTTGATTTTTCCCAGTCGTTCCTGCCCATGATCCAGCAAAATACTTCCGTCTTGCTCCTTTGCTGGGAAAGCAGCCGTGCTGGTGCTGGCTGCCATGGTCTGCAGCTCAAGCAGCAGCAGTCTGTCCGTGTTACTGTGCTGAGATCACAGGTTTGCATCCTGAGAGAGGAGTTCAAGGAAGGGGGCAGCCACAATGTACGTTATACAAACTTAGTCTTGCCGTCTGTTTTGAAGAGCCTATTTTGTAATATTGCTAGGGTTGCAAATTTGAGCACTGTAACTTAAAAAATGCCACAGTTACTGTTTCCTACATGGCCTCATTATGATCTTTTGGGTATAATGGTGCAATTTTTACTTCCATGCTAGTTGAGAGCTGGATTTTTTCCGTAGGATCCCAGCCACAGGTGCAGAAGGCGTGTGAGGAGAGCAGACAAAAATCTAGTGTTTATCAGGAGCCGTAAATCTGGCTTTAACTCTTAGCGCTTGATTTGGCAATCCAAATAACAAAGGGCTTTTAATTTATCATCAGTAAATAATTAACAAGAAATGGTGAGACTTGTTCTCGCTACAGGTTAGAAGTGCTATGTGTACTGTGGTAGCTATAGGGGAGCTTCCTGCTTGTTATATTTGGAGCAACTCAAGTCAAGCTTGCAGGGTAGCCTGTTGTTTTTCTACACGAAGAAAACCGGCCACATCTCAGGATATGTGGCATCCAGTTGATTGAAGAACATTGTCTTCAGCTCCGCTTTTAGTAAATATGCTGCTCTATAAACTGGCATTAAAACTAAAGCCTACGTTTCATTGGCCTTTTTCCATGAAACAGCAAAGCTATAAAATGGTCTGAGTCATGTAACGAGACCCATTTGAGTGACAGCTGACAACAGAAGATGGAAGGTGTCTATCTTGACAGTTTACATCACCTGCTTTTAAAATGCTTAAGAAAACAGCAGTATTATTTTCCCCGTGTGCATAGCAATGCTAAGGTGCCAAAGTCTCGCAACATTTTCAGCAGTACTCTGTTTGAGGTCTGTCACCCCAGATATTCATTGCATGGAAATACAAACCACCAGAAGAGGAAGACTGGGAAGGAATGGATTATTGTTTTCTATGACAACTAACATTTTCAATTTCCCTTGTCCCGACCCCACTTTTTGTCTCCTTTCCCTCAGGGGAAACAGCAGGAAGACAGCAGGTCCCTACGTCCCCGCCAGCCTCTGAGAACAGCAGTGCAGCGCACAGCATTGGCAGCACACAGAGCACCCCCTGCTCTAGCAGCAGTGCAACCTAACTCCAGGGGGAACACAGCTGAGGAGCAACATAGGAGTGCATGGGTTCAAAGGACTGTGCGTGGACATCAGCTTTTTGAAGTTAAAAGGATTGGTTTGGTTGCTTTTGAAAAAAGGAGGAGGAATTTTCAGGAAAAAAAAAAAAGACTGATTTTCTTTTGGGGAAGCCACTGTGTGTGTGAGTGTGTATATGTGCACACAATGCATGGGTAAACACAGCCTGTTGGATCTTCTATAGCATGTTATGCTACATGTGACAAAGCTACTAATTTTACAGTACTGCAACCTGTTCTAGGGGTCCATGGGCCCTCAATGTGAAATCTATGCCAGTTTGGAAAAATGCTGCTTTGTCTATATTGACTTTTTTCTTTCCCTAAACCTTCTCATTGACACAAGGTATTCATTAAGGGAATTGAACAAGATAAGCAGAACAAAGATGATCTTAGGTCTAAGCAAGAAAGCCTCGAGGTCAGATCTCTTTGGTTAATAACATTTTATTACTTCAGCTATGTTTAGCCACTTTTGAGTAGCCTTCGTTTTGTTAAGCTTACAGCTACAGCATCTCGTTTGCTTTCCTGTTGTGTTTGCAGCTTCAGGTTTCTTCCAGGTATTTTTGTTTTAATATGCATTGATTAGCTAATGGGAGAAGAGCACACTCTAACATTCCCTTTCTTCTTCTCTGGGCCAAAGCTCTTTAATGAGATAATTTTTTTTTAATCTACTATACCAAATACAGGCACACACAAATGTTAAGACAAGTAATGGTCTTATGCACTAACATAGATGTGTGTGTACCGTTAATGGCAATGTCTTTATGCAAATAGATGTGTACCTAAGTATACAGAGCTTAACTTACCACTTTAACAATGGGAAAATGAGCTCAGTGTTCCTTCCATACATAAAATATATGATGCATATATATATATATAAAAAAAAAAAAACCAACTGTCTCTTAAGTTTATAATAGGTAGATAGAGGAGATAAAAAAGGTAATTTGGTTCTAATCCTTTAGCTAGCCCAAATTCCCTTTGAAATAAGAGATGGTTTTGAGGGCAGAAAGAATGTACAGTACAGCCTGTTGTTTGTGCAGAATACTGCCTATCAAAATGAAGCTATTCTCTTAAGATGGTTGTGCAGTTGTTTGTGTCAGACTGTTGTATGAACATTGCAATTGGATGGTCCCAAAGTAGTGTTGGAATATGGAAATGGCAGAAAGGTACTAATTGTCACAGTATTTTTTTTAGTGTCATTGCCATATCTTGACCTTCAAATCGATGCCAAATGAAGAGAAGGACACTTTTAATCTGTAATTGTTTGACTGTTAAGTTGCCACTTTGTAATTGTAATGTGTTCTACTGATCCTTCTCCTTTGAGGAAAAATGAGCATTGTTTTCCTCTAAAAATGAGATGAGTAACTTTTATTAATTTTAGCGAAGGTTACCTGTGCTCTGCAAGAGGAGAAGGGAATTCATTACACTAGAGTGATAGTCTGCTCTGAAGTCTGAGCTGCAGGTTTCTTTTGCTGATTCTACACTTGTGCCTTGCTGATGCCAGGATGGTCAAAGTGCAAGATATGCAATAGATGTAAGTGCCCAGGATCAGGTGGAATATTACTCACTTTAAATCAAATCTATTAACTAATCCTGCAAACATTTGTGCATATGAGTAACTACACACATGCTCCTTGCTAGTACAAGCACATGCTCAACTCTACACCTTATAGCTATTCTCAAAGTCCATGCAGATTATCAGTGTATAGAGTTATACATATGAAAAGTGTTTTATGTTATCAGGCCAATGAGTAGTCCTGGAAACATTGACAGGATTGTCATGTAAGTGTAGTTATCCCCATGCGTAAGGGTATGCAGGATTGGCTTTGTTACGAGGTGTTGGGAGGATGAATGTGCTACCTGTGTGGTCGAAAAGAAAGCGCTTTGCCTAACCTTCAGCAGAATGTATTGTATAAGCATATTCTATGTGTAAAGTCTTTAAAGATGTCTTCAAAGAAGACTAGAGTCTTTAATTCAATCATAGCTATATTTTACTACATTAAAATTCTGTATAAAGGTATATTTAAATGTTTCAGATAAATGTAAGTTACTCTATATGAAATGTTTAATTTCAGTTACTGTGAAATTTACGTATTTTGTAAATTCTTTTCCCTGTTTTAACCCTTTCCTTCCTCAGATATTTTATTAAGTAGTTTCTCATAGGAGGTTTTAGATTTGGTTGTTGGGATGGACAGGTTGAAAACTTTTATGTAAAATAGATAATTGTATATTTTTGAGAGAAACATGCTGCATTATCAATGTTTTTTATCAAAAATTTCCTCTAATTTTAAAATAATTTACAGATTTATATTTACCTTTGGATAAACCAAAAAAATATAAAGATCAAAGATTCGATTTGTTGACTTGTATTTGAAATACAGTTTAAATTAACTGAACTTGGGGTACTCAGCTATTTAATTCAGAAATTTTAATCAATCTGAATTAATTGTCTATTGGAGGTTACCAAAACTACATGTAATTACTTAGCAGACAGAACAGCCATTTCTGCTTCAATAGAGAGAGAGAACCAAACCCGGGCATTCCCAGTTAATAGCTTTATTACAAAAATGTATAGTACTTTCCAGCAGCTGTTAAGCTGCCTGCAGTTCAGAGTACTGATATACCTATAAGCTCTACTTTATAGCAGCCGTTTGTCTCTACTGCAAGTTTCTGTGTGTGGTGCGGCAAGCTCCTGAATGTGTAACAACACAACAAAGCTACTGGTTCCCACCTCTGAGAAACATGGTCTTGCCGTGCTGGACTTCACATGGCAGATACCTGTGGGGTGTGGAAGGCCAGCGAGACACTCCTGTCCTGGTGGAGGGCTTTAAAGCAGGGCTTTGGAGGGACAGACTCAGTGGTAAATTTCCTCGTGATGGAATCGACTGCGAAGGAACTTCTTATATAAGAATGGGAGGATTGGGCTTAAGAGGGACGCCTTCTGTCTGTAAAAGCTATTAGTAACGTACTTAAACTCCAAAGCAGACTGCTCGTTGTGTCATGCATCGTCTAATCACTAACTCTAACCTTTTTCAGCATTTGGTTTTGGACATTACTATATCCATGTTTCAAGAAGTCAGATCTTTCTGTGTTAGGCTATTTTTGTAGCATTTTCCACGTGGAAATGGAATTTGCAAAATGTGTGTAGATGCTGATGATTGTAACCTTCCCCCTGCCCTTTTCTAACCGTTTCTCTCCTGTATGTACTGTTCTTTCTGTTATGTATATCTACCTCATGCTTCACAAGAAGACTGTACTGTTGGTTGTGCTGACAGCCCTTCATGTGAGGTGACTGTTCTGCCCTGTTGTTGTTTGTCATTCGTGGGGTTGTTCATAGCATTATCAGATCTTCACTGCCAGTTCCAAACACAATATTCTCACCTTTGAACAAATAAGGACATTTCTTTAAGATCCGAATGCCGGATGTTTTTTTAAATCAAACAATGGGAGAAATTTACTTGCTAATACCTGTGGCCAGTCTGAACACCCCGTTTGTATTTCATATTACATTCAGTATTTCAGAGACTTGTGGAAATGCATAGTTGTACAGTTTTGATAACCACAGTGTCATGTCATCTTAGTCTCTTGTGCATAATAAAGTATATATCAATTTATTAATAAATGATGCTGTGATTCATTTATTTGAAGTTGTACAGAGCCAGCAGCAGTAGATCAAGTTCCGTGTCACTGCCATGTCGTCATGTCCTGTAAATGGCAGTGGGAATTGTGTGTGTTAAGGCAGGATTTGCTTTTGTGTGACCACCTCCATTTTCTCCTTTCTGTGTTCTTTTATCCATTGGCTTTCATTGGCTTCTCAGGATCGTGGCTTCTTGGAGAAACCAGTAGATAAATTCGGTTAAATGCTGCTGTTCTTCACTCTAATTTGAAGTCCAAAGCTCTGATCCTGCAGGCGTTTAGTTGTTGCCTGTCAAGACGCAGCCTCAGTCCTGTCCTACACAAACCCTGGCTTGAGCACAGTCAAGCCTAAGGCTCTGCTGTTAGTCCTCTGGCTGAAGCAGCAGAGCTCCCTTGGGCTGTTGTACCCTTGACTGCAAGTGCACTGGAGACACGTGAGCAGGGCTGCCGTGTGTTTTCGTTACTGAAGGGTCTTCCTGTGCTAGAGCAGATAGTTTGGCCATGTATCAGCAAGGCAAGGATTTGGGTGTTTACTATCCTGCTTATTGCTTTGTTTCCTGTATTTCATGTGCAAAATATTCTTTATGGGCACTCTGGGGAAGCCAGCCTCAGCAGTATTTCCCTGGGGTTATTCAAAGGTTGCGGCTGTTAACTCACAAAAGAGAGTTCCCCAAGAAAGGGATCTAAAATGTTTAATGATCACTTGTAAATATCAAGATTCCTTCAGTACAGAAAAGGCTATTAATTAGAAGATATTGTAAGCTTACATGTTGCCTGTGACTTACAATTCACAGAGGTGCAATAGATTTATTACTTCATAACAGCCATATTTCAGTTTCTGCATTAAGACAAATTTTTTTCCTTTGGAAGTGAGCTCTGTAAAGCTGACTCAGCATAAAGATACTGGAGCTGTTCTTCACCTTCACCTTTAAGATTTGTATTTTGACTGAAACATGGTGTGAAAGCGTGATCAGTGTTTCATATGAGGAATTAATTTTAAAATGCAATTGTTAGCCAACAAATTGTGATATATTTTCATGAGTATTTTTAGACATTAAGAGTCTTACCATATTGCAGAGTAAGCATCGATGTTGTGTGTGTTTGTTTCTGTCATGCATTTGTGAGTGAAGCAAACATTTTGGAGAATCAAAAAATACCAAGTGCCAGTTTCAGGAAGAACACAGTCCAGAGCTCTTCTAAGTTAAACAGAATTAAATTTATCACAGTGTTCCCTCCAAGACAATATAAAAGGATAAAGGAGCCAATATTTTGATAAATTTTCACACCTGTCACTTTGTAGTTGTAAAGCAGATATTTATGAGGCTGGAATTCTGTTTGCAGCTCGGTTTTGGTACTGTATTCCCAGATCTCTGGCCCTAGACCTGGCCTTGTGAACCTGTGTGTGTTTACACTGTTTGAATTCTTTGCATAAGAAAGATCAAATTACATTGCTTCACCTACCAAAAGAAGCTTATGGCTTAAATTACATTTTTATAGCCTCTCATTTGCTAGAAGCCTTCAGGGACCCACTGCAACCTGTCCGGCAGATGATGTGCACTGAGGTGGCTCCAGGCCTGCTGTGCAGCCGGTCTTGCCTGCCTGGCAGTTAGTTCTGTGCTGTGCTGTGCTGCGCTGCAGTTTTACTGTGTTTAGGAAAAGTATAAGGAGGAGCTGGTTTACAGATAGTTGAGGAAGAAAAGCAGCACAAAAGTGTTACTCTTGCAGTTTTTTAAAATGACATTTTTTTCCATCCAATTTTTTTGGCATGTATATCTGAAGAATTGGTTAAAAAATATTTGGGTGGAGTCTCTTTTTGACTGCTGTTACTGCTGCTTGTAAACTGCCAGCTCTAGCAAAGAACATACTGTACTGACAAAAAATTAAATCAGTATTTTAAAAATCAGAATATCGAGTGTTAAGCAGAAAAAGCTGATGGTATTTAAAGATGCTTTAAGTGGCTCCGCAAAACTCTCTGTTTTGTCAGCCATGTAAATTCTTTATGGTATGCCTGCTAAAGTCAAAATGCAGTCCCTGTGAGTGACTCTGGTATTCCCAATTCTCTAAGCATTTAAAGTTCTGTTTGTCCTTTAGTGCAAGCAGGCATATCCCATGGGGTCATCCCAGAGCTTGGGATGTAGGGAAAGTCTTTGCTCTATGCAATATTTTTATTAGTCCGTAATCCTAAAAGTGATTAGTAACACTAGCTGTTAAGAACGGAAAATAAAATAAACAGGAAGATTCAAGAGGAATACACGCAGGGCATTTGCCGCAGGAATATTTGGGTTTTTACAAAATTTCTGAGTGCCAAAACATGTCGTAGAAAATTTAAATCACTGAAAGGAAACTATAAAATAACATGAAGGAAGCAGTTAGAAAGTGTCTGGAAATGGGAGGCTGAAGACTCATGCCACGCTTCAGCCTGAAAGGAGCTGGAGCTGGCGGGCTTCCAGGGCTGCCACGCACCGGCTGCAGCAGCGACGTGCCCCCAGCACGCGTGTGCAGCCCGGGACGTTGCCCGTCACCAGCAACTCGCGCTTACCAAGTGTTAGGCATCAGCAAAGCGAGCGCAATTATTATTGACAAGACTTGTGATATTCACTTTGGGGTATGTCTGTCCTTGTGATGCCCTTTGTTAACAGACTTTTTCAGACTAATAAGGTTTTTGTGTAAGCTAAGCAGCTCGCTCTGGCTTAGGCTTCAGGAAGAAGGGCCGTGAAATGCAACAGGCTCCGGTTAGGAGCACCGCGGTGCTGACGCATGGGATGGTCAGGTGGCGCGTGTTCGCGTCACAAGAAGGAGAACGGGTAAAGCGCTAGTCCTGCCTTCGGGGGAACTCCTCCATTGCTAAAAACCACACTCGGGAGTTCAAAATAAAAATCTCTGTCGTGAAGGAGAGGAAACTTCAGCCTTTCCCCATCCAGCTCACGCAGGAGCAGGGGGCAGGCAGGTGGAGGGGCGGCCCCACCACAGGTCAGGGGGAGACCTGTGGCTTCTCAGGCAGGCTCCAAATGGCAGCGTGGGGCTTGGCACCGTCCCAAGAGGGTTTTGCGGTGGAGCTCGGACAAAGTGAGAGGGGAGGCGGCTGCCAGCACAGGGGTGCCGAGGGGACGGCTGAGGGGGGCATGGCAGCGTTCAGCAGTGGCTCCTCGGGGGAAGCAGGTGTTCAGGCGTAGATTTGAAAGGGGACAGCCGTGACAGTCCGTGTATGCCCCGTGGGAGTATGTGAGGCGAAAGGCGGAGCTGTTGTGAACCTTTTTTGACAAAATTAAATACCGCTATTGCTGAAAGATGCACATGGGTTTGGATGGGGAGGGGGGGTGGCTCACATTTTCAGCCTGATAGTTAAATTGCCATCTAACCAAACCACCGCGTGGGGAGCGATGAGGGCCCCTGCACCCTCTGGGACAACGGACAGCTCTGTACAGCGTCTCTGCGTGCAGGTGGCACCTGCATGGTCTGGGGCTCTGGTCACAAAACAGACTTGCCCTCACTCTTTTGTTTTAAGTGGAAAGAGACCCAAAGGTGGGGGTTGGATCCCACTCCTCTGACGAAACGTTTCACACCCTCTCTTAGAGCCACAAAACATGCTTGTCAGGCAGCTCTGGTGCACAGGGCAGCACGGAAAAAGCAGACTACTGCACGTACAAGGTGATGAAGCGTGCTGCAGATGTGGAAGATGGTCAGTAGAGAGAGACGGGAGCAGGTATAAGATGGCAAACACCTACATAAAGAAGAAGGTGAGGCAGTATTTTTATTTTACGTAGACTAAGCTGGCGGTGCCCTCGGTCTGATGATGTGGGGAGGCAATGTTGGTAATTAAGGATGGAAAAAGGATGGAATCCACAATGAGGTTATTGTCAAGTTGTTTGACAGAGAAAGCTGGATCAATGCTGTGATTACAAATACTGTAGCATGAGAAGCAGAGTGTGCTGGTTTTGTCCAGGGATGGTTGAGGGATGATCACCCTTGAAAGCGTGTACCCTGCTGACATGCTTTGTACCATTACAAAGCCAGAGTAAGTACACCCATGTTTTTACTGGCAGTGCTTAGTTAATTTTTCTGTGGCTTCCCTCAAATGTGTGTCCCTGAAGTGAGTCATACTTTACTAGATGTTAGACAACAAGGGTCTGTCATAAACGAAGAGGCTTTTGCCAGGCCAGCTGCCCAGCCCTTCTCCTGTCCCTGTGGGCCATGGAATGCACAGGATGATCTGCTCTGCAGAGAAGGAGCAATTTCTCCTTCTCAGGTTGTGCCCGCCACCTGCATCATGGGATAACCTGCTGAGGAGGCCATAGTTATATCAGGGGCTTCAGAAATGTAGCTTTGCCAAGGCATTGTGTATGGTTAATTTTGTTTTCTGGTTTAACAGTAGGAGTAGGGCTATATCAATCTAATTCCAGAAGATTTCTCCATTGCTTGCTTTTGTAAACTTTTATTTATGGCATTGCTCTTTCATTCAAAGGTAAAAAACAAAAAGCTTAAATAAAAATTTATATCTGAGGCTAAGCATACAAGGTGTTGAAAGTCAGACCTCATACTTCTAGAGTGTATGCTTCTTAGTCAATGTCTGGTTAAACAACTGTGAACCAAGAACAATTTTGCTATTCTCTCTTTTAGAAGTTGTAAGAAATCCTAATTACTGTGTTTATTTGAGTAATGACAAACAGTATGGTTACATGGACCCCAGCTACATTTTTATAGCTTTCCTGTGCTTTTATTGAGCAAAGACAAAACTGTGATACCAAAAAGCTAGGTAGTCATGTATTTATGTTTTTAAATATAAATGCACACATATATATAAACACACATCATTCCATCTAGTAGTGGGAGAAGTCAAGAAGAGAAAGTGCCAGTGTGTATGTTAGAGGACAAATGCACATGGGCATGAATAGTGCAGAAATCATCTAGAGTATGCAAGCCAGTGCTCCTGTGAACAAGCGTTTTACATCTGGAGGATATGACTCAACCATGTTCTCTTTCAAAATCTTAAAGGTCTGGATTCTCTTTGCTTAGTTCAGGCAGTTAGGGGAGCCATCAGACTGTGCTTTCTGTATGGTCGCTGGAGGCAGGCAGTCCCTGAGGCTAACTCAGCACACCTTGCCTGTCTCCTGTATGGGCATTGGGGAGATCCTAGAGTAATTCCATTCCTAACTGAGCACCTGCAGTTGGCCAGGATGAATCTGGATGTCCATCTTCTCTAGACGGCGTTGCTCAGGCTGGGGGGCAGTTCTTACAAAAATCATGTAGTTGAATAGGAATGAACTCATAAATTCTCAGATCTTATGTGTGCTGGTGGTGCCAGTGTAGAAATACGACGATGTAAATTTATTTTGATAAAATCAGTGAAGGTAACAGTTACATGGAAGGAGGCTAGATGAGATCAGGGTCACTGCCATGCAGGTATGCAGCTTCTGTCTCTGGGTGGGATAACTCAAGGGTTGACTCCTGCTTACAAACCTTTAAGAAGATTTTTCACAGCATTGAAAGAAACCAACGAGTGTAAAACTGGAGGCACTTGCCAATCAAATTTTACTTCAGTCAAATTTTGTTTACACCAGCAGATCATCTCTGAAGTATGTGAACTGTTCTTTAGCACTGAATAACAGAAATATAATCTGGCAAGCAGCCAGTTTGAACAGCTGCCAGTGTACTTCAGATCCAAAGATGATTCCTTGAACCCCAGCTCTTCCCTCCTTCTTTAGACTTTTATTGAAAACAGGACCTATTCCCTAGTCTCTCAAATCATACTTCTTGCAACTTTAACTCAGCACACTACCCACTTTCTCCAAACATCTGAATTTTGTTCTTCAGCTGTAAAGCCTTTTTCCTCAAGTCTAATCAGCATTAAAAGCTCTTATTTCCTGCTGAAGTTCTGACAACTGCAGTGCTGGTCCTCCTGTTTACACTTAAGTCAAGAAGGCTCACATTTCAGATCAGCCAGTGCAAAAAGCCACTCAGTTTTAAAAAAAAGTATGTGTTCTGAGCAGGGTATGCAAGGTAGCAATGCACTAGAGCTATTCTGGCTTCAGTGAATTGTGTAGGGTTTACTATAAAAACAACCAAAGAAGGTTGAAGCAGGTGTTCTGGGCAGCGCACATGCAAACGTATAAATAATGCATTAATTAGTCACAGAGATACTCTACAGCAAAGCCCACAGGCTCTATCTGACACTGCAAAGCCCTCGGTGGTTCTGTACCTGATCACAGCACACAGAGGATGATACTTGAGATCTCTTCAGTCATGGAGTGCTGTCTGTTCACACTTCTGAGCATGCTTTTTTGGACAAAGCAAGCACATCTCTGGTTTGACACTTTGGGCTTTGTCTTCTGGAAGTGAGTTTGTAAGTTAGGTGACCTCACTGGAGACAAAGAAGCAGCATGTGGCACTTGAGCTCTTCAGTATTAAAGAAATATTTTCAGAAAACAGTCTGCAAACAACATATGGACTGCAACTTGCATTCAGGGCTCATCAAATGCCTTGGAATAGCAACCAAAATAGTAAACACACACACAGCTCTTAGACAAAGGAGGGGGGGAAACTATTTGGGCTAAGTATGTTGGTTGTATTGAACTCTTTGGGGAAGATTTTAAGTTTGTGGAAAGAAACTACTGTCCAGTTCTGCAAATACAGACACGTGAAGCTGTTGCACAGTTCTAAAATATTTTTTTAAGGAATTAGAGTAGTTCTTTTATCAGTCATCAAATTTAAGGAAACCACTCTTCATGTATCATGGGCTATGCTTTCAACATACTCTGTGATTCATTGTCCAGGACTAAGGTATTGCACGGATGTTCTGTGAACTTCTCATTTTTCCTAGGACTGACTGCCATAGAAGTATGCACTAAATGACCCCTGACAAAAGGCTTATACAATGTGTGATTCGAACTGAGACTTGACCAAGTCTTTCATGGGAAATCTTGCATTTTCCCTGAAACTTTGCTTTATTTTCCTGAAGACATCTAGTGCTAAAATTAAGCCTATTTTAAACTGCTTTACTAAATTACGTCACACAACTTTATGCCTCTGGCTGTGAACTCAGACATATACTGGCAGCCAGTTGAGGAAAGGTCACACCTTTGTTTTATTCTTCTAAAGTACTTGATAACTTCATATGGATGTCACTGGGATAGTAAAAACACGCTCATGGAAGGGTTGCCCATTTCTTTTTTCTTGAGGAAGATTGGTTGATCAAAGCTAGCATATAAATCTTGCAAAAACATCAGGTTTTACTCTCCATAACACAGTAATAAGAACCTTTCACTGGTGATGCTAGTTAAGAAAAACATTTCACCATGGCAGTGGTTTTTCTTTGATGTTCCTATCAGGCAAATGCCAGAGAGCTGAAACTGTATTGCCTAGTAATATGTCAGTAGCACTACAGGTCTGTTTTCCAATCAAGGCACATGGGTTTTTGTGTATAAATTGTTGAAGCCCTGGTGGGAATTTCCCACGTAAATCTCTCTCCTGCAGATCAGTTGAACAATTGGCTCTCTACTGTTGATCTCTGTTTATGTATCTTCCTCATCTCACAGTTTGAGTTCATTTTGCAGTAAAAGCAGCTTGTGCTTATTTCCTTTCTTTTTAATTCCTCATAGTGACAAATAGGTCTTAGCAGCCTATTTCTTGTTAGTTTTTATTATTTCTGCATGCTCCAGGTACTGCAATACAGTGGAATTACTTTTAGAATAAAAGGTTCACACATTGTAAATTAAACACAGAAAATATCTATTTAGGCCACCTTGCGTGCATGTCTGAGACATCTGGAGGTTTGATGCGGATTTTATAGCAGAGAATTAGTGCTGATTTCTCTGACACAACTCCTGATTATTACTTAAGTGAGTCAGGTTCTGGTACCCAGACACAGGAAACTCAAAGCAGATCTTGATAGTCTAAATCCAGGGGATTGGGCACATATTATTATACTGTTTGAGATCTATACAATCTACTTTAAGCCCTTTGGGGGCAGCTTTTATCTGCTCTGTTTCATTTAGGCATCGGTTCTGAAGAATTATGTTCCCTGGCCAAAATGCCATTCAAGAAAGATAACCTTGTACTTCCTATAGAGCGATGTAAACCACTCTGCAGGGCACAGCACAGTGGAGAAGCCAGTGCTGCCAGTAAGCCTGCCAAGGCATTTAACTTTTCTCTGCCTCACTTTTCTTTCACCTGAGGCTTTCACACCCGCTTTAGCACATTAAGATGATGCACATCTGGGAGGTGACATTTGGCAGGGGGAGGTCTCTGTTCTGCTTTAACTACTTCGGCAATCTGCAGTAAAATGTGAAAGGTTGAAACACTTTGCTCTAAGTGTTTTCTAATTTTTCTTGCTGAAAGACACATTTTGCCAGGTGCAAAAAAATGTAGTCCTTCACTGTATTTTTAAAGCATTACATCAAGAAAATTTCCCTAAAATTTTAAAGTATGGATTTATTGTTCCTATTGTTAATTTGTTTTCCCCACACTATCTGCAAAGGTAAAACAAGGAAATACTCAGTACTGTTTCCTACTGCCAATAACACCATCAATTAGAAATAAATGAGGCAATTTTATCACTAACAATAGGTATGTCCATGAAGAAGTGGAACTCAGGAGCTGTTATTTCATAGGCACAATCCCTTTATTGACAAAGCTGGCTTTTTAAAAATACTGTTCACTTCTAAATACATAAGCTACACTAAAGGATAGTACATTGGATGTAAGAGGCCATTCTTCCTCTTTTCTGCTCCCAGTTATCATCCAGTGTGTTCACAGCACAGTGTATCTATCACAACACACAGAATTTGTGGAAGAGTGAATCTGCACGAGTGTTAAATGTCAGGCTGTAAACTAAACACTCCCAGGAATGGGAGGCATCATGAAGGGATTCATGTGGTGAGGAAACATCATTATCCAGGGTAAACTTGAAACAACCGTGTTTTGTTGACTCCATATTTCAAAACTAATTGCATGTTCTGAGATTACTTTGGCTCTGAGCGATGAATGCCATGCCCTATATTATTTACTAAGCTTTTCACTCTTGTGTAGAAGAATGTTCTGTAGATGATGGACGTAGAAAATATTCCAGCTTAATAAGTTGATTTGTAGGTCAAGAGAATTAGTCTAACAATCATCATAGATGACTAAAGGGTGTTGAAATACACTGGATCCTGCACTGCCACCGAGGCTAGTTTATTTTAAAATTCCTCATGCTGAGAGGTTGACTGTTGTATCACAGCCGGGTGAATCACACCATCCAGTGAGACATTCAGTACAAAGTACCCTCCTATTTAGAGACCTGTGTGACCACAGCCGGCACCTCTGGTGTGGCTGAGGGTCAGAACTGCTCTTCACAGCTCCCAGGCTGAGGCTGACCACCAGGTTGGGAGCTGGGATACCTCAGTCTGATCCTAACCTCTGTCTGCTCTGTAATTTGGATAAACAGTTTTCCTTTTTTGTACCACTGTTTTCTTTGCCCAACCTTTGTCTGCAGGAAGTCTGAACGTTTGGCAGCAAAATCTGCCTTTCCCTTTGTGGGGCTTTGCACTGCAGTGCTCTCGTCTTGCTAGGAATAGGGGGTATCCTGACCCCTCCGGATTCGTTGGGCTCCTGCCCACCATCCCCTGCTGCTCTAACAGGCTGGAGCGTCCTGCTGCAACTGTATTGCTCCTGCTCTGGGACAAGTTCCTCCATCTCTAGCCAGACACATCCAATCCACAGAAGGGGCTCCTTCCATAGGCTGTCTTCTCCATTTCGAATTCTTCCTACTGTGCAGTCCACTTGCACTGGAGAGCAAGCACATTCAAATAAACAGGAGTACTTAACAGTGAAAAAGCCATGGGCAGCAGTTTTACTGGGGGTGTGGGCTGTATCCATGATGACTTCTCTGAAATTAGGATAAGAAATTGGAAGAAGTGGCAAGGGGCAGCTCAGACAGTTTTGGACATTTCTTGGAAACACAGATCGCTTTTTGAGACGTTTATTTTGTGTATTCTGGGTGCATTATGGAGGTGACTCACTCGTTGCTTGGGTGCAGGGGGGTGAAAGAGAAACAAGAATTTGGCTTTATCCTTGCAGAAAGCTTGGAGTTTTCTTTAGTAAACTCTCTGAGGGATTCCTGTTTTAACTTTTCAGAGAAATCCTCTCTTCCTATTCTCAGCCTAATGATGATTTTACTTGCAGAGGAAGAAGTTTTCCTGTCTGTGCAGCCAGCTTGGAACAAGGACTACAAGAGAGATGAGTAAATAGTGAAGAAAGGAGAGGTGGAGGGCAAAAGGAAAATTAATTAAAATCGGAACTTTGAATATATTGCAGTTTATGGTTGTTTAAGGCTGTATAAATACTTTCCTACAATATAGTCATCCAGATACTATCCTAACGGAAATCCATTTAGTCAGTTAGATCAATAGGCACAAGAGTATGGTTCAGGGTTTTTTTACTCCAGTTAACTCTCCCATACTGAGTTTCTACTAGAGTACCTGTTTCCACAGAATATTATGTTCATAAATCTTACTTTAATTTTTGTCCATGACGGCAAGAACCTATTGCCCACAAAAATCTGCTGGGCACAGCAACCTGCGCATGGAGATAGGAGGCTCCTCAGAGGGGCGACCACTTTACTTCATTTGAACAGCGACTTTGGTGGAATAGGATTACATGAAATCATTCTAATGCTTCTCCTTCCTCATTGGGTTGGCTCATTGAATTGACTTGAGGTTTTGGTGCCAAAAGTAGTATTTTGCTTTTAAACGACTTAAATTGGATTTCTCCTATGTGCCTTCGGTTGCTATTACAGCTAGCACAACTGAGCACAGCTTATTTCCCCAGCTCAGCAGGAGGGTTTGTTAAATGAACATCAGTGGGTCAACTACACCTACACCTGCCACCAGGCTCGGGGTGTGTGGTTGTGTGTCCCAGGTGGGGCCATTTCCTGGGGACTGTTTCCTGGTACAGGATGCAGAGGGAAGGAATCGACCACCCTTGGTGTCAGAGCCTGCTCCGAGCTTGGCAGGCAAAGGTAAGGCAGTTTGAAAGAATTAGCTTTTTTATTTAAGATTTTTATTTTTGAAACAAGGCCTTTGAACCTAAAATTGCAGAGGTACAGTGAATACGAACCCTACAATGATTTTGCATGTGAAATTAAAGCTATACCCAATAGTAGAGGGGGGAAAAGAGCCCTTGAACTGTCTTTATTTGACTTCTGTCAGAAATAATTTATTAAGGCTAATCTGAAAGGCTGTGTGGACAGATCTTGCAGATGCTGAAATGGAGGGATTGCTTTAGCTAACATATGGAAAATATTTACAGTTCTTACAGGATGGTGATACATAAGAGTAAACAGAATGTCAGATAAGCACTGCATTCTTTTATTTTCACTTAAGACTCAGGAAAAAATATATGCCTCTGCTAGCAGGGGGAGAGGAATGGCTTGATGTTGGAGGGCAAACTGTCCTGGGGAAAAATATGCATGTTAAGCAAAGTGAAACATCAGCCTTAAAATCCTTAATAAATTCACATGTCAGAATATCTCCTCTGAAGTCTGTGCAAAAACTGATTTTTGTGGAGTAGAAGCTTGGGTTATGGCTCAATTTTCTGTCTGCTTCCGTTTAACTTGCAATTAAAAATGAAACTATCACGATGACTTTCATCCTGCTGGCGGTGGCAGGGGGTTTTTGTGTCTGTGCAGACTGGGGAGGGGGCAAGCCAGCCCCTAGGGCAAGTTAAGGCTACTCTTCCTTTCCTCAGCCACCAAGGTAATACCAAAAGATTTCTCATGGAAGAAAAAGTCTGGGAGACTGAAAGCAGCAGGGTCTCACTGTGTGGCAGCTCAGATGGGGGGAGCAGATCACAGTATGCAGCACTGAGCAGAGCCTCCAGCTTTTGCCACTCGTAGCTGTGAGCTGAAGGCACGACTCGGACACTGAGCTTGTCTTCCCAGAGCTGAGCCCAGCTGCTTGGGCTTAGGTGTGGTTCTGTTTTCCTGTGGTTTTATACTATTTCAGTGTTTGTATTAAAGCATAAATCTGTATTTTCCTGCTCCTGAAGCTCCTAGGGATTCCCTGGGAGGATCACAGAGGAAGAACGCTGTGCTCTAGCGCCTGAGCAGTGACCAGGGCCTGAGCATCCCGGGGTCATTGCTCAGGAGGAGAAAGGCAGGAGCACGCTGACAGCCCAAATGGGAAGCAGTGCAGCCAGTGCTGACTGTGCTCTGCCTTCCAGCAGCCAAAGCGATTCCAACAGGCTTAGAAACGTGGGTTTGAGTTACCAGAGTTTTGCTGTAGATTTATTATTATGGAGCAGCGTCCTATGCGAGTGGTTTCTCATCCACCTCAAGTGGTGGAAGGCTGGACTGGTGATGCTTTTTTTTATTTTAAGGCATAATAGAGAGCTGGCTTTCTAACAGAGGCAGTGTTGCTAATATACAGGAAATTCAATACATTGCTAACTCGGTGAGGAAAAAATGCAACTTTGAACACGTGTGTTACTAAAGCTGAGATCTAAGAAATGTTGGCTTGTGTAAAATATCAGTGGTTTGAAACAATGACGTTTCAAAATGTTGCTGACCTAAGAATTTTCTTTGACTTTTACTGTTGTTTCTTTTTGATATGCATAGTTGTTTTATCTAAGCAACTCTGGTCATTGAATGAGGTTTCAAGAGAAAAAAAGGTAAATAGAAGAAAGAAATTAATACAGGCAAATACAAATAGCTTCTGCTATAACAACTCCACTTCTTTCATTTGCATCTCTGAAACTATATTAAAATGTCTTGATTCAGTAAACTTTTCCATGTTTCTAAAAAGAGCAGGACCTAGAATACTGATCCATACCGAAATGCTTAGGAAGTACCTAAGATTTGTTAGTTTTGGCACAGGCCTGCAAAGGCAGTCTAATGTCATCATGTTTGAAAAAGGAGGACAGTGGCAAAGGGTGATTCAAATGAGCATAAACTTGGTTAATTTACAACATGATCTTGGTTTTAATAAAAACCAGGGGAATTGGTACACAGTGCTAGCAGAAAGTCTGAGGTGAAATCAGATTTAGCTGTAGATATCAGTAAGGAAGCATAGCCAACAATTGCCATTGCTACATTTATTTATTGCTGCTTAAGCTTTTTAAGATGACTAAATCTGTATGTTGGAGGTTTTTCGTTTTGCTTTTCTGTTGTTTTTTTTAAAGGCCAGTCTGTAACTGTGTCTGAGGTACTTTTCATATGACTGTGGTGTCCTGGTCTGCTCTAAGTTCCGCTGACAAACACACCAGATCACTTGCTGCTCAATGCTCACTCACATCGGTGCTGGGTCCAAAAAGAACCATCTGTGAATGCATCTGAGCTATCTCTGATACAGCTCCAAGTCTGGAAAAACTAGTTCCTCCCTCTCTATGCAGACAGTGTTGTGCAATGGCCTAAGCTCACTAAATACTTCTGTTGTACAATGGAAATAACCCAGGTATAGCATCTGCTTTAATGGCAACTGGCTTGTTGAGGCAATAGATACTTGGGGGGTTTTTTGCAAACTATGCTGTTTCTACCAACTAATTTTTTTATCCTTGTGGAGTTACAAGAGATTGGTACAGCCATGCCATCTCTACCACTATTTCCAGACTATTTTGCCTGCTAAGCAGACCTGAGGGACATTGTTTTATGGCAGACCTCCAGGAATCAGCTTAATTCTATCACTGCTGTACATGCAAAACCAGCGTGTTACAGAGTTTCTGTTATCTGTTTACAAACTGCTTTGAGGAAACATTTTATAAGACAGATTTCCTAAAGATGTTAAATGGTACCATGAACTAAGGTGGCTAATTATTAAACTGTATGGAAAATCAAATGATAAAGCAAGAAAAACAACCCAGGCACTTTGGTATGTAGTATTGTAACGTTTCCTGAAAGTGGTGAGCTTGGCTACCAAGATTTCTATCGTCATCCCTTTCCTGTTCTACCCCCTATATCCCTTGGCTCTGTAGTGCTCTTACAGGTGGTGTTTGTTGCAAAATGCATCTAACCCCCAAGGAATCTTGACGACTACTTCTCAACATACAATGTGCTATTTGTGCCAACTGATGTCTATTTCTGCTTTTGGAGTTAGAAGTTTGCGGTAGTTTTTCTTCAAGAGGTTTTTGCCAGCTGCCTTAGTTATTTTAGTGTTTACAGGTCTGCAGCTGTTGACAGCATTAACAGTATTGTTTGTTCCCTTTCCTTCTGCAAGTAGTCTGATGTTACACAGCAACATCATCTCACCCACTTTCCAATTTTAGGACTCCAGCAAGCAATGTAGCATTCCTCGGCTGTTTATTCTCTGGAGCCCTACTCCAGCATCCAAGACAAGGGTCCAAACTCAGGGCTGACGGTTAGAAGCAGTTAATGTGTTCAAGTAGTACAGCATTAATATTTGTGCTTTAACTTCATAAAACATTAATGCTAAGACAAGAAAATGGCCACAAATATAGTTTACAACAGCACTGTGCTTACAGCTTGCAATGGTAGTGGGCTGCAAGCTGGTCTATCTTTGTGAGCAAATGGATACTCTAATTTCTCATCTCCTTTCCAGGAAATATAGCCTATATTCAGGGCCAGGATAATCAACTCCCAGAGTTGGTGGAACTGCCTTGAGATTAGCAAGGACTACATGCTCACAGCTGGGGACTAGCTTGGGTTTGACAAGACTAATTATTAAAGTGAAAAAGAGCAGTAAGAATCAGGTCTTGAAAAAGTTCCAGTGATCTTAAGGGATGTGGCCAAGACCAAGCCTAGAGTCACAGTTAGGGTAAGAAGTGGAAAAAGCCAAGGGCTCCAGGTAGTGTAGAGGCAAAAAGTGGTTACCAAAGGAAGGGGTGGGCTGCATGAGGATTTTGTCCTTGACAATTTAGGGAATGATAGGTGGATGTGGAAAAATGTTCAGTCCATGCCTAGTATTATATTTGAGTTTAGGGTTAACAGAGAGACAAAGCCCAGGTAAACACTAACCCAAACCCAAACCTGAATCCTAGTCATGTGCTAAGCCCTAACGCATGACCCTCAGTTATGGCCCAGAGGAATAAGCTGCCAGGGATCAAATGTTTGCAGAGCCCACCCTTCCCTCTGGCAGCCCTTAGGTGCCCCTCTCCAGCTGGTGCTCCTAAACCTAGGAGTTCTTGTTTACCCTAACACTAACCCCAGATGTTGGCTGATCAGTATATAACAATGCCCAGTTATGGCCCAGACAAATACACCAGGAGTTAATTTTTTGTGTGGCTGACCTATTCTTTTGGCTGTCCCTTTGTATTCGGTCCCTGCTCTGAGCTGTGTCTCTCTCCTAACCCTAGGAATGGGCTGAACATTAACCCATGACTACCAGGCACAGTCTGGAGGCCATGGCTGAAATCCTTGTGCAGCCCACCACTTGCTTTGGCAGCCCTTTTTAATCCCACAGCAGCTGGAGCTATTCTTTCAAGGTAATGAGCAGATTAGATGTTGATTATCCAGCCCTGATTACATCATGTACCTAAGAACAAGTACATGACAAAGAAAACGTAAGACAAGAAATGCCTCTTCTCCAGGCCTATCCTACTTGGCAGCCAGACAGCTTCTATATTGGTCTGTACTGAGGCTTGTTGTAGCTAACATAGTTGACAGACCCTCTACAAAAACCTCCCTGTCATGGTCACGGTTCATGTTGTTCTCAGACACAGGGCAAATGATGTCTCTGGTAGGGAAGCTTGGTATGTCCTTTCTCCAAGGCCACCGTTTCAGAAGGCTGGATAACTGTAATATTTCAGGACTATGATTCTCTGTTCAACAGCTCCATTTTATATGTAGCCTTGCATAAATGATTACTAACCCAAGCCGTTCAGCTAGGGGCAGAATCGCCATCAAACCCATGGAAATATACTAACAACTGTAATGCTGACCAAATGTCTAGTACATCGTATCACATTTTTGAGAGCAATCACAAGGTAAAATACTCATTCTTTGGCAAGGGGAGATCTCAATTAGGAGGTGCCAAAGGAATTCACAAAGCTCTGGAAAGCTCTACATATCCCTTCCTCTAGGCAAACGGGGAACTCGAATGTTATTTCCCTGACTGTTTACAGCTGAAAATGAAAGCTGGAAACCCATCAGGGACACAATAATTTCAACAGTTCTGTTGCCACAATTAGCGCTCTGTGGAATACTGATTGAAGCCGTTGAGCTTGTTCTCAGGAGTCTGTTTTGTAATTTATATTGGAGGGTTTGCATTTTATAATCTAATTGGAATTTGCAAGATTCTTATGCATGCTGATTTATAAAAATGAAGGCTACGTACTGAGATTTTCAGATAAGAACTGCACTAACACAGATAAGAGGAAGGGTGTATTCAACAGTCCAGTCACTGTTAACTCAAGGACTAGCAGACCACACTAAATGGCCTTGGATGAGGCAGCTAAGATCAATTAAGATATGAAAGGTCATTAACAGCAACTTCTTGTAGTGTCCCTGAGATAACAACTCCTAGAAACAAATGCTGATGTGAAAGAGTACATTTTGTTCAGCAATTTTCCCTAGCACTGGACTGACTTACTATTAGTATTCTTGTTTCATAGTTTAAGAATCTTCCCCTGCATCTGGTGGTGGGCTTGGTGTAAGCACAGGTGTGTTGCAGAATGGTAGTGTCTAAAGCAGCAGTGTCTGAATCTATATACCATCCCTGTTGATGATGAAATTTACTCTACCTTGGCAAATAAAGTGGATGACAGGTCTGAGGATCCTTAAGTATGTTGTTCAGTACTCACCTCCTTCGGTGTGGGCACTTGTGCATCTGAGCAGTTGCCATAGCCTGTGAGCCTCCCAGCCTCCATCTCCTCCTCTGCCTGTGTTTGGGTGGAAGGCTGAAAGGATTTTAGTTTAATGTGAAAGGAAATTCTGGTGGTTTGGGGAGATTCAAAACGTACTCTCTGCTGCAGCTCCAGGGACGAGTTGTCATTTTCTGTGTTGGAAAATTAGCCAAAACCAGCACCAAGAACTATTCTTTCTTTTGTTTGAGTTTGCTGTGAGCATTTGTCATGTCATTGATACGATGGCACCAATTCACTCTCATTTATTTGTCCCTAGCTGCTTCCCTCAGGTATTCCTGCTCTTAATTAGGCTTGTTTCCCCATACTTCCAGCTGTATTTTCTGCTGACCTGTCTATCTTTTATTCTTTTTTTTTTTTTCACTTCCCACAACACCTTCTTGCTTTCTACCATCATGCCCCTATGGCATGCAGTTAATGCTACATTCCAGGCCTTCCAATCACATCTTTTAAAAATCTTGTGATTAAGTTGGAGATCAGGCACCCAAGGTTGCCGAAGCTTTGTGGTGCAGGGTGCGCAGCATGACGCTCAGAGACAGCAAGCTACTCTAGGTACTTACCCTGCTTCTCTAGTAGATTTTGAAGCCCATGCCAAAGTGTATGCTAGGAAAGAGAAGTTACTGTTATCCATCTTAGCTGGCTTAAACTTGGCATAGATTTCTGGTCTCTTATCTGCATAGCAGTTACTACAGAATTAACCAAGGCTTCTCTGCAAGGACAGCTACAAACTTAAGTTATTCTTTTTAATGAAATCTGAGGGGTTTATTAAATATGTCCCCAGGACAAAATTGAAGAATGGTGATAAAATCACAGTAGTTGTCAACTTGGACTTAAAACAAACTCTTAATTAGTCTGTCCTCCACCCCCCTCCCCACCCCTTTATACAGCAGAAAGTAAAGCTGGGTGGTGTTTCTGCTCTGGGGGGTTTCTGTCCACCAAACAGCTCTCTGAAGAGGAGTTTTTCCCTGCTTTCTCTTTCAAAGCAATTTTAGGTGTGAACAGTCCATGATACTCTATTTCCAAAGTCAAATCTCCAGAATAGCACACAATTTAATATGTTAACTCTGTTTATGACAGTCACTAATTTGCTCCTTTGCTGATTTATATCCTACTTGAGTGAATAATGTCTTGTATAAAAATTGATTGGCAGACTGTTGGTTGTCCTTAACCTCTTGTGTTACTGAGAATGTTGAACCGTTAGTGATGCTGGGAACCAGTACAAGTTAGGCAGGAACTGGTATTTCATCATGTTGCTATGGTGGTATGAGCTTGCTGACACAGTCTGCGATGATGGATCCGGACAGTTGGCTTTGGAAAAAGTCTTGCCTGTTTAAGGGCTAACATAACAAGAGGAAAGATAGCTGTCACGCCTCCAGACCATTTCTGTATAAGAGAAACAGACCACTAGACTGTTTTGCTAGTTAGGGTGGAAAGTGTGCTTGGTTTATGTCTCATATAAATAATAAAAGTAATAAAAAGACACAAATACCTCACTGCAAACGAAGCAGTCGGGAACAAATTGAAGAGAAAAACAAATAGCTGACTAAAGCACATTAACCACTCAGACTGAAAACTGACTTCAGTCTGCAATAAAAGGCTTTATTAGCCTCTACACTTGATATACTCAGTTGATTTAAGCACCTAGGGTTTTTTTCTGCCTCTGGCAAAACAAGAACTGATGAGGATAATAGTGTTCATGAATGTTGCTAGCTGCAGAGGAGGAGAAGGGTGCTAGGACTCCTTCGCTTGTTCACTCTTGTCTCTGTCCAGGAGACCAGTCACTGCTTGTTCTGTTAGGAGACACTGGCAGGAGCATGTGTTTCCTTGGCAGAAATGCAGCTCGCTCTATTCACAACAACAACAACAACAAAAGTGCACAATGTCCTTTTTCCTCAAACACTGGAAATGAGCATAATGCCATTTTCTTGCTCAGACATCCAAGCCTGCCTTCCAGCAAGTGCCATGCCCAGGTCCCAGCGCCCAGCTCTGCGTGCCACTGTCTGGGCTGGGGCTCTGGCTCCCTCTGCGGCGTGGGCTCCCACAGCTGCAACCCACCAGTGCCCCAGCCTCCTGTTTGCGCCTCATCTCTGAGGGAACTGCTGAAGCCAACCAGTTCAGGTTCAAATAGTCCAAGCCTTGCCACCTATCAGCCTGTATCCTGGGAAGTGGCTTCTGGTGTCTGTTTCTCTGAAATGCAGAGCTATTAAATTGCTACTTTATTTAGCCCCAGTGCAGTTTTCTGATGTCTCATAGGTACGCGAAGGCTGTTGTCATCTCCTCACATAGTCTCCTGTGGAAGATTTTTGTTGGCAATGGTCAACTTTGTGTTTATGAGGACCAATTTGTACTTAGATGATGCTTTTTTTTAAAAGGTACTTGAGCTTTACATGTGTTTTTTTCTGCCTGTGCATTGTCAACAAAGGTCTGCCTTACTCAATGCTGAGGAAAACACTGTAGACACCTTCTGCTGATATAAGCAGCCATTAGCAGAAGCCTATCAAATACATCAGCAGACAACAGGGGTTCTTAAGTGCTTAGGAAAGATTATAAGAGTTATTGTACATATTTTAGTCATTACTACATTTCTGACCTTTATTAGATGATTATTTCACACGAGAAAACTCGCAGACCAGCCGTGCGGCGCCAGTGTGGCATGTAGGGACTGTTTGAGCACTGCCACCATTTTTAGAGGGACAAGAAGGCAGAGTGGAGTCAGCAGAACTGTCTGCTTACTCTAGGATAAAACTTACTGAAACTAAAATCCCATCATTTATAAGCGTTTGGTTGTGAAAGAAGCTACCTGGGTTATTCCTGGGAAGGAGTGAGGTTTTGGTCTGCAAAAAGCAGCAAACAATTTTCAAATCCCTTGGTCTGATGTGTCATGTGCCAGTTGGGTGACAGTGCAGGGTGCCCCGCTGGCTGCAGATGCTGATGGAGAGAAAGCTGAGACTGAGCAGACTACCAGGGCTTGTCTGAAGACATTTTTTCCAGATACCAGGAACTATAATCTTTCCTGGCTTCCTTGAAATGCTGAGTGCTAAAATAAGTGCAGTAGATGGAAAAACTGAAGGAGAACATACAAACAACAGATCAAATGGAGTGAAGGCGTAAACCTTCACATTTCAGGATTCCTTCAGAAATGAAAGATTAGACTAAGAAAAATGTAGATGATGATACATTAGGAACAACAAGATATAAAATTCTGTGTGACATATATTACCTCCAAAGAAAATGCACAGCCATTTTAAGTCTAAAGAGCAAAATCAGTTTTTCTGAATATGGCAGATCAGGTTTTCAGGATAGAAGGAACAATTTTCAAAGTCTGAGGGAAGCAACAATTCTGTGATTTGGAAGACAGGGCCAGCACCGGATGGTGCAGCCTGCTTGCCAGGACAGAGCTTCCCAGGACATGTGTCTTAAGCCACTGCTCAATTAGCAGTTGCAGTCTTCCCAGGAATTTCTATGTGGAATTTTTATAATACGTACTTTTCGCAGTTTATACTGCAGTTGAATAGGCAATTATAATACCTTACAGGTACAATAACTTATTATATAGTTATATTCAGTTCTATGCTATAAAACTTCAAATGGCTTGGGACACCATTTGCAGAGAAAGTCCTGCCTCCCTGGAGGTCAGCAGAGGTGTTTGAGCTGGAGTTCCCCCAGATAAGCAGGAGGGAGCCACTCCTGGGGCCTCCTCATTCTCGGCGCGAGGTGCTTTCTTTGGGAACGTGCCGCTGCAAGAGCCTGCCAGATGCTGGACACATTAGTTCCCCAGGCGCCCTGTGAAGGCCATCTCTCTTCTCCGCATAGCCTCTTGGAGGGCATGTGCTGAGGTGGATATGTTCACGCTGTAATTCTTAATTCCCTGGGGTATGTGCCCAGACTACTGCACAGGCGCCTCCAGTTGTATCTTAGAATTTTGAAAAACTGCTAAAATAAAAAATGTGAAAAACTTAAATTCTACAATATCTCCAGAGGAGCCTATTTAAGCAAAAATGTTCTAACTGAAGTGAGGCCTGGGAATGCACAAGTTGAGTCACCTTCCACCCTGACATTCCTTCTCTTTTGCTCTTACCACAGCATGTTTCGCTCACATGTGGAGGCACTCTGTCAGGGCTTCATTGTAATTAGCTTGCTTGCGCTGGGAATGGCTCTTAATGAACCAGTTCAGTGCTGCCTGGGTCTCGGGAGCACAACTGACAGCAAGTTGTGCACAATAGATGCAAAGATGTAGGGTTTGTAGGAAAGCATGAACATTGTGTAAATAATCGTGTGGATCTGATGCATATGTTCTGGATAATGGTTCATGCTGGGAGTTTAATTTGAAGTGAACGGGGAAAGAGAGAATTATCAATGGCTTGAAACTGATAGTTGCTGAATGCTCTCAGTTCTGTGTGGATGTTGCATAGAGCTTGAAAAGTTGGTTCCTGTTGTACATTACTCTTCCCTTCTTTATTCAGTATTCTCCTGTATAGTTTTATTGTATCGTTATTTATAGGCCTGTTTTTTGTCTGGGATGTTAATTAAAACCTTTTTTATAAACAAGACATGCATGCATGTTCAGTACGAAGGCTGTGCACTTAGAAGGGCTACAGTGAGTTTTAAACAGAGCAGAGGAGTGCCACCGCTGCCCCCTGACTGTAAAGCTCCATGGGGTAGGGATAGACTGTTGTGCATGCAAGGCAGCTCTCTTGGGGAATCTGATGTTTGCTTAAATTGATTTTTGAATGTTTCTTGGGAAAGAGAGTGTTTGACGGTATGAGACCAGCGGACTGCACTGAGGAAAAATTAAAAAATTAGGGACACTTTCTCCCTTCATTTTAAGGGGAAGCAAATTTATCTTCAAAAGCAGAATCAAGCTCTGAATACAGGGGTATGCCCCATGGGACTGCATATTCTCTGCTCCCTTTGGCTGTACTGAGATGTCCAAAATGTTAACGGGTTCATAGTTTAACATTGCTAATGCTAATGAGAACTGACAGGAGTGCAACATTTCTCTCATTGAAGGCCTCTTTTAATAGCCTTTTGCAAAGCTCTCTGAAGTCAGTGGAAATGTTCCAGCTGACCTCAGTGGGCACTGAATCAGGTAATACATCACATCTGTCCTAGTCACCTGTGGATATACATAAATAATATGCTGTAGAAGGTGCTAAAACTGTGCAGCACGGTTCATGAGTTTTGTAGAATCAGTAAAATCTTCCTTGTAAGTACCAGAATACAATGCAGTCCTTTTAAAAAAGTAAAAATAAAATAAAAACCAAACCCACCACCACCCAAAAAAACCCACCAAACACAAACCTTCAAAACCCCCCAAAACCAAACACACCCAAACACACCCCCGCACACCCCAAAACCAAACCAACAACCAGAAAAAAAAAACCACAAAAAAAAACCCACCTGGAGGATTGAACTATTGAAGACAAATCCTGGAGGTCTGCTTTGAAGAAACACTCTTATTCTGTGAAAACTGGAGTCCAAAGGAATTCTGTGACATTAAAAGAAAACAGAATTTCCTGTTGTAATAAAGCATACTCAAGGAACCTGTGGACCACTGTGCTGGGAAAGAACAGGTATATTAGCAAATGGATTACAGTTGCTTTATTGACTTGCTCTCGTTAGTGTTCTGAAGCTGAAGTCATCTCTCTGGGCGATAAAACCTCTTGTCAGTACAGATAGGTAACTCCTGTTAATGTTAGAAAGTGGATGTTACTGCTTATTGGCATAGGATTTAGCTTTGTCTATTCCTGACTAGCTCTCAAGTATGAGCATTTTGTCAGTAAACTTAAAATCCTTAATAAGTCCGTGCTTCTCCAGAGGTGGTGCAAAGTGCCACAAAATCTAGTAGCAGTGTTTTCATGTGTTGGTTTAATAGAGTGTGTGTGTGTATGTACATGTATATATGCAAACATACAATTAATTTTAAAGTTTGGGTCAAGTACCAGGAAGACTCTTGTCCGTGTTGTCTATAGGTAGTTTAAGATTAATTTAAAGAATCATAAACTTTCTAAAATGGATACTGCTTTTAGTGCAGTGTGAAGTAAGGTGTTATTTTTTATTTTGTGGCCAAGAAAGGTAAAAAGGGACTGGTCTGGTGCTTTACTTCTTCAACATTTACTCTTTAAAACATGGTGCCTCATGCTTTGAATTTTATTTTTTTTTTCAGTATCTTTAACATTATTTCAGACCTATGGTGCAGAGATCCCATTTCATAAGATGCCTGTGATTAGCAGCTCATGAAATCCTTGTTAGAATGATGTCATCAGTCATAATTAGAGATATCTAACTTTTGAACCTTTTGAGGTTATTCTGATGATTCTGGCAGGTAAGGAGGTTGAGCGGGCAGAGGAGTAGCAGCAGCCCTGTTCTTTCAACAGGAACTGAGCTCCTTTCCTGCTTATTAGCTTCTTGCTTCAGCCTCTTGTTTTCCTTCTGCATGCTGATGATCTTATAAGACCTTTCTCCCCAGTGCTAGAGATATCCACTGACAACTTAGTCTCTTTAAAACCTCTTTGCGTGCTTTTTCTGTGCTGAAGTCGAAAACCTCACTAAATTAATGGCAAGCTCATTTTCAGGAACAAGCACATTTTCCTTTCAAGCATCTGCTCAGGGAGGGTGAGAGTTCATATTTTCTTCAGCTGTTATGGTTGACTTTTGAGTCTTTTTACTTAAATGGCTTGATTTATTTCAGTTATCAGAAATTTACACATTCAGAGCTCTGGTAATATGTACAAATATTTACAGATGGCAACAATAATTTGGAGTAATGTCCTGATAAATAGTCCTCTTCACAGCAATTAGCAGGGTATCCAGAAAGAACTGAAGCTACCGAAGGGTTTGCTAGACACAAGCAAAAAGAGACAAGCTTATTCAGTGGAGATGGCTAATCTCCATTATGATTTTGAATTTGCTTTTTTCATCTTATTAGAATCTTATTAGTCTACACTACTGGAGAGAAGTGTCATCTAAACCAACTTTCTTTACTTCTGACAGAGCATTTTGCAGAGCAATTGCTTGTACCCTCTGGATTTGACCAGCTCAGGGTTTGAGGAGAATTTTACATTTCATGTCTCACCTGCTATTTCAGGAGCTTTCAATATGATAAAATGGACATTTGTATGTACCCGGTGAGGCTGTTTCTCTCCACAGCTAAACAAGTATGTGCTTCTACACATTGCATCTTCTCCACAAGAAAGAAACAGGATTACTTTAAAGAGACTGCCTCTGTTTCTGTCAGGAAAAATAATAGCATTGGCAAGGTTTCATAGTCTAAAGCAGATCCTCCTTCCTCACCTCTTGGAAGTCATCAGTTGTAGAAAACAGCACAGTCTCTGGATCAGTCCCTGTGGAGATCAGGTCATGGCGACACTGATGCTTTCATCAGATGAAAGACTCAGCTGCTGCGACTGGGGCAAACCTGCCCTTGTACTAGTTCTTGCCCTTGTGCCAGGACTGGTGTTCATGTACATGACTGTCTGGCAAACCAGACCAAAGGCACACACACAAATGAAAACTAAACTTTTGGGGCAGAAGGAAGGGGAGGGAAAAGTTAATTTTCAGCCAGATCGTGTCACTGATTTGTCTCATGGTTGCACCATCATTGCTACTGGTAAAGGAAAAGGGCAATGTAAAATCAGCTCTTCTGACAGCAGCCTGCACTTGGGTCAGTGTAAAACTACTGCCCCAACCCTAGTCTGGAGAGATCTCTCATTTTGCAGGAGAATCAGATGCACAGTTCTCCACAGCTTTTGGTTTGCCATGTTAAACATCTGGCTTAGTCAAAAATAGTGAATGAAAAGTTTTCCTGTCATGCGTTGTAACTATGAAGAGTATGTGGTATGGAATTCATGCAAGATATTGATATTCAGAACAGCCTCAGATCTCCTAAGGACCTAGTATACTCTGAGGCCATAGCTGTGTTCTGATCTGATTAGAATATGTCCACAAAAACCATGAAATGCCACAAATAAGGTGCCACAAATGCTACTTGATTACTGAGTGCAGCTTTTAAGGCCTTGTCCCTTCACCTCCCTGGAGATGAAATAATAAACAGATACTAACAAGAGCCTGATTGCTGCAACCTGAATAAGTCCTGAAAATATATCTCTTTCTGGAAGTTGCAATGAGCTTCCTAAACAGGCTTCCTAAAATCAGGTAGTTCAATTTGTCAGGAGGAGGAAAGTGCTTGGGATGTGAAGATGACTGGTTATTGAAGCCTACATACATTGTTATTTATCTGAAGGCTTCTAAGTCTATTGTAGCATGGTAGACCTAACTTCCATAGACATCCATAGAGGGTCATGTGTCAGTCTACTCCTTCTCCTTTCCAAATGCTCCTTTATTTGTTTCTTCCTTTGAGAAAGTCCATTTCAAGTTACTCTAATCCTTTTGACCTCCAATATGCATGGACCATCAGCTGTAATTGTCTCTTATCGGCACTGAAGTATTTGCAGAGAAGGCCATACCCTGCCCTCCCCTCATCTAGTTATAAAATAAACGTCCCAGTAACTGTGTAAACATTGAGAATTCATAAATGATTGCAGAGCAGCTCCAATCCATCACAACAGGATCTTGATAAAGCTGAAGCTGGTCAATGTGAACTGTGTTGTAGCAGAGTTTCTTAACCACCCTGTATTTGTAATGTGAATCAACTGTTCCCCTAGCGTGGATTTATGAAATAATTTTGTAATATGGTTGCCACTGTACACTCTGAAATAGAAGCCACATTAGTACCTTGCTAGCATGAAATACAGTGAAACTCATTTCATCTGATGGACTGGCTTAGGCTCTTGTTGGAGTTCAATACTCTCTGACCAAGTTCTTTTAGATGTGCCATATGTGGAGGGTTTAATGTTTATTAAGAGTTTTACTTATTTTAAGTTATTTATGTTACCACTCATCCAAAAATCAACTGTAAAGCTAATCATGCATTTCTTGTGCATCCAGTATTCTCAATTGAAACCAGTATCTTCATGGGCAAAGAATAAGTAATTGAGTTTCCATTTTTTACAAAGAGAAGTGCTCTATAGAAATAAATTTAAAATGAAGTCAAGCTAAAAATGTTAATGGCTAGGGTGGTGCATTGTAGCCATGCCTAATATCAGAGAGCAAAATGGTGCTGTGTGGTAGGAGCTGGAGTTGATCTGTAAATGCTGCACACAGCTGCTACTGTTTGAGGAGTACAGTATGCCCAGGTACTGCTGACTGGTAAATCCCAGATGACAGCACGCAGACAGCCGCAGGATGCGTGATGGTGCCTCATTGCCTTGCACCTCTGCAGCACTAGTGCCAAGCTCTCCTTTGATTTTGATACGTACAAGTCACTTTGAGACACTACATTAAGTAGCACGCCATGGGGACAAGGTGTTCTTCAATGTCTGAGCAGAGAACAGAAATCACAGCCTCTAAAAAGCTTTCAGAGATCAAAAAATAACCTCTAAAGCAAGCTTTGGTATGGGAATCAAAGATGCATCTAGTGATCAAACAAGAAGTGACCACGCTGTCCGCCATGTAGCACTTAATACTAAGTTGCTGAGAGTGATTTCATCTTTAAGATGTCTGTATAAAACTTTTTTCAAAGATCCCTGGTCACTTATCTCAGCAAATCCAGTCTTAACCAAGCTATGAAAAAGTATTACTTAACCTAAAGATATCAAAAAATTATTTGTGTAGTTAAACTGAAATGGTAGAAGATTAAGTTATGGCAAATAACCCTGTTAAATGAGGGTCAGGTTGCTCTCTCAATCAAATAACTTCGCCAAATATTTACTGAAATAGGACAGACTCTTATAAAAGTATAAGTACTTTGTTATTTAAATAAAAGAGACTTACAAACCTTATTTGGTATGATTCTTTGATAGTGTTTATGAGGTTTTTTTTAATAGCAGGATTTCCATTGTGATATTTCACTAGTAAAAAGAAGTTTTGTTTTTTGGTTTTTGTGGGTTTTTTTTCTGGCAAAGAAGATTTTTTCCCCATAAAACTTTGATAGAAAGCATACTACTTAGTAAATTATGAGATATATTATAAACACTCCATACATGAACTTTACCACTAAATAAATATTTAATTAGAAAGGATGTTGCTATTTGTGGGATTTGACTAGATATTTTGTTTCTGTACAGCAACTTGTAATCTGCAAGTTCTGAATCCCTGATAAGAAAGTACTTAGAAATGCAGGGGGAAGGGGGCATGTTCTGGAAGGGAAAGCTTGCAGTCTTTTGCCGAAACATGTTCTCTGTGCATGCTTGTATTTTGCAGAACAGAAAAGAGAATTTTTTTAAAAAGGTAGTATTAGAGAATATACATAAGATAATGCAACATGAATATTGAGAGCAAATGTGCACATTTTCAGCCTCCCTGATCTTGCAGAGGTGGGAGTGCCTGTATTTGTGGCTTGCTTAGTCCTGTTGTGTACAATTCACAACACTCCTTAAAAAAAGAAAAAAAAAGGCTAAAAAGAAGCTAGAAAATACAAATTACTCTCTCATACGGTAGAAATCCTGCATAAGGAAATTTAAGCACTTATGAAGTGAAAAGTAAAGTGTAATTACAGCTTGGACATTGCTTAATATGTGGGAAAGAGCAGAATTATTTAAGTCTCAGTGCCTTAGATATTAGTACCTCTTATCCAGTGTAATTACAAATGGGATGGGAAAGTGGTAAATGTTACCAAGTATGAATGGATGGGGTTCTGAAAGCATCTCTCATGAACAGATTAGGCACTATTTGTTCACCAGAAGGTTAATCTGAATCTTCTTCTAAGTCATCCCCTGTTTAGTATATCTCAAGATCTAGCAACTGTAAGGCCATGGTCCATCTTAGCTGAATGGGGGGTTATGTATGATACAAAATTTAATGTGAAAAAGGTCGGGTTGTGTTGGAGAGAGGTTAAAACAGAGACTCGGCAATATTTTCAGACAGACTGTGTATGAAAAGCAATTTGGCCTGAAATCTTGAAGCCTGAAATGTCTGGCTGCAGATTTGAAAGTAGTACTCTGTCTGTGTAAGTTTTGCTGCTATTTTTAGGATTCTGATTGTGTAATCTGGAGTTGTGATGGTGAGTGTTTATGTGGCCCATTTCTTTGGCTCTGGTGGGAGTGGTTGTGGGAATAAGATTTACCAACACTAACAACTTCTACTTTCTAGTTTTCCTATTTTTGTCCAACCTAGCTTGAAGCATCTATAAGAAGTAGGTGCATATTGTACTGAGGCATTGATCGCAAGTATAGACATTCATTTCTTTCTTGATGGCCTACTCCGAATGGATTTTGACACAGGACTCCCTAGTAAGTCCTGGAACTATTGGAAGTGACTTAGTCCAAGAAAGGATCAAGCCTGGTGTTCTCCAGGCAAGGTCAGAAAACCAACCAGAAGCAAGCCACCAGAAGCTAGAACCATGAAATAAAACGGTGGCTGCTCACTTTATTTTACAAAGTCTCCATCCTGAAGCTCTGCCTGTCTGCACAACATAAGGAGTAATAGGATATAAAATTATTTTCAGTTGAAGACCAAAAAGATTGTTGATATGGCCATAGATGAAGTGGAGTATACTACGTTCCTAAAAAGACTTGCAGTCACCCAGTAGGAAAATGAAGCTAGCTAAGAGCTGGGCTGCCATCTAACTCTAAGCATAATCTCCTGTAATATTGTTTTAGAAGTCTGGAAGTATTCCAGATATGTGATCAGATTATTTGAGTCCAAATGATACCTAAGCAAGTGAGGCAATAAAGAGATTAACCATAAATGAAGCAACTTAAAACATGTCAAACAACTGAAAAAGGATCAGTAGAAATGGAAACAAACATAAGGGGTACATAGCAACAGTCAGTGTTGCTGGCTACAGTAAGCTTGTATTAACTGGAAATAGAACTAAGTAATGTGAGGGATTGGAGAATAAAAGATAAAGGCAGTTTCAGTATGTGCTGTTGTAAATCATGCCATTTATGGAGGAATACAGCAGAATGTGCAGTTTAAACAAGCAATGTAAAAAGAGGAAAATAGATAATTCTGTGAATGAAATGCAATCTACATTTAAAACTCTTCAGTGAAAGAAAATTCAAAGCATTAGCAGTTTGTGCTTAACACAGAAAATACTGCTGATGCAAGCAGATTGCACAGGATCTTTCCTGTGCAAGCATCTGCAGAACAATCAATCATTATTAAATGGCAATCTTTAACCAGTGACAGTGTTTATATGAAAGGCGATTCCAGTGCTAAAGCCGTGTGAAATATAATGGCAAAGTGAAACGTCTTTTTAGTAGGAGAAAAGAGAGACAAGCAATAGTAGCAAACTTCCAATACTTGAAAAATTAGGAAAAAAAACCCCTGAAAGTAGACAACAGGAAAGAAAATGAACAGCAAGATTGTGCAATTCTGTTAATGTGTTTCAAAGGCTTTGGAGTTTGCCAGTACTATGTACTATATGGCTCTACTTCAGCAGATTTTAAAGCATGAACGTGCCTTATACCTGTGAGTATTCTCAAAGAGTTGAGGTTGTGTGTGTGGAAATCCAGCTGGGCACTGATGTAATGCTTCAGGCTTTCTGCTCGCAGGTTTCCTAGCATGCTTGTGGGTGGATTTCTTGCTGTCTTATACTGTACTTGCACATATGCTACAGATGGTCCCCTTGTGGGCAACAGATTTGGGTCTCTCTTCTATCTGTGGGCCAGCTATTAACAAATCTTAGAGGCTTCTACCCTTTAGCAGATTTGGTAGGAAAGGTCAAAAGTGGGTTTGCGTGGGGGTAAACAAGTGATAGATGTACTAACAGTACAATCACTAAAACCTCCTTACTGTAGGAGACCAGACTAAAAAAAACCAAGGCCTACTAATTAATGCAAGGAGAAATGTATCAGTTGTTTAACCGAAGGGTGTGTTGGGTTGAGTGAAAGAACATGTTGGATGGAGGAATGAACGGCTGGGACTCATTTGATTGTAACACTCAAAGAGCCAGACAATAGCGTCAGAATTTCTGCAAAGCCGAGAAATTCTCAAGAGAGCATGCTCATCTGCTGACTTGAATGAAATAGTGGGAAGAATAGCACCAGCCAAATAACTTTAATCCAGATTTGCTCCAGCGAATACTATTTGATGAGGCAAATTCGAGAATATTCACTATAAATAAACTATTTGGACAGTGTCGATTCCTGTCTTCTATTAGTGCTCTGCACTGTGTTCCACTGGACACAAATGCAAATATTTGATGGGCACACAATACGTTTTGAGAAAAAATTGCAGAAACGTACCAAAGCAGCATGCTAAAACCTGTGTTCTCTATTTGGAATTGAAACAGCATGCACATTTATTTATTTTTTAAATTGATAGAAATCACAGATACCGGGGAAGTACGCAGATGGGAAAGCCTGAAACAAACAGGAAAAAGTAGAGCAACTCTAGGCATGCTGGTGCCCTACAATGGAGGAAATGCTTCTTGCATATCTACTTGTATGTGGAAATCCTTACTTTATAATCTAGGTAAAACTGCTTTGCTATCTTTTCAAAGGTGAGGATGGGTGGGAAAGTGAGCTGCTTTTAAACCACCTTGGCAATGTTGTTATGTTATCCAAAAGTCGAACTGTTGTTCAGCTATTTCTGATCTTAACTTCAGCACCAACACAGTCGCAGTTGTAGTACCAGCAAAAGAAAAATTTCCAGCAAAACATGACTTCAAAAGCATTGAGCAGAGCAGAAGAGATAATCTGCATGTAAAAAAATTACAGACAAGACAGTAGGACTGTGGTAGATCCATGTGCTCTATATATGCACAGGCTGGGATTTTGATGTGCCCTTTTCAATGGCTATGTGTTATCCATGAATTTGGATTAAATTAACTTGAAAGTATAGCTTGATACTCTTGCTTTTCTAGCAAGCCAATTAGAAAAAATTCCTGGCTCTCCCACACCCTAGTCCCTTCATCCCCCCTGCGCTGTCCTTATAGTTCACTATCCCTTTGATGGCACTCTTGAAATTGGTGCAGTTGTGTGCTGATCTGCCTCTCTGAAGTGATACACCAAAGTTTCTAAGGCAGTGGCAGGGTCCTTTGTTTCAATGGTTCACTTTGCAGCAATGTCAAAGAAGAAGCTGTGCCAGTGTGAGAGAAAGGGAGAGAAGGAGGGTGGGGGATGCTTCTCAGCAGGAGGGGTCCTTATCCTTCAGGCATTGCATCTCAAGTCTTTGAAGTCTGTAGATTACTATCACAATCTAGAAGGTAAATGTAGTGAAACCCATCATTGCTCATACCATTTTTTAAAATTTTTTTTTTAAGTGATTCTGCGAGTGATTTAAGGAAGCTCACTAAAAGCCTTGTGCTGTATTCTGGCCATAAGGCATTTCTCCCTAGGACATAGAGATTATCCTTCAGTTCCTACTTTATTTAAGTTTTAACCGGAAACTGAACTGCTGTTGGGGACCACAAATAGCTCAGTCAAGTCCATTCTGCAAAGAGTCTCACAGCAAAGAAATTAAGAGATTAGTCACGCCAGCTTATTGGGCCTCTGTTCCCAATAAAGAAAAGATATTCAAAAACTTACAAGCTCAGATTCTAGTTTTTAATATCTAAATTATTGTTGTTGTCATTATTTGGTTTAGATTTAGAAATGCCAAGTACTGAAAAAATATTAGACTGCTGTGGTTTTTTGCCTGCACAAACCCACCCACAATTCTCACTGTAATATAACATCACCTTCCATCAGGGCAACCATTGTCAGGAACAAAAAAATCAGTATGGCCAAGTATTTCCCACTGCCTACACCCAGTCAGGAGGTTGTTGGATAAATTTGATTTAGCCTGCACACAGATGGAAGCAGGATACTGAGGGAGTTTGGGTTTTTTCCTCCTTTTCATTGGTATCTCAAAGAAATAAATAGACCTGTTAAACTCAGAAAATCTGATTCCAGCTTCAGAAGCGCAAGAAAAGGTCTAGAGAAGTAAAAATCTCCCTCTTTCTCTGTGAGCAGATATAAATATTTCCATTTAGAATTTCAATTTTTTGAATGCTGATTATTATAAAAAATATATGATATTCAGTCAATGAAAGTATATATTTTGACTTTATAATCATGTTACCTAAAATCTCAAAGTGGATAGAATGTTGGACCCCTGACTTAGACATACCCAATTTTGACAGGTCAAAGAGGCTTTGAGTTTGGGGGTTTTTAGTTTGTTGCTTTGGGGATTTTTTTTGATCAGGACATTTTTCAAAAATAGCTCTTCCCTATGAGGAATTTTTGATAAATCGGGATTTTTTTCTCCTGAAATGAAAACTTCCTACTGAGACATTGGGCAAAACTTCTCACTTCTAGGTTTTGGACTGGGGACTTGAGCTATCCCTAATCTTATCAAATATCTATTTGATAGAACACATCCTCAAAGGAATGCTATAAAATGAAATTAAGGAAATTTAACTGAAGTAGTCCATTAAAAAAAATTCCTTGATTAAGGGATAAATTGCCAATGCTAAAGAAAATCAGCCTTGAGGTTTTGCAGCTATTCACTGGGAAATTTAATATGGTACAAACAGATTTGGGTTAAAAGCCAGACATATAACAGCTGTGTTGCTGGAAAATGGGGAGATCTTATTCTAAATATTTTAAGTCAAAATAAATGTTTAAAAAAATCTGCTATGCTTCAAAATGGTCTCATGTGAGCAATCGCATTATTTTCAGGGGTATGAGGACTATTTAACTGTTGCTAGATCTTGTCCTTAACTGGTGATGTATTTATATTCCTGATTCAGGGAAAAAAAACGGAGAAAATCGTGAATTCTAGAGAATGTAGTCAAAGTTACTTGGGTCCCTTACAAAACCAACTTTTTAAAATACAAAGAAAAATAGATCTGTCAAAAAAACTGAGAGGATTTGATTTCTAACTTTAGCATAACCAATAGGTCTAGCTATTTCTTAGAGGTCTTTTAAATAAATAAAACACGTGGGGAGTGGTGGGCAGAGGAGCTCGTATTTCACTTCCCACCACCTTAGTGCCAGGAAGAGCTCAGTCGGTAGGAGTCCCAGGGTGGTGGCTCCTGCGCCAAGTTAGAGGAAAGCAGCAGAGGAATGATTGCAAGCTACAGGGGTCAGTGTGCTACATTTTGCTTACAGCAAATGGGTAACTCCTTTAAGAAACAGGGGAATATGAGAATGGCAATTGTTAATCATCGACTCATTGTCAGTGCTCAGCAGAGATGCTGTATTTACCAGTAACCTGCTGGGTGACACAGAGTGGTGAAGCCCTCAGACCATGAAGAAATGATCATACCTTGATCCTGCTACAGACACTTCAATTATGAAGAGCTGTTTTGGGTTCTAGCTCTTAGAGAAAGTTATCTCTGCTTGGAGAGGCAGAAATGAAGAGGGCCACTAACGCATGATTACTAAATAAGAGTTTGTGAGAAGCAACACTGGTGGTAACTTGAGCACTTGCTTGGGTATGAGATGGGATGACATTCAAAGAGCAGTGGGATTCAGGAGGTCTGATCTCCTGGGAACAGCAGGTGTGTGGATTCTGCCACCAACACTGAAGGAACCCCCTTTGCAGGGATGTTTGTATGGGTTGGACACTTCTATTCTGCCTCCTGTAGTAGCTAAACTTACAAGAACTTCCTGTTCTTGCAACTTTGCTTGTAAAATTTGTTCAAAACTATCCAACTAGCCTCCCCCTTCCAGAGTTCCCAAAGGTGAAGATAAAACTGCCTTAAGTGGCCAGTATGAAACTTACATCTCTGTTACACTCAAGCTTTCACGCAGAAAGTGAACCACGGGGCCTTGGGTGGGGGAGAGGATGTGTGTTTCTACATCCTCTACACTGAGGAACGTAGCTGTTCATGTTTCGGTGCAGCAGTTCAGCCCAATTCCTTCAGGGGCCAGGGATCTGCAAATATTTGACGTATCTGAATTTAGCACGTTGAATCTTCTATGGAGTCTCTCCTTGCTTAATGTGCTCCATTTCCACAGTGGTCCTGGGTGTTGGGAGAAAGCAGGTATCTTGCCCAGGTCAGTGGGCCTGTCCTAATTTGGGACTCCAAGGCTGGACAGCCTGTCCTGCAGCAACATCTCCTGGCAATTGGAAACATTTGGGGTGCTTGGCACCAGAGCCTGGGAACGCGGCACCTACCTCTCTGCAGATCCAGCACTCCCAAAAGTAAACCCATTGTCCTTTCATTGCTTAAAGCAGCAACCTAATTAGAAATGAAGCAGCTTGGAAATATCTGGGGCAGGGAGAGGCTGGGATGGGAGTTAGGAGAAGAGAAGGAACAGCAGGTTGACTCTTCTGAGTCACGTTTGGTTGGAGTCCAGCTCTTGCACGTTCTGCTGCAGCCCAGTGACCCATAGGTGATTTGGCCACAGTGACTGCCTACTCATACGGGCAATATGGTGTGCTGACCTACTTTAAAATATTTGATTTCAGCAAAGTCCCACTCTGCAGACCCAGCAGTAGGCTTGCTTCAACGCCTGCCTTATTTTCCTTTCCCAAACTAACTCTTTAGTGGAATAATTACTGTGCAAACTCCAAAGCCCAGCAAGCTGCTCTGCATTCCAGTTTCACAGGAAGTAAAATCTGAGCTTGCCAAGTCTGCTTGCTCATCTGCAGCCAGTCAGCATCCCAAATTCCTGCGCCTGTTAACAGAGGGTTACGTAACAGGCACACGCCAGGTCTGTGACTTTTTTTTAAATATGGAAAACCAGAAATGAATGAGTGTGATGTGGCAGGAAGCAGCTTGTATGAAAGGCACAAATGGAGATTGAAAGATGACAGTAATATGTTTTCAATACTAAGTTAAAGCAATGAAATACTCGCTTGAGCAGCAACTCTCGGGTCCCTGTGGCTGGCTTTAAAAGGTATAAATTAAGTAAACCTCAAAAATGGCATGGTCGATTTATTTGACAGCATGAGCTTAAATTACCCTAACAGCTGGTTTAAAAACTGTTCTCTTAAGAGAGAGACAGAAGTACCGAGGCAGCTGTCTTTCTTTTTGGAAACATGATGACGAAAGCAACAGGGTTACAATAGTAACCTCCTCCTGGAAGGAGACAAAGCAGTTAAGGTCTGAACCACTATGTCAGGGCCCTGGGTGCACCACCAGCCCAACCAGCCTCCCCTGGGGCTGTGCTTCAGCTCAAGCTTTGTAAGTGTGCCCGTCTCCAGCCCTAGCCCTGCCTCCTGGATGGGTCTGGGGTCTGTGTTGTGGCCTTGTCTCCAGCTCCGTCTCCTTTTGCTACTGACTGGACCCTCTGACAAGACCCTGGACCCAGTTTATATCTCTTTTGCTTTATCAGGGGCTGCCGATCTGCCAGTGCCCAGCTCTGCCTGTCCTGTTCACGTGCTGTGAGGTTGCACCTTGTCAGTGAGGAGGCTGTCTGTACCATGGTCACCTCGGCTCCTGGCTCACATCCCTTCATGGAGCAGCCCTGCTCCTGCTGCTCCCTGGCATGCTACTCTTTACTGGCCTTCAGCAAGCATTTCCTTGCTGCTGAATCACAGCCGATGCTCATAGTGGGAGGTACTGGACAGCTGGCCCACAGCAATACATACCAACTCTGCAGCAGTGTGTCTGCTAAACTCTCCTGCGCTTCATTAAACTACTACAAAAGCTGATGGAAATCAACTTCATCCTGAGCAGGATTGTGCTATTCATGCATCTCGAGGGGTAACAAAACTTCTCAAGGTGTCTGGCGGCGCATGTACTCAAACTAAGCTGATTGCCAGCATGTTTCCTGACCTCTCTTTCCAGGTCATATCTTTTCCCCATGTACTGGGGACATTGATTGCTTCTTGGGATGAGCTCAGACTTTTGTTTAACAAATTTCCTATTGTTGTGGGGACCAGAGCAGGGGTGTCGCTCAGTTTCTTCAGTGTTCTTCCTACAGTGTGTTACCAGGCTTTGGGGCTCTCACTGCAAGTCTGAACCTTGCTGATGTTTATTGAGAAGTATTTTATAGCCTGTGGTGATATTCGGAGCTCTTCAGGGCTCAATAGCTATAATGCAGATATCTTAGACTTGAGCAAACAGAACTCTTAAGCAAGATGCCTGTCTTGTCTTCCCCCCAAAAGAGGAGATGATACAAGGAGGAAACTTCTTTTTTTGCTCTATACCAGCTGTGAAATTTGGGGGATGCCTGATCTCTGATAGGGAGTCTTGGGACAGTTGTGATGTCCTCTGCTAGGATGCAAAAAGACAGTTCCTGCCTACTTTTTCTGGCATGAACAACATTAAAAAAAAAAAAAAAAAGCCTGGCACACAAGCAGGACAGACTAGGATCCTGCCTCCACCCCTGCTGCAGTGGAGGGTCAGGTCAGTGGCGTGGGCGCTAAGGGGCGGGCTGTGCTGTGCTAAAACCTGGTGCTGTGTGCATGTTGCCTTCCCTCCTTCCCTAATACTGGCTGGCCCTAAGCGGCTCTGCCCCAGAAGGCAAGACCTCCCCTGGCAAAGCCCACCTGAGCCTTGGTAACTCCATGCTTACCTGCCAAGGTTGTGCTCATGTATTATAGATGGGCTAACCCTACCTGAACCAGGACCTGCAGCTCCAGCAGCACAGCCATGGCTGGGCTTCACCTGGTTGGAAATGACCAAATACTATCTAAAAGCAAGCCTGTGTTTTGAAAGGAATGTATAGTAAAATCTTGCTAAAAATCAGTGAATTTTGAACTGAGGTGGGAGATGGTCATTTCTGAAGATTAACTAGAGATAGGAGGGGGGAGGGGAACAGTATGCGTGTCCTGTAGCATTAGAATCAAAATCCAAAAAAGACAGAGGGGAATTGGGCCATAATTAATTTACCAGGATGCTATAGCTCTCATTTCACTGTGCTACAGTAATAACTAAATGAAAATCCAGATTGTGTCTGAGCACATGAAGAAATAAACAGTTCCTGCGTATTTCAGAGAAGAATGAATTTCGCCTTGCTGTGGTTCCTCAGTTTACTCGGAGATGGTCGTTATCAGGATAGTACATTCTTTAAAGATGAACTAAACTTGTTTTGTTTTGAAATGACATGCTTCTATCATTATCAACAACCGAAGCAAGACACTTTGTAAACTTTTCTTGTATTACAGTTTTATAATGACAAAAACAGGCTAAAATATATGTATGAAATTTAGAAGGTCATGAGGTACTGCCCATATCTTTTGGGGGTATATTCTCTGGTTCCTCTGAAAGGATTGTTAACCCAATGCTGGAGAATTCTGGTGCCTCAAGCAGTGTCCCATCTGAAAGATCACTTAAAAACTATGGCTCTCTAGGGATGAGAAGGAGTATCTTACAGGCTTCTAACACTGTTTATTATTATGAAAGCTAATGGAAAAATCAGATTTGGAAAAGATATTATGCAGATTCTGTGCTACTAGAAATCCAGCAATTTTATAAAGAATTTTAATCCTTTCTGCTACAGATCTCCCGTCCCTTACCTTGTGCTTCACTGTGGGCTCTCTTTGTACAGAGGCAGTCGAATTTGTGTGAAAATCCAAGCAGGGCTTTGGTCCTTTGTGCTGGCCTGACCAGGCAGGTACAGCATATGCTTGCACAGGCTGTTGATCATTTTTAGATCTGATTTTAAAATAATGTGTAGAGTATTTAATAGAAGGAATTTTATAAACAAAATAAAATTTATAAAAGATAAATTTGATATTATACTTTTTTTGTTGTTGAGATTTATTTTTTTTTTAAAAACTATGAATGAAAACATTTCCTGGTACACTTAAATGTTCCATATTGCATTTGTTTCTACCTGGGCCATATTCCTATTGTTCAGATTGCTTGCACTTACTTATGCACATTCATCCCTATGATGGATAATCGTCTTTTGTGCAGCTAAAGTTTCTGGGAAACCAGTCTGTTTCAGCAAACTCAACTGGGTAGGAAAGGAAGAATCTGCACATGTCACTGTAACTCTCACATGTGAAGGCAGTAAATTCATTTAACCTTTTAAGAGAAAGGCTTAAGCTTTCTTCCATAGATTCCTCTTAAATGGATCATTTAACTTGCTGCTTCACTGTATGGTTTAGAAACTAGGAAGGACTAGAAAATGCTTTGCTTTTTTTTTTTTTTTTTTTTTTTTTTTTTTTAATTGTGGCAAGACTTGAGCATCTTGTGACCCTTTTACCTCTTCCTCCCAAATGACATGTGCATCTGCAGCTTTTTGGAAAAGAAAACTCTAAGAAAGAGGTATTTTCAGTGTAACTTGATTAGCAAGTCAGTGGCTGTGTGTCTGGAGAACCAGTGAAGGATTTGTGTGCCGGTTTGTCTTTGTAGCCAATAGCCTTTTTGCAGGAATATGCTCATTTATTCACAGACTGCTTATGTACCTCTGGCATAGACTTTTTTTTTTTTAAACCAGCAGATCTTGCAGTCGATTTCACAACCTCCCTTATCTCCTAGATGTGTTGCTTGCCAACTGTAATTAACAGACTGAGTTTTATAGGCAATGCATGAGCATGTTCTCTAGGTATGTCCTAATTCTGGCAAAAGTTGCATTACCCAGGCCTTACTATGAACTATATTTCTGTATGAAATCCTAGCATGCATGTGTATATTAAGCAGGCTGTTGAGATGGCTGTTGGAAACTTATCTTTAAAGCTTTATTGCAAGACGGAATATTTTGAAACTTGGCATACTGCTTTTGGAGTGGGTGCAGTTCATTTAGTTAAATCTGGGTCTGTCTCCTGCTCTCTTTTTACAGTCCAGGTTCCCTAGGGTAGAGGGAAGTACCTAATTGCAAATCCGTCTTGCCAAGTACTTGGCAACTGGAGCTTCCCCCCACAATGGAGTTTGTCTCTGAAGCAGATAATGTCCATTTGGAATAACCTGATGCTTTCGGCTAGAAAAGGGCAAAGAGTTTTGAAGAATAGTTTAGATATTAAACTCAAGTATTTGTAACATACTTACTCATTTCTAGACACTGTGGATATGATGATACTTTTTTAACATGTCATTAGTTGAGAAGAGTGTCTTTGTAACAACCTTAACTCTTTTTTCACCTTCTCTTGCACTTTCGTCCTTGCCCACTATTGGTTTAATGTGGCATTTTAGGATATTTGGGCCAACAATCAGGTTATGAAAACATTTTGTACCTTTGTAGAACACAGATAAATATATATATTTCATTTTCAAGAAATTTATGTGCTTTATTTGAATCAACTAGATTGCTAGAGTTTGAGAAGTACTTTTATGGCTTTGTGTACATTACAGAAATCTGGCATCTGCGTCAGTGTTTGCCGTATGTGCATACCAAGGAGCACATATCAGTAGAGCAGAGGTACCAGCAGAATTAAGGGCTGCAGTTTCTGCTAGTCAGTCCTGTGAATCTGCAATACTGCAGAGTCAGCACAGGCCCCACTCAAGCAGAAACCTAAACATCTGTTTAACTTTAGGCATGTGCTTAAGCTTCTTTGACGTTAGCTGCTAAGGGGGTGGTTTTGGTTTTAATCACTATTCTGAGTGCTATACTTTTACAAGGTTATGCTTAGGAAGCACTTTTCAAGCAGGATGGAGTTTGATCCCTAGCTTCAGCCTGCCTTTGCATAGTGGTGCAAGACATAGGCATGCAGTCCCAAAATTTCTCTCTTTTTCTTTCTTTTCTTTCTTTCTTTTCTTTCTTTCTTTTCTTTCTTTCTTTTCTTTCTTTCTTTTCTTTCTTTCTTTTCTTTCTTTCTTTTCTTTCTTTCTTTTCTTTCTTTCTTTTCTTTCTTTCTTTTCTTTCTTTCTTTTCTTTCTTTCTTTTCTTTCTTTCTTTTCTTTCTTTCTTTTCTTTTCTTTCCATATGCTAGGTTTGCAGAGGGGGGAACCTTGTGTGTCCTAGCCTAAAAGAGAGCTGTAGCTTGTTCCTGCAAATCTCCAGTCTGGGGACTGCAGGGCTGCTGGGTGCACGCCTGCCCCAGCATACAAATAGCCTACAAAATGTTCTCATTTCACTTTGAGATGGCATGGTGTGTTCAGTAATGCTTCAGTGCGTAGGCTGACCAGTATTTGTTGCAATTATCTGAGGGACTCTGGCTGTGAAAACTTGCAGTGGCCTTGCTCCTTTTACTCCTCCAAGCTATGAAAAAAAATTGCTCTTCTTTTTGGATTGAATTTCATTCCCATTTCATTTTGTTGCTGCTCCTCCTGTGTGTTTCTCTCATCTATTTTTTTTTTCCTGCTTTTTGCCTCTCCAGACTCTTTCTGTACTCCTGCTGATTATTAGCTGGAATAGTCTGTGTATATATATTCTATATATTATTCTATAATAAAGTTCTGAATTAAAATCACAGTTGTCCTAGCTCTTACGATAGCATGGTCAAAGAGAACCTTTTGAGAAGAACTGTGGCTGAAAATGCTTGGAGGAAATTACATTCTTGCCCTGACACTGATGTGATATCTGAAAAGCTACTGGCAAAATAGCACTGGTCTGTTGAAGCCTTTCAGCTGAGCTCTATTCTCCCAGGGAGTGCAAACTGTTGCTTTGTTCCAGCCAAATGAAGGAACTCAGCTTGGAGGCCTCTTCTGACTCCTTGGTCACCAGCAAGTTTGGAAGAGTTGTTGAAGATCCCTCCTGTGCTTAGGTCTGGTATACTTAATTATGCGTTATATATTTGATAAACACATTTTGGGGAAGGAGAATGTAGAAGTCAAAGGAAGGGGGTGGGAGGGAAACACCTTTTGCTTATTGCTGCTAGAAAAACTTAATTCTGAACTGATGGCAATAAGGCTTAACAAGAAACGGTATGTTTCTGCTAACAGAGCAACAGGAAGATCTCCCTCCAAGTGGGGGGAATGTTAATGACTTGTTACAGTTTGTTTGATGGGAATTTGAATTTATTGTGGTATCTGGTAGCATCCATCTTTCAGTTCTTCATCTGTTTTGATAAGGAAAAAATCCTGTGCTGCTGTATCCAACTCTGTTCCTCCTGATAAATAAGCTGCATATCTTTAAAAGCCATCTATTACCCTCTGTTTGTCAGTTTTATAAACTGGAAAAGATTAGTGGGAAGAGAAAAGGAGGGTTGCTGCTTGTGTTGTATGCAGGGCCCAAGGGTGTCAGGGAGGCGGCAGGCTGCTGCCTCTGAGCAGGGGGCTGGGGGGGGGAAGCCCCACCAGGGCACTTCCCTGCTGCTGCCTCCACACCTGCAGCTCCTGCCCCGAAACCCTGCGCGGCCCCAGGTGTGAGGAAACACCCATGCATGGCCCTGTGACGTTCTCTGGGCCTGGGCAGCTGCTGGAGCTGACTGTTTGGACCAATGCGAGCTGCTGAGCAATAATTTCTTCTGCTGGGCCGTAAGTGGTGCCCTGGAAGAGCTGCCCTCCTGGTAACCACCACCTCGAGAGCCTGCGGCCGGCAGAGCTCCTCTTCTGCATCTACAGCTCTCTTGCTCAGGCATATGGGACACTTTTAAAACTCTGCCAGTTGCAATGCTTTTGGGACCACGAGTTGCCCCTGCCCCAGACACTGAAACTAGCAGAGTTAGTTTAGCACTACATCCCCACTTTCCTCCATCCCTTCCTTAGCAGACTTCCAGAAAGTGACGGGCGTGGGGATGCCTGCCATCCAGGCACACAAAGCTCAGAGAATGAGCACAGCCATCTAGAGCCGACTTACCCCTGCCTCAGCACCTAACAGCACTTTTTGAAACACACATGCACACACAAATGAGGCCATGAAGCCATCTCAGGGCACTGCTGATCAGAGTTGTCCTGGTCTCTCAGAGGTGAGCACCCCTTTCCCCACCATCTGTAATGATTGCAGGTGTGTTTCTTGTGCTACCTGAATTTTTCTTTTGACCTCTTATTTAATGTAGTCCTAGTTTTTGCAGAAGCCTTTCTCGTTATTTCCAGTAAAATCAGGAGAAGGAATTACTTTCCAAACTCCAGTTTGTTGCACTGGAAGATACAAAATAGACCTGCTGGGATTAACCTAAACAACATGTACTTGGCTGAATCACAGCACTGAATTTCTCCCCTGGATATTCTGAGACTTCTTTGAACGTTGCAAATTAGCATTTCACTTAGGCTGATACTAGCAATAGGGGATGAGTGACATTAAAATATTAAAGTTGTGTAGTAAATCTAATTTTCAGGTTTGCATGCCAAAGCTTAACATGTACTGAGGTGCTTAAAACTGACATAGAGACGTTGTAGCTACAATTTAGATGTGTGGTATGTCTCAGCATTTCATGGCCCTGATATACAAATGTTACAGGGTTAAAACCAGTGAGTTGTAAGCACGATGGTATGGCTACCTCTTTTTAATAATTAGTATGTAATAGAACAAAACAATACCATCTCACAAACTCTGATTATGGTCAGTCAGCACTTGAAAAATAATTGGTTTGGTAATTTTAATTTTTTACCTCAAATTTTACTGGGAGGCTGCAGGCAGAGGAGTGAAGCACGTCCAGGTTATACTCTCAACTCCAAGGATCAGTATGCAGTCCTAAAGGTGGTACGAGAGCAGGAGCTGTGTGGTTCAGCAGCAATCAGCTGAAGTGGCACAATAATATCCTACCAAATTTGTTAGGATCCAAAATGGCTAGAAACTGTAGGTTTTATTAATCAGTTTTATGTGCTCTATGGAAATCGTAGGTGATGAATCTTCATGGGAATGTTTCAAGGAAAACCCCTAGATTAAGTCTCATTTTATAAGTTCTGAAAGAAGGCCAGGGAATGCAGTTCTGGAGCACTGTTGGTCCAGGATATTTGCATCCATGTCCAAAATAATTTACCAGGGGTTATGCAGTCCTCATTTTGCTGGCTGCTATGACATTTACCATATCTAAGGCATAATGCATCAAATTTACTGAATCATTGATTTTTAGCAAGTGAAAAGCATAGCAATCGGGAGGTAACTCAAACCACTCTCCCCTCCCAGAATGGGCTGCTTGTAAGTGAATATTCCAGAATACTGTGAATTTTACAAAGAAAACTGGGGTAAATACCTATAAATTCCAACTACATACTGTTTTTTCATGAAGCAACTATAATGAATGTGACTCAAGTTACAGAGCTAGTTGCAAGCAAATCCGCAGTGGAAAACGTATGCCAGATTGCACACGTGAAGGATCCCAGCAGGCAATAATTGCTTGGCTGCAAGCTGGGTGCAGGACAATACTGTGCTGCTGTGAATTCTCCATGGTAAACCACCCTAGTTCCATCCATTAAAACAAAAAGTACTAAAGGAACAAAAAGATCCCTGATCTGAGTCTTGTACCCCCCTGCAGTAAGTCAGCTATCATAGTCCCCTCACTTCTGAGGTGTGGAAGGAGCCCCATGAGTAGCTGAGGCAGCCCGTGGGAGTGGGCTGGCAATCGGAAGGCAGAATAACTCTTGGGGAAGCTTTGAAAGCAACTTTGAAACAAATTTTATAGCTGAATATGAATCTGGTTAAGGAAAAAGATGTTGATTTGTTTACAGAATCAAGAAAAAGGCTGGCTGTAGCATTTTGTGTCCTCCGAGTTCAGTTTACTGTCTCACTTCAGCACTTTCCTCCAGTGAAAGACAGACAGGTGCATAGACATGTAGTAGAAATTTCAGCAGAAGTTAAACTTCCTCTTTCAGTTGAAATTGGTATTCCCAGATCAGATAAAACAGGACTACAGACAAGAAAAATGAAATGCTATAGAGAACTCTAGAATTTCTTACTACGCTGCCAAGTCCAAGCGAGGGTTTTGATAAAGAAACTGAGATCATTGGAACAAGCAAATGGATAGTAGAGCAGAAGCAGGACTCTAGAGAGGACTCCTAGAACACTTGGAAATGGAAATAATTGGTGGTTTGCACATAATGCCCAGTAACATTCAAAGCAGCAAAAGAATCATTAAAGATGTACCTTGTAGCAACACAGAGTGCAGGAATCTGATCCTCTGGCAGGATTTTTGGGGAGAGGTGATGAGAGGAACCAGGAATGGAAAGTACAAGAGATTTTATCAATGAGCTGCCTCCTGCTAGACATGACCTGTGGCATTCATTAAACCAAATTATATAACCTTTCCTCATAAAAAGTTAATTTTCTTCAAATATTCCAATTGTTAGGCTACATCCCTACTTATTCACATTAAGACGTAAGACTAATTGTGCATTATTTGTTACAAAGAGTTTGTTTATGCCATATAAAAGAAATGGATCAAATGGATGCCTTAGGTAAAACACTTCTTAGCGCTAGTATTTTCGAAACAAAGGTATAATTAGGGTTTAGATTAAAATCTGACTCTTCTGAAAACGATGGAAGAACTTTATGCGAGAAAGCAAATAACATGTAACAAAACCACCCTCTTCCCTGCCATATCCCCCCAGGAGGATTTAAGTCTTTCCAGAAATTGAATAAATGATACTCTGGGGATACTCAGGAATGCTTATAGTGGTTATTTTTTAACATGATACAATAAAGCATTGTATAGGGATAATATTCTTGCAGAGTCAAAGGCAATGAAAATAAAAAGGGCTGAGTCACGGAGAGGCAGAATTAAGTACACAACAGGCACATTTAAAATCCCTTGGTTATCTGAGTTATGCTGTACCTTCCTGATGCAAAATACCCAATTTACTGGACCCTCACCTCAGTGGTACCAGAAATTTTTTGTTACCAGAGTAACAAAACTCTATATGTTGGCCTTTGTAAGCATATGATCAAAGGGAGTATCCAATTTCCACCCACTGTGTGCAGGCTGCCAATTTAAATATTTACTACCCCTTGAACTGGCCAGCCAGGAACGCAGCAGCAGCAAGGAGTATGAACCACACATGTACTGCCACTGACCTAGTACATGTTCTGTTTTCTGGAAAAGATCCAAGAGGAATTTGAAGTGAACGTGCTGTGGCTACATTAGCAGAAAAATTCACTATGTGCTTTAAAAAAAACAAACATACAACCCCTGCCCCCCCCCCCCCAAAGAAAACCATTTACAACTATGCTGCAGTAAAGACATTGCTTGAGGAATGTCTCAGAGAATTGTCCTTGCTATAAGCCTACCAATTGAAAGACATTGTTTAATTACAGAATAGGAATTCATGAAGCCATTAAGTGTTAATTTCCTTTAAAATGCTGCTGTTCTATTAAGTGCCTTCAATGGTTAGTCGTTTTCTCCCCAGAGCCGCAGTGTCTTTGAAATGCGGTGATAAACTGAACAAAGGAGGGAAAACCATTTTGGTTTTTTTTTTTACTTCTGTTGTGTTGTGCACTCTGCCTTCAGGAGGTAGGAAAATTTCAGGTGTGCCTTGCTAAATGCAAACACTTTCTTTTACATATGTCATCTAGTTCAGAAGAACATACCTCTTCATCACCAACAAATATTTGAAGCAAGCTTTAAAGATTTTCTTCTTTTTCTTTGCATTTTGCTGACTAGTAGAATGTAATGGTCAGAAAGATGCTAGGAAAATAAATCATCTTTGTAAAGGAAATGTTTTTTGCTTGGCAGTCATATCCAAAATAAGATGTTTCACTGTAGCCAGCACAGATTACAAAGCCCCACCATGAGTTTGATGTGTATTTTATTCCTGCAAAACCACAACGCACTGATTGCTAGATTACTCGTGTCAGAGGCACCCTGGAATGAAAATCTCCCTCATGTTCTACCTTAAGGCCCAACATAGCTCCCAACCATAGGAACTTGGCTGGATGTCGGGCAGTTATGGAAACACTTTAGAATCCCATCACACCTGGTGTCCTCAAGAGGCCACTCAAAGATTCAGGAGAGCCTTTTGCACCTGCACAGGAAGCCTTGGCTGCATATTGGTTCCACATTGCTTTTACTTTCTGGAGAGCAGAGAATATATAAACTCTAGATACGGCAAATACATAAAATAAGGAGGATACTGAATATTCTCAGACAGAATATTGATGTCCTGTTTATTTTCTTATCCACATAGTATTTTGCTTTGAAAACACTCAGTGAGTCCAATCTCAAAAGTAATAGGACTATAAACTCAACAGAATTTAGAATTTGATTTATCCCTTATTATCAGTATTATCCAGAAAAAGTTTGTTGCTCTTTTGCAGGTGTTTCCTCAGGCACTCTTAATAAGATGCCCTCCTGTTTCCTAATTATAATTTACAACTAGGGAAAATATCATAAACTTAACACATGCCACAAGTTCCTCACCTGACCTTAGTACTGAGAATAAGCTAGTCTTCCCTATGCTAGATACACAGATGTATTTAGATTTGCTCCCAGCATGCTGTTCTCAGGATTCTAGATATCAGTTGCTCTTCATCTTTCAAGTCCATGCTGCTTTTTGCTGCTGTTTTTTGTTTCTTTCGGATTTATTAATATCCTTGTCATAGCATGATGTCCAGAACTTAACAGTAATCCAGCTGCAGCCTCACAACTGCTGAACATGTGTTGCAGCAACATCATTTCTGTGCGGAGTTTCTTCTAATTGCAGCTCTCATGGTAGGAGATTCACATTCAGTTTATAAACATCTCAAATCATGTAATTAAGCTTTAATCTTGATACTTGGCTCTTACCTGTGGCTTTGGGATATTCTTAGAACCACAGGAGACAGAAGCAGAAAACTCAGTGGCCACCACTGCTCATATCTAGTGGTTTCTTGCCATTTTCCTTAATTTTATGTTTGTTTTGTTTTTTTATAGAGAGCCCACTGCATTTAACATTGGCTTTCATTCTTTTGTAGAGTGCTACAAAAAGTACTTCATAAGCATATGCTTGTTCACACTTTTTTTTTTCACTTTATCCTTCCTCCCCAAAAAACCCTCTCCAGGTTTTAAATAAATAGCTATCTGGAAGAAGGAATTACAACGTGTTCTTCTAGCTTGTTATGGAATATAGTGAGCTTAGAATTGTTCCTTACAGAATTTTATTTACCCTTAAATGTTTTGGTAAAAACACCATTAGCAATGGTTTTCCCTTTTTGGCCATTAAACTTATGCAGTGGTTAATTGTTGTAGTGCCTGCTGCAAGGAGCTGCTCAATGCTGTGGTTAGCAGGAAAGCTTAAAAAGCTGAAGTTGTTTAGAAAGTTCACAATAGATAGTTGACATATTTTTGCTTGTTGTCAAGCTAGTGCTCTCATAAGACCATAGACAGCATGAGTGAACGTAGGAGGAAACAATACATCTGCAGACACTGGCAGACAGCATTGCTTGCCAAATTTGGCCACAGTTCCTTTAGATAAATAATTTCTCAGTGACGTGCTGTGTTGAAATTATATAAACAGCAAAAATTACTAAGACCTGGGCCCCAGGGTCTTGTGGGTTTCAAGATTTTCTGCAATCAATATTCTGACATCTGCAAATATTTTTCTCTAACAGCTGATGCCAGGAACAGAGCAACATTACCATCACTTTCTATGTATTCAAGATTTTGAATATATTGAAATAATGTATCTTCAGCCCCAGCTGCGGTCAGGACCTTTGCACTATCATAACCACCAGCTCATATGAGAAGGCTTATGCAAAAGTTATCAAAGCAGCAATCTTTTCTCAGAATGGCTTGTAACCTCTTATAGCAACAACTCCATTAGCATTTCAAGAACCGTACATGGGAAAACACTATTAAGTTTCAGTCTCCAGAATTAGCAAGGGTTTTAGAGTAACTTCTGCTGAACATGATGTAACTTAGTTTGCACATTGAACATACAGGGTTAAAGGTTATTAAGGCTGGTTTTCCTACTTAGGACCAGACAATAGCTAGCTTCTAACTCTGTGGTAAGACTTCCTTGATAATTAAGATACTTCCACTGTGACAGTCATACATACTAGAGCTATCTGAAAAGTGTTTTCTATTACTTGAGGAATTTATGCAGGAAACAAATGTGCATAATTCTTCCTGAACAGAAACATCCCACAGGAAAACCTTACCTGACTTATTTTTATAGAAGCATCTCTAGACAATCCTATGAAGTTATAAAAACAAATTCTTTATTTAACAGATACTCTTTAAAAAGATCAGTTTCCATAACAGAAATCAAACCTATGCGTGTCACACAAGACATTCTGAAGGCAGTAGTTGTTGAATATTGACAGTTACCCATGACACTGAGGAAACATGGGCTATGCAAAATGAGTAACTGCATTTATTACTATTGCCTAAGTAGGAAAGACCAGACTGGAACAAAAACGTACTTTTAAAACAGTTATGCTTTTCTTTTGATGATATAACCTCCAGCACCTGGCCCCTCCTCTAGCAACACTCCCAAAGTAATACTGTTCTCTGAAAATACTCTGAATGAAATTAACACACTTTGTTCCATTTTCAGTCCCCCATGTACTAATTGGGAACAAAGCAGAGATATGCAAGTACAGAAAAAAGTCTCTCAAGCACTTTCTTATTTTGGTCATACCTTAAGGCAAATTTGTAAATTTGAAGGGAGTATCTCGAGAATTAAGCATAGAGCTTGTGAAACTCTTTTTCTTTGTAGTTTTTGATCAAAGTGAACTTTCTCAGAGAACAGGTATGCACAGCAATAACCCCTCAGAAGTGTCTTAGAAGAAGACAATGTTAGTGATGTTTATGTAATTTTTACATCTCCAAGTATTTCTTAAAGTAAACTGACATTGGCTGTCCAACTGTACAAGAAAAAATTTCAGTAGTTCTGTGCACAGTATGATGGTATTTCAATGAATGTAAATGTTGAGGACAACAAGGTAAAACTACCTCAGTATCTCATTTCCACATAAAATGTATGAAAGCAATAACAGAATATGGTCTCTTCTCAGACCCTCATGTCTTTAAAAAAAGGATGCAGCAAAGCCTCTTTTGCAGTTATTCTTGTTGCAGGGTTTAAGTCTAGTAGCTTATCAAGTAGGTCATATGCTTCATCAGGAACCTGATCCCATCCTTTCATGTCTGTTGCCTTCATTTCCAAAGCATCGTCACCTTCCTGAAAGCTCTTTAAGTGTTGAATTTGTTTCCCAAGTGTCTCGGGAGCAGATGGTTTGTCTACTGGAACTGGCAAAGCTGAGTCATTTACAGACTTGCTGGGCACTTCACCCTGGGATCTATTACAGCTGCTATTTGTTCCTCTCAACTTCTCACAGAGGGTTCTTAAGTTTTGTGCCGGGACAACTTGGGTACACAGAACTGATTTACCTAGAAAAAAAAATTACAGCAAGCGACATTTTATTATACTTTCTATGCAACTGTAACTTCTAAGTTTGTTTCATGTCTTGAAACTTCATGTCTTGAAGCGTAACCAGCATTAAAAAAAAAAAACAACAACAAACAAACAACAACAAAAAAAACCCCAAACCCCCAAACTATCAAAAAACCAAATCCAACACCTCCCCCCCCAGCCAGCCATGTTTTACAGCAATAGCCCCAGCAAGTCAGAAGGATAATAGTCTCAGTTCTGCTCAGAACAAAGCTGTTTGGGTTGGTTTGTGAAGTTACGCAGTGACAGGTTGTCACATACCCCACACACCACCTTTTTGCATTTCACTGTCATTTTAAGAGAACTGAAGAAAATTAGATACCCTGATTTTTACACCTCTGTCTGGAGAATGAAAATCGATGCTGTCAGTTACACTTCCAGGTAGCAAATGCTGCAGCATTTGGCCTGCAAACAATTAGGGGAATGGTTATTTTAGTTTTTTGTGTGTTTTGTGGTGGTGGTAGTTTTGTATTTTTAAACAGGCCTTCTGTTGGGTTTGGTTTTGTTGGTTTTTTTTACTAGCCCTTGTTGAGCAGGGCAGGAAAGCAAGGTTTACATCATCTAAATATTAAGTCATATTGACTTAAGCCTCCAGGGCAAATTTTGCAGGAATAGAAACACTGCCTCAAAAATTCTAACCAAATGCCAGTAGAAAACATTTAGCTGGCATATTTCACCTCAAGTGGCCCTGACTCAGTGAAAGGCAGCAGACAGGCTGGGAAACCTATGGCATGAAGTACCCCATATACAAATTATAAAAGATAGAAAAATACAAAACTTTCTTAAATCTCTGTTTATAGACTAGTACTTTTAGAGTTTTACATGCAAGAAGTATGATTTACCTCCAAAATTACTCCCAAACCTAAAAATATATTTATGTATATTAAAAAAAAAAAAAATCATAGATTGTAAATCACTGCATTAAATAGCAGACCAAGCATACATTTTCCCCTTTTCCCCATAATTAAGGTTTGCATACCAAAAGTTTTAGCAGCCTGAATGGTTTCTCTGGATCCACGAACTGTCATGATTTGTGCCAAAGCAGTTAAATCATCACTTGCTTTGTAAAATGGATACCGTCCACTGAGCAGAGAAAGGAATATGATTCCTGCAGACCACATGTCAATTGCTGCAATTGAAAGCAAACTTAGTAACAACTGAACTCATTATTTCATCACAAACAAAATCACAACTTTCTTTAAAAAGAAATTATGACCTGAAAAGTTTCTATCAGAAAAAGTTATGTTCTGAAGTACTTAACTGACTTTGGTCATACAGATAACACTTCAGAAAACAGTGGAAATTACTATAATTAGATTGAAGAATAATTTCCTGCTTTGATGCAGAGGGAATGTTTAAGCTTTTCCATAAAATTTTTCACATAAGTAATTCCATTAACTTGCTAAACTTAAAATGTACCAAAACAATGTTTGAGGTTGTTTTGCTCAGGGAAATGAGAAGGGGCAAAAAACTGGCTAGTTTTGAAACAAATAAGTTTGCTTCATATGAAGAAAACCTTCTATAAGGATCACAAATAAAAAATAATTCACAAATGAATGCAAATCTGAATTTTTCTGGGACTGAGGCTGCCACAGTACTAAAAAATTTATCTTACTATGAACTTTGTTCCTCTCTAATATGAAATCATTGACAAGATAGCCAGTTTAAGAACTGTAATAGTTAGTATTCATCGCTTTCATTGTGTTATGAAGAGTACAGAGAGTACTCTGGGGATAGATGCCAAAGCATGATGGAAACTTTAATACTAAAAGTTATGAGAATACCTGTCTGCCATAATTTTTTGGCTCAATAAGGTGCACATTTTGAGAGATGGCAAGGAAAGTGAAGGAGAGAGTTTGAAGGATTCTCAAACTCTAAAGAGAAAAATTGACAGTTGGGAAATAGAGCCATAGTTATTCTACCTCTCTTAAAAAAATAAGTAGTAAAATAGGCAGTGATTAATTTGGACATTTTAGTTAGAAACACTATCAGCACAGGACTTTGGGGGGGGGGAAGTATTCAGTTGACTTCAGTTGCAAAACCACATTTTAAGTCTTTTATTAAAAGAATAAAAATCCAAGATGATAATTTGGCACAATTTACAGTGGAAAAAATTTGTATCTTCTTCATAGTTCCTGTAAAAAAGTTTTAGCATTACTGTATCGCTGTTGAAAAGATCATACTATCTCTTTGAGGTGTTGTGCATCACCCCAAGTATTTGGTTGGGAAAGCTGGAGTCATCAAGGTCAAGACCTTTAAAGAAGTTTAATTACTTAACTCTTGCTGAAATTAATAGACATTATATCTGAATGGCTAGTAAATCCTGGCCCTACAATTCTGGTAGAGCTGGGATCATCAGCAGACTGCAAGATCCTGTGCAATGCCATCAAAATTGTGATGCTTTTGCCTAGTGTTATCCAACTAGTGAGGCAGACTGAGGAAAAAAAACAGAGGGACAAACCAAGCTGAAGTGTAACTGGACCTGTATAACATCAGCTTGGGAGTTTAGGTTGTATTCCCTGCACTATGAACCTGGGTCAGATGCACTAAGGTAGCCCTGGATAGGGTCAGCTGGATCCAGATGGTAACTTGGTCTCAGCACAGAGACCAGAACTTGGCAGGAATACAAGGAGGTGACTACAGCAGTCCCAGATGGAAGTGGACAAGAAGATTTGTTAGTTGAAATACAACATAATCTCACAAATATTAATATTAGTCTACCCAGTTCTAATTAAGGCCTTTGTTGACATAATACAGGAGCTCGGCACCACTGACTCAGTGCTTTTAGGGCTGTCTATGCCACACCCAAGGGTTTCCAGATTTACCCATATTTTCTGTAATCCTGCTCTCCATTACCCTAGAGAACAGAAAACCGTCTGAAAGCATATTTAACACCAGCATGTGTCCAAAATTTCCTAGGTATGTCTTCTTTCTGCCTAAATTCTGTCTAGACAGATTCAGAGATTGTCTAAACTTGTCCTGGATTTCTGGATGTCTTCTAGCCCATAAAGCTGGCTGTTACAGCACAGTAACTCCAAGCAGGCTGCCATACCTCTTGAAATCCCAGTCATACCCACAGCACAGATGGTCTTTCAAAGAACACAAGGCTATGTAGGGATAAGCTGATCAAATGTATTGTTAAGTCTATTCTAAGCATATATACACACTTTAAGTACAGAAAATTGGCAATTTTCTCAAAAGGTATTCAGCAGAACATGGCTAAAAACTGTTATTTTAAATCCAGTTTTGGGGACATTTGTATTTATCCCCCTTTTTCATAAGTCAAAACTCCTGGTCATACACCAAATGTTTAACAGGTAACTTTGCTTTTATTGCTCCTCCGTTCTCCAGGTAGGCACAACCTCTCCCATCCTACTTGCATCAGCTAATGCAAACCCATCCCTCTGCTCTGCCCTGATATTTACCCAGATTACTGAAACTTATTAATTTGATCATTTTTAACCCTGAGAAATTAAAAATTTAGTAAGAAAAAATTATGACATTTACAGACCAGCTATATAAAGCAGTAGCAAAAAGGAAAAAAATCTGATTAAAAGTATTAACCAATGCTTTCTAAAACACATTTGCAATTATACCATTAACTATGCCTGCTATGACAGCAAACTATATGTGACAATCTGTCTAGAAAAGTCTAAAGTATGTCCCTACCCCAAGATTTATTCAAGATTTCACTTTAATAAATAAGCCACAGTAAGCCAAGAAACTTGATAAAAATTACAGCTTTGTTTTCTTTTAAAACACATTGTATTCAACTCCTGCGTATGGCACTACCTCTCAAATGAATAAAGACATATTCAAGTTTCAAACACAGGAAAAATATTCCTAACTTGTTCTTACTCTGAATAATAAACTTTGAATTAAAATCAGGAAATGCTTGGTAAGTGCTAGAAGGAATGACAAAATGAATTTCACATGTAAACAAAACCCCTCCCATAAAAAAGACAACATAATATGCATAAATGGGGATCAAAAGGTGAAAAAATACATTAGTTTCAGTCTGTTGTGCAGTACCTGTGGTCTGAGTCGGGCACTTTGTTAATACTTCTGGTGCTCTGAATCCAGGTGTTCCTGCCCTGGGAGCAACTTGCTGACACCTTGTAATGAGAGACAAACATGTTTAGAATATAAAAGTTGATAAATAATTTCTAATTATAATAATGCTTAATCTTAGTTTTAGAATATACTTGTGCCAGATGTATAAACAGCCTAACCCTGCCCTATCCAAGTTTTATAGAAGTTTGAAGCATCTTATAATTACCTAGCATGAAATGATGTTGCATAAAATAATAGCTGGCTTATATTATCTATTATATTATTATATTTTTATTATATTATCTAGCATCAGGTCATACCACAGAAATACTTATTGCATATGTCATTCTCAATGACCTTTTTTAGTTTCATTCAATAGCAGCATCATTTTTGCTAAAGGCTTGTTTTCATAGGAAACTTTAAAGGTGAGACTAATTAACCAAAGGCAAAAAATGCACTAGATTCTTGAATGTGGATGCTCTGGCTTTGTATTAGTCCACAGCAAACTAAGGTTCACTATTTCTGAGCATTGACAAGAATTTACTTTTTGTTAGATTAACTAAAAGGTGTGAGGTTATAATTATTTAAAAAAAAAAAAAAAAAAGCAGCAACCAACTTCCCAGAGCTTTCTTGTATGGCTTAAAGTGCCTTCCTTCTATGGGCCACTTCTCTTTTGAGTCTGGCAAATTCCTCATGTTTCATACTTCTGAAATGAAGTTGATATCACCATATTTTGACAGTCTGGTAAGAGAGGGACCCCACAGTTTCATGGCTATGTCTAGTAAACAGAATTCTCTGTGTTAATCTGTGTTCCTTAATGTGTGGATAAAAGGCAATAGTAGATCATAACCAAAACTAACTGCAGAGGGATGGAGTTGAACTGAGTTATTAAGATTCTCTAACCTATTATTAAAACTTAGACATTATTTTTTAAATTAACAAATACAAACCAGTCATGTTTCCTTTTTATTCTACATTTCATGATTTCCAGAATCCAAAGTGTTGGCATGATTTAGGCCTATTAGAAAACTACTAATGACAGACTGATGTATTGTCTTCTCTAAGTGTTGTAGTTAACTCAAGCGATTTTCTACAAGACATGTAGGTGGATAATTAAATACAACAACAAAAAGTCATTGACAGTGAATCTCTCTTGAACCAATTATTGCATGAATTCCATAAACTATTCTTGTTTAAAAGGAGCATACTCAGTGTTTTAAGGGTTGCACAGATCAAATGCTATCTTTCACCTACTAAATCAGCTGTCTAGTAAATCTAAGTTTCTGACCTTGCTTGACAGCATAGCAGACAATTTTATAACATTATCAAAGCAAGTTACCTTGAAAGGCAAACACTGCAAACTCTATCCGTTGCATAACAGTCACAGGTCAGGTTTGAGGGACAACCACTGGCAGCCTTCCTGGCTGTCCCATTGCTCGCTGTTTTGGTAGAAGTAATCTTCTTCTTTGTTACTAACTTCCTAGATGAAACATCTATCATCTTTGATTGTTTTGTGAGCTGCAAGGCAGATATTTTAGAGAAGGTGACATATTTAAGAAGCTTCCCTTTACATAGAGATAGGCCAGTTCCTAAAATACTAAGACTGAACAGGTGCTCATGAGCAAGAAGCTGCTATTTTAGAACAGAAGATAGCAAACCTTTTTAACAATATCACAACATCTGTAAAACAAGACACTGGAGCTTTCTAAATATCCTGATTTCCTCTCCTTCCCCATTGGAAAACATTTTGCAGTGTTTACTAAAAAACAATATACATTAGATATTCTGAAGCTATAAGGCAAGTATTTTTCAAGTCACTATAATGTTTCAAGAATTCTTTTGGCTCAACATGAGAATAAAAAAAATGTACATGAAATGACACAGCAACACACAGGCACTAACTCTAATTCTACAATAAGATGATCACTGTTGGCCAAACCCTCTAATTTATTTGGGGTTTCCCCTTTGTCATATTAAATACCAATTACAAAAACTACAGAAAAATATTTATTACAAATTTTCTCTCCAGTTTCAACTACAAAATAAAAAAATGAAGTTTCACAAGCTAAGTATATCTTAGTTGCACAGACATGTGTAGGAAAAAAGATTAATTTAGCATACAAACAAGATCAGCTAGGGATACAGCTACATAACTAGTTCTTTAAGAGTTTCAAAAGGGACTGAAACAGAAATGAAAAATCCTTTGAGCATTTCTGCAAAGACACTCTTAATAATCTGCTCAAAAACTTTTAGTTTCACAGCATCCTGGAGTAATGTCCAGTCTTACAGAACAACCAGTTCCATAATTTTTCAAATATGTAACAGATTGCTCTTACTGATGAGTCACACTTCTTACTTTTGTACTTGAGTTCTCCTGGTACGTGGAACTATAGACATTGAAATTCCTTTCTCCAAAGACAGAGCGCTGGACAGAATGGTGCACAGAATCCTCCTACAATACCAACAAAAAGGACAATAAGGATCCTATCTAACACACAGTCAGCTGGATACTGACAGTTCAAAAACAAAAAAAAAGTGTGAAGTGACATAAAACAAGAACAGCTGCATGGTAAGTCATTTTCAGGCATCAGTTTACTGTGGATGAGGAAAACATGGTCTAGACAGAACAGCAAACATGCTTACAAAACGAATCACACCTCAGAAGTGCCCCAAGACAATGTGAATGTCCTCTGTACTGCATTTGTTATGCAACTAAGTAACTAAGCATAGATGAATAATTAGTGGCCTGGGGAAGAGTTCCACAATACATGTCACTTAAAAAAAGAGTTAAGGCTGTCTAAATAGTAACCCATGCTAGGGTTTTATACAGCCTTTGGCATTGTATTATATCTAACAGATAATGAATGATGCCAATACGGTTATGTAAAACTACCCACTTTGATATGAAAACCGTGATTCTGTGCATCACAATAGGACCCAGCAAGATATGCATGCAGAACTTTTTTCAAGTATTACATCTCCCCCTGTTGGATGAAGTAATACATTAAACATACAACAATATTAATAAAAAAGACTGAGAACCTTTCCTCCTCTTCCTTGTTTAATCTGTATTTTTGAAAGTGAGCTGGACCTTTTATCAGCTGCTTTTGAGGCTGACTGTTGAGCTATCTGTTTAGGTGCTGTGACACTGACAGAACCCCCATTTCCCAAGGTTATGGTGGGATTATTTTGCAAGCAACTTCCCTGCTGATCTTCAGAGTGGGCAGTTTTGAGAAGTTCAATTTTCGTATCGGGTGTTCCTTGTGCCAAGCCAAAATCTACCAAGGCATACCTGAAAGACACAAATTTAGAAACAGGAGTCACAAAGTATTCATCAATCAGTTCAATTCACTGTTCATTACTTGTTTACTTATATTTCTTTCACATTTTACCCAGTATGTTGCTTATTGGCACTGTTGCCAGCATCACAGTCCTATTTTCTCCCTTTGCCTCCTCTTGTCCTATCTTACCTATCCCCGCAATGTTTTTACACTATACCCATCTTACTTCATTGTTTCTTGTCCCAAAATCTTCTCAAGTGCATACTTTCTCCAATGGCATTAAAAAAAATATTCCCAGCAGCTCCTTTCTGGGGTTCTTCTAATCCGACAGCTCTGAACCTTCAGCCAACAGTCAAGTACAAGTGACTTGACCCTTGCAGGATTCCCATGGGCAGAGGAAAAATGTAGCAGTGAAGACAGACATGACTAACAATGCTGAGAGTTTTGCCAGACTTCAAGCAATACTACTGGAATTTACTTCAGTCTTCAAACAGGTAAGACTACATTAGTTCACACTTCAGATCTGTCTTTAAAAGAACTATTTTTTGCTACAACCAGCACAGAGACAATCCAGCTCTCTCTGGGTCTCAGACAAACTCAGCTGCATGGCCTCCACACCCACAGTAGAGATTAAGGCTCAAACAAATGCTGGAAGAGCAAAACGACAATATGAATTCATTCTGATAGATTTAGGAAAAAAAAAAAAAAAATCAGTATTTCTCAAATTTTTAAGCTTGTGGTTTGGCAAAACGTAACCAAATCTCCCCTACAAACTCTCACTACATAGAATCATAGAATCATTCAGGTTGGAAAAGACCCTTAAGATCATCGAGTCCAACTGTAAACCTAATGCTGCCCAGTCCACCACTAAACCATGTCCCTAAGCACGGCATCTATGCGTCTTTTAAATACCTCCAGGGAGGGCAACTCCACCACTTCCCTGGGCAGTCTGTTCCAAAGCTTGACAACCCTTTTGGTGAAGAAATTTTTCCTAATATCCAATCTAAACCTCCCCTGGCACAACTTGAGGCCGTTTCCTGTCATCTTAGCACTTGTTACTTGGGAGAAGAGACCAACACCCACCTCACTACAACCTCCTTTCAGGTAGTTGTAGAGAGTAATAAGGTCTCTCCTGAGCCTCCTTTTCTCCAGGCTGAACAACCCTCAGCCAGTCCTCATAAGATTTGCTCTCTAGACCCTTCACCAGCTTCGTTGCCCTTCTTTGGACACACTCCAGCACCTCAGTGTCTCAACTGTACACAGCACAATACTCACCAATACAGTTATAGGACTGCTAGCACTGAAACAGTACCTTTTTCAATCCATTTCAGCTCTTCACAAAAAAGCAGTACCTCACTTTTTATAGTCTTTAAATATTGTAACTTGCAGGCAAAAAACCTAGCCCTACCAGTTATAAACATTAATTCAATGTAAGGTGAAAACAGCCCAGCCGTCTTATCTGTATCAATTTCACTCTATCCACGAGTAAAAATTTACAAGTATCAGTCTATGCACCACAAGTCACTATTAGCTTTCTTATTAAAAAAAAAAAAACCCCAAACTGATTTTACTCTTCTCATTCTTATTCAAAATTGTAGTACTTTTACTCAATAGTAAAATTGTCATTTTTCCAGTACTTGTCGCTCTATGAGGCAGTATGAAGTTTTTAAGTATGAAAAAATAAATTCCTTCCCTCCTCAAATTCCTAAACACAGAAAGAAAAGTTTTACAAATTAAAAAAAAAAAATCTTTTTTAGTTTTATTACTTAAGCACATGTTATGCAGCTGGAAGGAAAAAAACCCAAAAGCCTAATTGACTCTGTTCTGCCAAGGCACACATCCCAAATGAGATCACAATATGGTCATCTGGACGGACTTACTCTTTTAGCTGCCTGTTGTAGAGGAAGTTACTGGGCTTGACGTCACGGTGAACTATACCAAAGTGATGAATGCGCCTCAACGCTTTAAACAGATTAAACATGTATTCCCTCACTTCTTCAAAGGAAAGAGAATTCAAAACATCCTGAAAGATTATTTGGATACTGTAATTATGCAACTGCTTTTAATTAAAAAGTTTTACTACACATAAAAAGTCTGGGACTCACCAAGAAGGATTCATGTTCCAGATATGGCATAACAATAACCACATGATCATTTTTCCTAAAGCAATATTTAACTCCCATAACGTTATCTTGTCCCCTAGAACAAAAGTAATGTCACTGAATAAAGACCAGAAGATGGATGTTTATTTTCCTTTATTTCTTAAAAACTTCAGTAAGGCTTTCTTTTATAATCTAATTTATATTTTGACAGCAGTCTTATCAGCAGTCAGTAGTTATGCTGTTGCCTTTCATTACTATGTTCCATTTGAGTTCTGCAATTTGCAATGAGGGCTCCATACATTATTTGTGGGGCCATGGTTTGTAGTTACTGCTGTAATTAAATGTAGGACCTAACCTTCATGATACCAACTACTTTAAGAAGGTGCTATTCAGCACACTCTGACAACAAGCATTCATTCCTAAAACTGCATTTTCTGATGAAGAGATTATTTTTTCCAAGCATTTCAGAACTGGAATTTTTGTTATCACAGAGATACATCACAGAACTTCTCAGATGGAAAATACAGCACCGTCTGTAAACTGAGACTATTAGAGAAGAGCATCCTTTACAGGTAAGACACTCCATTTCTTATCAGCTCTTGATAAAAAGAACATACATTTCTGCAGTTAAAAAAAAAGGAAGCGAAATGCCAAAACTTAAAATAAATACAGAACAGTGAGACAATGTTCAGCAGTTTAGTCATGACAATCGTTAATTTTTTTTTATGTACCCTGCTACAGTGAGGCACTGAAGTTCAGCAGCAATTCGCAGAGGGTGGCTGGTTGGAATCAAGTGTTTCAGAGCCATTTTTTCCTCATGTCCTGTTTGTAGCCGTGCTGTGGCCAAGTAAACAGAACTAAAAGTACCTGTAAAGAAGGGAGAAAAATAGTCTTCAGCATTTTTAATTAGGTCAATTCAGATTTTTACAGAAGTGATCTAACTGTTCACAATCGTGCAGTATACTTGATACTACATCAAAAGCAGATTCTAGAAGAGAAAAATGCAGTTCCTTTTTTCTACTACTGAATTCAGTGATCTTGTATACAAGCTTTTTATGTCAGTAAAAATGCAAATGTAACACTGTCTAACTTGCCTGGGACACAGAGCTCTTAGAATGTAAATTTCCTATCTTTGATTTGCTTTCTTGTTTAGGTAGCTTACTTTCATCTGACATCTAACTCTTCTCTCCCTACGATGTAAGTGGGCTATATAATGCTAATCTGGAAAGCACTGCCTTTACTATTCAAAGCACCTCTGAAATTGCTACATTTTTCTTAACTGTTACCTTATCTATAAAGTAAGACTTCTCACATGATGTGTAACTTTACTATTTGTTTGTCCAGAGCTTTACCACGTAGACAGAATGTGATAGATTCATTTGAGAAAGCGAGTATTCAGACTGTATGATAAACTGACCCACCCATTTAATTTTAAGGATATCCTAATATACCTCTTAGGAGGTTAATTTATCCTAATGATCCGAGATATCTGAACATACAAGTTGAAGCATTCTTCTGTATCAATAAACAGTACAGATTACTTCTGATTACATTTTAGGTATTGTGTTCGCATCATGCTAGTTCAACAGTCTGTAAGTGCATACATACACCAAAATGTCAGCAAAAACTCTAAATACTTATTGCAGTCATAAAAAAATCTAGCATCCCATACATTCAGTAGAATTGATTATAGCAACAAGGGTTACCAAGTTGACATAAGACATTATTTTTGGTGGTAAGAACTGCTAAAATGAAAGTGACTCCAGAGTGGAATCCTAAGTTGAAGCTTGTTTTCTCATAATGCTGCAGAACTGCAACTGGTATTTTTAAAAACATTGTTTGCTCCCAGGAGCAAAATCAGAGTACTATTCATAACCAGAGATTTTGTTTAATTATACTATCTTTTTTATGATAAGCAGAACTCCTTTTTTTGTTTGTTTTGTTTTTTAAATTTTATATTGCTGTGGTGAATGGAGCCGGGGGTTTTTTAAGACAAAAAACTTTTAGCCATCTAGCCTGCCATCACAGGTATTCCATCACAAAACAGCTGTAAAACATTCCAGCTTCTCATCAACATTTTTGTTTAAAAGTGTGGAGTGTCACAAAGCATTTCAGAGATCAAATGGGTAAAGTTCCAAAAAGTGCTGAAATCCCACACTCAGAAGTACCTAAGAACCTACATACAGTCACACCTAACGTTTATTGAAGGTATCTGCAATAGTATCTGTTGAAGGCAAGGTGTACACAAGTGTTCTAAAATTTGATACTGTATGTCTTTAAAAAAAAAAAAAATTTTTTTTTTTTTAAATAAAGCAGCTATAAACTTTCTCCTCCTCCAGTTCTGCCCACAGGGTTTCAGTGGAAGCAAAGCCAACTTAAGAAACAGCAGTTAAATATGTCAAAACACACCTGCATATAAACAGATTTCTCATGTAAAAGAGAAAAAGAATGGAGTGTTAAGACTTACTTACTCAAATCTACCTCAAAAATTTTTAGTTATCGAAACTGGAATGCTGGTTTTTTTGAAAGGCTTTAATATACGAGATTTTCAAGAAAATACCTTGAAAATGTCCCTAATTAACACACCTATATGCTCAGCAACATATTAGAATTCCTACAGAGACCAAGAAGTAAATCAAAAAGGCATTTGGCTTAAATTGCATATATTGGGATCTTACATTTATATCTTTTAAATTAGAAATACCAAAAGAAAGCTAAGTCTAAGCAAGCTAAAATAAAACATTTACCTTCTCCAATTTTTTCCTTAATTTTGAACACATTCACAAGCTGTGGCACTGCTTCATAAAGTTTTTCAATATCTTTTTTTATTCCTGCTGTGCAAAGAATGGGGAAAATAAGTTAGGAATTTTATTGCTTGATTCAGTATCTGATCTATATTTGAGATCACAAATCACACGAGTTCAGAGGATTGTGAATTCACATAAACAGAGGAAAAAACAGCAGACAGGTATCTATCCCTGCTGACAATACCATTTGCATACTTGATATTATTGTTGTTCTTCATCACACTCCGTTATATACTGCAGCATTTAAAAATTTTTTTTTTTTAAATTTATCTGCCACCTAGCAGTTCCTGAGAGGGCAAAACCCTTCTGGTTAGTAAAACATCAGATCATTGATAAATGTTTTAATGAGATTTGCAACATCAATTTCATAAAAGACAAAACTATAATAGTTGTTTCTGTAATCACAGGAGCACATCCACTGGATGCAAATCAAAAGTGTAGAATTTTATTTTTTTTTTTTTTAAGATCAATAATGCAACTTTTCACACTGTTACTTAAAATAGTAAACACCAAAAACCATGTCTGCTCTGCATTTAAGTTGCTGCACTTTATGCTGCAGTCACTAGATGGCACGACAAGGATATTGTACTGTATTATTCCAACTAATTATGGAGTTTTCCATTCAGTTTACAAATCCTTGTAGTTTAAATGTTGTCTCTACCCTGCCTAAGAATTCACTTTGTTTGAAGCTACGAAGTATTTAGAGGCTGTAACTAATTTCTGTAAAGCTAGGGTGAAGTATATTTTATTATACAGAACTAAGCACAAACTGGTATTTGGAAAGTCAATCAAATGGAAAAAAAAATGTGTATACATTTTTGATCCTAGAAATGGATAATAAAATAAATTTAACATAAATTGTATACATAAAAATCTACTATGTTTTACCAGGACAGTAAGTCATAAGCAATGAGAATTATTTTCAAAATATCACTGATATGCTAGAAACAAAGTATGGATTAGCATGCATCCCCAATCTTCTATGCTAGCTCACTTTATACAGCACAAAATCTGAAGTCTGCCTAAAGAACCCTTTCTTCCTGGTAAAAGCCCAATAAATTAGTGGTAATTCAAGTTATAGTTAACTTTCAATTGTAATTATTTTTTTTTTATTTAAAAAATTTATAAAGATCAACATACTAAAAATACTTTTGAGAACTGAAGCCTGCTGCCTCTCTTACTATCCATATACTTTTTTTTTTTTTTTTTTTTCCTTTAAGTCATTCCCTCTGCTTCTCCAAGTTATTTTGTTTTAGGTCATCTTGGGAGGGATATTTCAGTAATGAAAAAACCCTCTGCGCTCGACACCAGAACTGCTAACATTCATTTAAGATACATTTGATCAACAAATACAAGTAAAAGGTTAATCAGTTCTACTAGGAATCATATTTAAAAGCCTCAAAAATATCCTAGGATAAAAACAACCAGACTTGTACTAACAGTCAAGATGTACAGGACTCTGTGTTTAATAATCCCCAAAGGAAAAGGCTAATGAAAACTGGTCAACTGTACAGTTATTCTGGTTATTCCCCAATTTTACAGAGCCAGATTACGTTAAACTACTTGAAAAGTAGGAAAATGAAAGTTTGAGGAATCACTTCATTTTCCTGTCAATATAGTAAGAATTTCTGTTGAAAATAACCCTAAAAATTCAAGTTACTACATAACATTTTTTGAATTGATAGCATTCATATTGCCCATGTGCTTTGCCATGGAACTTTATTAAGAAATGTATCTATTATTGCTGTAATTCTTGTTGTTTTGTCACTAAAAAAGAATTGTTGTTGAAAAGCCTTATCATTTAAAAAATGGTACTTCCAGTTTGTTTGCACAGTAATTTCAACTTTTTACACAAATGCTCATGTATTACATAACAAATGTAAGACATTCAAGAAAGCTTTCTGAAATCTTCAGAAAATACAGGAAGGGGAAAGGCTGACATTTGCACCATGTTCCATTTTCCCCAGGAATACTCAAAGACATTAAGAGATTAAACCACTTAACAGAATTATAAAGAACTTAACATCAAAATGTTATTGCATCACTCAAAGACATGGGCCTTTCCCCTCACAAAGATAATCTTGTTATTGGGTTCTGAAGCATCCTACACAAACTTCATCCCAAGAGTTCAGTAGCCACAGGACAGAGCTAGAAAAATTGTTTTCAACAGTGATATAGTTCCAACAGGCTCTATTAGAACAACCTTGTTTAGAACTAGTTTGCTATCTAACCTGCTCCATATAAAACAACTTACAGTTTTGTTCCAATACTTGCATTTTAGTATGATTTCTGATGAGCATTCTTTAAGCTTCAGTTTTTACTAAAAATTACAACACAAAATTTGCACTGGAATTTCACCAGTAAAGTTGCTTGGTTAGGAAAAAAGGATTTAACTCTGGCAAAAAGCAACACTCCTAAAAAGGACTCAAAAGGCACATCTCTTAAGTCTTTAGAAACTGGCAGGTTTCTACTTTCCTTACCATATCAGATTTTGGGTTGTTTTGTGCCACCAGTCTAACAGTACTAAGGTAGAGACTAACAATTATGAAAAGCTCTCTCAATTAACTGCTACAGAATCTGCCAAACACTCTGTTTTGTCTGACACTGAATTCAGGTTCCTGCCTGGACAAAGTTCAATGCTGTTGGGGCACTAACACCTGGGTGACACAGGCTGCAGATCCTAGGCCAGAGTAGTGCCTACCCAAGGCACTGAGAACATTTAGTAACTCAACACAGTTTCTGGTATGAAAGATCCTGAAAAGTGCTAGAAACAGTCAGTGACTGTCCTTGTTGATAGATGGTAGTATAAACATCATCTGTTCTCTTCCGGGGGCCTGAATCCCCATTTGGGTATAGAGAACATACAGTCGTTGTACCATCAGTGTATAATAATAATAATAATATCCAACATTTTCTGTGAGCAGATTTTAAAGTAATTTCTTTACTTCCTAGAATCAAAAGCATTTGCAAAGCAAGACAATTAAACGTTATTCAGCAAGACTCTACGTAATTCTGGACATGGATGTGCAGGGGACTGACAGAGGACTATCTATTTCTAGGAAAATCAGTAGCCATTTTATATATACACACACATACACTTATATATAAAAGCTGGCTGACCATCCAAAATTACTGAGCAAGCATTGTACAGGAAGTCCAGATTGAAGTACATTCACAAAGAGACCCAAAAATGAGCAATAAAAACACCATCAGAACCCATGTTCGTAGTTCAACTTCTCTGGTAAGAGCAGGAACAGTGTTTTTGTGCACAAAGTCACATCTAAAGATAAGGCTGGCAATTATAAGTTAAAAGGCAAAATACTATTTTTGTGTCCTTGTCTGGTCAGAGAATTTTATTCTCAAGAACTGCCTTTTTTGAATTCTGGTATCCCCTAACAGTAACATATTCTATATATGATAAATATCTATAGTGATAAATCTATATCTATAGTGATAAATAAATAGCAGAGTTAGCGAGCTGTGACAAACTACTGCTGCTGAAGTTTTGTGACAAACGAAAAGCAGGAATAAACTTAAAATCAAAAGCCACCTCAAATGTTTTCATTTCATTAACTCTTTATACAATGGGATCATATACAGACAGGCTTATAATTGATGCTGAAACTTCCTGAAGCGATAAAGAAGCACATCAGCAACAAAACGTAATGTTAGCAATCCCTCTTTTAGCACATACCTGAAAGCTTGCTGTTCTGCTCCTGCTTCCCGTGGAAGTCTTCAGCCTGATGAGGGTGCTGTTCATCACAGCGAGACTTCAACAATGTCTCCATCACAAAACAAACCTCAAGTAAAAAAATCCAAGACTTTGAGGATCACTTCTGGACACCTGGGGGAGCAAGCATATCTGGTAAGACACTTCCTCGCCCTGCACTCAGTTCCTGAGATGAGATTTAGGGAGTCTGAGGAAGCTCCTCTGTGCTACCTAAAACAACAAAGTGTCACCCATCATCCCAGAATAAAACCAAACCAGTAAACCCACTCTACCTCTAGTAAGAGGAAAAAAGGGGGAAGGGAAGGAAGACTGCAAGATAAGCTTAGACACGAGAGATTTTCTTTCATCTCTTGTGTGTTTCTTCATTCATATTCAAGCATTATCTTTTCCCTGAAGTTTGCTTTGAAAGGCAAGGAACTGATGCACACAGAAATAGCTGCATCGCATACTGCAACACCTGTACAAAGACAGAAAACCTGAAAGAAATTTCAAGAGAAAAAAGTATCTTTTCAATATGAGAGATCTCTCTCTCTTCTGTATAAGATCAACAAAAGGCATAATTATTTGTCACTCTCCCCCATAACAAGAAATAACAGCATATGGTTATTTTGAAATGCTTCTTCCCAAATCTTGGAAACATTGTAAATAAAACTAAATTAGTGACATGTACTAATATTGTACAATCAAAAAAGTCTGATAATCCTGTTTCATGAGGAAAAGAAAGGCAGAGAACCCCAGGGCAGCATAACTGATGATAAGTGAGTCTGGAAGCACCAGCTCCTACAGTTGCCCAACACTGGTTCCATTCAAAGATCTTCTTTGCTTGTAACTTCACCAAACCTTCAAAGTTCTGGCTGAACTTTTCCACATGGGGGAAACATATTCTGAAAAACTTCAAATGAAAGGATTCATCCGTTTCAGCTATGGAGCTAGAAATGTATTTTGTCCCCAAAGAATTCGAGCTACCTTTAGTCTGTCATCCTCACGCAACACGAAAGGGACAGGCAACAGCCTTGTTTTTTGAGGGAGCTTTGCTGGAGAGTAGGACTTGGAAACTAATGGAATGAGATTAGAGATATTCTAGTCTCTCACAGGTAGACACTCCCTCCACTAGTGCTGAGTAGGCAGATAAGCCTGTTCCAAACCTGAAATAGCATAGCCTCATTAGCAGAATAAGGGGTGCAAATTAACACAGACACTCCCAGCCGCTCACCATGGCCTGCTTGCTCTGATTCAGCCCCATGCCAGCCTCAGCTCTAGGCTCTTCCAGTTCAAGGCTGGCCACAAACACCTCTTTTGGAAAAAGAACACTTCTGTCTGCCTGCAAACTGCCATGGGAACACATTCATGGTTTGCTGGCCATGTGGAGGGTGAAAGGGGCTCAATAAGTCAAGGTGTCGTTTCCTTTCATTTATGTTAAACACACAAGCTGCTATCTGCAGAACCAAATTCCTTGAACACTTGAGTATATTAAAAATTGTTTTACTAATTTGGAAGCGGGCTTGACAGTTACAAAATGGAACATCAAACAAAGTTTGATTCAGTCAGACATTTTGGGTTTACATTAAAAAACACTCGGAAGACACCATTAGAGATAAAAAATTAAGAGGAAGACCAAAATGATGCAGAGTTTCAGCTCAAAGAACTTTCTTGCAGTTAAACTGCATCCCCAATTAAAAAAAAAAAAAAAAAAAAAGAATTTTCTCCATAATATCAAAATAAGAAAAAAAATCCCAACAGATAGCAACAGGTTCAAACAGCCCACATAGCTTCAGGGTCTTCCGAGTCAGATATTTGAACCCTGTGCACAGAAATTAGTGATACTGCTGCTGAATCCTTGGCCAAAGCAAGGCCACTAACAGGAACAGAGTCTGCTGCCACTGAAACGCAGAGCTCCTTTCAGTGGGAACTTACACGCAGACCCCCCTGGAAAAAGCTCGGCATGCCAAAACCAAAAGTTGATATTAGTATCTCTGCTTCGTCATTTAAGAAAAGCAAATGCCGCGGCTGAGTTAAGCCTGGCAGCAAGCCGGTGTTTTCGACAGATGGGCAATAACTCCGCCTGTTACAAGACAAGCCACAGAAGTCACGCATCCAGAACTTCACTTCGCGCCGACGATGCCGATGCTGCCAGACAAAAGGGGAACACCCGGAGCTGGTCGCAGCGGGTTGGCTCTACAGGACGGCCCCGGCAGCCAGACCCTCGGCCAAGCGCCCGTCCCCGGCCGCAGGCCCACCGCGGGCGCTGCCGCCGGCCGGGAGCCGCCGCCGGAACGGCGGCGCTGGCGCCGTGCGACGGGCGAGCGCTCGTCACGAGGGCGGCGGGGGACCCGCGCGGGGCTCCCCGGGTGGCCGCAGCCGCCGGGAGCAGGGCGAAGAAGGGCACTTCGGCTCCCCGCGCCGAGCCGCCCCTCAGCGCCCCTCCGCCCGACCGGCCCCACGGGAACCGCCCCCGCCCCCGGCGGGGATCAGCCGGGACCGAGGAGGGGGGCCAGAGCGGGGCCTCCCCACGCAGGAGCAGGCCGCGCCGCGCTGGCTGTGTGCTCGGGTCCCCCGTCCCGTCCCCGCGGAGGGGCCGCCGGGCGGGCCCGGAGGGGTGGGGGGTGGCCGCGGCGCGGGCAGGGCTGGGGGAGCTCGCGCGGGGACTCACTCACGCGGGGCGCGGGCTGCCGCGACGCGCCGGGGTTTTGCCTGCTGCCGCCTTTTGCCGACCGCTCCGCTGCCACCAATCCCGGCCCTCGGCGGAAGCCGCGGCCCCGGCCAATGGGACCGCCGGTCGGAGGAAGGCGCGCTGCTATTGGGCGGCCGCCGGGGAGAGGCCCGCCCAGAGCGCCGGCCGGCGGCGGGCTGGGGCCTGCGCGGGCGGCGCCCGGCCGGCGGCCGTGGGAGCGCGGCCCGTCCGCTGGCGGGGCGGCGGGTGAGGGCCGGGCCGGGCCGGGCCGGGCCGGGCCGCCGCTACAGCCCCGCGCAGCCGTGCCGCGGCCGAGGGACGGGCAGCGCGGCCCGGCTGGCCCCTGGTCGCCGCCACCGTCCGCCCGGACTCGTAGCGAGCACGGTGCGGCGGGGACCGAGCGATCGTCGTTCAGCCGGCGTCGTGCAGGCGTTGAGCGGCTTCCTCGTGTCCGCTGCGGGACGGCGGAGCCTCTGTCCGAGGAGGCTCCGGTGCCTCTGCCAGCGGCGGGGGGTGCTCGGCCGGGAGCCCGGGCGGGGGCGGAGGCGGCCGGCAGGCACGGAGCTGGGGGGGGGCAGCGCTGCTGCTGGGGCCCGGGACGGGGGGAGGCACTCGGGCTCTGCGCAGCGATGGTCAGCCCCCGCGAATTTTCTTTTCTACGTGTGTTTGATTACTGCGAAGTAATTACCGTCCCTGGACACGACCTTTTTCTCACTAGCTCTGCCATAAATTCAGTTAGATAGCCGAGAGTCCGCGAAGCGACTCTCCCATTTCCACCAGTAATACCGGCGGACGTAACTTGGCCTGCAGCTTTGTCCTATTACCCGGTTACGTAGCAAAAGGGATCGCACAGAATACAAAATAAATCTGCGTCCCGCTTCTGGTCTGCGCTGTAGCCACTGATCAAGGATGAGCAGGACGAGGAAAAGAGACTTTATTGGAATTACGTTTTGCTGCTGTTTAAAGCGGTTGGATTTTACTGAAGCCAATGCAGTTTGCTTGTTCGTAAATGAAAGAATTTAGCACTTTTTGTGTTTTATCCATTTTGGTCATTATTTCTTTTTGTTTTAAGATAAAGTAACATCGCTCTTCTTAAAGCCTAGCTCTCCTGCATTTGATAGTGCGTAGATCCCTTGTTCACTAGAATATGAACTGTAATAGTCTTGTTTATTGCATACTTCGTGTAGAGGTATCTGACTGCACCACCACCAAATAACAACCAAGCCTGGGGTCACCAAAGTTCCCAAGGCAACATTGTAACTTGGCTATTACCTTAGAATAAGCCCTGCTTAGGTTAACGAGGTTAAAAGCAGAAAGAGGTTCCACCACTTTTGCTAACCTGCATCATTTCCTATTACACAGTTTAGAAGGAGGGTGCAGAAACGAGTTGCTGAGCTGCTTTGGTATTTTTAGGGGGCTGTTTCGATGTGTGGGGTTTTTTCCAACAGTTGTTCTAATTTGTACTTTCTGTTTAGAGCTCTGATAAGCCAGTGCAGCAGCTTGAGATTTAGCAAAGTATGCTAACTCTCAATAATTTCAGTTAAGGGCGACAGTATTTAAAAACAGATTCTAACAAACATGAATTAAATGAGGGGTAATGACAAAATAATGCAGGCCAAATTCTGTTCTTTCTTTTTATCCATGTAATCTTAACAGAAGTTAGAAGGGTGGCATAAACATTCATGAGCACAGGCTTGTCCTAGTGATAATGACGGGCACCATCATTCTAAGTGAACCTCCCGGGACAATCGTACCTGCGGTGATTTCTGAAGACGGTATTGAACCATAGATTGCTTTTTCAAATTAATACTTGCAAAATAGCTGGTGATTATGGGCTGAATATTGAGCTCCACTGCCTCCTGGCCAGGTCAGGGTGTCAGCCAACCTCCTTGGCCTCCCTGTCTTGGAGTTGTCATCATGTGGAATAGGGAATCATCACCGTTTCTATACAACTCCCATTACTGGCATTTCTCTGCCAGTCATGTCCGTACTATCTTTCTCCCCATCACGTAGGTTGCATTCATACATAGCGAGAAATCCATTTCATTATATCTTCTGATCTAGACCATGTCTAGCTGTGGTTTCTTTCCCTGCAATATTTCAATTTATCTTGGTTCCAACACCTAAAATCATTTTCGTTTAGACCCAGGTCATTTATCTACCTTGATCGCTTGTTCCTCTCCGTTTCCTCCTTTCCTATTGATCCAAACGTGTTGTGCTCTTTCGTGCTGTCTTTCTAGTGAGTCTCGTTCCCCATCATGTCAAATGTACATTTATTTGTTCTCACAAGCATAACTGCCCTTGTAATATAATCTAAAATTGTCTCTTATTGCATTGTTCTACTCTTTTTAGTCTGCCAGAAATGCCAGCCTTGATGCTTGCCTTCATTTATCTCTCTAGAAAAGGCTTTTTACCTTCTTGTTTCTCCTCTGTTTAAGGAGGAAGTTCAGTGAAATTGGCTATGACTCTCCTCATATCTTCTCCAAAGTCACCTTTTCATCAATGTCCTTCTTCGTGTACATTGTCACAGGAGAGTGACAGATTATGTGTACTGTTTCCACTATATTTCCTCAGTACTTAAGTATCTAGCTTATTTTTGCTTTATTCAGAATGAACGTAGAATAGGTAAAGGCACAGCTGCTGCTTTGCGTCTGCACAGCTTCTGTGCCTTTGCTACAGCATGAGACACTCCTTCTTTTCTGTTGGCTTGGGTAAGCAGAAACCCCTTCTTTGCTGTTGGGGCAGAGAAGGCTCCATCTTCTCATTCAACACTGAGCTTCCAGTTCTCATGATGCACCAAGGTAGGAACTTCTCAAAAGGAAAGAGAAGAAATTACATCAACTGAGTATGACAAACGAAACAGCATGTCTAATGCTCTGCAAGCCAAACTGCTGCACTGTCATCTCTTGCGGCTTTATCCCTAGGTTGGATCTGAAGGAGGAGAAGCCAAATGACAAGCCAGGCCCATGGAGATCGTTCCTTACACTGACAAGCAATTGCCAAAGCCCACCTCTGGGAGCTTGCCAAGAAAGGATCCAAACCTTGCTGTGTGATTGCATCCACTGCTGCCAGAATCTGCAGCTGAATCAAACTTTTATCTGCTGACAGATCTAAAAGAATCTGTGCTGACACTAGAGCACATCTATTAACCTCTTCCTAGGTCAATTAAACTAGAAGTCTCTCTGTGTTTGTACTGTCCTCCAGCCTTGAAAAAAAAGATAAACAAGATCCAGGAAGATAATTGATGAACATATCCAGCACAGACAGAGGTAGGAGATCCTTGCATCCCCCTGCTGCCAAGAACATCTGCTCATAAATTAGGAACTTGGAATTAGAAATCAGAAACTACTTAGAAATGAGCAAATAAAGGTGGTTATTCCCCTGGCAGTATTAAAAATATATCTACATGTACACATATATATAAAATTCAATTTTAATGATAGTATAGACTGTTAAATGTATTATTCAGTCTTCATTAGCCTGAATGCCACATGCTTTCCAACTTTTAATTCCTCTCTTTGTTACGCAGTATGATTCTATGGCAAAATTTTGCTCTCCTTAGCACCAGGTTGAGACAAATCTCTTCATGCTATTGTGCCCTTTAGGAATACTGTCAAATTTAATCATTCAGGACTCATGAGTCTTGCACTAACATGAAGAGATTGATTTGAAAACCATGGGACTAAAGTCCTTTTTTCTGTTTTTCATTTTCCATTTCCATACCTTAACCATTTCACAGGAAAGCTGAGATTGCCAGCTTTGCTCTCACATGCAGATGAGTACTTCCCCATGCTATACAGCCCTAGAATAATGCACTTGGATGTGCCAGTGACTGTCTCTGCCAGTATTTTCCAATCAGTTATATCTGAAATGTCAAGAATTATTGTGGTGTCAGGAAACATACCAGAGTGGAGCAGACTCTACAGCCTATTTAAAGGGAGTTAAAAATAGATGTAAAAATGACCTTGGGCAAAGAAAGACGCACAGGAATTCTTGACCTTTTATAAAATGGGTCTCATTCAAACAAAGTGTGTTTTAATAAAATCAATAGAAGACATACCCTAAGAATAAGGAATGTAGGCTCCCCTACACAATGGAAAAGTTTGAAAAGGACTCATGAGTCAGCTGCTGAGTTTGCTGTAGCAAAAAGGGTTCGTGCAAACCTTGACTTACAGACAGAGTGCAGATTTTAATGGTGGCAATTTTTACCTGTATGTGCAAATTGCCGTGAGTGATTAAGGCATGGTGTGCGCAGTTCTGATGCTCGCGTTGCAAGATGGATACCAAAAAAATGGAGTATAGAGAAGAGCTACAGAATGATCTGAAGTCAGAGAAAATGCCATGTAATTGAAGAACTGAAAATCTTAACCTATCCACTGGATCAAAAAGATTGAAAGGTGAGTTGATAACAGTGTATACAGGAAAAAATACTGACTATAAGGGCCACTTGAACCTGCCAAAGAGTGAAACAAGAAGGAATAATGCCTAGTAGCTGGAATCAAGCAAATTAAAGTAGTGTAGTCTTCAGTACCTAATTCAGTAGCACTGACAAAAAATAATCCTTGAAACAAACAGTTAAGGGCTCTGGCTGGTTCCTTGGTTCTTGATGTCTTCAGATTGAGACTCAGTGCCTTCCTGGAAAACGCAGGCTAGCCGAGCACAGACTATGTTGCGTTTGAGTACAGCAGGCTCAATTCAGGGTTAAATACAGTTGCCCATAATTTACAGGAGATTAGACTATATACTCCCATAGTCCCTCTTTTCTAGACTTCATAAATAAATTTCTATACTTTATAAACTCTCCAAAACCTCTATAAAGAATTCTTTTCCTCCCACCACCCCAGGTTTAGCTTTCCTTTCCATGTATGCCTTTTCCGTATTTGACTATCCTGTCCCACTTGCAAAGCACTGTGGCCAGAAAAATATCACTGACGGGTAACGGGGAGATGACGGCACCCACTTTTTGCCCCAGCTGCTGAGACTGCTCAAAATCTCTCCGAGGAGTTTCTCAAGTAGTGTCCCTGGCCCTTGCCTTTATTTGTCCTCTAGGAAAATGCACTTCATCCAGCTCAGCTCTCTCTATAGCTGGTCTGGAGTTGTGCTTCAGACTTCTTCAGCTTTTAGAAGAAACAAAAATAGACAAAATCAAGGCTTTCCTCAACAGCAACAGTCCATTGAAAGTCCTTTAAATGTTCTTATATTGACTGCAGCTTTTGCGATTGCTTACAGCCTAACAGGAATATTGGGCTTGGCCAAACTGGTACTTGCGTAACTAAGGGGAAAACTGGCATCTTAGGCTTATTAGCTGAGTGCTTTTCCTTTCCCCATGTGTATATTGTCTTTACTTGGAGCATCTGTTTGAATGTAGAGGTACAGTTTTCTTTGTTGTTCTCTGTATTTTACCAACATACAAGGTTTTTCTCATGGTTAAATAAGAGATTCTGTTCTCCTAATAGATATGTAGATAACACTGTGCTTTTGCTCCACTGTCTGACATAAGGCTGAATCTGGTAACCTCACTTACTGAATAATTGTGTTGTCATTGGAAATACTCACGCATGTAAAATGAGCGGGACTTGGCCCTTTGGTCATATTTTTCTAATAAAAGATAAAATGAGATTTTTAGGAAACTGCAACTTATGACCATAATATTTATGAGGCTGCCAGGACTACACTGTAAAATTTCATATTATTTAATTCTTCACTCTGACACTAAAGCATCATTTCATTTATATGCAAATAAGAATATACCCTACTGCTGCTTCTTCACTGAAGAAGCTGTTTGAATTATTCACATTTTATTAATAAAGCTTCATAAATAAGTATTTTTTCTACTCAATTGGTAGTGGCCAGGGGAGGGAATCTATTTATCAGACTTTGTTATTATGAGCTTCATAACAAAATATGAAGATTTATGGAGTACATAATTAGACGTTATGTGATTGTAATGGAAACATTGCGTTATCCAGATGAAAGACTCTTTTCTTTATGCATTTCTCCTTGGTAGAGGCACTTTCTGGAAAATGGACTAAACCCATCCCCATCACTAAGTTCTAAAGAACTGCCTGTGAAAGAAACAGAGCAATTTAATACCTTTTTTTGATCATACATATGGAAATAATTTTCAATAATGAAAAGATGCCTAAGGAAGACTATAAGGAATGCCAGGGAGAAGCACACGGGGAAAATGCTGTGCCTCCTCTGGGCAGAGGTGCTGGTCTGCAGAACTGAGGATGAACCATGTGTATGACAGTACAATCCACAGCCTAGAAAGTGCCTGGCCTTTAAACCATCATTTAAGTGTCCAGCATTTAATGTTCCCTTCAGGTACAGATCATAGTATAGAGCATTCCTGTGGTGAACTTGGTTCTACCTGTGCTGTGAAAGAGGCTGCCTTCGGGGCTGAGCCCCGGCGCTGAACCCTGGTTCGCGACAGCCCAGTCTGCAACCTCCTGATGGGTTTAGGCAGAACAGGGATGCCCTGATGCTCTGCTTAGTCCAGGCATCAGCTTCTTCATGTGCGCAGCAGGGGGACTTTAGGGACCCAAGTATTTTCTTCAGGAAGATTGGAGCAAGCCATAGAGACTAAAGTGGCTAAAAGAAGTTTCTGTAATTTGCTTTGTCTGAGTTAGGTCCATATATTGCAGTTAAAATAGGCACTTTTTTAAATACTGGCACTGAATTCTCCCTGTGGAGTTGAAGTATAAGACAAAGCGAGCAATACAGTCGTGAAATGTCCAGTGCTATTGCACAATAGCACCTGGGTACCTATAGATAACTTAAAACAATGAAAATTTAAGGGAAAAAGGCTGGATGTGAAATACCTGCTGAGGATTACAGATCAGCCCACAGGGTTTTATTACTGTATGCTGTAATCCAAGCAGAATTTTAATCTCACCCACAGTACCTCTGAAATCCAATGCAGCAAAACTACTGAAAATTGGAAGTAGTCAAGTACATCTAGGCTGCCTGGGCTTCTGCAGAGAGCTGAAGATGTTTTGCAGAAGTTGCTGGCTTGTATTTTGACATTGCCAATGGGATATGGACTGATTTTAGTGTTTCTCTGGAAGCAAGACCATGGAGCATGTCTTGTGGAAGTCTTTCAACATCTCAAAGTTATCAAGACTAAGAAATTAGCCTGTAATTGTATACATGGCTGTTCTTGAACCAATTTTTTGCATGTGAAATAAGGGCGTGCAAGCCACTATATGGGGCTTCACCCAACTAAGCACTTAAGTGTGTACATAACTTTAAACACGTGTAACCTTCTTGGAAGGCACTGAACTGGGTTGTGTGCCACTGTTAGCAGCACATGCTAAATAGATAGGCAGTGTGCGTTCAGAAGAGCAGCAAGGCCCATTCCTCAATAACAGCTTGCAGCTACTTTGAAGGCTTCTGGTTTGGTTAACAGAATCAGGGAGGCAAAGGATGTTCCAAAAATTTTCACTGCATAGTCATTATGAACCTAATGTCAGAGAAAAATTTAATCATGTTCGTTAATTCTGTGCCATTTTACATGCAATCGGGTGTTTAGAATTACAAAATTCCTCAAAAAAACCCCACTTTCTATGCTAGCTTGTACAACCACAGATTTTATTTTCATTTATTTTTATAACATTAGAGTAAGTCCTGAAAGACCTACACCTAATTGCACACTGCATTAATTTTTGAAGAAGAATCAATATTGTAGCACTGTAACTTTCATGCCTGGAGTTTAATTAAAAAAAAAGTCATTACAGCAAACTTTTTTTGGGAGACACTCACGTTCTGCATGTCAAATACAGGCTAAAACTTTTAGACAACAGCAGAATGCTGTTACTGCTTTAACAGTATGTATTTGCTGCCTATTCACAATATTATTCACAATTATTCACAATAAGCAGAGTCAAAACAGACAGTAAAACAAGTATAAATGTCTGTTTTGCTGGGATGTCTGTGACAACATTATAGCCAAGAATAACAAATTTTTAAGTCTACAGACATTTGATACGCCAAAAAAAAATTCTCTTTGAAAATAGACTCAAATTCTAACCCCTAGGACATTTTATGAAGCTTTATTTACAAAAAAGAGTAGTAAAAGGAGCGGAAAAAAATTCTTGAAGTGCATGCTAATTTTGGTATGTTTGAACTCCCATGGCTGAAAATTGAAAACAAAATCAGCTTGTATATCATCTAGAAAGTAAAGCTGTAGACTATTTGCAATATTCTGGTAAGGCTAGAATTAAAAGTACAGATAAGTTCAGAAAATGTGCATACAATATTCTTCAATTACATAGTTTCACTTACTGAATTCAGTAAATACTGAATCTGGAGGCATGAGTTGTCACCTGCACCTTACATCATTTTGTGGGCCTGAGTAGAAGGGATAAGTTACTGATCCAAAAATTCACAGACAGTTCCTTCCTCTCTACTCCTGGTAGAGCACAGATGCTAATTTTCACTACTGAAATGAATGGGAATTTTACTCCTAGCTCTGCAAAGGGAGGAAAACCAAGGATATTAATATGATTATTCCCCCCCCTCCTTTTTTTTGGAAGTGGTTACACACATTAAGACTTGCCAGGGCCCTGGGGACACTGACGGGCCTAATCAGCCCCACCTGGGGCCTCTCCCCACCCTGCCCAGGACCCTATTTCAGCCCAGACTGGGACCGTCACTTTGTGCTCTGGTGATGTTGTAATGGTGCTGGTCTTCAGCTTCCCCACAGCCCTGCCTGGTCATGGGCCAACCTGTGGGCTGATGTCCTGGCCCAGCCTTGGGCTGTCCCTGTGCCCAGGGAGGTGCCAGATGGGGGCTGGGGGCTGCCCCTGGCTCCCCCTGCCCTGTCCAGCTCCTAGATGGGGGCTGGGGGCTGCCCCTGGCTCCCCCTGCCCTGTCCAGCTCCTGGCTGGGGGTGGTGGGATGAGCCCTGGCTGGTGAGTCCTGCCTGCTTCAGGGATCCCTCCCAACTCCCAGCACTAAGAGAGCTGCTGGCCTTCGATGTGCCCTGACAAGAATATTATTATAGCTGGATTTTACTGAGGAAGAAATCCATCATGCATCATCTTGGTTCTCCATTACTTCTCTCCTCCCTTACAAAGATGTACAGCAGAGACTCTCCATGAAAGCCTTCCAGACAGGTAGGTCTTGACCTGTGTGTCCAGCCTGGCAGCTCTCTTTGTGTGTAACTGTATGTGCTCCTGGTTCAAACTCCCAGGTTCTTTGGCCAAAGGCAGCAAATACAGAAATTTAAATCAGGAACCATGTATCCTAGTCTAAGCAACCAAGTAACCTGATTTTTAGGCTCTCCCAGCCCAGCAGTAAATCAGAACAATTACTCAGTCTGGGTTACGATATACTTGTAGCTTGCTTCTGTTGCCACTTCAGTTTTTCCTTGGGGCAACAATACTAAAATCTGAAAAAAACAATTAATTTCTTGCAGCTGGCTCATACTGAAAGTAGTCATACCTCTAAGTCAGCTGTCTCCAATACTACTGCAGTGCCTACCAGCTATTGTAGGGATAATAGTTACTGAACTTGGATATATAACCTTTTGTCTCTTCCTTTTTTTTTTTTTTTTTCTTTCAGTAAGAGGAGAGGATAACATGCCTTGGAAAGGCATTATTTAAACTGTATACTGGTGCACTGCAGAGCTTGTTCTGTATTAAATTCCAAGGATGAATTCTCTTGTGAGTAGTTTGCTGTGACTTGATGGATTCATTTATTTTTAAAGAAAACTGTCTGACTTTTTTTTTTCCTTTTTTCTTTACTCTCAGCTACAGGGAATGAAATGAACACTAGCTTCATTGTTATGATAGGAAAAACTACAATGAGCTGACTTTCCTAATTATATGAAAAGTGGTAACTGAGGAAAATGTTGAGGTTTACTGGGGTTTCTGTCCCTTGTGTCAGGTGTAGACCTGTGTCAGGATACAGCAGAAGGCCCTTCTCAGGCTCTAGCACAGAGAAGACAGTGACATGATGGTGTAGAAAGCCTGTTCTGTTTCTTCTCCCCGCATGGGAGCATGCCATGTTTCTAATCTACTGTGACCTCTGGCAAATAAGTGGGAGCCATGCTTTCCTTGTTATCAAGTGACATGTTTGTGTGTATGAGGCAAGCCCTCTCTAGACAGATGAGGAACAGTACCAAGTAGCACATATGGCTGCATCTGGAATAGGCAGGATGGTCATTTAAAAATGAACTTTTTTGAGCCCTCAAATGCCATAATTCTCTAATGTTCCTGTGAGTGTAGAAACTCATCCAGAAAACTAGATTATGTCACATTGCCTTGCCTATATCTGGTTGCCTGCTTTCCGCTGTAGTATGTTTTTGCAGGCTGGCATGTAGTACACTAGCTTTTCCAAAAGTCCTCCCACACAACACCATTTTTGGAGTTTCTGGATCTCTTTCATATCCTCTGTGAGGAAATATTTTAGCGCTGTAATTTGGTGCGGGCATGCCCCAAGTAGAGGGTTTGGCTGCACACAAGCTTTCCAGGGCAGAATTTTGATGACTACGTTCTGATTTTTATTTTTGTTCTTCACTCTGCGGTATGCAAACCACAGGACCATATGGCACAGCTACAGAAATGTGCGAGCTGATTATGCAACTGCTTCCTATTATAGCTGCAAAATATGGAAAGGATGAGTTAAATGGATCAAAAATAATGTCACTCTTCAAGAAAGCAGCAAGCTCCAAACACTCCCCTGTGAAAACAGAAATATTGTTCTCCAGCAGGCGTTTCTAAAATATCTAATGTTAAGAAGATAACTGAAAATGAATTTAATTCACAAGTAACACAGGGAGGTACTCCAGTTCTTTTGCCTAGCTGGAAATGGACTTGGTACTAGCATCCCTGAAAGGGGAATGAGGGAGGTAATGGTGGCTGTTCAAACTTCATCCATAGGAGTTGTCAGCTATCTAATGGCTAGCACATGTATTCCACAAACATGAGGTATTGAGATGTTACCGGTTTTGGTACAAATGTGGTAGTAAACTGACATGTGTGCAAGTCCACGGCACTCTTCAGATGTTGCTCACTGTCACAGCAATCTCTCGTTTTCTTTTGTCCCTTTGTTACAACTGGAATTTGTAGCAAAATAAAAGGAGTCACTCAAACAGGTATTATCATAAGAAGTTTGAAAACAAATGGGAAAGCAGTAGGTTTTGGATAGCAGAAGCAGCTTAGGAGCTGTTTTATAAACAATGCTGGTAAAACTGTAACAAAGGACAAAATGGAGAATGGTGCTAATCGTGGAGGGGGGAACTCACAGGAACACTACAGCTTTAATTTGGAACTGCTGGGGAAATCTGAGAAGCCTTCATGTTTGTCCTAGCTACAAGGATCTTTAAGCTGTTGTGGAAGCATACAACTTAGCAGTGTGTCTTCCTTCAGAGACTTATGAGTAATGCAAAAGAAATAAGGCAACTGTAATGCCCCCCTCACCTATGAACACTGCGTTTCATGCCAGAAGAAAGGCTGAGAGGTTACTCCATCATGATCCCTATTATATTCAGTATTCTTGTAGCCACAGGCTTTGTGTCCTAACCGTTCCTTCTCAACTCTAAAATCCCAATTTCCTCTTGTTTTTATCCAAAATACACCCTTTGGACATAGTTGGGGGTGTTCTGTGTTATAGATGGTCTGTTTATCCCAGGGCACCCTAGCACAGCTGTGACCAATGGTACCTTCTTCTCCACCAACTTATCTGCATTTATATATATACAATGTAAACAAAACTGTGTGTAACAGTCCTACTTGATAGTATTTGGTAGTCAGGCAGCTCTGATGAAAGTTACTTCCTAAGAAGAGGTGGAATGGAAAGTCAAGCCTTTAGATGAAAAGGTAGTCTGGAGAAAATCCATGGAGGAAAACAAGGAGAGACATTTTGAACAGATCCTGAAATCAATGAAGAGCTGTTAGGGATAGCTGAAGGTGAAAATGGTCATATTTTTACATTAAAATTTGCCTTAAGTGGATTAATTTTAATGTTTCTGCTGGGTGCTTATATTGACAACCATTAAGGTCAAAATGCAAGCATTTCAAATTAGGAAAGCAAATAGCTTCAATGACAGTTTTAAATAATCTGATTTCTTAACAGGAGATTTCAGTGAGGATGAAATTATGGTAGAAAAACAGATGGCTAAAGCAATGAGGGCAGTAATACGCAGCCACAGGAGATACGGGGAGAGGAAGAAAGCCAGGGTCAAAGATGAAGTCAGCATCACAGACAACAGAGACAACCATTAGGTCAGAATGAAGCAAAACAAAAGAGAATGAGCAGTGCATGTATAATGTATGTGATAGGCAGGGCCAAATTCTGCCAGAGTTTACATCAGTACAACTTCATTGGCTGAATCCTCTTAACACAATGTCACTTTCAATGTGATCTAACAACATACATGCAGGCTTTTATTTAAATCAGTGCACAAGGCTAAATTTTTCACTCTTACGCTGTTTCTAGGCAATTGTAACTTCACTGTTCTACTGTTGTTACTATTATGGTCCTTTAGATACTGCTGAATTTCTTCTGTATATCTTCTATGAGTAAACACCTGTTTCACATCTGCATTCTGCTTTCGGAAGAGTGAATTCTTCAAATTAAAAGATCATTTTAGGAAAGCATGATAACGTACACTGCTTGAACAGTATACTATTTCATGTACATTTTAAAACTATTAATTCTGTGTACATACTACCTGTCAATGCTAATTTTAGAATATTTAGGGTTTTTACAGTGTTAGTATTCATGTTTTCCATATTTTGGCATCAGTGGTGTAAAAAAGAGTGATGAAGAGGAGAATCAGCTCCCAGAATAGATAAGCAGGAAAACTGATGTTGCTTGAAACATTTTTCTTATGTCTTTTATTCTTGTAGCATTTATAGTATTTTTGAAGTTGTCACTGATGTAAGAACAGTTATTTTAACCTAACACCTGGTTTTGCATACAAGTAAAACTGTGTCCACTTATCTGCTATTATAGTTTATGCATGTGTGTGCACACAAGGCTTTACTACTCTAAATACCTGTAGTTTCTTCTGGTTTTATGCTTTTAAACTCTAGCTCTTTTATTCTTGTTGTTTGGCAGAAAACCCCTACAGATAATTTTACAAACAGCCAAACAAAAACGTTGAGCCTTTCTAAGCCCACCCCTCCCATGATAAAGTGACTGGTGTGGTTTCAGTCTTTGCCCCCACTCATGACCCACAGGAAACTTTGCCTCTAACTTCTACAGTTTAAAAATTAAAAAACTGTAAATCTCTAAAAGCTGCCAACTCCCTGCCCCAAAACTCCAGGCTTCAGCTACTCCTATTTATGTACATTTTATCTTAGTTTAGCATTATAGACAAGACTGTATTTACTCCTTGTTTACATCAGTGTAATACAGGTAGAATTAACCCCTCCATTCACCAATGAACGAAGAGCAGCAGTGGTACCGTCTGGTCTTTTCCATGTGCCTACTTGCAGTTCTGAAGAGTTACTAACACAAGAACAAAGAACTGCAGTTAGTAAGAAAACTGTTCCATATCCCCATACAGAAGAAGAAAGCAATACATGCAAAGAAAACTGTGCCATACCCTGCACGGTAGCATCCCTGGCGGAGGTGTGCTGGGGTCCCAGTGGGCTGAGGGAAGCGGTTCAGAGCCCCCAGCAGACAGCAGCATTTGGGCCCCCAGACCAAAGCAGTCCGTCAAAGAGAGAAATTTTATACTGAAAGGAAAGTAATACATATATCACTTAAGGCATATAGCTTAAAATATTAAAAAGGAGGACAGAACTATGGAAAGGGGCATTCTTTTAGAAAATTGCCCATGGACTGTATTTTAATGTTCTGAAGCTGTTCCCTCAAGCTATTTTACACAATACCCAGCTTTCTTGAGTTTCAGAAGTACTAATGATTCAATGGATGCAGAATCACAGAAAGCTCCTGAACTCAGCTTATGCTCCCCTCCACTGCCTTGAAGTCCTATTTCCAGCTAGTGTTTCAGAACTATAGAGTGTTGCAAAGGGGCAAAAATCCCTCTGCAGTGTTAACTGTTACCTTCTTTGAAAGGAATTCATTTTAAACCAGAGAAATTGGATGTATATGATTGAAATATTTTGTCTCTTTTTCCTGAGAACTGGTAGATTATTAACCTAGAAGCTTGGTTTAATGCAACAATTACAGTAATGAAATGCAGCATGGTCTTCTGTGTTTAGTATCAGGGTTTTTTCCTCTCTTTTCCAATATTTCTGTAGGTATTTCTTGTGGATTTTGATTTTTAAAATAGCAGTTACTTAAAATGTCATGGAAAAATAGAAATTTGATAAATAGCAAGCCCCTCCCTCCAATTTAATACGAGGATAGTGCTTTTTTAATCCTTTCCAAACATACGGTCAACAGTTCTTTGTATAATGTCAAAATATAATGTAAAAATACCATTTCATGCAAATTTTTACTATATACGACTTCAGATACATGCTGCATACTGTCTAGCTATATAAGTCATCATGGTAAAGATGGCTTGTTTTTTGACAGCAGCAAATAACATTGCCAAGATTTCCACTATTAAAATAAAACTAGGAAAAATGTAGATAATGCAAAAATATAACTGACACTTTTTTAAAAAAGAAATTCTGCACCTGAAAATCTCATTACAATACCTTTTTCTACAAGACTGTTCTGAATGAATTAGAAATTACTCAAACATTGTTGAAGTAAAGCCACATTCTGCTGAAATTTCACCATAATCAGAATATTCCACTGGGAGATACCACCTTTGCCCAAGGTTTTGATGGAAAGTCTCAGAACAATTGGATATTTTAAAAGGGAAGCAGTCTGATGTATACCAGGATGAAAACTCTATTTTCCAACCCACGCTAGGTGGAAATGCACTCCTTATTGCTTCATTCCACTGTTTTAATTCCTGTGTCACATTAATGGTGATCGTGGTATTTCACTAGCTTTTACTTATCTGTCCTTTGTCAGCAATGAAAGCTGTCCTCTTGGTCTGCACAATAGACCTGATTCTGCTGTCCTACTCCACCACATCATCTGAAATGGTCTTCAACAGAAAGATGGCAGTTTTAACAAATTAAAGCACAAGGTTATTAAGGTAAATTTCTCAAGCATCACCTTGAATCTGTACCAAATTGTCCAAGTGTAAAGACAAAGCCAACCAAACTGCCTAGCACTAGTATCATATATCTTAAAATCTTACACTTCTACTGTGATGATAATGCCTGCAGGCTTCCCAGAAATCAACAAAGGAATCATCAGTTATAACAGTTAAAAATAAAGCTATGCTTTACTACCAGAGAAGTGAGGTGGCAGTTACTGGGAAATTAGTCTGAGTCCTTGAAATTCCCAGTGACACATTGTACAACTGTTTAATTGGCAGCAAAGGAATAATGGTTAAAACACTGATTTCAGGCTGGACATGCAGCAGTGGTGGTCTCAAAGGGGGAGTTTTGCTGCTCTCTTGCTCCGTAAGATAATTGCTGTAATTAGTTTTTGCTCTTAGAGCTATGCATACTAGTACATGTGTGTGCTTATATTTCTAGGTTTCCAATACATGTTGGTCTGTATTTAGTACTGGAGGCATGTTTCATGCTCTTGGTGTCAGATAGGAAGGACCAGGTGACACCCAAGCTGTATGTTCAACCCTTGAAATACATGCAATGCATACACTGTGAGCTAATGACAAAGCAGAAAGTCTCTGTGAAGACAACTGTGAATTCCCTTTAGTCTTTGTGAAACAGATGACAAGAAGCAGTAGCAATGACCCTGTCTTAAAAGCTTGGAATACATTTTGGGAAATAAGAATTTACTTTTGAAACATGAAATACCCATGAGTAAATGGGACCAGATCTTTGGGAACTGACCAAGGCAGGTGCTATCAAAGTTGGGAAGTCAGGATCCAGATGCCCCTTCCAGGAGTCTCAGCCACTCTCAGAGCCATTTCCTATGCTTCTTCCTTGGGTTTTTTCCTTCTTTTGCTGAGTAAGCCTCCTCCATTGAGCTGATGTCCACTGTTTCGTTGCACAGTTATTATTGTGGTGATAGATCTCAGCTCCATCACGATAACTGCCTTATGTCTCTCTGCGCTCCTTTGGCATCTGGAAAGCAGCGGTTAGACCTGGGTAGCAGAGCTGCCAGCTGTAGTGTGCTGACTGGCAACATGATAAATACATGCTCTAAAATTGCATGAATGCTGGGCTTATGTCTTAAAACTTTAGTGCATTTCTCTTGCTCACGCTCCACTTTTTTAATTACTATTATTTCTAATGAATACTGTGAATTTATCTAAGTTAATTCTAAAGTTCTGTAGATCTATAATCTGTACCTTGTGCGCTGGTGATTAAATTCTTCCCCATATGTATGTAGTAGCTGGGAGGAATAGATTAGCACTGTGATTTTTATTTTTTAGGAGGAGTCTGATCCTAACACTTTGTTTTCCCTGGTACTCCTGCTGTTGCCACTTCTATTGCCCAAGGAGATGCTTCTGCCTCAAACCCCTCTGCTTCCAAAGTCTATGCACAGACTGTGAATATAGGCCAAAGGTCACACTTTGGAGAAAACAAAAAAAGGGTGGAAAGAAAAGGAAAAGTTACAGGTCTCAAAAAGGGGGTGACTTGGTGAAATTTAATGGTTTTTTACATGCAGGAGCTCATGTTGGAGATTCTTGGGGACTTCCTGGTCTTACAATTGTGGCTCTGTAGAGGCTAAAGCCAAGAGAAAAACAAGAGTTAAAACAAGGTGACAGGAGATAGATAACATTCTCCTGATATTCAGGTAGTATTTTAATTAGCTAAAAATATATGCAGAAAGAAATCTATCAGTGACTTCTCAAGAAACAGAACAACACCTCCTTGTCACAAAGAAATTATTCCCCCCCCCCCCCCTTGGGTATTTGTAGTCAACTTATGAAGACCAAATGTTAAAGTCATTTGCCTAGATGTTGCAATTCTAGCTTGTTTTACAGGAAAATAAGGTGCTTAAATGAGTATGAAGAAGTAATGAATGCTAATAAACACTTGAAACCCACATTTTCTAATGTTTAGCGATGCTGCAACAGTTTAGGTTAAGCTGATCATATTAATTTTTTGTAAGGTAGTATGATTTGCAAAAGCATTCTGTTAAAGTACAAGTTTTTGATCTTTAGTTTCTTTCATACTAAATTAAATAGTTTTGAAAGTTACATAAAAACCACTCCTGCAATTCATCATTATTAGAATGTGAACAAATTATATTTTCCACTTTTAAATATTGATTTGACTTTTTAGCTGTCCTTGCAAATGTGATCTAAGCATCACTGATGTCACTAGAAATACTTTGCTTGCTTATAGTGGGTACTTGGTTGGGTTCCTTTGCATGAATTAAATATTCAGACAAGAGCACACATGACTGTATTCTCCCGTAGCCTAGGGGAATGCAGTGATTTGGTTGGTCTCCGAACTCTCAGGTAATTTTTCCTGAGCCATACAGTCGTGTTGGCACATACACACTCTTTCTACATAAGGTTTAATTATTCCATACGATTTCAAATGGGTTTACCATGAAAGAGCTGAGACAGGCCTGGCCCACAAAACCCAGTAATTGAGTAATTGGAGTTTTCACTTAGAAGGTGGGAGATGTGGATTAAAATCACTTCATAAAAAGGGAAGGGATCTTGACTGAGTGCTGTAATTTTAATGCTGTTTGGAAAAATGAGAGGGGAGAACCCTACCATATGTTGTAGAGACTTGCTAGATTCTGTAAGTTACCAAGTCTTCCCCAGAATTACACAGGAAGCCAAGGCTTTCAATTTTCCACAGGGCATTCCAGTAGAAAACACATATACCACATTCCAGCAGAAGACACACAAAACTGTCAGAGCATTATGGCATCCTGATTTCTTCTGCAGATATAGCCTCAGTCCACTGACCATTCAATCTTTTCTTTATGTATTTAAATGTATATGTCCTTTTCTGAATATCCTACAAAAATTAACCAATAAGTCTATATGGTCTGAACTAATACATGAAGGGCTGATTAGTGAATAGCTGGACTAAATATGCAAATTACAAAGTTTTCTTCATGGCTTTATATGAGAAGATGTTTTTAAAACTTTATCAATGTCAGTGTGTCAGCCTGCATTTCTCTGTGAAATCTTGAAACTGCTCTTTCATCTATGTTGTAAACACATCAACAAGTATGTAGAATGTCTTGACTTTGAAATGCTGTCACCTACTTTCTGTATCGTTGTCAGCAGTCATCTTGTTATAAAAGTGTTTCATATCTAACTGTTTCTTTTGGTAGTGTGTCGACATACTGCATTTTTCAACTGTGTTCCTTGCTGCCTCTTCCATTTTTATAAAAAATTCCGTGCGACAGAAGTTTTTCTCTTTCTCTGCAACATGTTGATATCTCAGGTTCTCCACTGTCACCAAAGCAGTTGTGCTACTTTGAGGATAAGCTGAGCCTGTGTAAACCATCTACAGTGTTTTGTGACAAAGTGCGGTGGGATTTTGAACTCAAATGTTTTTGTGATGGTGAGAAGTCCCCAAGCTTCAGTCATTGCCTTTACTTCTTAGTTTGGAAGTGTCCTGGTTTCAGCTGGGATAGAGTTAACTGTCTTCCTAGTAGCTGGTACAGTGCTATGTTTTGAGTTCAGTATGCGAAGAATGTTGATAACACTGATGTTTTCAGTTGTTGCTCAGTAGTGTTTAGACTATAGTCAAGGATTTTTCAGCTTCTCATGCCCAGCCAGGGCACCTGACCCAAACTGGCCAACAGTGTATTCCATACCATGGGATGTCCCATCTAGTGTAGGAATTGGGAAGTGGGGGCAGGGAATCGCCGCTCGGGGACTAACTGGGCATCGATCGGCGGGTGGTGAGCAATTGCCCTGCGCATCATTTGTACATTCCAATCCTTTTATTACTACTGTTATTATATTAGTGTTATCATTATCAGTTTCTTTTCTGTTCTATTAAACCCTTATCTCAACCCACGAGTTTTACTTCTTTTTCCCAATTTTCTCCCCCATCCAGTGGGATGGGGGGGAGTGAGCGGCTGCATGGTGCTTAGTTGCTGGCTGGGGTTAATCCACGACAGGAAGTTTCCCAGAACATGTTCAATATAATTCAATGCCTATTCCTGACGTGCTCTGCAATGTAAAGTCCACAGTTTGCTTGGAACAAACATATCTGGTAATGGACAATTTCTTAAATGTGAGCATACTCAAGCTTTCTATTCTGCTGCTTCACATGTAATTTTCTGTTTTGTTTTGGGTTTTGTTTTCAGAAGATAACATGTCAGGAACTGGTACAATTGCCTCAGGTGCCCCAAATGAAAGCTGAACACCTGTACAAATTACTGCATTGCAGAATATAAGACACGTTATTTTCAAGTTTTGAATTGTACTTGTTTCTAAAGGATTTTTCAGTCCAAAAATACAACATTGCTGAAGTTTACAGAGGTACAAATTTGGTTAAATTGGAAAAAATATTCTGTTCAAATGCTTTCAAGACTTGTGCAATAGAATTGCATAGATCTGTACATGAAGGTCAGTGAACCCACAAACTATGAAGTAATCAACATAATAGATACTTTAACATTAGACACTTGTATCATTCTTGTGTGTACTATAATGTCAACATCTTGTTGCATCTACAACAGTACAGTTTCCTCACACCTTTCAAAGGCCCACATCATGTTAAGTTCCTAAATCAATATGGTCCATGTGCTGTAAAACATAGACATTTTCCTGGTATCTGATAATGAGTCAGGAGGGTTGGCTTATGCCCCTTCCATCATCTGCAAGGATACATACTACTTCTGCACTTGTACTTCCTACTGTTTATTACTTGCACTGCAGTAATATCCTAAAGCTCTACTCAGGACTAGACCGCACTTTGTTAGCTGCATACCAGAGACACAGTTTTGCACTTAACCTTTTTAGGATACAATCAGTAAATACTACTTACTATATTATCAAGCATCAAATTATTAAACTTAAAACCAGAAGGCTGAAGGCAATGTTCTTTATGATCATAAAAGTTAAAATAGGTAAGTATGGAAGAAAATACAAACTTTGAGGAATGTTTGCTTTTTATTTTAATGCAAGGAGAATAAACTTCATTTTTTAAGAATGATCACTGCATGAACTCTTTTCCCCTCTATCAGTATAGATCACATTCCTGATACCTAACATATCATAAAGAAATATCTTCTAGTTACAGTGTTTCAAAAGCAAGTTGACATGAACCAGAGATCAAACAAAATCTGTACACACGGACCTACTTTGAAAAAGCTAAGGATCTGTAGGGTGTTCAGATCATATAGTCTGCAGAAATTTAATTGGCATATTGTTGTTGTTTAACGTAAAATGCACAGCATAGCTACAATACAGAAGATTACTAGAAATAACTGAGTAAGTAGGCTGCCATCCTGGGAAAGACAGTTTAAAATTATCATAAATTTCTCTAGAATACCTATGTGTCTTAGTCCTGACCACTTCGAGCCATTATCATATTGGCTGGACCCAATTCACCCCACATGTGGATAACACTGCTTCTTTAAACATGGTTTATGTGGCTGAGTTGCTTTATTCCAGCTTAATCAACATAAATTTAGTAATTAGGATGGGACCAAGGAAGGAAGAAAGGAAGTGAGTAAGATGAGCTTTTCTAGAAATCCTTAGATAAGTGTTTCAAAGAGGACAGTAGCTAAAACACTTGCTGCTATTTTTCCTGAAGAAAATGGAGTGGACACAATACCAAGAAAATAAATTCCCTTGAGGAAGAATCAGACATACAGATATTAAGTGGCCATAGTGTCACAGAAAGAATCCAGGTCTCCTTACCTTTCCTCTGCTCCTCAACCACTGCCTGCCAAAATAAAAAACATTTCAACAGACAAACTCTCTTGGTGAATAAAAATGCTATGAGTAAAACAAAATATATTCTAAAAATTCATTTTGTATCAGACCTGTATTTTCAAAACTCACAAATTTTCTTCTGTCCCTTGAATGTGGACAAATACTTCAGTCATATTAAGATTTCTGTATAAGCAGCTTTTTCCAAGATGAGAAACATCCCTTTTCCTGAGAATTACATTTCCTGACTTACTCTATGGACCTTTTCTTTCCATAATGTATTTTCTTGCTGTTTTAATGATCAGCAGCAAGTTAGCAGTCTTTCACTTACAATCCTAACTCAAAGTCAACCGGTCTGCAAGTGTGACTGAGGAATATTTGTAGAACTGAGGACTTGGAAGATGAACATTTTGGACATATATTTATTCAGTGACTCAGAGTGATACATGAAGACTACTATGAGTAAATTTTTTTTAAATGGCCAAAACTGTATACAAAATGAAAATAATAAACAGTGTATATTACTTCAAAATATGGGCAGAAAAATACTTTACTTTCTCCAGGGAACTAGTCTGAGGAAATTATATAGGCACATAATGCAACAAGAAAACATTATCACTTAGGTTCCCTGTTTCTGCAGAAAGCTCACTGCAGAACTGGGACTATTCATAACATTAATTTTTATTAGAACTGTTTATATTTTTTACAAACGAGAAAATTACTCTACAAAAAATCTGTAGATTTTATAATACGCTTATCTAATAAAAAGAAGAAATTGCAAATGTATTCCTTTTCAGGGGTTTCTGAATCATTTTTCTCAATGATATAGTTAAAATTGCCAATCCAAAGCAAGAAATTATGCTGACAGGAAATCTTGTGAATGAACTATCAGAGGGTCTGGAATCCAGATGTTAGCCATCGTACAGTAGTAAATATAATTGATTCATAATAATTTAGAGTAAAAAGCTAATAAAATAAGAGCATTTTGTTGTACCTTATACTTCTGTTGAGATCTGACTTCAACAAAATACCTCTAGCTTAAACAACATCCATTCCCTTTCTCCCTTTAAAAAAGTACATTGTTGGAACTGACAAGATGAAAATAGTCGAGTTAGTGACATGAAAACAGTGGTTGCAGATATAACTTTCAGGTTTATTTGTCATTTATTCAAAAGCAGACTCCATGGACACTGTATCAATGGGACATTCTTTGTTTTACTTTTAAGGGAAGCAGCAGTGACTTGCCTCCTAGGAAGTATACTCCAAAGGAGCAAATATCACCATGGCATTAATCTTATTTTCTTTCCTTCTGCATATGTCTCATTTTATCAACCGAGCCTATGATTTAAATATACAAAAATTAAAAAGTATCAGCTATGTGAACTGTAAAATCTATACTCAATAATATAATATCTCCTTTGTCTATGTGCAAAATTCCTAATGTCTCCAAATAGTATGTGACATAAAATAATGTGTTTGTACATGATGAGATTTGTTCAGGGTGGAGTTGTGAATGTGAAATGTGCTCATTTTGTTAATTTGAAGTAAGATGCTAATGCTATACATAATGAAAATGGTCCTTGGTGGTTAGCCTGTGCTTGAGGGGTTCAGTAGGAGGAATTCATCTCTTAAAAGAAAAAATGTATGGGTAAGAAAAAGGAAACAAAGGTAAAAAAGTACAGGAAAAAACCACACTTTCCCCACCTCACCATGAAAAAAAAAAAAAAAAAGCGTTAAATACCTTTTCCTTTAGCCACACAAACCCCAAAGTTCAAGAGCTAAACTTCCTGGGGAAACATATGTTAGGGGCACAGCAAGAGCAGCCTGCTTGCTGCCACCCTGGGGAGCAGTGCCTTGTATCAGGTCTGGGAGATCCCCTCCGGCAGACATGCAGAGCAGTATTGCCAGGTCCCAGCGGGACCTGCGTTTAGCTCTCTTAAGACCCAACCTTGCAAACACTTATGCACATGAGTAATTTCAGCTGCCATGAATCAAGTTATTCACCTGTTTTAAGTTTTTGCAAGGGTGGTGCAACATCAGGCCCACATTTGTAAATGCTAACCAACAGGATAAAATGGAAGAAACTTCCCTTTCCTTTTCTTCATCTAAGCAACTTAGCTTTTGGTGTATTTTTATTTCCCAATTTTGACTGGAAAAGGTTACAGCTGCAAATTTTTTTTTTTTTTTATTATTCTTGAATCTTACAATTTTTTAAATAAATGAATCATTGCAACCATCCCAATCATATGGTAAAAGTCACACAGTTCAGGGGTCACCTGTGATTTTAAGACCTTCTAATACTTTGTAGTGATTTCTGTTACAAGGTAGGGCACTTGTTAGAGACCAATGGTTTTGTCACATCTCTGAAATTGTGGATAAAGCCAAACAAAGGAAACAGAATACATGGACAATTGTCAGCCCACTTATGTCTTGATACTTTTCTGCATTTAATTTGTTTGTAGTTGATTTGTTCAATTTATAAATTCTGGAGAAAACTGAATCTTCTAACAGCTTTGTTTTTACTGAGTATTATTCTGTTATCATATGGATCACTGACCAATGTCTGGTGTTCATGATTTTCTAGTTGCGTTGCTCCAGAACATGCAGGTTTATGACTTAGTATGTGATCTCCATGAGCTGGAAAGACTCAAAACATATGGCAGATCAGATGTTAGGCTTGGGGAAAATCAAAAATTAAACTGTCTCAGAGCAGCTGAGAGACTGCTTTGCTATATATTTTATATGATTTGTGTGTGTGTTGAGGGAGATGTCACCTAGGGAAGGGAATCGAAGAAAAAATAGCTTTAAAAAATGAACTGTTTGTATTATCGCTTTAAACTTTAAAGTCTGGTCAGCTAAAAGCAGATGTTGTGAACTAAGATGGAAACTTGCCTGAGGCCAGAATCAAAGGTGGCATTCTCTAATAGTAAGAAGTAAAAATGCTTTCTGGGTTCAGAATTTATTACAAGCCCAAAAAGAATGCTTATCGTATGCTTATAAGCACAAACATTTCTCCACTTTCATTCAAATTACTGAATAATATTGGTGGCTTCAGAATTTAATTTCAAACAATTGGTTCATTAGCAATCCTGATTGTATTGTAAGCTCTTTATCATAAAATCTTTTGTTATTCTGTGCTGGCCAAGATTCTGTCATGTTGGAAGTAGGAATGAAGTGCTTCTTACCCCTGGCTGTCTGCCCAGTAATTAGATGGGGAGGTGGATTAAAGCATCTAAACATGCGGTGTAAATTTTGGAATATTGTAGTATGACACAGTTCTGATCCAAGTCTTTTTAAGGTAAGAATACTAAAGGAAAGACCTTATATATACAGAATTGTAAAAATGAGCATAACCTTTACTACATGCTTTTAATTGACCTGGGCTTGCACAGTTTGAGAGAATACACTCATATTATGTAAACACACAATGTCTAAGAATTTGAAATTGAAAGTTTAAAATTAATAAATATTTCCAAGAAGGAAAAACAAAAAAGTTGATTAAATAAAAATTATTTATGTTAAAATCAATCAATATTTGAGAAAATCTTCTGTCTCCTTTTCATCTATTTATGTATGAGGAAATACATATTTACAGTAGCTGCCTCTATAGTATTTGTTGAATGGCAGGAAGCTTTGAACCAGCTTAAAATTTAGACTGAGACAGTTCTGCAATTTATTTTAAATTTACTAGTTCAAAATCTGTGCTCTAATGGCAAGTCCAGAATTATAAGTTGCAGTACTTCTGTGGGAAAAAAATAGCAAGCTACTTCTGTGTTTTACAAATACTTTACGTGATATTGTTTCAATTCGTATAAATTGTTTGACAAAGCTTTGTTGCTCTAGTTCAGCAGCAGCAGCAAAAGAAAAAAATAATTTTCAGAAATCCAGTAGAAAATATTTTAAGGATCAATATTTTCCGTATATTTCTTTCTTACTGTAGGAATCCCTTTGATAACAGTCATATGGCACAGGAATCAGCTGCCTTTTCTAATTTATACCAGGGTAAAAGCGAGTAAGGACTTTTCAACAGAGAGAGTATTTCCCGATAAATCCATGTTTGGAAAAGCTCTGTATCTGGCACCAGTAGAGTCCCTCCACACTCCTTTTTTACCGTTTTAAGGAGAATTTCGCCCCTTCCTTTCCCATTGTTTCAGGATTTGTGAGTGTAGGTGGTTTGTCAGGTGTTACGGCCGGGCCGCTCCTCAGAGGAAAGGCAGCCGTCGGGGAGCTAACCCGGCGCCCTCCATTTCGTGCCAGCGGGAGCCCGCAGACCGCGCCGCGGCAAAAGAAAGCGGGAGCAAACTCTGGAGGGCGGCCCTCCGCTAGGGCGGTGCTGGGAAAGGACCGGATGGCAATCGCCGCTTCCCCCTCGCTCGGCCGGCGCGGCTGAGGGGTGCTGATCGCGCGCGGTGCTTGATACTGCCTTGACCCCGCTCGTTGCCGCCATTTTGTGCTGTAGGGGCGGGAGGCGCTGTTCTCGAGAAGGGAGAGACTCTGTCAGGTTCTCCTTCCTCAGCCGAGGGAGGAGGACGGGAGCGGGAGCCTGACGGTGAGGCGGGGGGTGCTTAGGGGCTCGCAGGAACAGGGAAGGGGCGCCGTGAGGTGCGGATGTCCTCTGCCCCTTCAGAGCGCCTGGTCCACAGCTAGGAGCGAGCTGTTGCCGTTTGTTTGGGTCAGCACCCCTGAAGGTCGCAACCTTCACTTTCGGCCCCCTGGAGAGAGCACCGAGGTGAATTACAGAGGTCTGAGGAAAGGATTTGGTTTTAGGAGGGAGGTGAAAAGGAAAGGGGCTTCAAAACTGAGCAAACCCCCTGTGGCCTGCAGCGTTTGTAGAAAGTCTGTAGTAAGCTGTTCCTTAAAGCAGATACATGAGAGGTCTTTGCTTACAGGAGTTTGCAAACATCTCTTTGTAAGTGTGAATCAATGGTCTGTGCTGCTTCTGCAAACACCTGCTCATTTCCTGCATTCTGCCGTCTTGAATATGCATTTTCCCTGGGCTATCAAACAGCACTGAGAGTATGGAGACTCTTTTATTCCTTTCCATCTTGGAGACGTGTTTTGCCATGCCCCCCCCCCCCCCCCCCTTTTTTTTTTCTTCTTTTACAATTCTGAGAGACTTTTCACTATTTCTTGGCTGGGGGTTCTGAAGGGGGTGTCCCAGCTGACAGCCAGTGCGCAGGTGGATGAATGCAGAACTGCACAAAGGAGCGTCGTGCCAGGGTTTTCCAGTCTCAGAATGACCATGACATCTCCTATCATTTTTATATACATTATCAAGAAGTTGGAATTAATGGAGCCAAAGAATAAATGACATGTAGAGAGCAGAGGCTTGAAGGGCCTGGGAGATTAAATATTGTGTATAATAAAGACTGCTCGCAGGTGGGAATCATAAATCCAAATTATTTAAATGGAAGTTGTATTACCATAGATTGACAATTCCCCACCTGAGGTATGAAAACAGTTTCATACTGGTGTGCAGTGTTTGTAGCTCCTTGGAGCTGATGGAGTGGTGGTTATTCAGTTGGATAAGCACTTAATGCAGATAATAACTACTTGAATAGCAACAACTTGATAGTACTCCTGACAGGTGCTTTCTGCTGCCACTGCTGATACTTAAGCCTGAGAACTCCTGCTTTAGATTACTGACCTTAAACGCATGCAAAAGTACAGTGGCAAAATTAACCAGCTTTGTTAGATTTATTAGTGTGATTTCTAAATTCTAGATTTGTTATTCTGTAGGAAAAAGTGGCAAAACCTGGCAGTGGGGGAGTGGTGGAAGTTGGCAGAGGTGGTGTTGCAGACACTCTGAAAAGGAGTGTAAAAGGGGCATTGACAGATACCTTGTTTGAAGTTCTGAAACCTATCTTCTGCACTGTGTTCACAGACAGTTTTGATTACATGCTCTATTTTCTGCCGGTATTGTGAAATGTTTTCTGTTTTAAATTTGAAACATTTCTCTGGAATATTTGAAGTTTCACAGCTTCTGTGGAAGAAAAATATTTTTTAAATTTTTGATTCACAGCTGACAGTATACGGTAATTAAGTAAACCTGAATCCTATGTGTAAAGCATTCTAAAAGATTTTTTTCATATATTACCAATGAAATGCTGGACTACAAAAGAAGTGTCACCTTTGGTTTATCTCTGTAGGTAAAGAAGATACCTTTGCTTTGTTATTTTATCACCACATTTGGCCTTTATTGAGTTTTATAAACTCTGTTGAAGTTGATCTGGTATTTTACCATTTGTTTCAGTGAATCTAAGATTTTTCACTCATAAAATCCTTTCTGTGGTATTCTTTTAGTGAGATCTTTCCTTTTTAAAGTTGTCTTTAAGCAAAATTAAGAGCTGTGAAGCTTCTCAACACAGACACATAAAGAAAACATTTCTAATGCCTAGAGTTGCTGCTAAATGAAAAACATTTAAATTAACTGGAGTATTTTTAAAACTGGTGTATATTATAAAATAATTTAGAAAGAATCTCTGGTCCTGATGTTTCAGAACAAACCCGTTAACAACGTTAAGGAGTTGGGCCCATAGTCCAATTATCTAGGTAAGCAATTTGCATGTAGGTAAAAAAATAAATCTGATTTGCTTGTAAAATAATTGTTGGGGTTTTTAGATAATAGAGTAATTTTATTTTGTAAAAATTGACAGAGTCTGATCATAAAATCATATTTTTCCATCAGAACAGAAACAATCTGAGAAAAAAAAAAATAGTCTGCAATTGTATAAAAGAATCTTAGCATTATTCTTAGAAATTAAATAATTTAACATAAACTTTATCTGAATCTTCACTTTTAGCTACTTTTTGCCTCCTGACATGTCATGGTAATGTAAAGGTTGTTTAAAGTGCTGTCCTACAGGATTTTTTGGTCATAAGTAATAGGAACCATATTTTATCAGGAGAAAGATTTTCTTTTTGAAAAAGAATTAAGGATGCAGGCAAGAGCTCTAAAAGAAAAAAAATCTAGAAATTAAGTATTGGCACTTATAACTAATAGAATTTCTATTGCTTATACAGGTTCAATTCTAGTAATTTCAGTTTCACAGTTCCTTGTGCTGCCTTTTGCAGATTAAGGGACTTCACATTTGATCTAAAAATGTTCAACTCTGCAGACATGGTCTTTTCGTTGGATAATTTATTTTATGAGAGACCAGATACAAGACAAAGGTAAATCTTTATTGTTAAATATATATAATTGTTTTTCAAGTTTTTCCCCACTCTGAATCATTTTACAGCAGAATTATTTTTTTATAACTTCCTTTTCTGTCTACCAGTAGAAATGTGGGGCTAGAATTTTCCAGGTTCAGAACCCATAATTTGAAATGTTTTTCCAAACACACTGAAGTTTGAATTATGCAAGTGTATCTTAGGGCTATAAGAAATACAGGTTAGTAGAAGTTTTGCCTCTTAAATTTTCTGTGATTAAAAATCACACGGATTAAAGAATATTTTTTAGCAGGAGAAACAGTAGGTTATTTATGATTAGTGATTTCAAGCTAGATGTTGTGGAGGGTGCTTAAAGAATGCTTTTACCTTACATTTGTGTGTTAAAAATAGGTATCTAGAAAATGAAGTGCCTAAGATTTGGTGTATTGCACCTGCTCCAGCTATTGCTGAAATTCCAGCTGCAGAGGAGTTACAGAGGGAACTGGAAAGAAACACAGCTGACACTCATATGGGTAAAATATCATAGAACAGAATCATAGAATCATTTAGGTTGGAAAAGACTTCTAAGATTATTGAGTCCAACTGTAAACCTAACACTGCCAAGTCCCACTAAACCATAATATTTGACATTCATTTTGAATGGCTTAACAAATAATTGGCTTGACAGATCATTCCTCCTCTCTCTTTTAATGCCGTGAAATATGAAATATTCTAGGTATGCAAATATAGACAAAAAATGTATTTTAGTTGAGGGTGATGGTCTTGTATATCTTTGGAGCATTAGCAGTCCTCTCTGGGCATATACAAGTTACACATTTACTGTGCAGAAGTGGGCAAGGTAAGCATGATCAAAATTTCAGCTACTCCACATTGTTCTGTGAAGCATCATAACACAGTGGGAAGCAGCTGTAAGAGCATAATGCAGCACATAGATCTGCTGACCAGTCTCCCACCCAAGGTAGAAAGAGTTTATATGAACCTAACTTTCTTCTTCCATTTTGGGGCTTTTTTTCAAATTGCTATTCAGGAAGTCAAATTTGAATCTGGCCATTGATTGCTGCTAAGTGGAGTATTCCTTCCATCTAGACATTCAGGATCACCTTAAGGAAATTTTAAAGAATTCAATTGCTTTATCTCTGTCAACTAGATTTCTACATTTCTTAGGTGCTGTGCTGATGTACGATACTCTCTATTTAGGAATTATTATTGAGACAGAAGCTTTTTTTTGTACTTTATGCAAGAGCAATTCCATTAAGAACTGCTCATTCAAATAAGCTTTCTGGTGTTTGTAGAATTAGAACTGTTGGGGTTATGTCAAAAACAGGCCTTTGTAATTTTAAGTTTCCAAATGGGTAACGCTGAAATTAATAGGCTGCCAGATCAGGACACTGATCCTACTGAGAGCTAACCCTGCAAAATGTGATAATTAACCAAGATGACTATGAAACCATGACATCATTACAAATTTTGACTGTTGAGATTGCAGGGTTTATCTCAGAGTTGTTCATAGTAGGAACTTCAGGCTTGGTCATTGTGTCATTTTTTTAAAAGACCATCTTTATTCTGGGACAGGATGAAGAGTTTGAAAATACATTAAAATATACACTAAAGTTCTTGGAATAAGATAGAAATATCAGTTCATATAATATATATGAATTTGGCTTATTCTGTGTGGAAGATATTTAATAAAATTACTATGAATAGGAAAATTAACATTAATAGAAATATTAATTTATTGTTTTTGTAGGAGAGAGAAAGCACCAGAAGTTTATACAACAATGTAAGAGTAACACTGAGGAAGTAAATGATAAATCACCAGCACCTGTTCATTTTGGCATAGACTCTGAAAAAGAAGTGCTCCAATTAAGCGTGGGAGAAAGAGAGAAAATCAGTTTTCAGCATGAAAGTCTGAAAATGGTTTCATTGTTTCTCTCTTCTGATCAAGATAAACCTAAAACAGGAACAGGAGTTTCTCAGCAACCTGGTGAAAATTTTTCACAAAATAAAATATTAAGTAATTTTCCAAAAAACAGTGATGATGAGAGTGTCCATTCAACATTAAGAAAAAGGTACGCATCTAGTCAATTCTGATAATTTATCGATTGTCAGAATCATTATTTTAGATACATTTGTTAAACGCAGAATTTTTGATCATTCAATTGAAGGTACTTTAACAGGGCTCCAGACACTAATTCTTTTCGGTATAGGGGAAAAAAGATGTTTCCTTTTGGCAATATTTTAATACTGTAATTAAATGTGTCCTGAGCTCAGACTCTTTAATGAGAAGAGTAAGGATGAGGTTTGTTTCTTTAAAATTAAAGAAATTGTTAGGTAACAAAGGTTTTTCAAAATTGTATTTTGAGTTCTTTATCCACATGGTAACGAGCAAGAAGGCTAAGATCACTTTCTTTTCAGAGCAGAGGTCAGCCAGCCAGGAATACCTTGAGCAGTTCTCAACATGATTTCAGTCTGGCCTGGCCTGGAAGGAGAGGTTTTACAGATAAACTCCTCTTCTGTGCCCGGCTTTTCTCATTCCTCAGAACCTGTATGTCTCCATTGTTTTTAATTATGCGGAGATTGACAGTTAATCTGCTGTTGGGATTCAGAGTCCATCTGGACAGGCAGTTTATTCTTTCAGGTTCTTTCTGGAATGAAAGTAAAGTTAAAATGTATCTTGAAAGGAGTCGTCTTCAGGTAGAAGTGTGTCATATCAAATAAAGTTAGATACAAACTTTTCTTATGATTGTATCTTACTGGTTCTGCTTCTAATACAAGTATACATATTTTTCAAATATTAGAGAAACTGTGTAACATTCAACAAACTAATGAAAATCCTGGATCTTTTGCAGCTTATTTAAAATGTCTGGTTATATGTACAAAAATACAGAATTTAAAGATAGTTCTGTGGATGTGAAAGAAATTGATACTTACTTAAATACACGTGAAAGCATAAAAGAAGTGAAAAAAGAAGGTTTATGGAGAAATAATCATCATGCTCCGATAACTAAAGACTCAGATTTTACTCTGCATAGGGTAAATGATTGGGACATTGCATCTAAAAATGGAATTAAAATGAAATCATTTTCTAATGCTTCAGAGGTTCTGGATATGACAGGTAATTATTATTACTCTTTTTCAAGAAAAATAGTCCACTCTCTGTCTTCGGTATATAATAATAATAATGGATATCCATGATCTGAGGTAGAGTGAAGAACATTTTCTCACCAGCTCAAGGCGAGATAATTGGCTAAACTTGATAGAAGATACTGCAATTCTATGGAACTTAATTGCATTGTTGTTTAAGATGAGCTGGGTAAACAATTTATGAAGGAGAGTCACGTTTTCAAAAGTGCCAAGTCATGTAAACCTTTTTGAAAAATGAGTCCCCTAAACAATTTGAGAAAGAGCAGCCTTGTCCCTTCATGTGGTAAATAGTCTTATCTTCATTTGAAACCAGAAATTGAAAATAGAATGTTTATTTGTGATGTGGCTCATACTTGTATCTTTGTAGAAATAGATTTTAAAATCTGGAAAATGGAGGAAAGCAGTGAGAATTTTGATGATAAAATACTTGGTTTAGAAATTATTTTTGTTTTTTTAATAGTTTTAAAATATGCTTAATATGTTTATTTCTAGGTTTTAAGCTTTTTGGGACAGGGACTTATTGCATCTGTGGAATGTACCTTAAGTACCTGGCTACCTGCTACGGAAACACAGAATAGAAAAATAGTTCTAGCAGAAGATTTTAGGGCAGATCTGTGGCTTTGGATGGGATTTGGAGGCTGGTCAGGAATGGAAAACGTGATTCCTGACTGATTGCCTTCTGAGCAATGGTGACTAGATTTCTGCATGAGGGGAGAGCAGTGGATGTCATTTACTTTGACTTCAGCAAGACTGTTCATAGAACCATAGAATGGTTGAGAAACACTGTCTTCCACAGCATTCTTGTGTCCAGATTAGGACATTAGGAATGGATGGACAACTGCATGGGTAAAAAAAATGGTTGGATGGTCAGGCTCAGAGGGTGGTGGTTAATGGGTCACACTGCCCACATGCCTGCCACAAGTGGAGTACTGCAGGGGTCTCTCCTGGAAGAGGGGGCTGCCAGGGATCTCATGAAATTCAGTAGGAACGAATGCAAAGTCCTGCCCCGGGGAAGAAGAATAACCCCTGGGGTTCCCCTGGGATGGACTAGGTGGGGGCAGCTCTGCAGAACAGCGCCTGGGGTCTGGTGAACAGCTCACTGAATGTCAGCCAGCAGTGTGCCCCAGCAGTAACGAAGGCCGACAGCATCCTGGGCTTTGTTAGCAGGGACAAGGCCAGGAACTTGAGGGGAGTGATTATCCCCTTCTTCTTGGCACTTTTGAGACCATGTCTAGATACTGCATCAAGTTTTGAGCCTCTGGTACAGGCAAGACGTCCTTAAACTGGACTGAGTTCAGCAAAGGGCCACCAAGGTGGTCCTTTCAAATGATGAGCTTGTGACCTCCCTGTCCTATCCTATCAGCTCTTTCTGTATCACCTGGACCTTGTTAAAGCCTTGCAGCTTCTCACAAAACACGTAGCTTGGGGTCAGGAAGATATTTTTCATGGTTATCGGTTGAAAATAAATCTGGTTTTATAAATTTACTACTTTTATTTCTTCAGGAACTACAGGAAGAAAATGGGAAATTTTGAGGGCTGTTACAGAAATACGTATCCTTGTATTTGCTGTATCTGATTTACTGATTTTATTACAATGCTTTTACATTTACAGAATTATAGTGTTTAATTTGTAGCCATAGGAACTTATGCATTACACTGTAATAGCTTTGATTTGTAACGTCATGCTGGGAATCAAATGATGAATAGGTGTTCACCCTTTGGACTTCCAAACCTAGAATGAAAATAGGACAACTTATAGATCATTCATTGCTAAGCAAATTTATTTTTATTTCAAACATTTGAATTTTATCCTCAAAACTGTTTATTTTTAAAATGTAAAATTTTTACTTCACAAAATATGTTTCAGGCCAGATTTTATATGCAAAGACACATATACACATATATCCCCATACACTTTAAATAAAGGAAAAGTGATTTAGTATTTAGGCTTCTTAGGAAAATGGAATCTTACTTTTTGTCCCATTTTATCAGGAGAAAATAAACTTCACATACTACTTATAGATCTGTATTTATATTGTACTGTGCAGACAGTATACTTCCATTCTTCAAGCAGATTTTACAGTCATTTTTCTTCTTGCCCCTGCCTTGAACCCATAACATAATTAACCATCCATCTGTATCCGTGAAGCTTTTTTTTTTTTTGCCTTTTTTACGCTGTCTTTTCAATATTTTGTTTCTAGTAACTGTCAAATGGCATGTTAAATATCAGGAAGAGGAAATGTCTGAATTTAGGCAACTTAAATTCATGTGAATAGCTTTAAGAAGTGTCATAATTTCCAAAATGAGTAAGGACTCTGTTGTTCTGATGTTGCTAATTACAGATAGTGAATGTTCTGCATTTTGAAAGATCACTTACTTAGAGAAGTAATTTTAGAGAAGTCTTTTGAAAAAAACCCTTATTTTCTTTAGTCTAATATTACTTGCTTATCTTTACCCATTTTTTAGTGTTTGTATTTAACTACTTTTATTTCTTGTTTTACTCCTTTTTGTTTTCATCTTTATTTAATCTTTTAATGTAACATCAATCTGAGGCCTCAGCAGTTCGTTGTTCTTGTTACTGTTGGTGTTACGTCTGACTGTGCTTGCATCCTCAGCCTGATCGGATGGTTACAGTTAGTCTGCTTGTGTGGCTTCAATGCAAGTCCAGACAAGGATCAGCTCACTTATTTGGATTTGTAATGTAACAATACTGTCTTTCCTCTTACTCATATTTTAGATAAGAATGTTGTTGTCTGAAGAATACACAGTATTAGCAATTTAAAAAAAAAAGTCTTTAAAACCACTGTCGGTACTAAGAGATCGTAGGTGAATTTCTTTGCTGCTATTGTGACTGGACATACAATATTATGCTAATTAATTTGTGTTATATTACAAATATAATGTAACCATTGACACTTCAGATATGCTAACAGCAGTGCTCTGCTTGCTCTTGTATCTGGTTTGCAGTGTAGAATAAAGCTTTTGTCCCTTGCAGTTTCATATTCCATAACTTTATGCCATTCCATGAAACCTGTGCCAGGGAGGAGGTTCTTGATTATTGGTATAATCCTGAGACCTCTCAAATAGGTAGTGGTTTTTTTGGTGAAGTGGAATATATGGCACGCCAAGAATCTAAATAAAGCTACTAAATCATTTAATAGGTTACTTTTTGATAATTTTTTACAAGCCTCTGCCAATGAAAGATTGTTTCATATATTTTAAGTCTGCATTTAAAATTACAAGAAAGAGATGCATTTACAGTTCTGAAATATATTTTACAATTTTCACTCAATTGTTTTCAATTCCTTAATGCTGTCAAGCGGCCCAATTTAGAAGTATTTTTAAGGAGTTCCCATATTTTAACTACGCACAGTCTAAAGCTTTGGATGATGTAAGTATGAAACATTAGATGCAGCTGCAAGTAGTACTTTATAGATAAATTTAAATGATACTTTGGTATTCAGAACTTAAAAGGGGTTAGAAAACTGTAATATATCTAGAATCTCTTCCTGGAGTAGTTGAGCAGGGTTGTGCTTAGCTGGGAGAAGAGACCAGAAGAACTCCTAAAAATGTTTTTCTTAGCTTTAAATACATTCGTGTGAAGATGTGAATTATATGTGTATTTATGCATACAGATTAGTAATATTTTTTTAGTGATTTTCACAGGAAGATGAAGAAAAGCAGAACTTTAGAGAAGGTTGTCCTTTTAGAGAAGTGATGTTTGTCCATGCCCTTCTTACCAGCTATGCTCTTTCTTTAAAACCTGAAACTTATTTTGAAAGCAACCAATTTGAGAAAGATTGTATTATAGGTATTGCGGAGAGGAGATACAGGTTCCATCAGTCTTCAACAGAGCATTTGAAATTTTACTCAACTCTAGGGGAAATCCCAGTGTCAGTCACAGACATTTTTAAGCATGTTTTTAAGCTCCTTTTGGTGTTGTAAATGTTTTTGTTTGAATTTCTTAACCACTAAGTAATGTTTTATAAAAAGATTTTAAGAATGGTGCTTATACGAGCAGAATAATCTTGTATTTAAATTCTATGGGGGGGCTGTATTTTTGCGCTTTTTTCCTTACATTTTTAGTTTTATGCATAGATTTGGGGTATTTTTCCTTACTTCCAAATTTGTGTTTATTTTCTGATGAGAGTTATACGTCATATGGGCCTGTAAAATAATCTTGTGTGACTTTGTTCCTACAACAATGGAAAAGCAAAGCTGTAAGCAAGATTTACTTTCATGAAAGCTGCAAAAACAGAGTTCTCGGGGCAATAGTTTAAAAAAAAAAAACAAAACCACAAAATTTTTTTGGAACGGCTCATGTATTGGTACTCCTAAATATAACTTTGTTTGTAAGGTACCAGGAAGGACAAGGTTTGCTTATCACTCATGTATAACACATGACATGTTAAAAACTTAAGAGAAATCAGCATATTTTTTATTGGTTAAGCTTGCAAAATTCAACTTGGTAGCAACTATGTGGTTCCAAGAAATGAGTTGTAAGCATTCAACTTAGTAGAATTTCTCTGGCTGATTCACAGTGAATGTTACAAATGATTATTTAACAAAAATCAGGGAAAATTTTGTATTCGTACTTCATTGATTTTTATGAGCACTGGAAAACTGGGAGTGGTAGACGAAGAACGCGGGTAATTCCTGCAAAACAGTACTGTCAGTGTCAGTCATTGCTACAGTTATTTATAAATCAAGCACTAGGTGATTCCCATTCATCCATGTGAGCTCCTAACAGTCATAGAATAGTTTTAGAGCAATAACAGCTAGAAGGAAAGGAAAAAAAGAATGAGAATAGTAGAATTCATGAGGAGTTGGGAGGGAGAGAAGGAAATGAAACTGCGCAGAGCATGCTGCATGGAGGGAGGATGGGTGAATGACACTGCGGAGGAGGAGGGAGGGTAGAGTCAATGTGGTCAGAGGAAAATGAGAGAACATGACATGGACATGCCTGGCTTCTAAGATGGTGGAGGATAGAATGTGGGGGAAAGAAGGTTGGAAGGAAAGAAACATAGTCACACAAAACCTACTCGTGTCATTTTTTGAAACTTAACATTCTATTAAAATTATATATATTCAACAATGTTGGAATTTTGAATGCAGATTGAATTACAGAAGGAAAACAAATTGCATCTTGAATTTGAGCACAAAATACCTCTTTCTCACGTTTGCTTGCAGTTGGACATTGACAGTGATTCTGTATTGATGTCACCTAAGGCTAGAGGCTGTTTTTTTTGTCACAGACTGGTAGGCTTCGTTACATAATAACCATAGATGAACAGCATCTCATTTAACGTTTTTGTGGCAGACATGTAGCAGAAAATGTTCTTTCTTTTGCTGTAACTTAAAGTTCACATCTAATACAAAATTTTTTAGAGGACTACATATATCAATGTAATAAAAACTTCCTTGTGTCCTTTTCCCCTAGACAATGCTTTTGGAATGTATGAATAGGTACAATGGATAGCTATGTTATATGTACTACTTTGCAACTCTTTCCTAGCTTCTTTATACAGACAGGAATTTTGTGATTTGTGCTCCAACTGGCTCTGGAAAAACTGTAATGTTCGAGCTAGCTATTACCAGATTACTCATGGAAGCCCCGCTGCCTTGGTTAAATATTAAAGTTGTTTACAGTAAGTATTATGCAGCTTTAAACATTTTGGTGACAGCAGTAGAAAATGTCATTCTGTAAATGTGGAGATCTGGAGTGAGTGCTTTAATAATGTTGAAATTAAATATGTTAAGAAATTGTGACCTACCTCATTCTTTAAAAAGTTGTTTCTTTTAGGATTTGTTTATTTGTGATACTGTTGTAACTATTACTAGTATTTAACAGCACTGTGTAATTGTAGTGTTCAGCATTGGCTATACAAATAAAAATTTTAAAAATCTTGTAAAGAGTTTGTCCTCTAAGAAGGCAAGATGTACATGAAAAGGGAAGAAGGAAGCAAAGGAAACTAAAACAAATTCTTAGTGGCAGAGCCAGAAGTCATGCAATATCTTTTGTATGCCTGTCTGTTGCTCTGAGATGAGGATCAAATTTTCCAATATTCACTTACCTGGCAAGGTTTCATGCTATTTGTTGCTTTCTGTCTACTAGTTCAGAGGCACCAGAGCTGTGATCTTCATGAGTTTAATTGATCTGTATGGGAACTAATGAAAATGCTTGAAGATAGTCACAACAATTACACTTTTTTCTTTCCTTCCTGGAGAATTGAGTTCATGTCATGTGAATCAGATGAAGTTGGTGGGTTTGTCACAGTTCTAATTAATTCATACGGTGATGTATTTGTCAGTCTTACTATTAGTGGTTAATCTTGATATTTACAGAAGCTTCAGCCTAATTATTTTTTTTAAATTCCAATGTGTTCAAATTCTTATAATAAAGCTAGTCTTGATGTAGAGTTTACTCTGTATTATTAACAGATCTTTTATAAACAGGCATGTATTATAGTTTCCCTGTCAGCAGATAGAGGTGAAACATTTCAGTGTACTGTAATGTTTTTGGTTGCCTTGGTAGAATTGATACAAATTGGCTGGTTGAAACTTTCAGTAAGGAAGCAGTTACCTGCAGGTGGAATTAGATCTGCTGACCTTTTCCAGGTTCAACAGTGGTGGAGAAAGAGACATGTCAGTTTTCCGAATGTTGGAACAGAGGTGTTAATCAGATTACGTATTGCCGGAGCTTGCCCTGATACCTGGTTCCTCAGTGGCTTGATGTACGAGAATTAGCTTGCAGTACTTGTGTAAATTAGGGTTGTTTCCTGGTAGCTTTAACACATGGTAAGGATTGGTGATTGAAGTTCTGGGAGCAATCACTAGCTTCTTGCATTTTTGCGCAGTGAAGATTATTACTTTTGCAATTTTGTGAGTTACTTGCTGGTAGCTTGATCAGTTTTCTGGAGCTAGTGATTTCCCCTGCTTTATAGGCCACTGATACGAGATTTTACACCTCTTTCTGAAGCAGAAACTGGTTCTTTAAATCACTTCATCTTAGGGATGGCTTGTCAGCTGATACGCAGAAATGGTTCATATTCCAGTGGCTCTAGCTAGCCTAAAATGTAATCACTGCAAGATCTATTTTATTACTGCTGTTTTCAGATCATGTGTAGATCACTTCTTTCACTTAAATCACTGCATTTTCCATATAGATTACCCATCCAATATAGACTTACATGTCTTGCTAGTATCAGTCCTTGTAGAGAGTTACTTCTGATTTCTAGAAATCAGACTGCGTCTGCAAAAGTATAGTATGTATCCTCAGGAAAAAAAAAAAAACAAAACCACAAACAAACTATGAAGAAATCGATTGTTTTAGGAGTCTGTTCATGAAGACCAGCATCAGAACTGCTACCTGCCGTGTTAGCTGCTACCTGCTGTGTTAGCTGCTCGGTATGACCCTGACTACACCTAACTACATTTGCTTTATATAGATTTTGATTTCTTCTGTTAGAAATTCTATCTCTTGCTCATGGATGGTTTCTCATTTATAACACCTTTTCTCTCTGAATACAGCGTGCTCAAATCATTCTGAACTGGAAAAAGTTGTTATTTGTATGATTTTCCATTAGAAATCATGTGTTTCCTCTGGTTTCTTCTGTCTGTGAGAAAACCTTTGCTAGCTGACTGATTGTTTCCATGTGGGATTGAGGAAGAAATCAGGATTAAGAGAGAGCATAAATAACCTTAATTAAAGGGTCCTGTTTCTGATTGCTGATAGGGAAGAACTGGGGCCCAAAGCTCAACATTGATCTGTGCACATAGAATAGGATAATAAGGATAATAATACCAGTTAAAATTTTGTGGTTCTGGGAGCAAAGCTGAAAGTTAGGGAAATTAAATTCAAGAAGACATATTAAAAATATATGCATTTAGCATCTTTAGCAATACAGTTGAAGATTTGATTTTCTTGATATAACTCTGATTATTTTGTGTTATTTTTAGTGGCTCCAATTAAAGCTCTATGCAGTCAGCGTTTTGATGATTGGAAAGAAAAATTTGGACCTATAGGACTCAGCTGCAAGGAACTGACAGGAGATACAGTGATGGATGATTTATTTGAAATACATCATGCTCACATTATTATCACTACACCTGTAGGTTTTAATCTCAATTCTTACAAAAAGCTAGAATAAGCAGACATTAGTAGTCATCTAATTGTATGCTACTAGGACTGCTGTTTTTTTTTGTAATAAGTAGTAATTTTATGATCCTTACGCTTGTGTGCACACTGCTGTGCATACTATTAGTTCATATAAACAACAGTTAGTAACAGAATAATGTACCAGATGAAACATCCATGGCATTAGCTTGAATTAATTTAACAGATTTTATTTAAAGATTTATTAAGTTTAGGCATGTCTGTCTGTACAGTACTTCTGGCATGTGTTGTCCTTTAAAACATCTTTCACCTTCTGTTGTTTTGTTGTATCGGTTTTTTGTCCTAGGAAAAATGGGATAGCATGACTAGAAGGTGGAGAGACAACTCTATAGTCCAGCTTGTACGACTGTTTCTCATTGATGAGGTAAGAAAATTAATGTTTTGTATGCGCTGTTTTTATTCTTGAAGATAAAAGGAAACTTAGAAAATATAACATTTATATAACACATGTATAGATGGAACTGGAGAAGTATCTAGCAAATTTTTAAAAATTCCTCATAGGTGCATATTATAAAGGATGAAAGCCGTGGTGCAACATTAGAAGTTGTAGTCAGTCGGATGAAGACTGTTCAGTCTTCTCTTTGGCGTCTTTCAGAGAATCATGACACTGTTCCTCCCTTGAGATTTGTAGCTGTTTCTGCAACAATCCCAAACGCTGAAGATGTAAGAGTTACATTTTAACTGTATTCTAATAAATGTAGTTGTATTTGATAAAATTTACCTGTAGTTATGAATTCAGATAACAAAGTTGTCATTTTGAAGCTGTTAGCTGAAGACAGCTGTGAGGTTTATGTTAATGTAATGGCCTATAACCATATGGAACTATCAGCCAAGTATGGACATGCTTCAGTTTTAGATTTCTGTTTGTGATTTTTGTCTCTAAATACAAATCACAACAGACTTGACATTTCAGTTTGAATTATATTGGTCCTGTAGAAAGCAGAACTTCACCTGTGATTTTAATGTTAAAAGCAATATCAAATGTGTTAATCGTTTATGTGTGACAAAAGCTAAGTTAATTATTGTATGATGCAGTTAGAGCAGAGTGTGATTAAAAGCAGAAATTTATCATTTCCATTCTATTTCTTCTTTTTTAAAGATTGCAGAATGGCTTTCAGATAGTAAGATGCCTGCTGTATGTCTGAAAATAGATGAGGATCAACGACCAGTGAAGCTACGCAAAATTGTTCTCGGTTTTCCTTGCAGTGACAATCAGACAGAATTCAAATTTGACTTAACTCTTAACTACAAGATAGCTAGTATTATACAAACATACTCGGAACAAAAACCAGCACTTGTGGTACAACAGCTTTTTATTCATCTCATTTTAAATTGTTTCTTACTTAAAAGTGTTGATTCAAAAAACTATTTTTTTATTTATAGTTTTGTGCCACAAGAAAAGGAGTACAGCAGGCCGCTTCTGTTCTTGCAAAAGATGCTAAATTTCTACTGAGTATAGAACAGAAACAAAGGTATTTTTATATTTGAGTTGTTAATAAGTGTTTGTGTATTTTAGTAAACCTGTGACATCTGTGAAGAAAGCTGTTGATCTAATACAATTTCTAGCAGAGGAGTGTCTGTCTGCCGCAAAATCATCACAGTTGACATTTTTTTGTAAATTGGCACTCTTTGCAAGTTTTATTTGCTTCTCAGATTTTTAGGGTAGTTTTCACAAACATTAAGTTGTTTCTAAAAGCTGCTTTCTAAACATACAAATGTTAATTCCTATGGACCTGTAAGGCCTTGTAGTGCAAAGATTAAGCATATGACTAGTTGAACTGGATGAGGTCTTACTAGTATTTTACGCAAAGCTGTAAGAAGTCTTTGCATTATCAGATACCTTTAATAAATACAGCCCTTACCCATGTTAATTATTATTTACTTCAGGGTTGCCTAGTAATGGCAGCTGCAGAAGCTACTTCCTGATTTTGGATGTCAAACATAGTCGTCTTTGCTTTATGTGAACAACACATCTAGATTGTAGGTCGTGACTTAGAAAGATGACTGGGCTAGAAAGGCTGCAACGGCTGCCCCAGAGAATCAGTTTGTTCCCTTTTTGAAGATGGGAAAGGTGGTGGTTGAAAATATCCAAAGAATGTGTATTTTTAAAGTTATTTTAAGACTATGTCCTTTTGATAGTCTAACGTAGTTGAAAACTAAAAACATCCTTAAAAAGCACAAATGCAGTAGAACTATGGGAAAGTATCTAAAAAATGTGCATGTCAAGGAATACATCTTACAATCTGTAGTGGGGTACTTGTGTATCTAGTTTTATGTGAAGCTTTATTTTTGCATTTTAAAAACATACTGCTGTCTTTGTATATTCCACTTACATTAGTGAATCTGGTTTGTGATTTTGAAATATCCTTTTTTTGTGTGTGTGTGTGTTGCATAGATTACAGAAGTCTGCAAATTCATTGAAAGATTCCAAACTGAGAGGTAAATATAACCTACTACTTCTCTGTTCTGTGAATGAATACTTGCTTGAGTAAACTTAGGTGATGGATATAATTATTTCATTATCAGATCTTTTAATGTATGGTGTGGCTTATCATCACGCGGGTATGGAGATATCTGACAGAAAAATAGTTGAAGGAGCTTTTACTGTAGGAGACTTACCAGTACTTTGTAAGTAAATTTAACTTTGAAAGTGAAAATGTTGTTAATGTATCCTGAGAAGATTGCAGTTTGGAAGTGGTAATATTTTATGATTCTATAGTTTGTTTAACCTTTGGAATTACTTTGTGAAATCCAGATAAAGATGTGTTTGTGTTTCACATACACTTTTACCCTGTGAGTATACATATGCACTGCTACTAAAGACCACAGAACTTTTCTTCTCTTCAGCATACATGGAGGTCATCCTCCCTCCTATGTCTATATAGGTCTGGCCATGTCCGTTTCCTTTTCATACCACTGAGCCATCCTGTTGAAGTGGAACTCTCTGATAGTGTGTCTTTCCTCAGAGTTCACATAATTTTTCTTTGTTTGTGTCCTTTGCAGCAGTGGCTTCCCTGAAGGTAGTCTTTTACGTTTATGGTTCTTAGATGGGCAGGATGCTATTTTCAAACTCCTATGCAAGGTGTTTTGACTGATGGGGATGTTCCTAAGAAATATTCCATCTGCTCTTACCTGAAATGAGAAGGTATCTGTTTGAGATGTGATGGTCTCATCTCATCCAGGCTTTCTTTTTCTATAAGAAAGATTCAGACCCTGTGGGGAATTGTCTGTGTGGTTCATGTACAACACTGAAAGATTAATGGATTTTTTCTTTCCTGTACAATGGTCATGACTTACTATGAAAATTTAAGGTAGATACCCCTGCTGTGATCTGGCAACCTTGCTAGAGTTGCAGTGTCCATGGTATTAAAAAGTCTTTGCATCCCTGCAATCTGCTGTACTTTGGATGCCTGGTGCACAATGTATGGTTTTGCCAACCATGGTGCCATTTCTGAAATCTCAGGAGACTGTGGTTCTACAATTGCTCTTTGCAAAAAATGACTTTGAGACCCTGTGCCACAGCTGAGCGCAACGTGAGCGTACATATGGACTACCACTGAAAGAATGCAAAATTGCTTGTTGGTACTTAAGTCCTTTGAAATTTATAGTTTGCATGAATATTTCAGAATCATCTGAGATACTAGAACTACATTTCTACAACTGTGGGGAAGCTGAAAGAGTATGGGGCATATTCCACTTTATATGTCTGTGAGCATGATGGGGGGATAGGGTTTTAAGACACCGTTCACAGATACTGCAAAGGGGAAAAATTCTTTGGTCCTGAAATAGAGTGTACGTATACTCACAGTGTGTGTCTGTATAAGTGTGCGTATACATATCACACAGACACATATATGGACTGAAGCTCCAATTGCACTGGTAGGTAACCTTTCTTTGCAACTTTTTTATGGTTAGGTCATTTTGCTTTGACAAATTTCCCATTTTGCATACCATCACAAATGAAAACCAATAATACTCTCACGAGATGGTGTGGTTATGCCTTTAGTTTAGATTGGATTCTTCTTTCCTGATGCACCTATAACTACTAATTTTAGTTCTGCTTTCATTTGAAAAAAGAATTGGAAAATTCATTAATATTTTGTTTTCCTAGTGGAATAGTTGTATCAGTTGTCCTGTATAGCTGGCTTTCCATGTTCAATTCCTGCCACCCCATACATTTGTTAGAGAAAGTGAATTAGAAAATGAGTGTGAGATAATTTGCCACAAACTTGACTGGTATTTTTAATGAGAGAGTGTGTATTGGTAAAGTATTGTGATAGTATTGGTGGTGATTCTGGTTTGGTACCATGGATATAAACAATGCTAATGACTGATGACTTAAAAAAAAAAAAAATCTTAAAGTTATTGATCACTACAAAGCAGGATGAAGTCATGGCTGCATTCAAATACCTATCCAGGAAGAAATATGAATGTTTCTTCAGTGTGTGTGTGTTATATTGAAGATGAATTGGATTGGATTCTGGATTATCTCCAAATGTTAAGGCATGTTTAAATAAAAATATCTGGGATGTAATTTGTTAAAGAATAGTTGATAATAAATGAATGCTGATAATTGGATACACAGAAATTGTTATGCAAATACATGTCTATAATCTACGTCTAATTCTTTGTGGTGCAGAATGCTCACTGACTTCACTAGAAAATAAGAGCTCTTGGGAATCGAGGGTTAGTCACTTATTTGCTGCTTGTTTAATGTCTGCCGGACATTTCAATGGTGTTCATCTTGCAATCAATATACTTTAATCTGATGTAGTTACTACTAGCACCTTAGCTATGGGAGTTAATCTACCTGCACATCTGGTGGTTATAAAATCCACAATGCACTATGTTGGAGGAGTGTTCCAAGAGTACAGTGAAACTGATATTCTGCAAATGATTGGGAGAGCAGGAAGGCCTCAAGTAAGTTAATGCTGTATTATATTGATGCTCTCTATAAGCAGATGAGTAGAAACTATTCTTGGCAAAGAAACTACAATGCCAACAATTTTACTGGAGGATTTGGTTTTTAAAGGGTTGTTATTAATAGTTAAATTACTCCTTGGTAATTTCTTAATTGAGAAAGAGATCTGTTTGCTTTTGTATTGTCCGCTAAAAAGTACTGCTTCACCTTTCTGTGGAAAAAGATCTAAAGATTACATTTGGGTTGCATAATGAATGGGGATTAGAGAAAAAGTAGGAAGCTGACACACAACATAAATTGTGTGATAAAAATTATGGAATATTGAATGGTATAGAGACCAATGTGCTTTTGTTCTCCTAACATCAGAACAAGAAAACATATAATTAAGTTAGAAGTGGAGTAGAGGGGGAGGGTCAGAAACACTGTCTTTAAAAAACTATAATTCATTTTGCTTCCACAAGAGGTTGCTGATGCCAAGAATGCTATGTTTTAGAAAGGGTTTAGACATTGCTTTGGCTGTAAAAAGGAAGGGGTCAGGATTTAAAAATGGTTATTTTAATTATACCTCTTTTAAGTCTCTGAATCATATATGTTAAATCTTACACTTTTAAGTCTTTTAATTTTTGGAAATACAAGTAAAGCCTAATACGGGAAATACGTTACCCCACATCTGTCTCCAGAGGCTGCTTATACTAGCCACTGTGGTGTGTTGTGTACATGAGAGTATTTTATCCAGACCTAAGATCTAAACTAGTATGGAAATTCCAATATTCCTAACTTTCTTAACTGACTGAGCTTTTTTTGCTAGAGGTTGTAATTCAGTACAATTTTTAAAGTTGTGACTCAGAATCTTAAGCTACTTTAACTTCCCGAGTCAAGACCTGAAATACTTACCAAGATCTGCCTTTCAGTATTACATATGCTAATCTGATCTAAAAAATGCAAAAGTCAGGAAACTTATCATACAAAAAACAGTCTAACAGTATTTTTTCCGTTACAAAACAAAATAATCGTGAGGTGGCTTGAGAGTAGATGATGAAGATCAAAACATTACTATGAAAGGCCTGACTCTTCAATGAAGACTTTCTCATGTTTGGGGATTACTAATGAGAATTTGTGCAGTAAATTGTTTTCTGTAGTTGTGGCTAGGAATCCTTTCCTTAGCTGTGACCTTGTAAGGAGGTCAATAACAGTGCACATTTGTGGTGTTTCTCGACACCTCTCTGTTAAATGTACATTAGCACATACAGGCTTGTGCGCTGACCTGCCTGCCAGCAATGGCTGGAATCCCGAGTTCTGCTTGCTACACAAATGAGTTAGAACTTGCCTTTAAGTTACAGAGGCCTTGGCATTCAACAGCCATTTCAACAAGGATTTTAAGAAAACAGTTTTAATGATTTCAACAGATAGGTGATGCACATTCAACTGGAATTTTTTTGCTAAGAGCTAGAGAGCAGGTTTTGTGGTTTTATTTTTCAGTTTGACACTACAGCTACAGCAGTTATTATGACTCGTTGGAGTACAAGGGAGAAGTATATACAGATGTTAAATGGTGCTGATATAATAGAGAGCAGGTAACTTTTTTATAAGACTGTACAGATGGTAGCAATGTTTCATAGTTTCTACAGAATGTTTTTTTCAGGTGGATTTGGGGGTGGTTTTTTGGTCTATTTAGAAGAAATTTAAGAAGAATTTAAGGAAAATCAAATCAAGCTATTCAGAAGTTAACAGCCGCTGTTTTATCAGCTAAAAACATCTTTAGAACATCTTGACAAAAAAAATTAGTCGTAGATTCCTGCTGGAAAACTGAAGAAACCGAAATAGTACATATTGCAAAGACAAAAAGCAAGAATTGAACCCAGATCATGTCTCTGAATTTTTAGATGATAGAGTCTGGAAGATACCAGACTACAGAATTCACTTGATGTGAACAGAATATCAAGAGAAATATGTAAGAAAGTTAAGACATTAAAGGGTAAAACAGGAAATTTTGCTCATGTAATTTTGTTACAGTTTAATTTTTCAGATATATTAAAAATAGCAACACCGTGCTGTAACTTTTAAATGCATGTAGCTTTGTTTTCTAAATAATTGTGAAATTTCACAGTTAACAGAGTTTTTATTTTTGCTTGATGGAAATTAAGCCATAATAAACAAATTACTTTGTTGATTATTTACATATTCTTTACTGTTTTCTGTTGATTTCACTGATTAAAGTGAACAGTTGACAGTAAAAAAACAGAAAATTGTTGTGGTTTGGGGGGAGGGGTTTGTTTTGTTTTATTTTTTCCCCAAAAAACAGTTTTAGCATTTTTTTGTACTGCTAATTGGTAAATGTACTTACCTTTTTTTTTTTTTTTTTTCCCCTAGCTTGCACAGGCATCTTGTTGAGCACTTAAATGCAGAAATAGTGCTACATACTGTCACAGATGTCACTGTAGCTTTGGAATGGATACGATCAACATTCTTGTACATTAGAGCCTTAAAAAATCCAACTCATTATGGTTTGTTGGGTTGTTTTTTTTAATTGATCTAAATTATGACACTAGGGTGTGTTAGATACATATTATTTGTTTCTTTCATTTTCTTATGGACTATTATTTCATAAGGGGTTGAAAACAAGATGTGTAATATGACCTGTAATATTTTTAGGAACAACAGATTCAGTTGCTTTAATATAAGTAGTAGGAGTTTCAGCATGGTATAACATTTAAAACCTATGAAGAAGCCATTGACAGCTTCATAACGATCAATTTCTTTTTATCTTAATACACTGGACCACATATTAATGCAGTATCAAGTCATAATGTACTTTTCAGCGCTGAATATGTAATCTGCTGCTAAGAAAATAAAAGTCTAATATTTCATAGTTTTTCTGAAACAAAATTTCAGTAATCTTAATGCTGATGTCTTCAATTTGTCTTGTCCAGAGCAGCCTCTCAGTCAGCAGCACTGCCCATATCTTTGTTCCTGGCCACTTGCTCTACACCCGATTTATGAAGTCATTGGGCACTTGCTGGAGACAGTTTTTTTAAGGATTTATAGATGGGATTGGAACATAGCACATGTAGTACTTGAATGGATGTTACATTTTAGGTGGCTTCCTGTATTCTAAAATAGGAAAACTCTACATGTGAAGTTACTCACTGACATTTCTGCAACTTTTAGGACTCTGTGTTTTACATAGGGGAATATCTGCAGCTTTTGCCTTTGCACATCTGTTCTAACAGCCACTTATTGATACTTAGATACGCTGTGTCAGGCTTTTGACTTGTTCCCAGTATAATAAATATTTACAAATTTTCCACTTTGGGGTATTTGTCTGGCTCCCAAAAATCGGCAGATCAGTTTTGATGGGTAATGATATTGAGGAGGAAGTATATAACTGTATTAGGTTAAAAAGCCTTTTGTCTTTTCATGAAGGTTTTTCATCTGGATTGGATAAACTTGGAATTGAAGCAAAATTACAAGGTAAGTGGCTTTTAGGCTTTTTTCAGTAAGATGTTACATTTTAGGGCAGGTTCATCCATGTTTATTGTATATCTCCATTAATTTCAATAGATCCATTCACAGAACAAATGTAATTTACTATGTTGTGCTATTGATTTTATTTACTTATTAATACTTTTGAAACGCTATCAGTACATTTTGACTGGTGGAAAAGCTTTTCTTCTATAGAGGAAAAAATTAAATGCCTTTGCATACCTCATCTCCATACACATACTTAAGAAATATGAAACAGAGCACTTTAATTTTGATTGCTTGTCATTCTTCCTAATTTTCCTTTGATTGATCTCATTTGCTTTTATTAATTTCCATTACTATACTTTCAAAAAAGCCCTTTTCAGAAGTTGTCATCTTCCCTTGTCATAAATTTAGCCTTGAAAACAAAGGATGTAAAATGTAAACATCTTCACCTTGTTCAGAAACTGTTTAAAATTGCATGATTATAGCATGTTAGGCAGCAATAATAAAGAGCAGGTGGAGAGAGAACACATTATTTTTTTATGATGGATATTTTTGTATTGGTCATTCAAAAATGGATAAATAATGTGAAAAAGGAATTTTAGAGAACACCAGAGTGTGGCAGATCTTGTCCAGTGATGGACTCAGTGAATTGGAGGATAGGAGCAAATCTTAAATTCTGTATTTTTGAACAGGTAAATCACAGTACTTATATTGTATAGGTTTGCTATTCAGACATCTGGACTGGTGTGATCTGAGAATTCCACACTCTGACCATGACATTTTGCATTGGAAATGTACATTCTAGAGTATTGTTTACTTGTTACCTGAAATTTGGCCCTTATGGATTGAATTACTTATTTTGCTTAGGGGCATCAAGGGAAGACTTGCAGTCTTTCAAAGATTTCTGTGCATTAAGCATTCAGTCCTATCTCAGATGTATGGATTCAGTAGAACCTCTTAAGAATTATTTTGCTATTTTAGTTCCAAATTTAGTTTTAAAATTTGCATATGAATAGCAAATGCATAATACAATGGCAAAGAACTAAGAGAATGCAAATACGTAATTAAGAAATTGCACTTGGTCTTCAAGTGAGCAGTAATGTGAGAATGAGGCATCCAACTTTACAGATAAAAAAAAAATTAGTGACACCATGTTTTTCCTGTAATACTATACAAATTACTGGAAAACTACTTTCAAGAGGCTTTTTTTTGTAAAGACTTTGAATAAAACCCGATTATTGAACTTATTTAAAATATTGCCTTTTAGTTATTTACAATTCCATTAGAAAACATACAGCTGGCTAAATAGTTTGGGAATCAGTGCCTCTCATCTTTGAATATGGAAATAGCATACAACTCTATTTATTTATTTATTTTAATGTACGTTTTCTAGTAGATCCAAAATAAGCATATTAATAAAAGACTACTTGCTAAGATTGTAAATGGAGTTCTGCAAATCTACAAATGCAATTTTCTCTCTTCAGTGCAAGTTTTCATGTACATCATCATTCTGTATACTAGACCATTCGGAGCTTAAATATCTGGAGGCAGGCCTGGTACATGAAAACATAGACTGATATATGCCCTGAAATTTGTAGAGCCAATACTTGGACTCCACTTACACATTTATTCCATTTTACACAATTGTGTAGAAAAATTTGTGATTGATGTTGGGTTTGGTGGAACTATGCTGAGGCTGTTTATTGTGTAAGGGATTCAAGGACCCATCGCCAGGAATACACTTAGTATATGCCCTGCTGTTTGAAGTCTCCAAGTATGAGGGACATTGACTGTGACTTGCAGATAGGAAAAAAAGGAGTACTCAGTAATAAAAGTCACCTAGTTCTTATGCTTGTTCAGTTGTTTTCTACCTTTTTTTGTCTTTTAGATCAGGACATTTCTATTTTTGGCATGTAGGTTGAAAGGAATGGAGGGAATGAAGCATGTTACTACCTAAATAAGCCTTTATGGGAGAAGGCATGGTTTGAAATCGCCTCTACAGATAGGTGCTAGGATAGGCTTTGCTTACAAATGCTTTTTAGGTGTGGATTATATTTCCTTGAAGTACTCTGATCTTAAAAACAACCTCTTTTTAAAGTTCTTAGAGGAACTGGCTCCTTTTCCCTGCACACAGGAAATATTTTGTAGTAATGTATATAGTTAGTTATGTTTTCATACATTTCATGTGCAATGTGAATGATTCCTGGTTGCTATGGGAACTATCATTTTGAGGGCTTTCCCAACTTACTTTTAAATTCTGAACATTGTGTTAATGTAATTTTTGTCTTTTAATTACCTTGGTTTTGAAAGAGAAAACCAAAACACTTTAGTCATCCTCCTGTAAATATCTGGCTAAATAGATTTAGTGAAGTAAATACAAATGCACCTGATACAGTATGAAAATTTCTGATGAAGGATTCATAAATACCTGTGGATATTTGAAATTTCAACCATTTAAGTGTTAACACTGTAGTGGAAATCTTTTGTTTAAATACTGTGGGCTCTCTGGTCTGTCATTCAGAATTTAATATGGCAGCCTACATTCTGTTCATCTAGTTTCTTTTACTTTGCTGCTTTTGCTTTACTGAAAAAGAGTTGGGTTGTCCTGTATCAAATATCTTTGAGTGAGATTTCCCCAGGCAGAAGTTAACCACCAACTTTAGTAGAATGAGGATCGTATTCTAAAACCTTTACTTGAGTTCATTGGCATTACTTGAGCATATGTTCATTGCAATTTAATGATGATGTTTCTGGTTTGTACATAGGTAAGTTTTTCTGCATGTAGTAAAAATACATATATTTTCAAATTATTGACAGAACTGTGTTTGAAGAACTTAAATGATTTATCATCTTTTGATTTGATCAGGATGGATGAAGCAAATAATTTCAAATCAACAGGTAACACTTTTAAAAAATAAACTAATTTTCAGAAGTAATGTTGAGATAATAGTGAACTACAAAGGGTCACAACTATTCTCGTGACCCATTAATAGGAGTACACAAATGTAGTAGAGAGTAGGATCTGAGAGGTTGTTTGACTAGAAAGATGAGCAGATTTCTTTAACAAATCGTGGAGGTTCATTCTCTTAATGTTGATCCATGAATGGATCTGCTCTTGTTGCTGGAAACTTTGTTGCAGATTAGGAGAAAATTACAGAATATTATCACAGGATAATTGGATGTGACATAGTACAATGAAGGACAGGTTTTATCAATACCTGCTCTTCTCTACAATTCTCTGCTAGAGGTGGCTGGCTTCTCAGCAACCACAGTTCACAGTCTGGTATATTAGTGTGAATTCATCTCCATTGGAAAAAAACTGTAACTGGCGCTTGTTTCTTTCTGCCACTCCATGATGGGGTCAGTAGTATCCATCAGATAGCTGGGGGCAATAACATACTGAATCAGTGGTAGTAAATCTCAGAGAGCCCTGTAATAAGAAAATTAATTTGATTTTGTGACTTAAAAAAAATACACTAAAAAAATACTTGGCATATTTCTTTTTTAAGGTATATTCTTCTTTTACAGAGACCGGAAGATTAATGGCATGGTATTATATTGCATTTGATACAGTGAAACAATTTTTCACAATTAAGGGAACAGAGACTTTAAATGAATTGGTAATTCAACTTTTTAAAGAAAATTTACCTATGTTCAGTTGTTTTTAAGCAGAATCAAAGATAAAGAGCAGAAGATTTTATTTCTTTTAAAAAGCTCAGGCTTTGTTTATATAAAATAAAAAGTTTTAGAGACTAAATTCCATATGGAGTATTTTTGAGGCTTTGTACTTTGAGATCTTTTGACTTCCAACTTCTTCTCCCCACACTAACCTGGCTTATGAAGATAGAAAGTTGCTGAAGCTGTTCTGTTTATATATTAAACACTGTATTGTTTTGTGGTTTAGTAGTTTTTTTTAATTGCAAAAACCTGCTGCATTGAGACCAGATTTTACTTTCAAAGGAATGTTACAGCGGACAACAGATTGTTACTGCTACTGTTAAGTCACAAAAGACATCTTGTTTTCAAGTAAATGCTATATTAGATCATATTGGCCATGAAAAATGGAAACCCTGTTCTCCTATGGCTATCTTTGTTACTAAAGTATGAAGAAAGTAAAGTGAAATACATAACAGATAGGAAAAGCTCTTTATATTTGCCATGTATGTCATAAAGTGTTAGCAGTGTGGTTGATTTTGGATAATTTCAAGTGGAATATTAATCTAAAAACTGAAAGAAAAATCTTCCCCTTTTGTTATATAATAGCCTTTATAGGAAGATGAAAGAAAGTTGGTCAGTATTAGAAAGAACTGATTGACCATCTTTTCATGGTCATAGTGTTGAGACAGTAAAAATTTTTTTAAAGCTTTTTTTGAAAAAAAAAAAAAAAAAGAGTTGGAAGAAGTGGTAGGAAAAAATGGCAAGGAAAAACAATAAAATATTTAAATTGTTACAGGTTACAATGATCTCCAACTGCACAGAATTTCTGGATGTCAAGTTAAGAACAAATGAAAAGAAAATACTGAACACTTTGAATAAAGACAAGGACAAAATAACTATCAGGTATAAAAAAATATATACGTTGAAAAAGGAAAGTATATTTTTAGCAATATATAAAATGAATAGCAGAAAATATGTATATTTTCATGCATAGGTTTCCAATGGAGGGGAAGATAAAAACAAGAGAAATGAAGATAAACTGGTAAATATTGTATTGTGTTGTTACTTTTCATTGAAAAGCTGTGATTTCATGGCTGTTGAGGTCCCTGCTAAAATTTGTATCATTTTATAGAGGACAAGATCTTGCATTTCATTGTTTCTGTTCTGAATTTTCTTTTGTTTTCTAGTAGAAACTTTTATGTTGTTATACTTTGCTTACAGTATGGCTTATATACCAAAAAAATTTTTTTTCCCCCAGTCTTATTCAGGCTCAGTTAGGATGCATTCCTATTCAAGACTTTACTTTGACACAAGATACTGGCAGAATATTTAGAAATGGCTTAAGAGTTACTAGATGTATGGTAAAATTTAATCCTTTTTTTGGTACATATAATAATAAACTGCATTTTATTTGATTAATACAAGTAAATCTTATTTTTACAGGGTTATCTGACTTTCTGGCATCATGTAAGAACAACTTTTCTGCTTTATTAAACTCTTTGATTTTAGCAAAGTGTTTCAGATGCAAACTTTGGGAAAATTCACTTCATGTGTCTAAACAATTGGAAAAAATTGGTAGGTACTCGTCAGAAATTATAAAGGTGTAATCTGATAGAGAATCAAAACTCATAATTAACTTGCTAATTTCTGAGGTGTCTGCTTACATAATTAAATGAGTCTCCTAATTACTCATTTGCCACAATTTAGTATCACAGTTGTCAGAACAGTCTGTCATGAGAAAAGTAATCTGTTTAGTAATTTTCTTCAGGCTTTCAAAGTATTTCAGAGTTGTTCTTTTTTCTTCATGTTCATCTGAGTATCTTGGGCATATTCCACATTTGTGTGATTGCATATCTCTGACTAGGCTATGCCTTCCTTTCCAAACAGCTGTCACTGTGGGTCCTGTTACTCATACGCATGAAAGCCCTTGAATTTGCATTGACGTGAATAGGTATCGTGAAATGGAAATAAATTTACTGTGCATGAGGTTCTTGTACATGAGGATTACAAGTTTCTAGTAATATTCTACAGTATCACTGTATCCTGTTACTGGCTGGAAGTACAGACTTGTCATAATTATTTGAAAAGGATTTCAGATATTTTTGAGTCCTCTATTAAAAAAAAACGAAGTTATACTTGTTTGAGGTAATAGTGTAGCTTCCTGCTTTGTTGTCTGGTCTTACACCTTCATGCTTTCAGAATTCACTGCAGTGTTCTCTGTATTTCTTCTTTAAAGACACATCTGCTCTGTGCAGAACAGTATGGTACAGACGTCTGCAAATTAGAGAACAGCTAAGCCAGAAGACCCATGTGGTACAATACATTACAGCCTTGCCAGTTCAGGTGCAGAACCTGTATTGCTTCATTCATGTGGATTCAAAGCAAGGGACAGGGCTTGTTAGCTTGTGTGTGGCACAGTAGCGTGGTGGGAAGCCATTTCCACTACTTTGGGATCTGTGCTGATGTGCATACGGTCATCTGAGGAGTATGCCTCATTTTCAGCATTTCTAGGGGGTTAGTATTAGTGGAATAAACATGGCACTTGCAGTGTAGACAAATCTTTTCCTGTACACTGTAGTCAATAGAATGAAGTCAGTTTTAGTTTTTTAATAATAGAAGTGCTATATATACATGTCTGTCCTGTTTTCCTTTTTTTTTTTTTTGTATTTTTGCCTATGCTGTCATTGCCCTTGCAGCATATTTTACAAAGAATTGCTAACTTTCAAAGTTCCATTTGTTCTGCTTACAGGCTTCTTTTGAACTATCTGCTGACAGTTCACTCTCTTTTTGTGAATCAGATATTGAATTGATGCTTATATTACGATGTCTGATTCTTGACCTCTGTCATACTATGGCTGCTAAGCCTATTCTATGTCTTTGTGAAGTTAAGTGACTTGTTTGAGCTCACAGAAATTTACTGGTGTAGCTTTCATGTAACATATTCAGAAATCCGTAATTTTTAAACTCTCATCTCAGTATGTTATTTTTTGAATCTTAAAAAAGCCTTAGTAATCAGTGTTTCCTTTATAAGAGTGACTGTTCTTTGACATTTGGCCTTACTGAGATTGAGGATTCAGTTGAATTCTTACTGCATTTCTACAACTGCCTCTATTTGTTACTCTTGTCCAATAATGATGCTCCATCTTTTTGCTGTATGATCTGCTTGATTTCTGTTTGTTCTGAAAGACAGGATAATGATCAGTTGACATACAGGGTTTTATCACCTTTACTACTTGTTCAGTTTCATTTCCACCTCCATTTTTTTCTTGCTCAGAAGTAGATAAAGTGAAAAAGGCTTACTTATGCCTTGTATTTTCTTCACTGGTGGAAACCCTTCTGCCATTATAGGAATTATGACAATAGAACTAGTCTTCTGCTTCACTTACAAAGAAACATAGCAACAGCTCTAACTGAAGTAGCTGCAGAAGTAATAAGTGAGAGTCTTCAGACTGTTTGCAGAGCTTCTGCGAAGGAGAGGGGAGATGGTAGGAGATGCCTTCCCTAAGTCAGACCCCAAAGGTGTTCAAATATACATAGAAGGATGAAAGGTCTTCTGTTTCTCTAAGTCATTAAATTCTTGAGTTGAAATGAGTCTTTTCTTACAAGGTTGCTGAAACGTCTTCCAAGAAGCAACCTAAGAGTCTCTTGAGAGGTTTCCCACTTAATTTTCATATGTCTTTTACTCTTTCTACAGAACTAGGTATGAAGAATTCACATGCTCGTTCTAAGTATTAGGTACTATCCTTTATTTAAAATTATTGCAGTTATTGTAGTAGGCTGTAGTTCGAGGTAAGGGAAGTGCCTTTTCATATGCTGTGATGACTCTAAATCTCACTGGAAGTTTGAAAGAACTGGGAATCACAAAGAGGAATGAGATTGTATGTGGAATTCTCTGCCAGTCTGCTTTTGTGGCAGATATGCTATGGGAAAGTTTTTTGCTAAATCTGCAAAGACTCCTAGAAGATTATAATAATTTTTTTTTTGAGTGAAATTCATTATTAGCTTGCTCAAAAACATTGAGATCCTTATGACTTTAACATAGTTAAACATAGCTTTAACATAGTTAAATATAGCTTTAACATAGCTTTTTTTCATCATATATATGCAGAACATGTTTCTTGACTCTTGTAGAAAGTGATCTAAAATCTGTTTTACTCTAGAAAATGTAACTAAAAATTGTCAGTTTTGAAATACTGAATGTTTTCATGTTTGATTTGTATTGCATTTCTTTTTCTCTTTACTAATGGATAAATGAAATTAAATACTAAAATAGTCAATCAACTGAAAAGAAATTTAGTGATTTGCTTGGCAAAAAGCTGGGACAAACATACTATAAAATGATTTCTGCTTTGGTTTTACCTGCTATAAGGCAGTTGTTGAGAATAATTTGAGATTAGTGACTGTCATTTAACAGCATGAAACTTAAATTTTTCACAGGTGTATCACTGTCAAATGCTATGGTAAATGCTGGGCTGACATCATTTAAAAAAATAGAAGACACAAATGCAAGGGAACTTGAATTGGTAATTTATCATTTTGTATGCGGATAAACATGATAAGGAAAATATTGAGTATTAATAGTGTTACCAGTAAAAGCAGTATGGTTAATATATATCTGCTATATGATTGTCAGTAAAGTTGAGTGTTTTAAGTGTTTTTTTTCATTTATACTAGTGAATTAAAAAAAATATGTGACTGCTGCTATTTTTCCTTGAAAATGTGTATGGTGTTTTGTTCTAGTAAATTTGATGTGGATGATTTCACTGATTTGGCTGGTTTTGGAAAGCAGTTGCTTAAATATGTAGAATTTCAGCATAACATGGTTTGAAATAAAGGACAATATGGATTTCCCTTTTAGGAGTGTTAGAAAATATATAAAAGGGAATGTGTATTTACAGTTTATCTTAATGTATGTTAATGATGAGAATCCTGAATTTCCATTATTGCTAGTTTTAGTTAAAGATAGTCATAGAGTGAAATTCTTCTGAATCATCTGTAAAGCACTTCTTATTTTAGGGAAGTTAGATTTTACCCCAGAACAAGTTCTTTGGCTCTTGGCTTCTTTTCTGAGGAAACTGTTTTTCTAGTGTTCTGGAAGATACAACAGATTTCTAAAAGAAAATTATCTTACTTGGGTTTTTCTGTTCTGGCTTTAGGAATTTGATTTCTCTTTTCTGCCCCCTTTTGCAGTTTTCCTGTAATTTGTTTTGTTTTGACTAAAGCTAGGGCAACATAGAAGAGTCATCTCATATAAAACCTGAGTAGTCAGGTTTTGAGGTCATTGACTAGTTCATTGGCTGTTACCTGAACAGAAGTGGTAGCAACATGAAAAAATATTGGAATTTTCTTTTGGGTATGTTGCTATTCTGGGCATCATTGACAGTAGAGAACCAGGAGTGATAAGGGCTTTTGTTGATAGCATAATTACTCTGGCGATTTTGATTCCTTGGATTTGCATTTTTGTTGGCATCTCTGATCAGCTGAATGTATCAGAAATGAAATGAAATCTTTGCAGATTTTAAACAGACATCCTCCTTTTGGAAACCAGATAAAAGAATCTGTTTTGCATCTTCCAAAATATGAACTTGACGTTGAACAGGTAAATGCTTTTCTATTTATTTTATGGTTTTATGTGATATTAAATGAAAGAGCAAATACTGACTTAAAGACATTTGAAGCCATTGCTGGTAGAAGATTACACAATATTATGGCCTCCTTCCACCTTAGCATGTATAATCAAACTCTTAAACACTGAAGGAGAGCCTTGGAATAGACATTCCCTATAATACATTGGCCTCTCTCTCTCTCTCTCGTTAATAGCATTTTATGTTACAGATGCAAACTGGTATATTCCACATTCTAGCATTATATGTGAGTCTGAGAGGTCTCTTCTATCTTGAATATAAACAAACCCTGGAGACAGAGAAGCATCCATATAAAACTTACTGAAGAAGCAATAACTCATGTTTATTTTCTATGTCACGCTTAGGAATATAGAGAAACAGTAAATTATTACCTTAACGTAGCTGGTGCCATTTCAAAGGAAGGGTGAAATTCCATATGCAATCAAGAGCTTTGACGTTCTGATATGCATTTTCTCTTTCAACAGATCACATAGCCACTCTGAAATGCAAAATTTGAAAAATAGCCTTAAAGTGTCTTGTGAAGTTGGTACAAATAAAGACACCTTTGAAGTTAAAAACTTAATAGATGTGTGAAATACTATTGTTATAATGATCAGTTCTATTTCAGTTTTTCATTTGACATGATACCGGATGGGTATCTCTAAAGTTATTCTCAGAAGAAAGATTTAACAATTATAAATACCTTATAGAGGAATGCTGGGATGCCAAAATATAGCTAGTTTTCTTCTTGCATCTTTCTCTTTGCACTGAACAGAGGAGAATTTTTCAAGGGCTTAATGTAGACTGTCTTTTATTCTCAATACTTAATCAAATTTAGGATATTCAGCTATGGGTAAGTTAGTACTGTATAATAGTGTCTCAGAACAACAAATAAAAATTGTACCACAAATTGAAATTGCTTGAATCAAGCTTTTGTGCTTGTATCAACAATTAAAAATTTATGGAAAGGTGTATATTTTACTTTGCATATTTTAGCAGTGATGTCATCTTCTATATAATTTTTTTCCTAGCTTCCAAAATGCAGTGATACATTGGCTGAAATCTTGGTAACCATCAAATTAACAAACTATGAGCAGCTACAGACAAAGAGAACAGCGACAGATTTTCACTATGTTACATTGGTCATAGGAGATGCTGACAACCAAGTCATTTTTAATCAGAAAATTATGTATGTATGATCAGGTTTTTTTGCCTCATATCTTTTAAGGGTGTTGGCTTTTAATCCTTTCTGTGAGTTGCAGTTTTTGCAACACTTTCTACTGATGCCAAATGGTACAAAATTATACGTTATCCTACAGCATTTTCTAGTCACTGTTGTCATTTAAAATGCTGAACAAGATTCAAAAACCCCCAAAACATGCCAGTGTGCTTGTCAGTACAGAGAGTATGTGTAAATATCTGTACAACACTGATGTCATATTATGGAAGTCATAATAATTTCCACATAAATATAAAACAAGTAAAGTACCTATTAAAAAGATACATTCTCAAGTTGTTACTTGCTCTTATTAGCTATATTTCTTTAATTATAGCATATTGTCAAAATTGCCTTTCACTCAGAGATGGAATTAAATTCTCCAGTTGGCTAAGATATGCTTGGAGCAAATGGGAAAAGAGAAACAAAATCTTTTCCAACTGCGTGACCTTCACGAGAGTTCTGGCCAAAGTCTGGCACTTTTGGCAGAACTGAAACTGATCTGCAGCATCCTGGCTCTCTTGTGGCCATAAATCATGTATTATTGGAAGGTTATTCTTAGGCCACTTATCAAGCAAAATCCAAGAACTAAGACCAAATAAAGGCTCTTCCACTTGGTTACAGATGCCATAGTATACAGTCTTGTTTTTATTGTCCACGTCTAACAAAACTTTACTGATACATTACAGGGATTCTGTGCTGCTGAAAACTGGAAATTGGACGAAGAAAATTGAAGTGAAAAGAGCTCTTAAATCAGAGGACATCAGTATAAATTTAATTAGTTCTGATTATGGTAGGTTGATTGGTATGCTTTTAATTAAAAAAAACTGCATAAGAATTTTGAATACATTATTAAAACACTTTATATCAAGCCAAAAATACAATAAAATGAACCAATCTGGAACAAAATTCTATTACATGTTTTTTACTGGGTTGAGTATTACCTAATAGTCCTAATTACACATCTGTTCATTTCATTTACTAGCATATTAATGAACTGGGAAGCATCAAAACTGTTACTAGGAGATAGTAGCTTGCTCTGTTGATACAGATTAGGATTCTCTTTTCCCCTTCACCTTCAAGTTGAATTAACTTTCAGTAGGGATAACCTATCAGCTTGAAAGGTTATTTACGCTGGGAAGAGCTGTCTTTGTGAATGGTTAGGTTTTGCATTGTGATAAAAAAGTATTAGATATGGATTCATCTCCACTTCAGTAGCAAGAAATTTCTACAGTGGAAAATTTTGTACCTTAACATCTGTAGATTTAAACATTGGTCCCCTCAGTGTCAGTTTCCATAGAATTGAAACTATAGCAGCAGATGAAGAAAGACAGTGATGACCTTGAAACATAAAACTTTGAAATACAATATAAAAATAGACTGGCTGTATTGAATTCTGCCATCATGCCCCACCTGTAAAGAAGATTGCTGTGTGCTAGTTTAACTGAAGTATATTTGGTGCTTCCATGATAAACATTGAATATTGAGACTATTTCAATAATCAAGCCTGGAATAATGTGTATTCCTATGGCTAAACCTGTGGCTCAGGAAAAAGGAGGGTTTTCTAACCAGAGATGAAGAAAAAATTGTCCTTTTATTACTACTTGGCTATCTACACATTGTACTGAGTTCAGTAAAACTTAACACAACAGTTAATTTCTCTGAAATTGGTAACAGTGAAGTTAGACTAAAAGCAGGTCTTCCCAGTCTCTACAGATTTTAAAGTCTGCTTCTGTTTCAGACTTGAAGGAAATATCTCATTTTTTAAAAGCCTGTCTGGTTTTCCAGCAATATTTGCCTAATAAAAGACAAAAATACTCTTTTTACAAATGGTGTGTCTCATAGTCTCATATGAATCTTCGTTTAATTAGAACTAGAACCTTTATTAGCATTCAACTTCAAGAGTACTATCTATATACTCATTTCAACATACTCATTTTATGCCTTTGCCAATACAGAGCTGCTGATACTCCTGAAATACAGACTGTAGTACAATTTTAAAATTAAAATTTTATCAGCAGTGCAAAGCCATAGATAAATGTAGTTTTAAAACAATACAGAAAAATTCAGTTAAAGGAACTAATTTTGTTACTCATCTAGTACTGAAATCTATAATTCTGAAAATGTTTGGTTTTTTAAATCTCAGTCATAAAGAATCCATTCATATAATAGTGTGCTTTTAATGGTACATTATCTTAGCAAATTTCCATGATCTTTTAATAACATTTATACTTTCTTAAACTCTTTAGAAAACTGAGGGTAATCAGTAGTTAGAAACAGTTTATAGCAATTTAAAATATTTTTTGTCTTTTTTTCAAAGTTGGCCTTGATATACGGCAAAGATATACAGTCTTTTACTTAACACCGAAAACAATGGGAAGTAAAGTGGTTACAGATCAAAAACTGAAAGCCGAGTCTTCACTTGATATGTATTATGGCTCACCACAAAGTCTGCCAGCAGCAAAAGTAGATACAGGTAAACGGTCAGATCACAACATCTGGCTAATACCAAAGTCAACAGAAAATTGAATTTTGCTTTCACTAGAGAGCTGGATCTTTGTTTATCCATATTGTTTCTTTCTCAGTTATAAAAATACAATGCTGCTGCTTCTGCTTGCGGTACTACAGTGCAATTCTTTGATGAATTTGAAAGTAACAAAAATCATGGATGTTCGGTATCTAATATTAATGTTTGAATTTGGGAATGTGGTAGTGCCTCTCTTTTTCAGTAGCACTGATTAATTTCTTTCCAATTACATTGTTTGAAGAGCCCAAAGTTTTGTTGAAGGCAACAAAATTCTAGTGATACAGATTACTTCTAGCCCATCTCTTACTGCATGAAGTACTGTCTCAACAATACATATGAAATAAAAAATGAGCATTTCTGTATTATCTAGGAGGCATTTCTAAACAAGAGATTACTTACAAGAAATATGGAAACAGAGAATGCAACCATCGCTGTAAAAATAAAGATGTGTGTGGACATGACTGCTGTAAGTTTCATTATAACTACTATTTCTGTTACTTTTAGACAAATATAATTTAGAATAGCTTAATTTATACCAATAGTTACATTAACAGAAGCAATGTAAGCGAGAGGGTGAGGCCTGAGTTGTTGCTATGATGCAGTCGTAGAAGTGGTAACAAAAAGCTTTGTCAATAACACTTTTGTAGGCACTACAATGATTAATAGTATTTTTCAGAACATCTAGCATATGATTTAAGAGCAATGTCGAGCTTGTTACACTTTTATATAAATATTGGTGTGTTAAATCTTTTAGGATCTTCTAATAGAATATACTAAACTTACTGGCAAAGTTTCCATTCATCTGGAAAGAATTAGGATTTATCCCTTCTAAACTAATCTGAAGATTATTTTAATTCCTGTTCTCAGGTAAAACTGGAGTACCTCCAAAGTCTGAGATGAATGGAGATTCAAAGTTTTCTTTTTACCTTGCTGATTTAAGGAGCAGGAACTCAATTTCATCTGTACCCCCAGTAAAACGGTTAAAGGTTCATTCGAATACATAGATTTATTTTAATCTTTTATGTATTTGTATATATTGTTTGCAGAGAGAATTTTATAACTAAATATAAACATTCAAGTTTGTCTTTTCTGTGTGGAATGCAAAAAGCAAAGAAGTACAAAGGTACCAAAAGCCCAGGAATCACTGAGAGGTTCTTTGTGGCTGCTTGGAATGCTTCCAATGATCCACTTCTGTGCACGTACTCCTTGTTTTTATTTTTATGGCATTTGGTAGATTGCGGTGGGCGAGTTACAGAGGCATTGTTGGAAGGTACTGTACTGTGACTTGGTTTTGGCAAAGTATGACCTGAATGAAAACAAATAGTGGTATTTATCAGAGTAATGCTACTAAAAGATCTTGTTGCATTGACAGGTAGATCCACTTCTTTGTAAGAAAACCAACCATGTTAGTTTTTAACCTCTGAAAGATTTCATGGCGTACACTTTACCCCTTTGAACATAGTACTAAACTAGTTCTTTCTGCAGCAAGAACGGTATTTGAGATACTGGAGTGTTTTATTTCCTCCTCACAGTTTTGTTTGCTTGTTTGTTTGCAAGAGAATGATTTAGCCTATAGCTAATACAGATGAGAGTTAGTGATAACCAGTCTGACTTTGCCAAGGTGCTCAGATAATTCCACTAGAAGCATGTAATTCAAACCATTTTAACTGATTATGTTAGATAAGCAGACATCAGAAAGATTTGATATATGATCTTTAAAAAATATGCTAACTTGATACAGTATTAATGTCATTAAGATTGTTAAAAAACTATGGTTTTCAATATGTTTATATCTTATCAGTTACAATAATCTGCTTTCTTTAGATGCAGATGTTAAATCAAGCTCAAAATGTGGACCTCAAACAATTCGTTTTTACACCTAAATCTCTGTTGCCAGCATTGCCAAGGTACTGGTTAATACAAGTAACAAAAAAGAAATGTCTTATTTTAGATAATACATTAAATTGTAACAATTAAAAACTGTTTTCTGAATAAACAAGTATTTTACTGACATTTCACTGATTTTTCTGTAATTATTATTTTTTTAATAGGTCTAGCAATAAAGAGTCATCTTCATCACCCTCAGTGGGTGAGGGAGATAATGTTAGTAGGTTAGGAGTATCTCAGAAACAACTGCAATCCTGGAATTATGGAAGGAGTGGTAAGTTACTGCCTGTGTTTGAAATTACGATTTTTCACTGTTTTGATTTTAGTACACGTGTAAATGCAAACTTGCCAAAATGACTACAGCAACCAGTAATGCAACCAGGATTATAGAACACTGAATGTATAGGGAAATATAGTGGCCTTAATTGGCTTGCTTTCTAGCATCAGTAAGAATTTCTAATGTAGATCTAAGCATCTAAATATACCTTTCAATAAAACAGTAATGACTAAATCAAATATATTAGGGTCCAAATCTATAAATACTTCCTGAAGGGTATGACTGTAATGTATTTCCACTGAAGCCACTTGTAATGCAAGAGGTATTTTACCTCTATATCTATTCTTTTCCCTTTCTGCTGGAAGAAGTTAGTGAAATACGAGCTTTTGATAGTTGACAAAATATGACCATTTAGTAACTGAGTTAATAACTAGTAAAACATCTCTATCTGGAAAAAAAATTCCTCTTTCTGTATTTGGTGACAGTAGATTGATGTGAATCAGTTTTTAATTAATTTGGCTAATAAGTAGGAGCTCCAATGTTTAGGTCATACTCAGACATATAAGAAACACTGCTGAAATGAACTGAAATGGTTTTTAGTTCATGCTGTCTTACATATTGGCAGCTATACTGCATAATTTCATTTTTACTTAATATTTTGATGATGGGATTGTAATCCTATTCCTTTAAATTAATGTTTCTTATTTTCCTGCCATACTATTATACCTGCCATAGTTGTTATCTAGTCTTAAGATGGAAGACTGTTGCATAGCCATATCATTAGTTGCTGGGGTGGGCCAGGCAGTTAGTGTATGATATGATTGTGTGAAAAGAATAAAGTAATGGGAAGACAGATGGATATTCCAGTATAGCTATAGTCTGTGCTCAAGAACATCTTGAGGCAAATCATGCAGGATCAAGGGGACATAGTAGATACTGCTGACTGAAAACCCTCTGCATTGAATAGCAGCAGCAAAGGTGACTTTGGCCATATTGATTGGGCCACCTGCATTTAAAAAGATGCACCAAAAATAGTTCTAATGAAGTAAGGCATCCGTTTATATTATTTTTATAGGGTTAACTGCATCTGTAATATGGTATCTTTCAATTCCATACAAAAAAAAAGTAGGTAATTAAAAATATACTGTGAAATTTTAGTAACCTAAACCTATAATTTTTTTAAAGTCTGTGCGTCTGTGCAGTAATGCACCATGCTGACTGTGCACATCCAAAATTACAATAGCAGTGCCTTCCTGGTGTTACCAGTGTCTGTAGAACAGCATTTTTGATTTGAGCCTGTCCTGCTCCTTCTCTGTTGAAAGGGAGACCGGGATCAGGGTTTCTTAGGCGTATTAGGGCCGTGACAACAGAATGAAGATTTCAGCACTGTCTGATGCTGGAGGGTAGTATGGCAGAAGAGAGATGAAAAAAATTAGGAGCGACAATTGAACTGGTGATGAAAAGAGAGACTACAACAAACAAAAGGGAAAGAGGGTAAGAGAGGAAACAGGAGAGTCTTCTTTGCACCAGAAAAAAAGTATTTTAAAACATTACCTATCACATTTTAATTAAGAATTTTAACAACAATGCTTGAAAATGTGTTTATCATGGCTGGTTCTTAGGCATTAGATGTATGGGAGGAAGACAGCATTCAGAGTGTTTTGGAAAACTGGAGAGAAGAAAGGACTGAATTAAAAGTATTAAATTTGGAATCTAACAGTGCTTCTGACAAAGGGAAAGAATGAAATTGCAGTGATTTTTATAAGGCCTGTTTTTCTAGAATCTATGCTGAGGATAACTTTTCTCAAAATAATGCTGAGGAAAAAGTGCATATGTGACAGTCCTCCTTTCAATAGATTGAACAACTGGTTGTAAAACAGAACATTTTTTATACTTGTCCATTACAAATGTATTACAGCTTTCTCTTGGAAACATTCAGTGTTTGTGAGTGAGAAGAACCAAGAGATAATAGCATTAAAAAAAAAAAAAAGTTAAAAATCTTTAATACATAACTTGACTGATACAGATAAAAGCAGATCTTGTTTTCAGATGCTTTGGATGTGGACTTTAAACTGACAGATGATGTTTGGGATGATATTGATGATGAGAAATTAGTATTTGCTAGCAACTTTACCAGTAGAGAATTAGGTAAGGTTATTTTAACAAAATTCTTTGTTTCCTACATACAAATTATTTTACAGGCTATTATTTGAGAATAATTTATTATAGTATACAATGAATAGAACTACCTGAAATATTTTGGTTAATTTACTTGACCACCAGGTTTATTACTCTGCCTTGAATGTCACCTACATTGAGACAAATCTAATATGGAAGAGAGAGTTGAGAAAGCCATAATGAAAAATTTTTTGGATGGCCTGCAACTGCATATTTGTTATTTTATCTGACTGCGTGTCTCTGCTTACGTTTTACATTAGCCTAAAACTCACCGCAGAAATATTTCAAGTGTTAAGATATTTGAATAATTTTCAAACTATTATTTATCAGATTTTGTAAAATATTTACAAGGGGTTTTGGCTGTTTTGTGACTCAGTTTTTAAAACTTTCATTCTTATGTGGAACGTGGAAATATCTGCCTTCAAATTCCAGATGAGTGTGAACCACTTTGCCAGTATACAAGAAGCAAAGCTACAAATGACATTTCAAAAGAGTAAGCATTATATAATTTATTACAGTTTTATTCAGTTAAAAATATTGTCTATTTCACATTTATTGGTATGATTAAATGTATAGAAAGTTGTTCACTCATAAAAGTGAGTGAAATTTCAACTTTTTAAAGGTATGAATTGTTGAATTATTTTAATTTTTTTTATTTAAGTGTGGAGGGAAATAAATAGAAAATCCTGAACTGAAAAGTAAATAATTTTGCACTTCTGTAAAAATACTTAAATTATTCAACTTGATATTTTCAGTTCATGCACCTTACAAGATGAGACCAATATTCACAACTCAGTTGTTTCTGTGGTTAATAGCACATCAAAAGTGAATTTATCTGTACAGAGTGAAAATATAAATATGGTGAGTAAAAATATTTTAATAATAGAATTTCCTACAATTAGAGTATTTTGTTTGTAAATATATTTACCATATCTGACTTATGAATCAGTTTGGACATACTGAATTTCTGAACCTTTCTGTGTTGTCCAAACATGCATACATCCTATGCTTAGTGTGATATTCATGATACAAAGAACTAGGACTTGAATTTACTTTATATAGCATGACTTCAAAACTATTTACTCAATTTGATTGTGATTTTGCAAGTCATCCAGTATATAATTATATTTATCATGAGTTTGGTCCTTGTCAAATACCATAATATCAATATAAATGTATGTACTACATACTACAACAATGTGGCAGTTTCTCTTTTGGTTAATTATTTTAACCATATACACTTTTTAACATTTACATTGCAGTTCAGTTTTCAAGAAAAAAAGCATTCAAATCCTTCACAAGAGCTGAAAAATATGCAGTGTTCTTCGATCTCAAAAATAATCTCAGACTCTTCCAAATTCACTAGGAAAGAGGATTTTTTTATTTTCACGAAAGAACAGGAAAAAGAAGTGGATCCCAGGTAATAAAAAGTTGTGTATGTTTTTCTGTTGCCTCAGTGTTCCCATCCTTAGTTCTTCATGGAACACAGACCTTTAGGCGATGTGTTAATTTATAACATTCATTTTAAAAAGATGAATTTTCACAATAATAGTAGCAATTAACTTTTCTTAGAAAGGAAAATACTTTAAAATTATTTTGCTTGTCTTGGTATTTCTTGACTATACTTTGTATAGTGTTTCCGATTTCATAGGTTTTGATGTACTATACCTAATTTAATTTTTTTGTTTGCTTACTCTTCATTAGATATCTTCTTGATGATGAAATCAATGATGTCAAGCCCTTTCTTGGAATATTTGATGGCATTTTGTAAAACATACACAAAATAAATTGTAAGTGCTAGGGAAAAAAATGTTAGTCATTTTTACAGAGTGAAGCCTTCAAATCCAGTTAAGAGAATTTGATTTCTGTTGTATACTTATTTACTAATAGCTGGATTGCTGCATAGAGTAGATAATAACAAAGTTGATGTCTAATTTATGGAATTCTATCTTATTTTGAAAAGTATTTAAATATTTGTTTATTGACCTTGCTGTTTTCAGGATTACAAAGAAAAATATTGGAACGTGTCAAAGGAGAGTAGTTCTTAAACTGAGAATGCTTCTATAGATAAAGTAAAAATCACATAAGGGAAAGTAAGCTATTTATTACATGCCCTGCTCACAAGTACTCTTTAAATGAATGAAAGACTCTTTCCTCAGAAATTTCTTAATACTTTTTGGTTTTGTCTTTCAGTTTCTCTAATGCTGAATTTTTCATAGCACTGATTCTGTAAAATAATTAGATTTACAAGTAAAAGTAATAGAATGGTAAGTTATTCTAGACTATATTCCTTTTGACAGTGCTATCAACTTGTTAATAAAAAAGTGCAACTTCAATTGAATGTGTTACCAGACTCTCAACAAACCAGTTGTAAAATGTCTATAAACAATATTCTAAAGTTGTGTTTGGCTGTTCACTTTGACACCTGAGGTCATAAAATGGATATTTATGTGTCCTAGTACAGATTTAGGCAACCAAGCATTGGATTTGGATATCTTCTTGTAGCTCTAGTGGTTGAACAGTAGACCTTGCAAGTTCAATAGTTAGAAAAATACATTATATTGCCTAAAATCCAAGAGAATGTTAATTTTCACTGTTAATTATTCAAAATGTGTGGAATTAAAATGTTAAAATCACACATGGAAATTTAGCTGTCTGTTTGTGCAACATTGTTTGTGGTGCAACCAAATGCAACCATGTTTTGCTGCACTACCTGGTTGTATTTCTCTCAGCTAATAACATTTTACTTGACTCCAGTGTTTCCTTACACTTTTGACTTGCTTTCTGGTATAACTCTGTCCATATGAAAGAATGGCTTAGCCCAAGCAGCCTCAACACTCACCACTTTATATGTTTTTGACTGTGCAAATTCCAGCAGGCCCAAGCTTATAACTTATTTTGCTGTAGCTCCAATATTTCATTGTATCTGGAGGTTAGTAGTATGCGAGATCTCTTTTTGTCTCAATTTTTTTTTTAAATTAAACTTCCAGACTGAGGTAATTCAGAAGTACTATACTACTGCTATGTTTAGCCCAGCAGTCGTAGTCATGTACATCCTAGTCACTTCCCAGCTCTGTGCCAGGGTGACATTTAAGAATGCAGAGTGCCAAATGTAATTTTAGGTGCTCCAGAGAATCTTCCCTTGGCTCCATCTACCGTGCCAGAAGAGCAGTGGTCTCCCACATGGAGATGTTCCAGGTCCTCTAGGACATCTAAAATGGTACTTGATGCTGATGTTTAAGCATCTCTCTGCTCTCCCTGCTGCTTGAAATACACAAAATTTTTTTTCAATTTATAGTTCATATTTACATAGCATTCTTTAATTGCCTTTATATCCTGCCTTTCCCTGGGGTTTTAGCTTGCAACAACTAATCAAGCTATTCCTGAGTTTCTTCAAGTTTGACAAAAGCTTTTACATGGCAACACAAAGCTGAGCTTCAAACATGGAAAATAGGAGAGGAAGGAAACAATACAATCTTGTGATCATATAATTTATATAATCTTGTGATTATACAGCTTGCAACTTTCCAAAACCTCACTCATCTGCTGGTTGCTCAGGCCTCGCCTGCAAACCAGGGATGCTTCTGATGCACTTTTCCCGCTCGTCTGCATGAAGCTGCTTCTAAAGGTTCTGAACTGTGAGGTTAACGACTGTAGTAGAAGTTGATTGTGGTTAGGTCTTCATAAAAATTAGTAAGGTAAGCTTGTATTTATTTCTCTGTACTAAGGAAGTATTTTTTCCAGATGTTTTTTGGCCCCATTTCTACACTGAAGGTATATTTCCATTTTTCTGGGAAATATTTTGGTAGTTTATCTAATGTCTAGAAAGTAATTGACATTATTGCTTTTTTGCTTCAATTTTTATATAGTCTAAATATAACCACTTGTTTTTAGTCAGTTTATAGGAGTAGGTTTATATTTAGACTATTTATATTTAGACTATTACTTCAAAGAAAATTATCCTTGCAGGCGGGTATTTTATTTTCCTCGTAGTTTTCCCTAGTGCAGGAGTTCAGTAGTCATTATTGGGTTTCTTCAAGATTCAGGCTGATTAATTTTCTGATACTGTATTCATATTGTTTCTTTTTGATTTTTAAAAGGCTTTAATTTCCAATTTGATCCATAGTCAGAACACAGGATAACAAATGCATTTCAGTACTTTCAAGACTATTCAGAGTACTTTGCAGATGGTTTATAAGATCATTTCCTGTCTCTGTTTCTCGCAAGAAATCAGCATCCTATATCATCCTTGGAAAATTACAAAATTGTGCTATTGCTGCTGACAGCAATAGATGCTGTCATAGATTTCAGAATATAAATCTTTCAATACTGCAATGTCTTTCAGTAATATTGAACCTCTGGTGCAAAAACTTTTTTTTTTTAGAGTTAAGGGCTTTATTTGGCATTGTTGTTTTGCTTCATTATTCATATTCACTCTATGACTCTTTAAAGTCTAAATGGCTTTCAGAAAACCAATTTGGAAGTACTTATATGCTGAAGTGTTCTCTATCTCAGGAGAAGGAATGACTTTTCATATGGTAGCATTTGTTATTGTTCCATTTTTCAAATATTAATAATTGAAAGATGAAAAGTGATAACCATAGTAGGTCTCTGGCAGTAATTAACTGCAGATACACAGTGACTATACTTCAAAACAAATACAGGCAGAAAGAGCAAACTGACTGCAGAATTAGAAAAACCTAGTCAAATCTGAATTTATTTTTCTTAAATTAAACTTCCAAAGTGAGCTAATCCAGAATTACTATACTACTGCTATGTTTAGCCCACCTCCTGCCCATCACCATCTTCTGATTTCCATGGCAATCTGGTGGCTCCCGGGCAGGAACAGTGGTGTTTCTCCACAGATGATTTATATGAATGACCAGGGCACCAAAATCCCAGGTCATACCCCAAAATGTAAGTATAGACATAGCTATGAAGAGCTGTAATTTTAGTCATTTAACTGAATCACCTTAATTGATAAACCTAGTTTACCTGGACTCCTTGTGTAGTCACTAGATAGGGGCAGACACTGTCAGAAGACGATTCAGATTGTAAGTGGGCTGAATTGCTCTCTGGTGGAACTTGCCAAATTACCTATGATGAAAGTGACCACATACAGTTAGCATGGAGAAGCTGATAAATTCAGCCTGTGCTATAAATTCACAGCCAGGCTCACTGAATATTGCCTTTCTTGTGCACATGAAACACCTGAGTTCTTTTATCCACATAAGGATCCAACTTTTCTAAGTTGAATAGTCTTATTTCTGTACAGCAAGAGATGGCTGTGCGCCAGTAATGTTGCTGCATGCAGCTTCCTTTCAGGTGCTGCCCAGATGATAAAACAGACTAATTAAATTCAACAGGATAATGTCAGAAAATTTCACTAAGCTACTACCAATAGATAAAATACAGACTAAAACATAAAAACATTGTTAAAGTCTGAAAGGATCCTTGTTTTTAATTCTGCATAGAGTTGTAATATTAAATGAGTGTCTTGAGTTTGAATCAGTGGGATTGTATAAGTAATTCTTTGGGGATACAGCAGAATGCCACAGACTTTAGTCTGGGGATGATTCTATAAAATTTACATTATAAAAATTCTGTTTCCCATAATGGAGTAGTAAAAGAAAATTCATTGTGACAAGAAGTCAGATTTTACTATCTTACTTGTCTGATTCTCCGTAATAAAATACATGCTCATACCTGCTTTTAATTTAACTTCAACTTCCTTATATGCTTCCTTGTCCTATCACATATATTGGTTTCAAAATATAAACTGAGGTCAACCGTATCTGTGCTTGAAGAAAATGCAATATGCACTCAAAACCCATGATCTTCAAAAATTGTTAGAAGAAAAATAAGTATAGTGTTTAAACATGTTGCCAGACACATCTGTGTATAAGGTACATTCATAGCATATAGAATACTGTAAATGTATTGGGGCATGATTTTAATTGTATGCAGCATGTCTCATGATCATTTTAATTACTTAGACTTTATTTATGTATTTGGAGACTTTAATGGGTTAAACATTACAGTAATTGTTAATAATGGCAGTTGTGACAAGTCAGACTCCTGTTATTTGGGTATATCTTTACTTAGATATACTGTCACAGAATACTTACGTGAGTTATAAAAGTTGGTGCTCTTAAAGGCAGTCAGCATAATGATAAAGAGTGAACAGAAGTCACCATTCTGAAAAATAGTTAAAATCAGTCATTTTGTAGAGCACAAATGATACCTCTCTAAGGCATCATTATGACAGAATCGGTGGTATCTCTTCTAAAAGAAAGGGTATCTTGCATACCTCTTCATGTCATCTCTTCTGCTTTTTATGTAGAAGGAAGAGAGCAGTATCATGTCAATTGTTTTACTGACAGATCTTTAAATGATCTCCATGAAATGAGATCCATGAATGCCTGGGTTTTTTCTAGCTCCTTTGCTTAACAAGGAAATAGAAAAGGAGGTACTGGTCAGGGTAAAATTCACTTCCTGCAGAGGACTAACAGCACATTGAATTTATTGAAGGCTTACATGAGAATAAACTGAGGCACATACAGTGTGCTAATAGTTTGCAGTGATGAAGCTCAGCTTGACTGAAAAAAATCAGATAGAAAAAGGGCAGTGGTTTATGGGCTGCCACTGTTCAGCTGAAATAAGGGCCACCCCAGTTGAACCATATTTCTGTATTTGTTCTTTAAACCTATCTGAGATAAAATATCTGTCCAAGCCCTCACTTTTCTCCCAGTGTTGTAACTCTTGGTCTCCGTGTGCTCTCCACAGGTATTTCAGATGGAGGGGGCTGTGGTAAGGACTCCATCCTCCTAAGTGATTTGTCTCACTGTTGCTCTTCCCTGTGGTTGTGAAGTGACTGGAAAAGCTGTGCTACTGTTAACTTGCAGTCCTGCACTGCATGTCCTGTTCTTAACAAGAGGTCCCAATCCAGACAGTTTATACCAGTTAGGGAGAGTTGTTTCCCAATTCGCTTTAGTATGCTAGCCACCACACTAAAACACTGCACTTTCATTCTGGTCTTGTGGGATGTGCTTTCAGTGTTCCTGAGTCTGGCCTCCTGGGGTTTTTAGATGGATTGTTACCATGTGCCAGGACTTGAGGGGCACATCTCTTTGGTAGTGTGTGAAAATATTACACATTTTGCAGAAATGCAGTAGATTATACTGGGTGGACATACTTTGTATAAAGAAGGTATATGTTCTTTGAAATGTAATAAAAGTGCCTAGATAAGGAATTTCTTCCTGTATTTAAGATATACTACATGGAGCTAGCATGTAATGATGATACAGACTGTCCTTTTGATTGATGCTACATGACAATTTCTGCATTTTTAGATAGTTGAGCATAAGGAAAAACGCAAAACATTTTGGTTTGAAGGCTGTAAGGGTGTTTTGTTTATATAAATGAAACAATGTTTCTTTTGTAACTGTGAAACTTCCTATTAGAGGATGCATGTAACTTTCAAAATAAAAAAGATGCTTGTAACTGTAAATGGCTATGATATATTTGCTGCTCCCCCACCCATTTAGAGGCAAAACCTATTTATGAGGCTTTATTAAGTGCAAATAATTCCCATGGCTTCAGGACAGAAGAAACAGCTGCAGAATATAGTCTGATTTGCATATAAATGACACGATTTCTGCTCAGAAAAGGATATTGAAAAATACATATTTCTAGAGTGAAAACCTGATAGTCACACATATTAAGGTCAGCTTGTGTAACTTTTTTTAAAATGCTGCATGTTGATACCTGATCACGCTTCCAGCTAGATTCAGGCTCTGTCAGTTGTGCCCACTATGAAATTGTGAATTTCTTCTTTTGAGCTAATTAAGCTATCATTTGTAGAAATAGATTCCAAAACATTTATCTCAACACTTTAAGCACTTAAAAGTGCTCAGAATATTTATTAATGCAAGTAGGCAGCTCCAAACTTGGCACTTTTCCTTCAGTACTGTGAATTTGTGATGCGAGGGAATTCCTATTGTTTGGGTAAGACAGAAAAAGTCCTGCTAATTTGCTCTAGTCACTATAATAAATAGTAGGATATAATTAAAGCAGACACAGGGATATTACTTTTACTGTCCCAGATAGTTTCCTCAGGTTATCTTTACTTTTGAAGATAAGTTCATGCTTCTAAAATCTCTGCCTGACATAGGCCACCACTGACCAACTGAGATGCACGGCCAAACCAAAAAAAAAGTGTTTCAAAGCTAAAGTTATATATGCCATTTTATCCCAGTTGTTCCAGCTCATTGCACAAATTCTCTAAAATATGATATTTTAGTAGAAGTATAACTTGATTATTTTAATAATTAACTGTCTTCAACATAGTAGTCATCTAAGTGCTGAACTTGGATGTTACACTATTCAGCATGGCTTCAGCACCAATATTTGTACAGAGCTTAGGCACCAGCAAAGCCAAGCTCTGCAGAACAGACCCCTACCACTCCCAGGCAAGCTGGCAGAGCTCCCCCAGAATCTTGGGGAATACCCTTGGGAAGTCAGCTGGTGTGAGAGAAAGTGAACACAGGGTTCCAGTCAACCAGCCACTTCCCTCCCTGAAAGGCTGTGACTGTGACTTCGCAATGGAGTGTTCATTTACTGACAGGTTCCTGCTACTTCTTAGATATATCCTGACATGAAAGACGTTGGAGAGCCAGGCAGTAAAGGGTTTGGAAGAGACCTGCCAAGCCCTGCTTGGCAAAGGCCTTACTGAGCTGAATGCCATTCCCAGAAGCGATAGATTGTCTACTCAGAGAGATTGATTTGCCACAGTGAATTGTGATTAGTCTGAATGCCTCTTGGAGAGGCTTGATACTGTTTAGTAAAGAAAAAATGAAAGTAGTGCTGTCCAGAAACTTGGATGTGCAGGTCAGAACTTCCTTTTTAGCAATTTCTTTCAGTTTATAAAGACTATTAATTTATCTGAATGAAAATGAGGCAGTAGAGTTTATTACTAGGATTCTGATTTTTTTTTTTTTCCTGGTTGTGGTGTAATATTTTACCTGTTGTAGTCCAGACTTGTTGGGTTACTTAGGTGCAGGAAATAAACAACTTCTGTCCCAGGGCTCCATTCTTGTGTCTTACATGTTATGCCTAGAGGAGGTTTTTCTGTCTAGCTGGGATTTTCTACTCAAAGAATAGTCTCCCAGCAGCTGGATCATTAACATTTTCAGTATCTCCTCAATGATAAAGATTTTAGGCTCTGAGGTCAATTGGGTGGTTTCTAAAAAATGTACTAATAGATGTAAAAGGAGCATTCACCAAAGCATCAACACATTATCAAACAATTTTATTTCAGGAGTATGGCAGTAGAAGTGATTAAGAAAGTGTGGGCCATGAAATAGGTCTGCTTATCTTGTGATACATCACAGAGATGCATTTCAGAGACTGGAGGCTTGCTTAGTGAGGAAAATAACCTGTATTAAGAAGATAGGAGGTACGAGTGGATCTCCCTCCCTCTCTCACGGGTGCAGTTGTCTCAGGCAACCATATTAGCAGAAGCTTAGATGCCATTCTTAGCTTCTGGAACAGATTTACCAAACTGACAGTGCATGCTGAGGATGATAGTAATAAAATGGGCAGTGTGTTCTAGAAGAAAATAAAGTTGGCAGCCTGGAATAGTGAACAGCTTCAGATAAGCATGTGGTTCAACAGAAATTAGTCTCTGTCCATAGAATTTATAGCAGCCAATCAGAAGTGCTCTTTCAGTTCAAGCAGTTAATAATATCTCAGCACTGTAGCTTAAGGGATACAATTTTCAAAATTATTGTAGTGTGGGACCGATAAATTTCAGCACAAAGAAGGCAGTATTCCATATAATTTATTTTAGATTTCCATCTAGGGTATGTTCTGACACTCCACATGAAAGTCAAATTGTCCATGTAAAATGGTTTTCAGGTGATAAGTTGACCCCTGGGGTTTTAGTAAAATAATAGATCCAGAATTCTATCTGACTCTCCAATCTATAAAAGCTAGTTATCAGCTATTTGAAGGATTTGATAAGAAGGAGAAAAAAAAAAAAAGAGCTTTTGTATAGTGACATTTTTCTCATTAATGGGGACAATGTTAGAATCACAAACTCCTCCTGGATTTGGTAGTAAATACTCTGCTGACATGTGTTTTGGGAGGTGGTTGTTCTGTGTGAGGAGTGTATGTGTCTAATCCTCTCTGATATGCATATGGAACAAGGAATATTTCTAATAGACACTACAGCCCTTCAAAGGAAGGGAGTTTACTGTGCCACCATCTGGCCATTATTTTTCAATGCATTCTATCACCAGAGCCTACCTCTGCAGTTTTGCTGGAGAATGACTGTCTTATGGTGCCTAGAGAAACACACGGAGAATAACAACAAACATTTTTTCCTGCCACCATTCTTCAGTATTTAAATGTAGTGCAAAATAAACGGTAACCTGAAAAGAAATGAAGTATAACTTGAAGTTCTTGTCTGAACACTCTTATAGGACCTGCTGTAAATTTTTTTCTAACTTTGTTGTTTTATTTACTTGTATTTTCTTGAGAATACTTACAAGTAGTTCCTAGTGTACTGTGTGGCTTCACTGCCAGTTTAAGCAGATCCAAAGTTAGGTAGAAGCTTTGTTGCATTTTGTTTTAGTAGATGGGTGTATCTGCCTGTACATGCCTATGAAATGCAGCATTAGTAAGTAATGGGGGAAGGTGACAGTAAGATAAGACTAGTCATAGTGACAGTAGAAGCAGCTTGCCTAATAAAATACTAAAAGCATGTTTATGTTTAGTGCACTTGAGTGTCCCTTTGAATTTTGAGCAAAGAAAATACCTCCTTTTTAAAAACAACTATGCTCAAGAAAACTTTGCTTTTCTGTCTGTGTAAACAAAAAGGATTGTCTCAAATTAAAACCCAAGTCTCTCTTCAGTTGTTCCTCACATTAACCACTGTCCTGGATTTTCCCTGCTTGTGTCTGTGATCAGCTTTTAGTTCACTGCAGAAGTATTGCCTGTTATGCTCTGTTCACTGGGAATTTTGCAGGACATGAAGAAGGCTGCAAGGAGGGCTCCTGTTTGCTTCCTGCGTTCTGGGCTACTGGGGGAAGAGGCAGATGTCTCCTCTTCGGAGAGGAACTCAGGAGTGGGGACATCTGACACTCCGAAGTGGGGTAGAGAAGGGAAATGCAGTGAGCCAAGATCTTGTAGGCAGTGTCATGGAGGAGCTGGGATTTTGCTTGCGGGACAGAGCCAAGCTTTAGAAGTGATAGGAGAAATCAGGGTTCCCTAGAGCAGGCTAAGGGGTATCTGTGATGGTCTGTGAACCATTTGGAAATTCTCAGATTGGAAGTAAGATTGGAAAGAAAGATCTACCCTGCAGTGACACAATGGGGAGATTAATTTTCAAGCTTTTCTATTTAATCTAGCTCTCCAAAAGATCACACTTCTTGTGATTTAAAGAATAGCTCTGTCCTGCCATTCTATTAACACCTGCTCTTAGAAATCTGGATTCTGTGGGTGTGCTTATGAGAAGGAAAAGCTTCTACCTAAAGACAATTGCTAATTCAAGGTCGCTGTGGATAGGATCAAAAAGACCTAACTACTCTTAAACCTTGCCTTTTTCTGGTTTTGTTTGGTTGGTTTTAGCTTTACAGAGATAATTGGTCCCACAAGTGGGTAAGTTGTAACAGATGTGGGACAGGCCTGTTCACTCGAGTGAACTCCTGCTCACTCAGGTACATATGAGGTCTACTGGAGTGTGCTCAAAAGCAAAGTGTCTGTCACGTTCTTAAAGTGCTTTTCTTCTGGAAGAGCAGATCTGAGGAGCAGAAGAGTTTATGAGTAACACTGACATCTGCTATTGACTGGATTTAATCTGCATTAACCCTTTCCAAAGTAGCTATATATTCTCCTTTGGGTTGTTTGTCACTCTGAGGCCGATTTTAAAATGTGTCATCCAATTTCAAGGTTTCAGGTGTTAGCACTGAAACATTTACCTATCCATTGAGTTAATCACCAAAACGTTTGTATTTGTGGCCCTGGTTAATGGTAGGCTGCACCTTTTGCTTACTTGAAGCCCTGTGATTTCCTTTCCTGGGGTGGGATGATGCACAGAAGGAAGTAAAGTACTTTATCTGTATTCCTTTATATGTTCTGGAAGTGCTCGGCTGATAGTGTCAGGTGCTGTAGCTGTCTAAGTGTTCACTGAAAAACCTGTGACTGCAGCCATAGGTAGAGCTGGTGTCAGACATGGAAACATCATGATACAGGCCTGCAAGGAGAGTCCCAGGGCTCTGGATCAGGGAAGGCATGCAGAGCAGCCATGTATCCAGCATCAGCCTCCTCCTCAGAGCTTACCCTGGGACAAGGACAGCAATCCATTCCACCAACAGGGTAAGATTACTAAGGAAGCCTCTCATAGATGTGTTTTTAATAAAAAGTCCCTCCCATGACTCTTAATGTGGGAGTGGGGCATCTGGCCTAAGACTTAATTCAGTTCATCTTGTAAGTAAAAAAAAAAAACAAGAGGAAAAAACACTGGACAAAGTATTGCCTCCCTCAGAGCCACAGCTTTAGGAACCATCTGTTGCTTACATGAAGCACTGAGGCTTCTGGAGCAATGTAGGCATGTTAAGTTAGGGACATTCCTTACGTTCATTGGCTGTATTTTGCCCTGTCTCTCCCACAGACAAACGTTACGCAGATGCCATGTTTTCTACTGCTAGACAAGGTTGCACTGACTGGCCAGACATTTTTGGCAGTTAGTATGACTGGAACGTGCTTGTGTAGACATGGGAAACTAACCAGTAATGAAAGTACTCACTCAGAGTGCAATTCTGTGTTAAGCATGTTCTGGCAGAAGAGCTTGTTGATGCTGCTGAGCTCTGCTCCTGCCTTGTAACTGCCCAGCTGTTGTGCCAATCCCGTTGTTCTGTAGGGTTGTTGTGTGAAATTAGTTAAAACAAATGTGTGAGTAATCTCCACTCCACCCCACCCTGCTTCTGAGAAGCTTGTCTCTTATCTCTTGGCAAAGCTGTTACCGCTGGGAAAAAAGCGCATGTGTGCAAAGAGCAAAGCAGACTAAAATGTTATCTTCCACAGTTATATTTCACTCATCCTTAAATTGGAAAATAGCTTTTGTTTCATGTAGATGACAAGTGAACTACATAACATTAATAAAACAGAGATCCTAAATCCTGCTTGGAATTGCCATTGGTGGCTATTAATGTGTTTTCAATTGTATTTTTTATTTGTAGCTTAGCAATAACTCACCAAGATGTGGTTCTGCTTGTTAGCTTTAGAGGAGGTTGAAAGTGCTCGAGACGCTCCAAGATTTCATCGAGCTTCACAGCCTTCCACGTTGCCTTGAAACTGTGCCGGGTTTTGTATCTCTAGTGAAAGAGCTGAGAAAAGAAGAGCATTAAATTTACATTTCCAGTTGGTATGCGGATGGAATGGGAAATGAGCTCTTTGCCACCAAAAGGAATTGGCAATATAATTTCAAGTACTGGCTAACATCTGCAAACATCTGTGCTTCCCCACAGACTCTGACAAGAGGTTTCAGAAGATACGTCTTTAAAAGGGTCATTGAGGAATACAACCCCCAGGATGCACCGCACGCTAAGTGTTTTAATATGTCTTTCACACGGGCCTCGTATTGGACCCTTCCCCTTCTTCATTAGGCTCCCAGTCGCCGGCCCGAGGCACGCCGAGGGACCACCCGCCCGCCTTGCACCGACTGGGCGCGGAAACCCCCCGTTGCGTACTGCGGCGACGCCGCCCCGTTCCCTTCCCGCAGGCGGACGGGTGGTCCAAGGCGCCGCCGGGCTGAACGCTGCCCGACGGCCCGCTCCCCGCGCGGGGGTACAGCGTCCCGGCGCCGGGCTCCCCGCGGGGCGCCGGGCCCGGGGGCACGTGTCGGGGTTGGCTGCTCGCCGCCGCGGGGCGGCGTCCCCCCGCCCCCGGCTGAGGAGGAGGCGGCGGGCTGGGCCCGGCGCAGGCCGTCTGGCTGCGCCCCGCGTTTCCTCGAGCCCCGCTTTGTCGCGGCCGTCGCCATGGAGACGGGCGGGCCCGGCCTGGCGCTCGGCGGGCGGGGCCCGGGGCGGCAGCCATCTTGCCCGCCGCCCGCCGGCGGGTCGTCGGCCCGGAGCTGGCCGTACGCCTCAGTCCCGGTGTTGGGTTAAATTAGCCGATGGCACTCGCGTGTTACCGTGCCCTCCGCCTTGGTGTTTAGTAGCACCGGGTGCAAGGTGAGTTTGAGGTATTGCGAAGCTTATGTTGTAACCGGGCCATGCTGTATTTCACTGTGTTTATCCGAAGACCTCTCAAGTCACCGCAGTATGAGATGGCAGAGCCGTCAGTGGGAAGGGGTGCCACGAAGACTTGCCGGCAGGGACCCTGGGCTGCCACCGCTGCGTCCCCAGGCCTCTGAGGGACCTGCTGGCTTGGGCACGCAGCTGGCCTTAGGCAGGTTTTTCTGGCCTTAAAAGAGATGGCACTAAATACTGGACACTCGTACGAAAAGGCAACTTAAAAGCAAAGGTGCCGACTATACTATAGCACGGGCAAGAGCTGTAGTTTTAAATGGGGAAAAGCCTAAGTAAGATGGCCACTTACTGTGGGCTTGAAGTGTTTCATTTTAACAAAACTGATTAAATCATTAAACGAGCGACTGACATGCTGCAGGGGGAAGGTTAACATACCATCCTCTCAGAATTTTTCCAGACGAGAGAGTCGTGTGACCCACCTCAGAGCTGGAGTTCCCTAATGACTCTTTTGCTTTGTCATTCTTACCGAGCCGAGCCAGCCAGGAGGGGAGGGCCACCATTTTGTTACCTCCTTTTCCAGCCGCTGCATTGCACTCACTGCTGCTGCAGTTGCCTTCGTGCGCGTTTCCTCTCTGTGCAGAGCCCGTCTGTGTGTCTGCCTGCCCCCAGCCAGCCGATCATCCTTTATCGTGGAAAAGAAGAGAAGGAAAAGTGTCTTTTCTTTAATGCAGAAATGGGTTATGGGATTATTTTTTTGGTCTCAGAATTTATTATCTCCTGAAAAGGAAACTGCATGCCCAAGCCAGCTGTTGGGCTGACCTCCCTTCCCTACATGCGTGGCCTCAGTTGCATGCTGGTGGGGAGAAGGGAGAAGTGGTAAGACTTTGCTTTGCACTGCTCTGTCCTGTCCTGACCTTGCTGGGTTTGGCATTGCAGCTGGGGGCCGAGTGGCCAGTGGTGGCTCTCAGCCTGTGGATGGCTTGGGTGCACCTGTGGTTGCAGGAGAGCTGTGCACAGACCCTTCCCTACAGGAGAGCTGTGTCAGCATGTGCACTGGTATCTATCTTCGCATTCCCTTTCAGAGTTCATAAGATGTTAACTTTCAAAAGGGAGGTCCCCCTTGTGTATTTATGTCAGTGATTTTGGGTTTTAAACTATTCATGCATGAAAAATGACTGTAGGAACTGTATACTCCCATGTGTGAATAATGACTACATGGGAACACAGATTACAGCAGTTTTGCACTGAGACTGCTGCAGTTTACATGCTCTCTTTGGGAACGTTACGAAACATTTTTAAATGCTGGTGCATGTTAATGCATTGATTTCAATCCGTCTTTTTTTGTCCCTTTTGGATATGTTCAACTTAACAGCTAGTGTGTCTCATGTTTGCTCTAAGATATGCCTAGCAAATTAGGCAAATTAAAAAATGCATGCAAAAATATGGCACTATGCACATGTATCAGGTTTGTTATTTATTAATAGACTCCGATTTCCATATGATAGCCTACTTTTTTTTTACTTTGGCTCAATGGATAGTTTATGCCAATTACATGTAGTTTAACAGCTTTGAAATCTGTTTTTGCTTTTCTTATGCATAAAGACATGGATTCTGTTTCAGGTTTTAATTAAACTCTACGCTGACTTTAAAGATTCTATTGTCCTTTTCATTTAAATAGGATTTTTGTTAGATCTTTAACAAGACCTCAGTGGGGTAATAAATCTAAGCAATTGTCCTTATTAGGAGCAGATTATCCTCAAGAGATGGAAAGTCACAGAAGTAACTAAAACCATTTGTAGAGACTGAACTAAGGCTTTTTCTTCCTAAACATTAAACAGACTTGCGAATGACTTGCTTGGGCCCTCAAATTAAATTAAATGATACTTTGTTTATTTTTCACATTTTCAGTGTGGGCTATTTGCATTTACTTAAACTTTGAGTTTCACTGAGCAAAATTCACTGCTGGGTAAGGGTCCTTACTTTCAGTATACAATGTAAATGAAACCCGGTATATCCTGCAGTTTCTTTTGTTAGTAACCCTTGCAACACTTGTAATTTATAGGACCCACTGACCTAGTCAGCATATTCTTAATTCATTGTATTTGCCACAGCAGGTGAGTCCTGGCTAAAGAATTAGTCTTGCATTTCTCCCACACCCCAACCAAGTAGAACAACTGCAGTGTACGTTAAGTCTGCAGCTTGTCCAAAGATCTCCTCAGATGCTGGACTAAAAACACAAGTTCTTAGAGAAAACTTGCCACAAAACCAACCACTCTGCCTAAGTTTGGCCTTCACATTTTTACATACTGCTAGGAGGTGAAAAGGGATTTGACTCTAATTGTTCTTTTTGTTTCAGCTGTTTGCTTCATTTGAGGGTATTCTCCATTAAGTAAGTGTGCAGGCCTTGTTTTGTTCCCAGTTTTAATCATAAGTTGGCTTCTGATGGGACATGGCCTCCTTTACACACAGTCAAATCCTGAATTTCTGCCGTATATATAATACCCAACTTTGTTATGCACACTGTAGTGCAATTTTTTTAAGCATCCAGGTATTTGGAAGCTCCATTTTGCGGTGCCAGGTTCGAGACACTCATTTCTAGGACTTAGTTCTACCCAGAAACCCACAGGCAAAGGCAGAGATGTTTGTTCAGGGACATCCTCACAGTGAGATGCGTTGCGGGTTTTTTTCACTGGCTGCAGTTCCTGCGCTGACTGAGCTGCTGCCCTCTGCAGAGCACGCTGCAGGAAGCTGGACTCCAGGGACACTGCTGCACGTGACGCACCCACGTCCGCCTCCACCGGGAAGGAGCCCACAGCCCTGCTCAGCAGATGAAGACAAACCCTTCTTGGTTGCTGCAGCTGCACCAGCTCTCAGCCACCAGGTATTTAATGTCTCAAAGCTCTCCTGTCCGTGGGCTCCTCTGTCCCTGTCCTGCTGGCCGGTGTCTCTGTAGAGCCAAGTACTGTCAGCCTCCAGTCTGCTTCTGCTCCCCACATGGTACTCTGCTATGTTTCTCTATTAAGAGACTTCACCTCAACCCTTCTTGTCTCCTAAGTAACACTGTAGTGATACTTTGGGGCAGAACAAATTATAGTAGAGGAATGCAGCTCCTAAGTATTAATTTCTAATTAGATATTTGCTGCATATTCTAGGCAAAAGTTCAGATTTTAAGCCTTCATCTCCTGCTTTCCATATCACTCAAATGGCAAAGGTTTTGGCATGGTAAGTCACAGAGGAAGGTGGAAAGTCTGGTGCGAAGTGAGATAATGTAGTTCTTCAGCATCATGGCTTCTCTGTGCCCTGATAGAAAACTTAGAAAAACAGAAGGTGCTGACGGCAGATAAGCCACCTGGTTGCTGCGCTGCTTTTGGCATAAAGCGGGGGGAGGAAATGTACACCCTGGCTTTTATGCTCAGATTGCAACTCTTCCTTCCTCCCAGGGCAGTACACATTCATAGAGTGGCAAACCTAGGCTGAGTCCTGCTACTGATTTAGTATGACTCAGTGCACAAGATTATGAAGTGGCCAACAGTGTTCAGCCTTTGGGACAGATTCTGGGGGAATTAAAGAGATGCTCCATCCTGTATTGTGTGGCAATTAGACCTGATTTAGGCAATGCCATATTTCAGACAAAATCCATGGGGCATAGTTTTGCTCCGGATTCTCATCAGATGTGGGATTTTCCCTCTGTTTTCTCCAGCAGCAGGGCCAGGAGCTAACCTGTTCTTGGCTCTGCAAGGTGAGATCGAGAGGGCCCAGCTCTGCACCGTGTCAAGAGATACATCTTGTCTCTCTTCCTTCTTCCCTCCACCTCTGTTTCTGGAGCAGCATGCTGTAGTCATAAGCAAGTGCTGGGGCTCTGTGCCTGCACTATGAAGGTGATAATGTGTATACAAGAAGTGCAGGGCTAGCTAAATAGACTTCCACTGCTTGCTGATGTTCATGATCTGACAACTAAAAGATTCCCTTGCCTTGCACTCTGAAAGAATGTGTGTTACTTTCCAATGCTAAGTATATACCACAGCATCAAATGTGGCTGGATGCTATTTGCACATTGGGCATGCGGTGAGCCAGCAGTGTTCTCCCCTGTTTGCAGCAACCTCCCTGGAGGGGGAGCAGGCTGCTCAGGATGTTGGGGGGCGGGGGAGTGGGTACCTGTGCATCATAGGCGTGAAAAGCTGCCCTCTTTCTGCCCTGAGGCACAAACCTGCTTTCACTCTGTGAAGCAGAGCAGAAAAGCTGGGGTCCAACAGTGGTAGGTATCCCTGAATATCTGCAAGATGAAGGTGGCATGTGGGTATAAGAAATCCAGTTTCCTTCTCAACATGAGCAGGTGAGGTTTGGGTGGGAAGGTAATGGGAATGCTAAATGATTGCTGCTAACACTTACTAAGGTGACAGTGAATCTCCTTTATGTTAATGTCCAACTTTTGAGACTAGATTGAATCTTACTTTATTAAAGAAGGTAGGAGGCTTAGAAGTGGCTCTTTAATCTTCAGCTGGAAAATACAGTTTTGAAATCCATTATCTTAGGAATGCAGTAATCAAACAGAGTAATAACTGATGTTAAACCTACTTTGAATGCTTTTTAAAGTACTTCTCAGATGGAAACAAAAGTTGGTAGGGTGATGTCAGGTTCACTTGGACATCTGCTTTGCTTATGCAGTTGCCCACATGAAGAAGAGAGGTTGATCAGCATGTATTTTCTGGCGATAATGGTTGTTTGGGAAATACCAAAGGCTAAAAAGTCATTATGTGATTCATAAATACTTGCATTTGCTATTTGTTCCAACAAAAGGCTGTTGGAATTATGTCAGTGTTATTTTACAAGCACAGCTCTTCCCATGAGGGCTTCACCACAATGGGTAACCAGCATCCTGCATCTTCAGGAATCTTTAGCATTAGAGAGAAAAGACCTGTTAGTCTTTCCTCCGCTACAGCTGAAGTGTTTCCCTTAGCACATTTTTGATGAACCTGTGCCTGATACCGCGTATACATGTGTCCTATTGTTCCCCACACTCTAATGCTCTCCTGTTTTTCCCAAATTTCCTTTCTCCTTCCCATGTTTTTCATCTCTATTTGCCCATTTGTATAACACATCTGCGCTCTATGTTGGTTTTAGTTTCTAATTTAATACCGCTGGTGAACTTCTCAGTGTCTCTGCAGATCATTAAAAAGAGGCTATGTGGGACTGCTTGTAAAAGAAAACACTGCATTCCCAAGATGGGTTACAGACTGGTGTGTATTAGTACTCATTGTTTTGGAACTTTGAGCTTTGTTTAGTTCTTTAACAGATGCAAAATGATCTCTGGATCTCTTGTTTGCCACTTCAGTGTGAGAATACAAGGAACACAAATTCAAAAGTTGCAGGACTTGAAAGGACCTGTGCAGCTCTAGGGAAGGGGCAGTTTGCCATGTAAGCAAAACAAAAAAACAAATTAACAAAATCCCGACCCAGCCACAAAACCAGTCTGTCCCCAGCCTGTGGGCAGGTGAGGGAAGCCCTTTCCTCCTTCCCACTCTCTGTACAGTCTGTTCCAACCCACCATTGTGCTCAATGGCTGGAGAGTTGGCAGAAATGGATGTGTGCCTGAAATACCATCACATTGTGAAAGACCATGCTGGCACGCCTGTGGCGTAAGGTGAGGGGAGTTCTGCTCTTTGTTGCCATTTTGGCGCTGCTCCTGTGAGAAGCTGGGGGTCATGTGATTGCTTTAATCCAGCAAAAATCTCTGTGGCTGATGCTGCCAAAAGGAGCATTTGTGTGCTGTGGTGGGTGGCAGAGTTGGATGAGGGAACAAATCCAACTGTGAGCTACTGTGTTGCTTCATCAGGCCGTCCTGAATGCCCGTATTGACACAAAGGAGGGAGTTGTTGGGGCAGGAAGGGAACATGGGCTCACACAGACTGAGCAATGTCACCACAGGGTCAGTGGAGAGTGAGGCTCTTGGTGCATGAGTCTCTCCCTGGTGCCTCGTTTTAGGATGTGGATGGCACTGGTGTGCCTGTGAGGGCTGCTTATGTCAGATGATGTCCAGGGTGAATCTGTGCCCAGGTGTTAAAGCAGCATTGGACTGACAGACCCATCCCTTCATTTTGCTTGTGCTCACTGCTAGAGTTTTTTGCTAGGAAAAGTCTCATTCTCAGCCCTCTGTTAGGCCAGGGGAGGTGGTCTCGTAGCTGCGCCTCTGACTGGGTTAAAGGATGGCCTCGGGTAGCAGCAGGATTTCTGAAAGCGCCCTGCAGGCTTCATCTCCTGGCGGAGACTCCCTGCGCCCTTGGTCCTCCTCAGCTGCAGTGCAGGAGGCAGTGCAGCATTGCCCGGATGGTAGTTTTAACTCTTTGTTACCTAAAATTCAGACAGTGTCCAGGCACACAGCAGCAAATAAACCACTGGCCCCTTTGTACAGAGTCACATCCTTCATGTTGCCCCTGCTACTAGAGTTAATAATGTTGTGTGCAGCTCCCCAAGCACAGACTGGGAATTAGGGAGTGTAAAGCGTGCCTCAGGGGGCTAGTAGCAGCAGTGAGTGTTTGGAGCTGGGTAATGCCCACTGGTGCTGCGTGAACTTGCTGTCAGCTAACTGTATAGATAGTGTTCAGTCTCGGTCAGCAGCAGGGCTGTAAACTGAAACAAATAGCTCAGTCCTGATTACTTTTTCTAGAGGGGATGATGCAGAAGGAAATTGAATTCAAAATTAACTTTGAAATAAGCTCAAAGCTTTTTACCAACCACTTAGAACTTTAAAACATCTGATATTAACAAAATAACCTATTTAAAATAATGGTAAACTGCCATCTGCTGGTAAAAAAGTAATGCACATAATGAACAAGCGGACTTTCAAAGTGATGAACAATTCTTTTGAATTTGACATGCTACAGTCAAATATATACATGACATGGAAGCTGCATATATTTATTTTACTGTTTTTCATCTCCATTTGCATTTTCATATAGAATATGCTAAACAGATGCCTATAACATAACTAACTTTAACGACAAGCACAGAAAACCAAAGACAATAAGAATAAAGAATGAGGACTAATAAAAGCAGACGAGCGATCAGGATGGTGACAGCCTCCAAATGTGTCCTATTTACATTGCTAATACTGAATCACAAGCACTTCCTTTTTTAATCCCCCTCATAGACCCTCCTGTATGACCAGAATTGTAGCACTGAGAAACATCTCCTGGCTTCTTCAATTTGATTTTTGTATGTGTGTGGTTCCTTAGCCAAGCTTGTAAATAGGAACTGGGTCTTTAATTGTTCCTGATTTAAGTAGGTCATCTTCACCAATACACAAATCTCTTGTCTACTTGTAAGGCAGGTCAGCTATTGAAAGGATATGGAAAATACTTATTACACAGATATGACCAGAGAAAATAATTTAGCTAAGGACCACTCCCAAATTATATGGCGTTACACAACCAGTTTCCATAAATCACAAGTATGAGTGCACTACAGGGGAGAGACTATCAGATTTCATGTTTGTATAGTGCTTACCAAGGAGGTGTGCTGAGCATGACTGGGTCCCTAAGGTGTTGCTGCACTATAAATAGTGGTATTAGCGTGAATTACCTCCAGTGCAAATACCAGGCCACTTGCCTTTTTCATATGCATGCAATTTTCTTTTATGATTGTGGTTATTCCAAACATAGCCCATTGTTTTAGCAAACTGATCTTGTCATAGGAAATGTTTAAAATGGGCAAAGAAAAAATAGGTCAGTTCTTCCTTTGAAATCGGAGAGAAGTGTGTATTTGTAATATTTCCCAGGTTTATTTCCTTGGAGCAGGTTTGGCAGGTATGAGAGGAAGTTAAAGATTTATTTTTGGTGCTATGTACCAGATGTCATACCTGCTCTTCTGAGACAGTTGCTTTTATCTTCAGCAGTACCTGCTCTAGTAGCAATGAAAAAAGTGACTCGAATCCCATTTAAAGCATGTAGTGTGCACTGTTCGCATGCCAGTAAAGGAAAGGGAAGGCTTGTTTGGGAGACTCCAGGCAGAGTCTTTATGCGTCATCCTAAAGCAAACATGTTTGTATCCCTCTCAGCAGTGTTTTTGCCTGTTCAAAGAAGTGATGAATTAATGTGCCCAAATCCAGGGCTTGCGACCCCAGCAGAGGCTGAAGGTCTACAAAGATGTCCAGTTTGAAGTGCCTTTGTATTTATGGGGTCTCCACATGTGGCTTGTTTTGTAGCATCCAGGTGGTTGTTTGTAAAGGACCATTTCTGGGGAATCTGTGGTGCTGTGCGTACTCCATTCACACTGGTCTTAATCAAACACTGCTCAGCATCTTGCCTGATGAGGCCCCGCTTGGTGGCAGAGGAACATTAAGAATATAGGGCCAAATTCTCAGCTCAGGAAAACATCACAGCTTTTTTTGACTTCTAGTCTGTGGAGGATCTAGCGTGTGGTGTGTGGTCACAGAAGCACATACACCCTGCTCTGGGCCCTGTTTACTGAAATGCTCCAATAGCAACATAACATGATCAAAGGGAAACAGTGCCAGGGGAGCAGCGGTGCCCATGGATACCTGTTAACAGGTGGGAGCTGAAGCACACAGTTGCCATCAAAGACACTACTGTCCTCTGCTTTGCTCTGCAGTGCTTCAGTCTCCCTGCTAACAGGACTCTGCCTTCCAGCTGAAGCGTGACTGACAGTTGAAATAACAGTCCCAGTTTATTCCAGGTGTGCCACTGACCTGTATGATCTATAGGAAGGATAAGGTAAAGGCAATCAAAGCAACACGCTCCTGTAGCCTCTAAGGGCTATAAAAATGGAAACATGGGAAACAAGCTAGTAGATATGTGAAGGAAAGAAATGAGGATGGGAGTTCACTGTTCCCTGCTAATAGGCTAAATCAGGAGTTCAGTGAGACTGAGATTTGACCCAACAAGAGACAGGAGATGAATAAGAAATGATCAAAAGGTAGAGCTGGTATTTCCTTCATGTTATGCTAGAATCACTCTGTTCAAAAAGTCTCCTGAACCATGGAGAGCTGGGGCGGGCAGGGTGAAGAGGTGGGTTATGGTGATGGGAGGGTATTGTCATTACATAAATTGGAGCAGTTTGGGTCTCTTTAACTGTTTAATGCCATATTCCATTTGTCTTTTCTGGGCTTATTTTGCTGTGGGATGGGGGAAATAGTGCTGACAGCATAGCTGGTTGTTTGGCTGTTTCCTCTCTGTGTTTCCAGAAAATTAAGCACTGTGTCCTGCCTATGCTAGGTCAAAGGTTTGGCAAAGGGCTTTTGATGGGTTTGCCATCCTTTTGGCCAACACTTAATCCTGTTTCCTTTTCATACTATTCCTCCTGTACTAAAATGGAGTGGTGAGGCCAAGTAACAATAAAGCTACTAGTGGTTTACCAAGGAGCAGGAATACCATTAGTCAGTGGCCAGTTTCCAGCAAAGTATAGTTCTCAAGATGAATTGAGGTCCTTGTCTTCTCAAGGATTACTGCATGGTGGACTCAGAAGTGATACCTAGCAGTTAAGTGCTGTTCAGAAAGCAATAAAACATTCATTTTAAAAATCAAGAAGCATGAAATAGATATTATTTTACTGGCACAGAGAAGGGGGAAGGCTAAGACATCATGTAATGGCTGCACAGTTGTTAGGTTCTGTGAATATATTGACATTTGGAGACCTGTGGTATTCATTTGAAATAAACAACGAAATAAGACTCATATGCTATATGCTCGTCAAAGCCAGGCGTAGCAATGAACTAATACGCTTATCAGTCAGGCAGTGTATATGGAGATACTCTGCTTTCACACTGATTGCAGTTGGGCCCATGAAGAAGCCAGGTGATTAATCTGCAGGGGCTTCTTTTTTCTGAACTGTTAATGTCCTCTGTTTCAGAGCAACAGCCCATGGCTCATTAAGCAGGGAAGATTTGAATGCAAGTGTGAAGGGCAGCACACAAAGATTCTCCACACATCTCTGGTTTGAGCCTTGGAGATTAGAAAAATTGAAGTATTGGAGAGTTTGTCCTATGCTGGGGCTGAACCAGTACTTTCTGAAAAGCAATGGTACTGTTAGAAAATATTTATGTATTTCAGTCAACAGGGATAAAATCTAAAGCCACAAGGCTGTTGTAAGGTGGTAGTGGACACTTGGTACTATCCCAGAAATGCACAGCTGCCACTTCAGCTGACCTGCTGTGAGAATCGTGCTCTTTTTAAGTCTGTTGCTCCATTTCTTTGGTAATTACATCTCTCTCTCGCTGCGTTCTTTCCACCCATACTGTTGTATACTCTGGCATCGGATGCTGAGAAAGCAAATGGGGCTGCTGAGTCCAACTGCCTCAACAGAAATGCAACAAGGGAAATAAATACTAACTCTGAAAGATTTTGCAATATTAGATTAATCTTAAGGGGATCATCTTGAGATTATTAGCCACTGTTTATAGTCTGTGTTGTACCTGTTTGTAAAATTAATTTCTGTCATCAACTGAAATATTTGAAAACATGTTGATTTAGGGAGAAGATTTTTCTGACAATATGGTATTATGTAAGCATTAATTAATTTATTAAGCCTGGTAACTTTCTTGAGAAATAGGGAAGTATTTCAACATTGTTTTTACAGATGGGGAAACTTAAGGCTCAGATGTATAGATTTAGATCTGCATATTCTAGTGTCTGCTAACTAGGCATTTGGCCCTGCTCATTTGCACTCAAGTCTTCTCCTCACCTGTATTCCTGGTCATGGAGCAGCTGTGTCCTATGCAGCTCCTGGCACCTCTCTGATTGCATCCTGTGAGGAAGTCCATGCTGGGAGGGAGGGTAGCCTGAGGATGTGACATTGTGGAAAAGGGGCGAGGAAGATAAGTGAACAACTGTCTTGCTTCAGGCTGTAAGAAAGATGTGCCAAGGTCCCATTTTGAACCTGGAACCAGGAAAGGAGAGTGGCTGCACAGGAGGGAGCAGACGAGGCTCTGTGCTTCCACTCACACAGGTTAAGATCAGACAAGCAAAGACAATAAGCCAATATTGGGAATACAGGCTAGAGTTGCAAAATCATGGGCCCAATCTAATAATTTATTGGCTCCAGGAACAGAAGACTGTTGTAAACTGTTGTAATTATCGTGGACAACAAGGTCACTGGAAACGGGAGTGCCCAGTATGACAAAACAAAACAAGCCTCCCCAAAAGACCTCTCAGTCCTATGGTGCAATCTTTCCCTGCTCTATGGGCTGCCCTAAATGTAACTATTATATTATTAGATATTTACCCGTGATCTGGAGTTCCACTGGGCTGTGGAGATGCAGTGACAATGGGGAAGGATTGAGGATGCTTGTGAGAAGGGAAGGCAAGCAGGTTTCAAGGATTTCTGTGCTTTGCTCTCTGCTGAACCTCTACTGTTTTTTTCTTTATTTTTCTCTCCCATTATGCTTTAAAGTTCTACTATAAACAATTAGAGGAAATTTAGCAATAATATTGCCTGTGGAGGCTAGGAAAGTAAGAATACATTCTACATCACCACTTCCCTTTGTTTGTCTTTTTTATCTTGTTTATCTTTGATCAGCTGCAGATGAAATAACCAGCTAACTGATTTCCCATACAGGGCTGCCACTCATGCTGATGAAACTCTGCTGACATGGGAGTATGGTCTGTAGCAGTCTAGCAGTATCCATTTCTTATTCCAATACACTGACAGGTCACTCAGGGAGACTAAAAACTCTATTCTGAAGTGGAAAAGAAACTGCAATTTCAATTTTGTTTTGATTTGAAATTTTCCAGCTACCTATCAAGACCAAATCCTTGAACTATTTACTTAGAGTAACTGAAATACCCCTATTTGAAATAGTGGATATGCAAGATTTAGCCATTAAAGAGTTGGGGTAAAATTAAAATCCCCTTCAATAATAACTAAAGTCGGAGAAAATCTTTCAAGAAAATTAAACACTTGATCAAAAAGAGAGAAGGGTTATTGTCAAGAGCATAAAGATTAAACAGGAGAGTTGTCTCAGAGAATAACCATCAATGATAAGTAGCAGGCAGTTAATAATATCCCCTCAGGGATCTTCTTTTACTCATGTAGGTTTTTGGACAAATACAATATTACATTTCTTATAGTTAAAGCGTGAGAGAGCTTCGTGTCATTCCAGAGTAGCAATAAAACTTCAATGGAATAAGGACAACTGGAGAGGTGGGGAAGAGGGTGACCCAGAAGCTGAAACAGTGGGGAACCAGTGACGGTTCACTGCAAATAACTCTCCTTTTTAACCCTCAAATTCTGAGACCTGTTCTCAGTCTCCCTGACATGCCTCTTTTTTCGTATCCAGAGCACTGTATTAGTGCTGAGGTTTTATATGGTATTGCCCCTTGTTACATAGCAGCTGAAAATGAATGAGAGACCAAGTAGACTAAGGGTGTGATTCCATGTTGTAATTAAGAGCTGGTTTAAAGCTTGAACATGCAAATAGTTGAATTAGCAGAATTAAAGGGATGGTAATCTGCAGCCAGGGGAAGGCACATAGGGTGGAAAGTATGGGGGCAGGAGGGTCTGGAGAACTTCTCAAGCCAGCTCTACAGCTGGAGAAACTGTAACATGAAACAGCCCTCTTGATCTCTCATTTTTCTTCTCTTATTCTCTCCTCCTTTGTAATTACAATAATAAGTCTTTTTGTTTCTTAACCATCTTGTGGCCATTGCAAACATTTGAGAATTAATGCAGTTCTCACACATGATGCACATGTTCTGCATGTCCCCTTGTGTCCCTCCATTTATTCATTTATCATGTACACACAAAATTCCCATAAAATATTAATCTGAAATACAAATCTCTCTTTGCATCCTCAGAGCATTTGCATATAGTAATGTTAACGAGATTATTAATTCTGCATGCACAGTCTGTGGACTGCACACAGGGCCAAATTTTTCTCAGCAACTATGCTAAAATCAGTGACAACTTCAGAAACATTATTTTCATATTAAAAATGATGAGTGGAAAGTGACAGTTTCCTAGAACTGACGTATTGTCCTTAAAACTCAAACAAGAGGATTTGAAGCTTAGTTTTCAATTCTTCCTTACGAGAATTCCTCTGTAAAAGGAATTTTATACTGCACTGTATTTCTGCCCAATGGTTCCTAATAGATTAGTACAGTCTGGAAACAAAGGGATTTTTTTTTTTTTAACAGTGCTGTAATCCATGGGGAATCTGAACATTTTGCCTTTCCTCCTTGTTGGGAACATCAAGAGTAGCTACACTTCTGTCAGTTGGGGCTAGGTTGCCCTAGAAAGGGCAGAACATGCTGGTGCAGATGGACCAAAAATAATTCAGTGAGGCTGGAGAGAGCATCATTTTCTCGGGGTAACAAAGAGTGAAAACTGTCTGAGCAGGCGCTCGGTGAGATGGAATTGCCAGGAGGATTCTCCTGTGGTGGGGAACATCCCTGCACCTCTCTCCTGGCTGCGAGCATTGGCAGGGTAGGGCTGTCCTGCCTTCCACAGAGCCGAGCCCTTAGGGCACCTGTGGAAGCTGTGGGGGGTGGCTCTGGGGCAGGGACACATCTCCTGGCCTAGGCTTTACTCTGGAGGGAGGGAGGGAAGAAGGAAGGGGAACAATGTTGTCTAGGCCTGATGGTCTGCACTGGCCTGCTTGGATCCTTCACCTTCCAAGGCAGGCTTAAGACAAAAAGTAGTACCAACAATGAAAGATGGGTTCTTTGGTCTGCACCCAAATCCCACCAGGCACAGAAATATCAGCCATGTTACATACAACCCTTCCCCATGTTCCGTTCCCCCCCTAGCAAGTCATTTTGTTCTCGGTGGTGGATTGGTAAGGGGTTGCATTTCCCTCAGTGAAACCTGCATCACTGGAGGTTTCGGAAAGATTTTTACTGGGAAAGACCCTGCAGCTGAAGTTGGACCTTTCCTCCTGCCAGGACAGGGAGAGGTGAGAGGTGGTTGCCAAAGCAAAGTGGGTCCCTCCTGCCAGGTGCCGCAGCCCTTGGGGGCAGCCAGGGCTCTCGGGAGGGAGCGTGTAACGGGTCCCTGGTTGCTGCTTCTGGGCCTCACAATGCTCTGTCTGTGCTGCAGGAAAATCAAAGCACTTCTTCATGTTTCAGGAAACAATATATGTTCAGTTTGACTTTATTTCTCTTCTGATATTCAAATTTAGATGTCTGTAGTTTGTGAAAACAGTCAGTGCTTTACTGTCTACAGGATCAATGCTGTTGATCCCTCAACTCCTAACTGTAAAGTATTCATTTGACCATACAGCTTTTAAAAATATTATAAATGAAGAATGTGAGACAACCTTCACAGCTGGGGTTAAGCAATTCCACATGCTTGCTGAATCAGGGACTAAGTTGTTAGCAGGGTCTTTCAGGACTGACTGGAGATCCATAAGAAATTGTCTTGACTTAACCAAGCCATCATATTTCTCTTAATCACTACTACTACATCATCTTTCTTCTTTCACTTCCTTATTATTCATGCTTAAATGAGAAACATCTGTTTCCATTTTTCACATTGTTCTCTTATGTGAGTAACGATATCAAACATCTTTTTTTTTTCCTGCACTGTGAAAGAATAAATTAGTGTTAAGTTTTGTGAAGTGCTTTAAAACACTAAAGCAAAACATCTGTTTCAGCTGCAGGTCATTAAGATGAAAAATCCTAGTCTGTGTGCAGTGCAAAACTGCCAAAAAATTTATCAGCCCAAGCGCATTTCTTCACCTGTCTTTTACTATAACAACTGAAGATGGTGAAAGGACAGTAAATCTTGTCTTTGGGGATGGAGCAATTAAAAGTGCTCAGTGCTGTAATCCACAGCAGTACCTTGTAGTAATGAATCCTGGTCTGACTGGAGACGCCTGGAGGTTGCTCCAGTGTCATAGACTTCAAGCTCAGAGTCCCCTTGACCTCCACATTTTACAGCCGGGGCAGCATTCTACAGGATTGCCTAATTCCCTGTAGATGTTTGTGTTACTGAACTTCAGCTGAAAATCCCTCCCCCTGTTCCCAGTCATTTAAGATTTGGAGATTGTTTCCAGGGCAGATGGCCAGAGTAAAGCTCAACTGGCGAATCTACTTTGCAGGTGAACTGAGATGCTCTTTATGTGCCAAAGCGCAAATGTAGATGTCTTGTGTTCCTCTGTTGATAATGATCTTCTTTGTAAAGTACTTTGAGGTCTAGAGATGAAAAGCCAACAACTGCCTGAGAGCTTGGCTATTAATAAATGAAGTAATGAATATTAACAACAACTGCATTCACTGAATTCTATAGGAAATGCCAGACTTTTTGGGCAGGTCCTGACAAGCAGGTAATAGCTTACTCCTACAAGAGGCTGGGTCCACCCTCGTTTCCCTCTGTCTTTAATTAAAGGGTCCAGATCCTTCCTAAGTGTAAAGGAGGTGTTCAGACTCTGGCAGGAATGGACTCCAAAACTGATGGGCCTTTTCTAGCATCTTAGGAGGAAATACTTTTTTGTTCTTCCAATCTGCTAAAGCAGCAGCCAGTGTAGTGTTTAGCAATTCTGCTGCACTGTGTTCACACCCGCACTGGAGCAAATTAGTGAGATGGTTTGGGGTCTCTAGCAGCCCTATGCACTTTTTTAAAGAAGTACTGTGGCCCCCATTTCACTTAAACCCTGAATTTTTTGAGACAGGAGTCTGTATGTGTGTTGCTCACTGTATCTGTTCACCTGCAGCTCTCCCCACCCCCAGCTTATGAGCATGGTTTCCTTTTATGCACTGCTCTGTCACAGCTTGGCAAGTTTCCCAAGACGATCCATACCAGAAAGGAGAATATGGCTGCTGAGCGGCGTAGACAGGAGAAATGTCTTATGTAACAGATTCATTTAAATACTATGAAATGTTGAGACAGGCGAGACATAACTGAAAGCAAAATGCAGCCCTTAATCTCTAGCATCAGTTCTTCTGCTTGCCCTCACCATCATCAGCATCTAATAGTCACTCACTGTCTCCATTCACATCTCCATCTTTTTCAAGAAACTGCCTGTGGCAGCATGTACAAACAGCTTGGCAAGCGGTTTTAGGGGCAGGGTTTCTATTTTTTTTTTTTTTTCCTAATTCCTCATGAGCCTCATGAGCATTTCCCCGCTAATATGCCTGTGGCATCATTAGGTGTTTAATGAGAGTGACGTTGCCTGAATATTATTGTTTTTATAGCTCATTTTATTTTGACAAGTCTTCAGGTTTGTGGCAGTTTATAGTGTGCAGACTTCTTCCTATATCTGACTTTTAGAATTTGTAGAAATATTTATCACAGAGGTATCGTCATAAAACCTGAAATAATGAATTGTCAACATTCATTATGTTCAAGTGCAATATATGTTCAACACCACAGTAGTTTAATGACATCAATTAATTATTTTAGTTTATTTCTTTTGTATAACTGAAGCATCAGGAATAGTCCAATAATGGCCGCATCTCTGATAGCAGTTCAGTGCAGTTCTGCAGATAAACAATCCTGTTTGGCTTCTTTTAGCAGCTCCCTGAAAGACCAGTGTGGACTCCAGCAGGTCGTGGACCACAGTCTTGTTCCTCTTCTTCCTCACATCCAGAATCTTGATCATTATATGTTGTGCTCAGACAAAAAATGCCACCATTGTATCTGCAGAAAACAAGACTGCTAAAATTGTAAGTCTCGAACAGATGCATACAATGTCATTTTATCCCCTGCGTTTTGTCTACATGTTGGCTGTGCTGCATCCATTTCTTTACTGATTAAATTAAATGGATGCAGTTTTTGTGTACAGACAAGACCATAATTCTTACTTAGGAATATGCCATCTTCATTTACCATGTCATGTGGATGATCAATGCTAAGCAGTGCATTTTTTCAATAGCTGTGTCTATGCAAGAAAAATGGTGATATTTTTAACACACTAACTAATGCCCATTAAGTTCTTACTTTTATATTATCTTCCAAGTGATTTTAACTGGTTTAGGATGCCGGTGCACCTTTTCTTATTGCCACAGTGGCAGAGCCTTTAAAACAACTAGCTGCTGTCATGAATTTAGCTTGCTTGCCTTTACTAAGATGAGGAGAGTTTTTGGGGAGAAGGACAGTGAAGGTACTCTTGCTGCTTCCTTGTGTAATGTGTGTCCTGCATGACAGTAAAGGGGAAGAAGCTGCATGTCTCTGCAGTCCCTTTTCTCCTCCCACCACATGACAGCATGACTGCATAAGCATTTTCTTTTTGGGATTCCCCATTGCTGGTTAGATGCTATAGGCCCCAGAGGTCTATGCCTGTGTTCCCAGCACAGCTGCAGCCAGTGGAGCTGCATAGCCCCAGGAGCAGATGATATTAACAAAACTGGAATTGTATACATAGCTACTGTTTCAAATGTTCATATCCTGGCTTCCAACATCTCTATTTTTATGTCCTTGTTTATATTTAATAGCAGTTACAGTGGTTAACTGGCTTTATTTTGGAAACCTTGACATTTCTCTTGCCAGTACTGAAGCTGTGAAGATCAGAAACAAGGATGTGCCTTTTTACTCTGTTTCTTCTGATAGGTTTTGTCATTTGGCAACTGTTGTTCTATTAGACTTTGCAGAATTTGGACAGGATTCTGATCTCCTACAAAGTGACACACACACTTATTAGAATGCAGGAGCAGGTTTGGGGCCTTTTTTCTGATACACCATGCTGAGTGCCATGCATGAGAAATTAGAGTCTGTCTGTTATTATGTGACCAAACAGCTGCAGGAACTTCTAGTGAGTGCTTTTAAATAGTAGTAGAATAAAAAATGAAATAATATTACCATAAAGCGGAATGTAAAGCACAGACTCTCCTTCTGCAAGTCTCGCAGGCTCTAGAAGAGAATGATCAAATCTAGACCAAGCCAGCCCTCTTACACTTACAGTTCCATTGAAGTAAAATAAAAAATAAGAAGACATTTTGGATTCTTCTACAAGGTCTTTCATGATAGTTCCTATTTCCATAGTTTTTAAACCCAGCCCAGCATAAAGAAAAAAGAAAATTGTAATTTCTAAATTAAATGAAACACCAGACATGAGATTTTTTTCATTCACTGCCTCAAAGGCATATTTTTTAAAATCGTATAACCTTTCGGAGAAAGGATCCCGTGGTTAGGATGCATTGCAGTTGACGTTGATACATACTACATTTTATATTAGGTTATTTTTCCTTTTAGGTGCACAGGTAATCAGTCATATGGCATTTCCAAATAAGCAGTGGGGAACTCCCCAAGCCATTTAATTTTCCTGCTCCTCCTGGGAAATGGGATTTGTTCAGTCAGCCTCCCTGCAAGTAAAATATCTTCATGCCTCTCAGAACAAAAAAACTGCCAAATGTAGGGGGGCCAGCTAGCTTTGTCCTTCTGTCCAGTAGAAGTGCTCCTGTGCTACCATTAAGGCTTTATTGCCTGAGCATTGTGTGCCCTCTGGGGCTCCCTGGGAGTGCTCCAGCTAGGATGCTGTGGGGGGATTCCTCAGAAACCTTCTCTGTTTTCCCCACACGCACACATACAGTCTGGACCATACCCACTCCTCAGTGCCTTTCCCTGGAGCACCCCCGTACCTGTCCAACAGAGCCATATGGCTTGGCCCTCACGCTACAGCTCTGCACATGTATGTGTGCCATACCTGCCCAGACCTGTTCAGCACCATCGGGCCTTGTGGCCTTCTGTTTTACAGTGATGTGCCCTCATTGCCTCCCCAGGCCAGGCCCCTCCACCTGGCCCTGGGCTGCCATCTGCAAGCACTTTGGACTTCTCACAGTCTTCCTCCACACTTGGGAGGCCCCAGCTACAAGCCAAGCCTTTCTTGCTTCTGTTAACCCAGAGGAGGATCAGCCCCCTTCCTTCCCAGAAGGAAGAATGACCCCCTTCTCCATATTGTCTGCAAAGCAAAAGGAGAGCACTACAGAGTCTGTTTCTTAAGTGAAGGCCTGAGTGGGTCATCTCAGAATGGACTGAGAGTCCACAGAGGCGCTGGCTATCCCAGGGAGGGGATCAACAGGCTGCTGCAGCAAGATCAGGAAGGGTGGTGATCAGTAGGCTTTTTACATAAAGGTAGGGGTGTGTAGGTTGCAGGTATGTGGCACAAATGTGCTGATATCATGAGTACTAGAAAGGCCTCATGTGGTATTCTGCTGATGTTGTGGGATAGATGTGCCTCATTTGCTGTGCCATGCAGATGTGCCTAAGAGACCTTGAGACCTAACACAGCATGTAGGGGCAGCCCCTGTGCAGCTACCTTGATTCCCAGCATCTCTGCATTCAAGGGCTCTTCCACTAGCTGTTCCCCTCAAGCTGTACTTTACAGTGACCCTTTTCAGCAGGAGGACTATAGAAGGGCCAAGGTTAGCATATGCCTGGGGTTAGAAATGGCGGCTCCATGTCCTGAATGTTCACCATGATTTCCAGCCCTGCCCTCTTGCTAACGTCAGGTATCAGCCCCCTGAACTACTGTGGAGCACTATGATCTCCTGTTGGTGGGTCCTACACAGCAAAAGCAGTATGTCCTCTCAGACGGCATCTTCAGCCTCTCTGCTCTCAGCGTGCGGGAGAGCTGTTTGATCAACACAAGCTTTGACAGTCAGGCATCATTAATTTTCCACAGCCTATTACTTGAAACTCCTGAAAAGACAAGCTGTCACTGTTCCTCATAGCCCTTGCTGGCCTGAACTGCCTGCTGCACTGTCCTGCTGCAGCACAGGAGTGCTGCATGCCTTGAGCCACTGCTCTCCTTCCTTGGGCCTAGGATTTAAATTCTGTGAGAAAAAAAAGAATTCTCAATATATAATTGTTTCTTTTTAAAGGATGAGATAAACTATAACACATTAATGATAGAAGTGACTGTATACAATTCATGCTTAGTGAGTATCCATTGTCTTAAATTAATCCTAATAAGCACTGTTTTCCCCAGCATGTGCCATTTTAACAGTCATTGTGAAAAGCTGTGCTTCCTAATGTACTATCACAAATGTGATGAAACCCTCCTCTTTTAGAAAGCATAATTGATAAAATGTGACAAAAACATGGTTGTTGCTTATTTGTAAATGGGATACTTTTAGAAGTACTCTCAGTCTTACATTGATTGGGTTGAATGACTTGCTGATTAAGACGTCTATATGAAATATTAAACCACCATTATCTGGCTCCTGTTAAGATTCAAAATCAGGATTCTCTTTTGTGCAGAGTAAGTAAAAACTGTTCTGCTGTTTTAAAGCAGAATATAAACATGGTAACTCAAAGCCAGAGGTATATTTGAATGACAATTCACACCTTATTTTAATTTTAATATGCTTGGGATGGAATTAAAAACACATCTGATACACTAGTAAATAGATTTGAGTGCTTCCTGAGACTATTCAGACATAGCTTCTTTTGCTGAAATTCCCAAAATGAAACTACTCTGCTGACTATTTCTGCTTTTACAGATACCCCATTTTTACTCCATGAATTATCTGCATGGTCTAACTAAAAATACATTTCCAAAGCCTCACCTGAGTCCATTTCCACACACTGACCTATGAACACATTGTTGGAAACCAGAGCCAAGGGATGTGAAACTGGGACAAATTTTAAAAGTGAACATGACTGTTCTTCTAAGTTTCTTCATTCTTTCTTTTGTCTGAGAAACCTCTACGCAGCATGCATTCCAGGATACTGAAATAACTATTTTACAGTTATTTTAAATATGTGGATTTCTATTAGTAGGAAAATTGGTGCTAGAATTTTCTTTCTTTGAGCCTGGTTGAAAGCTCATTAAAGTCTTTGCAGCTGTTTCACTGAGCTTATAATGAGACATTTTATGTTCCTATGAGCTTCACACTAAAAGCAGTAGTATTATAATACAAGATCTGCCTGCAAATCCCAAACCTAAGACAGTATTTCCTGAATGGGATAATGGCAAATGAACTGCTGTTCAAAATAATTCATCTGAGAGTTTAGGCAGGATGTGATCTGGAAATACTGGATGAACAAGAAAGAAGCAAAAGTTTTAATACAGCTTTGATCACTGTACTGAAGATACTTTTTGGCAGATGAGTGGTAATGAATGTGGCCAAGCTGAGGCGTTAGGAGATGCTTCTCCTCTGTTGGCATAGAGAGGGACCAGCAGGGATGTTGGAAAGAAAAAAGTTACTGGGTAATAAAACTTGCATCATAATAATCCTAGGTTGTACCTTGCTCTTTTCATTTTTGTCAACCTACCATGCCATATACTGATTCTGTACAACCACAGAATCTGATAAAGAATTTTTCAAATTTGCTTATTAACTCTGAGACTGCGTAAAACTATCACAGTTTTATATAGTTCTTTTTCCCCTCCTTTTCAGGATTCAATTACAAAGATGTCTGTTTTCATGCCCTGAAGATACATACTTATCTATACAGTACAATATACTCTAAAAAGGCTTTTGTAGTTTTTTTTAAGCTTTATCTCTGATGTTAGAAAACTCAGCTATATGCATAATTAATTGTCTTGATCAAAACCAAACTCCTTACAATTAAGAAACAAACAGAAGGTACGGCATATCAAACAGACTTTCTGCTGCTATGATCTTACCTAAACACAAAATAAGCTCCTCAGTACTTCCCCATTAATAGTAATAAAGTGCTTTTTTGCTTTCTTTACTACTTCTTTAAATATGATTATGTCTTCCCATACACAAACCTCTGGTACTTTACAAACAAACTTGAAACTCCTGAAAGGATGGTCTGTCACCTGTTCCTCATAGCGCTCGCTGGCCTGAACTGCCTGCTGCAGCAATAATAATAAATATAATAAAGACTTACATAATTGTTTGTGTCAAGCATAAGGACAAGAGGGTATATGTCCATCAAACTTAATGAAATCACAATTGCTGACGTAGCAATTGCCTACCAGGCAGAACAGTAGGAAGTTGTGGGGAAAAGAAGGCGGTTTGAAATCCTGCCTGGTATGTAGTTAAACTAATACACTGGCAATGACGCTGGCAACTGAGAGATGCTGTTCATTTTTCAAGTGCTGCTAAAACATATGGCACTTGCTTATAAACGCAAAGGTTTTTGGTGAACATGTCTTCACTTGGACCTTTGTCCTGACACCTCCATCTGGCCAGATGACTTTGAAGTACAGAAATGGTGGAGGTTGGCCACCAAAACCTTTTCCTTTTTGTGAGGGTGTTGAAATGGTATTGAGCTGAGGAAGGTGACTTTCCCCATGTTGTGCTACCTGTGTCCCTCACTGGGACATGTAGAAGTCGAAAATTTGGAGATGGAGTGTGCATGAAAGGATTATGGCCACTAATTCCCCACATTAACATTGCTCAGGTCTCTAATATATGCTGTAGGCATGGGTGTGACCCTAATGCTAGTCACACAGGGGGGCGTAGGGAGAAGTGGGGTGTGACACTAGAAGGAGACCAGAACGTGGCACGCTACAGGTCTAGTGTGATTTCCTTCTCATCAGTAACAATTTACCAGCACAGGACAGTCACGGCAAGGGTCAGGCATGTGGTCAGTAGTGGTAGGAGCTGGACTCTTTTAAGCCCTGTCCTCTACAGGGATACATTAAGGTTACCAGTTTGACACCTGAAACAGGGAACTTGAAATTACAATCTCTGTCTATTCTCTGTGTGACATTTTTGCACTATAATGTGAACTGAATCGTCAGACAGGGATAAGCAGAGCTCTGATAATTTATACCTATTATATCTAGATCCTTTCCATCATCTATTGAAGGCCAGTTTATTGCCACAGCTTTCTTCCTCTCGCACTAAATTATAATTCATCAACAGACTCCGGAAGAAATTTGTTATGGTTCTGTTGCTGATAGCATATTTTCATATATTAATACTTCCTGTGTGTGATGCAAATGGCAGCCCTCCAAGGCAATACATTGTTGTTTTTAAGAAGGTCAGTGCTATAATATATGGTGTTATTTTCCTACAGTAATCTGCTTTCTTGTGAGCTTTGAATTCTGCCAGACTTGAGCTCAGTAAGTTCAGACATGAGAGATGTCAGATCCTCCTAAAGGGAACAAAGATGTAGGCTTAACTACCATCTTTGTAATGTGGGATGAATTAGAATAATGCAAGATAAAAGAAAGTAAGCATAAAGACCAAGGTTAATTAATTACTATTGATATTTAATCCAGGATTTGTTAATTGGTATTGTTTATTATGGTGGTACCTGAGGAGCAGCTAAGAATGGAGCCTCGTGTGCCAGGCAGACAGTGCAGCCCCAGCAGCTGCTCCTCTCTGATCAGCAGCAGATGACAATAACACTCCTTACTGGTGAGACTGAAAACAGGAGACAACTGTGGGACGCCGGGTACGGAGCTGCTGCCCTCCTGACAAAAGCTGTTTTGTAATTGCTAGCACCGGCCTAGCCAAGGGGAGCAGGTCTAAGCAACAGGCACAGTGTTTTCACACTGGTGCCTATGGACAGAAGCCTCGCAATGGGGAAACAGAGTGCCAGTTACCTTTATTATGTAATGTGGGAAATATTTTCCTAGCTGGCAGATTTAAAACACTTTACAACAGTACTACAGTTCTAAAGGCAGTTCACAGTGGCAAGCAGTAGTATTTCCCTAGGTAGAGTTTCTAAATATCCTTCTGTTGCAAAATATTTTATTTCAGGACTAACCTTACCTTGGGATCACTGTTAAGAAAGCCATAGGTTTTAATGGCAGATGGTTTTAATTTTACCTATACATTCTTACCGTTTTACTGGTAATTCCAAAAGTTTAATTGATACTGACAAAGATGACTAGAATATCTTGATTTATAGCAGAGACTAAATTTATATTATAAATAAAATATTTTTTGTTCTGAAAAATAGACAAGACTAGACAATCCTCTAATTAACATTGACAACTGTATTTCAAAAGAGGCTGTGACACAAGCAGGCCAACAAAACGTGAATCAACAGCTCAAACAACAAAAAAGTTAAGAAAAGTAATTTTTCCTCTTTCAGTTTTTACAACATTGAAATAAATCAAACTGCTCCAATTCATTCCGTTATTAGTTCTTCTAAAATTGCAATGGAAATGATGTTAATTACTGTCTGTTGAAACAATCAGTACATTGAGTTCCTAAATTTGTTGATATTGGTGAAATGAGTACTGTATCTTTGTAAGAAAGGCCAAGAAACCAGAAACATCTCTGTAGGGTGAAAAGAAAAACTCTGTGGCAAGTTGAGCAATAACACACAGATATCTTTCATATCATGTTTCTGGGGCCTTGTTTTTGTAGTTATGAGGGTCTAAGAGCAAAGACAAGACAAACTTTATAGGTAAAGGTAAGATATTTTATTAGAACAAACATCTTAGCTGAAAAAAAAAAAAAGGTATTATGTCCTGGGTACTCAAAAACTGCTCAACTTTTTCAATTTATAGTAGTGGATTTAATAAAAGATGCTACTTTTTCCTATAAAACCCATTTTTGTCTGAAATTCAGACATCAAGGATCATTTCAATTTTGAAAATGTTATGGAAGACAAAATTTTTTACCAAAGGCTACAGTATAAAGATGAGATCAAAGTAGTAAATGGAGAGGGGAAACGGTTGGGATAAATAAATGTATCCATTACATGAGTGCATTGCTATTTTGAAAATCATACAGGCTTAAATTGTTCTACAACTCAAAACTGTATAATTTAATCTTTTATCTGTTGTTGTTTTGGTTGCTATATACAGGATAAGCAGAATATTTTGTTATTGAAAGAAATGTGTCAAGTGAAAATGAAATTTTGAAAGAATGATGCATATAGTGGCTGTATTTCCATGGTGAAGCTTTTTGCATAGAGTTAATGAAGTGCTTGGGGTCCTAGGGAATAAAAGGTGCTATATAAATGTAAGAAATTATCATTAAAAAGTTTTTCCCTCCAGGCATTTGGGATTTTGCTGTGTGTGTTACAAGGAGGCATTTGCAATCTTCTTTCATTCAAAATGCTTCAGCTTAGACCTGCTCCAACTCTCCCTCTGCAGCTTCAGCTACAAAAATGTTTATATCAAGAAACCATTTCTAAATTGGTTTCAGTTAATCATATTTTTGCTGCTAACATGAAAGAGCCTGCCTTGGTTTAAGCTTTTTATAACCATGTTGAAGACCAGGAGGAACTAGGTAGCAACCTCCTCTCAAGAGGTTTTCAAATGCTGCTTTAACCATTATTAGGCCTTGTCTGCATTGGTGGAGAAATAATACAGGACACAGCCAGAACTCCTGGAAACAAAAAGCCAGCTGTGCAATATCTGGCTTAATTTTCAAGAATCGTATCGTATGGTCCTTTACTGGCCGCACATTTCACTGATCTTAGAGAGCCTCACTGGAGGCTGGTCTTAAAATTTCTATTTCATGCACACATGCAATCCCAATTTTGCATCATTTTGTGTATATTTCTCAAGTCTTCTTTATCCAACATGCAACCCTTAAGATCGTCTACTTCTTTTCACATATTATAAGCATAAGCGGCAGAGCTGGTGGAATTAGAAACCAAAACAATAGTTCCGACACCACTGGACATAATCTTTTACCACATTGCCATTTTGATGAAATGTTGCAGTTATGTGCTCCATGAATTCATGCCAAATGTGGATTTTTCTTTGGATTCACCGATTGTGTGGATCATAAGCATTTTTTAAAGAGTCCACTACTGCTTATGGAATTGGGCCTTTTAGCTCAAGCAGTAGGTTGAGGGATTAAACAAAATGCTAGGTATCTTTAAACTCTTAATAAAATTGTGAGATTTGGCAGCATTAGAACTAAAGTTCAGATTTCCTTATGCTAACCATTTTACTTGTTCACAGATTGATGTGAAACATAGTAAAACACTGCATCTTCTATAAGTTAGTGCTTTTACAAAATTTGGTGTTTTCCTTCAACTATTAATTGTGGAATTGAAACAAGAATTGCTGTTGCTTAAAAATTATCTGCTAGGGGACAAAATATATGTAAGTAAGAGTGATTACCTTAAAATAATTGGGTACAATAAAATATATCATATTCAGCAAGAAGCATAGGAGTAGAATTAATATTTGCCTTTTCATGTCTTTATTGTTTGTATTTTGGTTAGCATGGAGCACATATGACCAAGAATCTTAGAAGAAATCTGTGGATTGCATGAGATTATCATGTTTCTTGTGTTTAAGAGCAGTGGAAAACTGTCCATACATGCTCCAAAATATCAGAACTTGATTATATAAATGTATCTTTTCAGAAAACAAGCATAATTCTCAGAAGAATAACATTAGCACTTATTAGGGGACTGAGTGCTTTAGGGTACTGTTAATGAAATTCATAGCCTTTTGCCTGTGGGCTATCAGTTTGAATTCCGTCTAACTCAGTGGAGATTAAAAATTGGCCTATTTAATGGCCCTTTAGTCATCTCTAATGAGATGAGTTTGGTGGGTCTCAGTCCCATAATGTATTCACACTGCCTTCTCCTAACTGGCAAGCTCCAGAGAAACCCAAAAATTTAATGGATTCTGGGGAAAATTAATCTCTAGTACCATGAAAAAAACAAAGAAAAGCAAAAACCTTGATTCACACAAGTTACATGAGCACTAACAAACATGTTATTTTTAAATGTGGAATTTATAGTGATATACAAAGTCTATAAATTAGCAAATTAGCTGAGCACGCGACGTGTTGCCACACAGCTATACAGAATGTAACGTGACAGACTCCCAAAGGGGATATCTACACCTGTGCATAAGATCACACCAACACATTAAATGTTTAAATGTCTCTGGGATTAATTTCTATCAGAAAAATATAGGATCAGAACAGATATCTGGATAGTAACTGTAGTTATAGAAAATGATGCTGGAAACAATGATTGCCTCATCTGCCTCCATTACTTCACAGCAGAGTCTGATCTTTTTTTACAGATATTTAATTTAGTCTTAAAAAAAAAGTTAATGGTGTTTCCAGAACCCTCCAGTGAATAAATGCCAGTTTTATTTATCCATACCATAGCAAAACTTTTCCCAATGTCTAACCTAAATTTCTTTCAGTGCAGTTTGAAAGTGTTAGTTTTTGCTCTGTCTGCAATGGATTTAGTGAACAATGTATTTTTCTCCCCATAGTCTTTTTTTTTCTAGACTAAAAAAATCTCAAGCATTCCTATTTTCAATTAGGGTCATGTCTTTTAAAAATGTTGGGGTTTTTTCCTTCCTTGTACTCGCTTCTACTGGACTTTTTTGAAGGAAATTTTTCTTGAAATGCAGAGCCCAAATCTGAACACAGTATTACAGCTGAGGCTTTGCCAGTATTAAATATGAGAATTTCTTTGTATGTCCTAGATGTGAAAGTTCTGTTTACACATCTCTCTGTACCGCAGCTTTTTTCACAACAGTGTGACATTGTTGACGTACGTTCAGTTTGTGATGTACTCTGATCTCCCACCCCTTTTCTGAAGGCCCAGTCTGTTCCCAGTCTTGGAATTGTTATTTTCCTGCTTAAATGTTGAAGTTGGCATTTGTATTTATTCAACTGCGTCCTATTTCTGCAACCAGTTTGTCAAGAACATTTTGAATTCTTTTCTGGTCCTGTAACATGCTCCCAGCTCTGCCAGTTTGGCATTGTTGGCAAATTCAATCAATGTAAACTGTCATTCACATAATTAGATTTGGTACCAAACTCAGGACATACCCACCTCCAAGGAACCATATTTGCTATGTGTCACAGCAAAGCATTGCTGATGTAGTTTTGCACCACTTGCAGAGTCATTTCATTATATGTCTTTTACTTGCTCAATTAAGAGTTCTCTGAGATGGTGTCAAAAGCCTTACTTAAGTCAAGCCACAACAGATCTACTACTACTCCCATCCAAGGCCCGTTATACTGTCACAGCATGGGATGAATTTGGCTTGATAAGATTTTCTTGACAAATCTATGTTGGCTGTAACTTATCACTTCATTAGGCACCATGTACTTAAAGATGTGTGATTATTTGCTTCAGTACTTTTCTGGGAATAGAGGCTGGAATGATTGACAGTTCTTGGCTCTACCTATTCCCCCCTTCTGAATTATATGTGCTGTGTTTTTCCTTTTCCTCTCTCCTGAAATCTCAGTTGTCTTCGTGAGCTCCCAGTGACGACTGCTCACACCTCTAACGTTGCCTTAATCGACTTCTCACTCTAGTGTGAAATCCTCTGGGCCTAGCAAATCTGAAGAAAAAAATGTAATTTATCAAAGCAGTCTCTACACGTTTACTATTCTCCTCTGAGTCCCTGCCCTTTTGAATCGAGGTTTGCCACCAGAAGCAGTGATCCGAAAAAAAAAATGGCACCGAATGCTTCTACCTTCTTGGTGTCCCCTCATAGCTTCCCGCCTCCCCGAACGGACTGACAATCCCCGGGTCGTCTCCTCTCGTCGCTCCTGTGCTCTCAGGTTTCCTGTTCCCCTCTCACATCGTTCGCCAGCCGCGGCTCGTCGCAGGAGCCTGCCTATCTCACTGGCACGGCGAGCGCCTTCGTACAGCTCCCGAAGCACTTGACCTAGTTTTCCACTTTCTGCGGGAAAGGCACCGCCAAGCAACTGGCACTCCGACGTTCCCGCTCCCGAGCGCGCTGCGCGGCTCGGCGCAGGTGAGGGGAGGCCGCGCCGGGCGGCCGGCAGCCTCGCTGGCAGTCTGCCTTCTGAAGGAAGGTCTTCAGGAAATCGTCCTCCCGCCTGCGGAAGGCATTTCCTCCTTGCCCTCAGAGCCCGGCCGGCAGCGACCCGCTGGGGGTCGGCCTGCGGGGCCGGGGCTGCCGCCCGCCCTGGGGCACCCGCGCCCGGCGGTAACGGTCGTACACCTGCCACCGGCGGGAAGCGGGGCGGGCCGCCGAGCGGCTCGCTGCGGGAGGGGGCTGGGGAGCGCCGGCGCGCCGAGGCCGCACGCATGAGGGCTCCGCCCCCCCGGGACGCGTGTGCGTGGGGGACTGTGCGCGCGCGCGTAGCCGCGCGCGGAGTGGCGGGGGGCCGGCAAGCTTGCGCGGTGACGTCATGACGCCGCGCGCGGTACGTAACCCCGGCGTGACGCACACCCCGGCGAGCCCGTGAGTTTCCCGTTATGCTTTTTTTTTTTTTTTTTTTTTTTTTTTTTTAATGCCCTCCCCCCCGCCCCCCCCGCCGGCAGCCAGGAGCGGAGCGGAGGGGAGGGGGCGCGCGCGCTGCTCCGCGCGGCGCCGCGTGGGGCGGGGGCGGCGCGGGCTGAGGCGGGCGCGGGCGCGGCGAGCCGGCCGCCCTAGCGGCGGTTGGCGGGGAGGGCGGCTCTGCCTCCATCCTGCCGCATCGGGGAACATGGCGGCCGCCTCCGACCTGGTGCGGCACCGCGACTCGGCCGCAGCCGCCCGCGCCGCGGTAAGTGGCCGGGCCGAGGCGGCAGCGGTGGCGGCGCGGCGGAGAGAAGGCGGGCGGGCGAGGCGCTCCCCGCCCCGGCCCTCCTCGTCGCCTCCCGCCGTCCCCGCCGTCGCCCCTCGCCCCCTCCCCGAGCCGGCGAGCGGCCTCCCCGGTGCCCCGGCCGGGCCGGACACAAAGGGCTGTGCCGAGGAGGGTTTTGTTCGGTCACATGAAGCGGCGCAGCCAGTGAGCGCGGAGCTGGGAGGGGGGGAGCGGGGCCGCCGCCATTGCCAGGCGCGGAGGAGCTGGGCAGCCCGGTGCCGCCGCCGCCGCGGGGCCTAGGGCGCGGGGAGAGCCGCCCGGGGCCGGGCCGCCAGCAGCGCGGGGCCGCGGGGAGCCAGGTAACGCCCCGCGCGGCGCCGCCGCGGCCGGGGCAGGAGGATGCCGTCGCTCGGGGGTGGCCGGGGTCACCCTGGGGGGCTCCGGCAGGCGTCGGTCCCCTCCCGCCGCCTAGCCCCGGCGTGCCGAGGCGGGGCGGCCCTGCGCTCTGTTTCTCGCCGCTTCGCTGCCGCTCGCTTCGCTAGTGCGGGTCGCCACGCAGGCTGTCCACCCGGGCTCACGGTCAGCCCGCGGAAGGCTGCCTGCTGCTGTACTGGGGCGGGGGTAACGTGCGACCCCCTCCCTCCCCTTCGTTCCCTTCCTTCCTGGCGTAAAGCAGGGCGGCTCTGAAACGCACGGCCTTGTTACAAAGGGCTGGCAAGTTCCTGGCCGGCGTGCCCTACGTACCGGGGGCAGCGCCGCTGCCTGCAGTGCGCGGGGCTCCCGGGGCCGAGGTGGCTTACAGCAGCGAAGGAAAAGTAGGAAAAAGGAAAAGTTAAGGTATCTAAGTCGTGTGTTCGGGCTCCCGGCTGCTTCAGGGTCTGGCGGTTTCTCTGACAAAGTTTGTGTTACATCAGGCTGCAGTGATGAGCATCGTCTTGACCAACGTAATTTATCTGAAATCTAGAAAGTGTTCGTTCTTCTTGTCGCTTGTATGTAACCTTTAGGCTATTGGAAATACCTCTGTTGGGGTAGTGCGGGCTATAAACCGACAAGTCGTGGTGGTAATGGAAAACAAGCGTGGTATATCAAAATAGGTTTCCATCAGTGTTGTACAACTCTGGCCCTTTAAGCAACATCTCATTCGCAGTGATATTCTGATCCCACCCCCCCTTCTAGGACATAATTTAATTATGAAGATTGTGTCATGGAACTTCGCTTTCAGACACATATGGGGAATGAATGTGCACCAGATTTTAGAGTAAGAAGCCATTTCATGTTGTGTAGATTAATGAATTAACACGTGGGACAAACACTCTTAAAAGGCTGATAAGCATCTCTGGAATTCCACCATAGAATTGTACCTTTTTCTGAGAAGTTTGTGCAATACGTTTTTTTTTTTAATACAAGTTGCAAAATAATTTTTCATTCAAATTATAAAATAAATCTCTAAAGAGAAGATTCTTCACAGTTGAGAGTGGAGTGCTTCAGAGTTTGGGTAACTTAATGTGATTCTTCTGCATAGATTTCTTCACTACCTGACTTGTGCATGGCAGGTGATTTGAGGGCAGAATAAATGAACTGATTAGACAATGCAAAATAGATCTGGAGAAGGTTTTAGTGGGTCACTTAGATGCAGAGAAAATGCAGCAATTTTCTTACTGGAGAGGGGTTTAAGTGCAGTGCATGGAGGAGCAGTGCAGTGTGACAATCCTATTACGCTGACTTATAATCAAAGCTGATGTTGCAAACCTGTCTAATGTAACTGCAGAGGGATGTGGTGCAGTTATACAAGAATTACAACAAGAATTGAAATTAATCTTCAAAATATTGTCTTAAAATAGTTACTTCTGACATCTAGTATTCATTCAGATTGAATTTTTTTAATTAAAAAATCTACCCAAGGAACAGGAGTTTTGCAGAGGAAAAAAAAAAACTTTTTCTTTTTACAGATATGTTTTTCCTTTGTTTTCTCTAACCTGTATGGTATTTTTTTATATTTTAAAAAAAGATCCTTGGCAAATATTCTTGTAACAAAATTAGAGCAAAGGTGTGCTACTCTGACTTTTTTTTTGGAGTTTCATGAAGTCCAGCATTTGGTTTATACTGAGTAGCACTAGAAGGAATATGCTTAGGAAAATGTGTATGAAAGTTCTTGAGTAAATGCTAAAAGAGAATACTACTGTCTTGAAATCTCAACAGGTGACCTGGCTAGTAGGAGGAAAAGGCACCAATCACTTAGAGCATCCTTGTGAGGTTATTTAGTACAGCAACAATTGATTGAAATAGGAGCATCAGCAATTGAATAAACAGGATGTTAAACAATGGTGGCAATGATTTCCACTTTAAAATAACAGTGTAGGCTGAATTTCAATATGGACACTGAATTCAAGGGTTGTCAGTGGAATTTCTTGTGGAATAGTTTGTGCTTATACTTAGTATTAGTGGAACCTACTAGCATGTATACTTTTTTTTATTCAAGCCTTTTGAAGCAGTTCCTGGAGAAAATGGAACTGAAAAGGGAATAAAATTCTCTGTACTAATAAAACACACATGTGCTCACACGCAGTTATTAATTTTAAACACTTTCAGACTTTTTACCAGCTTGCAAAAGATCTGAGAACTTAAAACTGGAAAGAAATACAAATAGTTGTGTCACTTGCTGTACAGTTTCACCTGAAGTTGGTTTGAATTAAAGGTCTTTGAACAGTTGCTGATTGGCTGTGTTTGTTTGGCTAGTCAATAACTCACTTTCCTCCTGTTTTTACATTTTCAAACAACTTTTTGTCTTCAACAAAGTTCAAGTAATGGGTCTATTAGAGAACTGCCTGAAGATACTTCTTTTATTCCCTCTATTATTTTAATACCAAATGCACTACTCTAATGTTACAGTTATTTTAAGCCAAATTGAATTAGTTCCCTCTGTGCTCTGGATTGTGACTATACTGTTTTATGTATTCAGAGGTTGGAAGGAAAATCATTTGATAAAATTAGGTTATATCTGAACAATGTTGCACTCACTTAGATTGACTTTGAGACTAGTTTAAGTTGGCATAGCCTCCAAAGCCCAATTCCTTCAGGTGAAAATAGTGTCTGCCCAACTTCAGTGTAAAGAAGTCCCTGGTGAAATAAACCAAAACAAGTCTGTCTTCTCTAAAAATATGTTCTTTCATCTTCTTGAGCACTCCAAATATAAGCTGATTTTTGACAATTAACATTCTTCCTTGCTGATTTTTTTTTTCCAATGTAGATGCAAACTTCATATAGCTACTGGAAAAAGAGCTTAAGTTACCCAAGGAAATAGTGAATGTTGGTCATTCTGGCTGATACACATAAAGGTACTGCTGGGCTGTCTGAATTAAAGGATTTCATGTAGTTTGTAGTATCATGAAAATATATCCTTTTCACGCTTAATTAAAAAAAAAAAAAATAATCGCACTTTCATGCCTGTATACCTTGTGTCCCTTAAATCAAAACTTGTGTCAGTTAATAGGAACTATAGTTCACACAAGCAGTGATGGTAGAAAAGTAATGCCCACATTGTTCACAGAACTGTAGAAAAGTTTCTCTTTGATAAGCAAGGGTGGGAAATGGTCACTCTGACTTCCCCGGTTACATAAAAATGGACACAAATACAGTGCATCTCTACAGTACAGTAATTCTGTGAGATGTAATTTGATGCTGAAATCACAGCTGTCTGTCAAGAAAGACCATGTAATGAGTGCATAAATGTGTGTTTTTTCAAAAAATTGGAAAGAGCATGATAGTCACAGGGTTAGTCATGTTACCTAGTATGCGATGCAGTGTCACATAGTAAGTATTTCATCTTGGTGCAAAGTCTACCCAGAATTCTGTGATATTTACTTGTAAGTGGTCTTGCTTCACTGAAGGAGAGCAAGCATTTTTAAATTTAAAAGTAAGGAAATAAAATAATCCCAGTAAAAATGAGTATCCAGTTGTGCTGCATTTCTGTCACTGTTCAACTGTGCACAGCAGCTGTTACATTGATAAAATGTTGCAGCAGCGCCCTTAAGTTGCCAATGAGGTTAAAGGAGGGGAAGACAGTGGCTTAACAGTGAGTATGCATTTTTTGGTTTTGGTTACACTAAATATTAACTGACTTAATATTTCTGAGCAAACTTGGTAATACAGAGAATTCCAGCAGATGTAATTGTGATACTCTTGGTATGGGAACTGCTGGTTTCAGATGTGACTAAATCCAGCTACTGGAAATGGTAAATCTCTAGTTGACATTTATTGATTGATACTGAGTGCTTAATCTTACATATAATCGACTAGTTGAGGGATTATGGGATATTTAGTAATTCAGTATTTCTTGAGACTTAATCCAGAGGATGCGAAGTTCATGCTCAAATCAGAATAAAGGTCAGATTGCTGGGTTTTGGAACATTTCAGGCCTATCGTTAGTGTGTAGTAACTATTTTCAATATGCTTAACATTGCAAGTTAGATACTACCATACTTCTAAAAGCTTTGGAATTTTGGAGACTCTTTTGAATACAGTTGTATTCTTCTCTGAGTGAAAATAAAAAATACAGAATTTGCAGTCTGAGATATTTGCAATTAGATTTTTTTTTTTACAAAGGGACATTATTTTGTGAGTATTTGAATGATATTTTTTTCTTGCCTTAAATGAGTATTTGATAATGTTGTAGTCTTAAGAAAGCAGCTGGAGTGGGGGAGAGGATGCATCTTGGGAAGCAGGATGGAAGGAATTACAGGTGCCTTACTGATTTGTCCAATTATGGCTGAAGACAGGGATCAAGATCATTGTAACTTTCCTGTTTTCTGGGCCAACTGTTAGCACTCGCTTGTAAAAATAGTTTCCATGACAAAGTGATAGAACTCAAGCAAAATAAGGTGCAAGGTATATGTCTTGTATAATTTACCTTTATTTACAGGCTTTTGCCTGATGTGTCCTTTTTTAGTTTGAGTAAAAGAAAGAAGGAATTCCTTAACAAATGTAATCATTGTAATGTTGAAAAGTAGTAATGAATTCCTCCTGCCTGCCTCTTCACAGAATAATAATTTGGTGCATTGATAGCATGAGTAGTGCTTTATCCTATCTACTTTCCCAGTGTGGCTCTACAGTTGGGATAGGGATGGGTTTTCCACCCAAGATTTCTTTGTAGAAAAGGCATGCAACAGGAGGTCAGGGGACTGCTTTTGGAAAACTGTTACTTATGTCTGCTGCTAAAGCATGGCAGCTCTGAAGCTGCTCCTTGCTGCTGCTGGTAGGACATGGTAGGTATCTATTTCTTGTCCCGCTGCAGTCAGTGGGGTGATGGGTGGTGGTTATGGGTTTGATTTTTGTTGTTGTTGTTGTTGTTGTTTGGTTGCTTTGGTTATTTGTTTTGGTTTGCTGCTTTTCAGAGAGAGTTCTGGTTGGTAGGTTGCTTTTTTTTTTTAACTCAGTTTTTTACTTCTTGAGTGCCTGTCCTCTGAATATTTCTGCTGTTTGCTTCTGATGCCACTCAGCTCTCCTAGGAGCACTACCTACGTGATACAATTCTTGACTACTTTTTGAAAAGCCCTTAATGTTTGTAATGTTTGTTGCTGGTATCTTTCTTCATCTTCAGATGTAGGCATGTGCAGCGGTTTTGTGGCTGCAGAGTTTCAGAAACTCTAATATTAACTTAATTTTCTGAATTTTATCCTTTTCATTCAGAAGAGGTAGGAACTTTATAGAATTTATATCCTAAAATAAGACTCCCAACCACCAAAACAGTGGCTGTAGGTTATTAAAGTGTTTATTGTATTTATGATTATTTTGTTTGCAAAGAAACTGTGTATTCTTACGGATGTTCTTAGGAGCCTTCACCAAAGACATTAGATTCTGTGCTCCCCTGTGATAATTGGTGGAGGACAGAAGGGGAATATTTTTTCTGAAAGCTTTTTTCTGTTGTTACTATAAGTTGGCTTGGTATTAGAAACTATATTTTCAACAGAGGACAGCCTTTGCCTGAAAAGTTCCAGTATAAATAACTTTGTTTCTTCACACAGAAGTGCTGCTTTTTGTTGTTTTAAAACCGTAGTTGTTATGAGTATATCTTCTGTGAGAAACTCTTGATTGTGTGTACTATCACAGGGAGTGGGAAGTGACAGTTCTGCAGCTGGCTTCTCCCAGCTCTCTCCCACAGTGAAGTGCGTACGCTGTCCTCTTCTGCTTCCTTTTTTTTTTTTTTATACATATATTGACATCACTGAAATCACCTAATCTCTTCTGTTCTTGAGCAGCATTTAAAAACTGAGAACCTGTGGCATGAGAATGAGAATTAATGAGAATAACTGCACTGTGTACAAATTATAATGAATGTTAGAACTCTGAAGTTACTTTAGAAACAGTTTTCCATCTTCTGGGAAGTTGAGAACAACATACCAGTTAGTGCTCCCTGCTCAGGTACTTAGTAACAAAAAAAAAACCATTCTGTTGTGGTAGTTTTCATCTGGGGAAAAGGGGGGAAGATAAGTTGGGGGGGACGTGATGGTGAATTAGCCTAGATAAGCTGCAGTGAAAAAATTCGGGGGCTTTGGAGCAATTACAGAGTGGGAGGGAGTAGAGCTTGCATGTCTAGTATGCAAACTGAACTGAAATGCTGATGAAACTGAGGTGGAAAGGTTGCTTATGTGGTACGTAAACCAAAGAAGACTGTAGATACTGTCTATTGTATATTCTTTCTACATCTTTGCTTTGGGGAAACCTCTGAAGGTTTGTTTTGTCTGACTTGTTTTCTTTTAAGTGCTTTGTGATAGTGGTTGTCTTTTCCTGTGTCTTATAAAGCCTTGAATGTATTAGATGATAGTGACACATGTTGTGGTGAGAAGTGGTAGACTTGCTGATGAGCTGCTTTAGCATGGATTCTCACAGACCTTTCCTTTTGTTAGTGTTTTGAAGTAAGGTAGGTACATCACAGGTATTCAGTGCCATTTTCCTGTAAAGGACAAGCCCCTGTTCCCAGACTTTCTAGGTGGTGAGGCTTACTGGCTAAGTTCACTGTGATTCTCACTGCTGTACCTGTGGCTGAAAGTGCTAGTGGATGAGAGAGGTCCAGTTTCTTTCCTGGCGCACGTGAGGCTTGGAGAGGAAGAGGAACAGCTTGTCCAGAAAAAAATTGTTCCCCAGGTCTCTCTCTCTACTGCGATTGTAAGACTGCTGTTGCTTTTCACAATTTTACCAGCAGTAATGTGCATTAACAGGCATAATATATTTCTGCACAAGGGAGAGAACCAGAAACAGAGATGATACTTGGAAGAAACCATTCAGGTTCCTATATAACTGAAGTGTCACACTATTTCTAAAAATACCATAGAGGTACTGTGATAATTCATTTTTAAAAATGTTTTCTAGACACTAAAAACAACTTGGGAATTTGCCTTCCATTTTTTAGTCCAATGAAGTTCTAGCAGAGGTGAGCAGAGAAGATGATGTGCAAGAGGTAGCCTAGCAAGGATTTATGTAAAAAACCAAAAATTTTGCAATGTTATAGTGGGAGGTGGGTTTTTTTTTAATCATTGCACGAGTTTTGTGTGTTTGTGCAGTTTATGTGTGTTCCTTTGCTTATCTGTCCAGATAGATCTTTATTTATATAGAGACAAACAATTAAATCTTCTTTACTGTTTTCCAGTGTAAGAGTATCGTGTTATGGAACAAGGTACAAAGTTCTAAATTAAGGCTGTATTTAGGGTAATGTATTGACATTTAGTAAAATTGTGAAGACATCCAGGTTCTGTAGTCTTCAGAAGTCTGGCAATGTCCATTAGGGAATTAGAAATGCGTTTATACTTTTGCATAAAAAGTACTGCAGTATCCCAGCAGAGCATATCTTCATGTCATTTGGAGCATTAATGGTGAGTTGGGTTTTTTGTCTGTTAAGCCATCTAGAGAAAAGTGGGTTGGTTTGACTTCTGTGAGGTGATCACTTTGATGTTTAGGATGTTGGGTACTGTTTTAAATGAAGTTCTATTTAATATATTTCAAATAATTTGGCTTTAGGTCCATCTAGTAAGCTGGTCCTGAAGCGTGCTGATGCATACTATTTTCAAAGGATGTAAATGTAAAGGAGGGAGGATTAATTAGTGATCCCTTGTGTTGTGGTTTCCATGATCTTATTAAAACAAAGTCTTCTTCCCACTTAGTAATATTAATACTAGGACCCAGGGTGGTTTTTGTTCAAAGTAATCTCTCTGTAACTTCACTTGCATTCTGCCAAACACTTTTACCTTAACTTTTCTTTCAGTTTTTTAAGTCATCTTCTGGAGTGCCATTTTCAGCAGGAAAAAGTACACTTTTTTTACATTCTCGAGGTTGTCCTTTTTCTTCATGTTTTCTGTCACTGTAGATTCATTAGTATTTCTTCCTGACCTTAAAGGAGATTTTAGCATTCAGAAGTGAAAAGCTTATTGGAAAGAATACAAAAATATTAAAGCGTTACCTTTTGTTACCAATAGTCTTCAATTCAGAATTCACACTTTGTTTTTAATAGGACAACCCTACTAGTGTAAAAAAAAAAAACAAACCCAAACCAACCAACCAAAAAAAAAAAAATCCACAAAACAACAAAAAACCCACCCTAAAACCCACTCTCCTTTTCTTTAGTCTTGCCTTCAGTACAAATCTGAGTGTCTTATGAGTGCTTATACCTCATAAAAAATTAAAGACACAAATATAACATTGTTTTCCTCTAAATACTGTAAATTCCCAGCAATTTTGTGATAGGCTTAAATACAGTCAAGGAATAGCTTTGGTTAGGGTATCTGAAATCTGATTTTGGAGAAGTTGACTTATTCTGTGCTTCAGCTTCCTTTGTTTTCTGTTTTATTTGTTCTCTGATTTTTTCTTTAGTTTTGTGAATTTGGGGATAAAGGCAGATTATTTCTTAAATTAAATTTGTAGTAATACCTTATGTATTTCTGTACTTTTAACACAGTTCTGGAGAGTAGTTCATGGGTCTTATTTTCTCTGAAGCTGTTTAAAGTTGATTAAGTAGCAACTGAGTAAGTTCTGAGCATTTTTATCAGAATTGCTCTAATTAAGTATGCATTTATAGGTTGTCCATGAACTTAAGGAAAAGTTCCTCTCTCTCCTTTAATCCATTTAAACCAGAAGATTTCACATTCATAGATACTCTCTAAGCATTTAGTGTTGATTATAGTTTCTTCAGCATTCCACCTGAAAGCAAACATGAAATACAGGAGCTAACCTTGAAAATGTAGCTTGTATGTTTACAAAATTCCCAATAATGAGCTAAGATAGTAGCTCTGGGGCCAGTCAGCAGGCAAATAGTCAACCCTATTCATGGGCCTAAAAGTAGGCACAGAACCTCTGTTGATGTAGGTGACAAAGTTTTTGGGACATACTAGTCAATATCTACGTGAATTTATGAAGCCTTTGCAGGAGGTATTCTGGTGGTTGTTTTGTTTTAACTGTGGGTGTCCAAGACAATAGCAAAATTTCCTTTATCTTAGGTGCTTGCTTTCATTTGTTTTAAGAAGCTTTGTTATTAGTGCAAATAACATAAGCTGTTTACTTTCGTGCTTTTTAACGTGCAAGGGAGGCATGGGAAACATACAGGTTTCTTTGCCTCAGTTAAAAAACTGTCATTTGTGTCTGTATTCTGAAGTGGAGTTATTACGTGAATGGCTTGTGCCAATTGTGTATATATTTATTTTATTCTCTTGATTTTATACAACCTTAGTCCACACAGATATGGTTCTTCTGCACTATCCCTGTAGTCCAGTGTAAAGCATATGAAACAGGCTTAGAGTATACATGTTGTCTGTTGTGTTTCTTGGGCTACTTTTGAAAGTTTGGGTGGGAAATCTGGTTTGGTCAGGAAAACTGACAAATCAAGTGTCTTTATTTTTTTTTGGTCCCAATCAGATTAGGTGCCTAAGGACAGCCAATGGGTTGGATATGGGCAGGTGAGGATAACCAACGTGGCATGCTTTTTACTGTTGTCTCTTCTGAAAATCTTACAACTTCTTCAGGGACGTACCAGAAGGATGCTTTCCTGTAGCCAGAACAAGAGTATTCACTGCTGTAATTTATTATATGATGGAGACATCAACACTTTTATCACGAATCAGTATTTCATATGAGTAGCAATGTATGTCACGTGACCAAAATGGTGGCAATGAAGTGGCCGAATACATGTGGTGTAGTAGTTTTTCTATTTCGTGGTGTGGCAGATATGTTGTGACCCTTAAATATGTTTGTTAGAACCTGTATGCCCTGTCTCAGTTTATTGGTTGTGTATCATTATAGCTAGCTAATGGAAGCTAAGCCTAAAGATATGTATTTGCAGGTGTGACAAGACAGTAAAAAACAGTATACTATGTGTATGCAAATGAATGGAGTTAAGTCTCTGCATGAAACACTGCACGCTTACACCTGAAATTGCAGATATTTTATTACTAAAACAATACACGTTGGAAGGACTGAGTTTGTCATTGGCTGTCATGTTTGGAAGAATTAATTCAAATAGTAAAAGAATCAAAGATAGAAAGCCCGATTGATGGCTAAGCAAAAAGAAGTGAACAGTGGAACAAAGTCCACAAGCATTTAAAGAGTTCAAGTTTGAAGAAAGAAGGATTAATGAAGCCCTAACCATGAAGTGAAGCCTGCCTAGGTCTGCTATACCTTCTTGCAGTCTGACGTGGAGACTCAGTAGAAGTTTATTAAACAGTGTAGAAAGTAGACCTCAAGGTACTGCGTAGCTTGGGGCAGATCTTGAGAATATCTGCTTCACAGCAAAATGCTTTTCATAGAATAATTTTTGAACAAAGGCTTAGTAACTTTACAAAACACTTGGAAATTGTACTATAGGAAACAGTCCTGTATGGCAATTAATTGTGTTAGTAATAAAACTTGTGGACCCTGTCTGATTGAGCATGGGGACCATGAATAGGAGCTTGCTAATGAGACATGGATGTTGTGTCAGAGCTGACCTGTGATTGTGGTGCTGGTGATGTGTGGCTGGTTTGATGGAGTCTTTCAAAATGGTAACTAGTGGTCTCGAACTACATTTCAAAGAGGTGTGTGGAGGCATTTGCCCTGGTTTGCTTGCCAGGTGTGGTAGTATAACCTGGGTTGTAAGATGTGGGTTGTTTACATTTAAAAAAAACCCCAAACATAATGCAGCTATCTAGCATAAAGATTTAAAAATAAAACAGTTGGTTTAATTATGTCACATTGCTACAGCTTATCTAAAGTAGGAAATAGTTTTTTCCTGTTTATGTAGGTGATGGACAATGTTGGAAGCTTAAAGTGCCACCAACCCAAGAGTGAGCACTGAGTATCTCAGTAAGGAATGGATTTTTACTTATTTTAAAAACCATTTTCAATAGCTATTAAGGTGATAATGTTGACAGCATATTCTAACTTTACTCCTTCACCAAAACCCATCCTCTGTCATAAAAAAGCAGGCTTCTTCAAAATGAAGGAAAGGCTTCGCAGTACTGGTTATATATGTATATATGTGACTCCCCAAAGTGGTCTTTCATAGATTATAAGTAATAGCGTGTATATGAACCCAAATAGAAAGCAGAGTATTTTGCAGCTTCGCTTAAAATCTGATAAGCAGTAGTTGAATCCTGTTGTGTAAAATACATGTATATTTTATTTGGACAAAACTATTGCAGGAAGAATGCCGGTACTGGAATTTGTATTTTTAGGTGATTATTTTATATGGTTATTTTCTTCATACTGGAACATTCATTGTAGTGACAGCTTAGTCCTCTGATAAGCAAGCAGGCTCTTTGGGAGTTAGCAGTGGTGTTTAAAGATGCTAATACTCCAGAGTGTCTATTCTGTCCTCTGCTGGAGGTTTCTGTCATAGGGATATCAGAATAAAATGTCTCGCCCACACCAATTCAGAGTTCGGCATAAACCTACTTTCATTTTAAGCTTAAGCCCTTACTTATAATATACCTATTAGTAGTTTATAAGCAGAGGTTTACAAATATTTATGGAAATCTAAGTGTGCATGAAATCTCTTGGAAATTTTTGTTCGATTTTACATTTTCACGTGCATAGAAAATACACTTCCTCTGAGGCTATGAAGAGGAGATTCCCGGTCCTGCCATGGTCTACGGGAAGTGTCAGAAACGCTGTCTAGACAGACAGCAGCAGGCATTAGAGCTCGTGATCCCAGCATAGCTACCTGTTCAACTGAAACAAACTTGTGAGGAACTGAATTTGGACTTAGGATCCTGTTTTGCAGGGGGTACTTATGTGCTAATACCAGTTGACTATTTCCTGCCGTTGCTGTTATGAATAGTTATGTATTTCACTTTCTTGTTAGTGGCCTCCCACCATTGCTCACTTTCAAACTGTCATGATACAAGAAAGTGAGATTATTTTTTTTTTGAAGAAAGAAGTGAAAATAGTGTCATTTATCACTAATTTTGAGCTGTAGGATTTTAGTTCAACCTTTTTTAGAAATTGCATTGTAGTCTTAAGAAAGCCAGGAAAGTGTTTCAGGTGTTGTGATTTTTAAGACTGCAGAAATGTAGAGGAGCAGCTGGAAATGAATGTGTGTGCTAGTTTTGTCTTAAAATGGTTTTCTAAATACAGAAAATTCAGAGAGATGTCAGTCTACTAAGAAATTGCTTTTGGCTACAGCACTTGCTTTGATTTTGTAATCTGTGATCTGAGAAGGGGTTCTCTGTGGCTGCCATCAGTGTAATGACCAAGGCTGTAAGCTATAACCTGGTAATCTTGTCTTGGGCTGTGTTCTTAGAGCCTGCAGGTTAAAATAATGAATTGCACAGCTGTTCTTCTCTTCCAGTGTCCTGCAAACTGTTTAGTCTCCTAAATATAGGGTTTGGGTTTTTTAAAGCGGACTGCTGCACTGTTATATTTTTTATTAGTGTAAACTGAAATTGTGTCGAGTCCAGCGTTAGAAAATACTGTTAAGTAAGGACATTAGACTGAAGAAGACAGTCTTAGAGGGAGGTATCTGAAGTATGTAGCAGTTTGCCGCCTTTGGGTTTAAACAGAGATTGCAGTAAGGACTGTTGGCTTTGGAACAGTGTTAGAACTGGAAAGAAAATGGCTACCAGAAATCATTGTTGCTACAGTAACAACATGGCTTGACTATTAATGTGCTGCTTTAACTACTATTAGAAATACTGTGTGAGATATTGCTTTTAGGTAAAAGTGTCCTTAATGGGAACAGAGATCTAAATCAATTTAGATATTAATGGATATCATTAGGCTTCTTGTTTTAGAATACCAATCTGTTTATTGGGAAAACTAATTTCTAGTAAATATTTTTTAAAACCTAATTACTGCTTTTTCTACCTCAAAAAAATTGCTTAATGGTTTTCAATTTTATTAATAAACATAATGTCCTTATAAAACAACTTGCAGGAAAAAAAAACAGTACAGAGTATTGATTTCTTCGGGTAATAATTTTTTTTAAAAAACCTTGATACATCATTTCACGAAGTATGTGGTATCTGGTACATAATTCTGGCTTTCAGGAATTAAGCGGTTAATGGTTTTTTTTTTCATGCAGCAAAGCTTTTGTTTAAGATATTTTTATATTTTGAGTTCAAAAATAAAAATAATATGGCCAACCTAAATCCTGTTTGAAGATTTATAAATGAGGTTCATATTCTACAGTAGAATCTACTTGGGGATCTGCACTGTATTTTATTTCATAAGTACGTAAGTGTATGTATTGTGGAGTAAACTTTTTGCAGGTTTTGTTATTAATAGGGAAGAGTGCACTTACGTTGAAGAATTTCAGAAGCGTGTAATGCAGTACATCAGGAAAGGGATATGTGAAGTGCAATGAATGTGTGAAGATTAATTATGCCATTTCTCTGTGTGTCAGGATTCCACAGGTGGCAGATTTGATGGTGGGTATGGACTGACAATAAACTGTCTGCTCTGCATCAAAGTCCCATGTGTGCGATGTCTTCTGTATACCTATAGCAGATCCCATTTTTCTGTAGTTCTCTTGGTTTGGGGGGAGTTTTGGTGAAGCTCTCTATCAGACTTCCTTACTGAAAAGGCCCTGGGTTCATTCAGGAGAGATGGAGCTGATAAACTGTTCTCTATTCAGGGGACTTATGAAAGATTATTCAGTGGTCATTGGTAAAAATTAAGAAGGCCTTTACTTTAAGTATGCGTCTAAAATATACAGTTGCCTATGACTTGGAATGCACATATCTGTACTTAAAACATGGTATTTCTCAAGTAGCACACATGCTTTATTTACTTTGATTGTATGTATACATTATTTTTATTGTACAATCTTATTTCATACCTTCCTTCAGTATCTTGTACAAAACAGTCTTCTGACTGATTTCAGTGGAATCCTGCCTCATTTACAGGCATATGTGCTAAATATATAAAATGCAATTTTCAAGTTGTTGAAGAATGCGTAGTATGTAAAGACAGTCATTTGGACAATAGAAAGTTGCTGCTTGGTGGAACACAAAAGGGGATGCACTAATTTGATGCAGACAACCTTAACTTGGAACTTTTTTTATTCTTATGCTTAGCTTTGCCTCCTTCATGTTTTTATTAAAATACTGTGGGTTTTGTAGAAAGGAGAGGATGACACTACAAACATCTAACACCACTCTACAGTTCGTTATTTTAAAAATGAACCTTGAAATGTAACAGGCTGTTTTCTTAAAATGAGCACATGGAAGGTACTGCCTCAGATGTTTCTAATTTTTTTTTTTAATTAAAGACATAAAATGCATGGTTTTGGATTAAATCTGTTGGTTCCTTAGAAAAGCACTTAAGTGAAGAAGCTTTCTGATTTGGATTCCTGATTACTTAGTTTCAGCTGAGAAACTGGGTGTGCAAACTTGGACTAGAAATTTGTGAGGAACCATAATTTCTATGAGGTAGGCAAGATCTCACATAACTGTCTGTTTTCTGGAGTGCATTCATGCAGTGCTTATAGTCAGAGGGTATGCCACTGTGTTTTGGGGTGCTGTAGTTAAAGCTTATGTGATGATATGGTGAAGGAATATATAGTAATTCAGACTGGAGAAGAGAGTGATTCCATAGCTGAAGGGTAGAGGCAGTTCCTGCACAGGTAATGTATTGGTGAGATTTTGCTGACAGCATAATGAAACGAGAAATGTTCAATGTTAGGGATGATGCCAAGGTTATGTACAGTGCCATTAGTAGTTTGGAATGGAATGGAGAGATGATGTCATTCTGTGCTTTAAGCTTTTCCTGTTTGAGAGAAGCTGTTACATCTAAGGTATATAAATACAGCAAATGAAGAGCTAGTTCATGTGGTCATGATAAATAGGCTCAAGGATGACTGAAAATGTACAGGTGTTCATTATGCAAGTGGTATGTTGATCTGTAGCTTAAACTGGTAGAGAAATTATACAGAAAGAAGGTAAATTATTTCTCTGTAGCTTATTGCTAATGGTAATTCTCATTGTGAAGAATGCCATTCAATTTAGTTGGATATTGATGGACTGTAAATTTATTTATTAAATATCAGTGATACTTAGAATGTTACACCTGATCTTAGCTGTGGGGCTGCATTGGTAAGTAACCTTCAGAAATATCGTAGTAATATTTTCTCTTAAGGCTTGAAGTTTTAAATGTTTTCAGAAGTCCATCTTTAAACTGATGCTTCAGTTTAGTGCTTTTATGATACTTTCATTTGTATGTTGATTGTTACATATTTGCTTACTCAAAGTAAACAGCTCTTAAATTATGTTTGTTTCCCATTGCTTCTCTGTAGACATCTTTCCATCTTTATTGTGTACATCTTTAAATGCTTACTTCTTTATCTCTTTAGTGATGGAGAGGAAAAGTAACCTTTTTGACTAATACACGTTTTGTTAGCCCAAACCTCAGTCTTCCTAGAATATTTTCCCTCTGATGGCTTTTAAATGTTTTCATTTACATAATACAGATTTTTGAAATAATAATTAAATCTTGATTTGCTTAATTGATGCTAAAAACACAAGTTCTTTTTTTCCATTCAAGCTACTCTCTCTGACTACTTTTTTCCCTATTGTGATACTCCTGTTAAAGTTGCATTCATCTGCTTGTAATCTTGTTGTTTGGCCTGAAACAGCTTCAGAGTCTGAGGTATGATCAGTTGTGTTAATTTCCTATGCTGTCACACTTTTCCTTGAAGTGCTTCACAGTCCCATACGGGGTGTTGTCAAAAAGCAAAACTTTCTCCAAGTAGGAAAAAACCCGAGATATTTCAACACTTCCACGTGAAAGCCCTACCACAGCTTTGGGAACTGTGCATGTGGCTTCTCCTGTAATGAACAGACAAAGGAAGAACTGTAACTTCTTTGAACTGTTTTTCAGATAACTCTCAAAATCTTGCAGGAGGCAGTCCTCTCCTGCAGTCCCTTGCTTGCTCGCTTTTGTTCAGTCACTGCAGGTTCTTTGAAGTCAGAAGCACCTCCAGTAAAAGGACTTAAATTTTGTCTATTCATGTTGTGACATGTTAATTTTTTTGCTTAATTTGACTTCTGGATAATTCAGGCTTCAGTAGGGTACCTGCACTTAAATATCGCTTTGCATTAACTATTCTAAGAAGAGTGATTGTTATTTTTCCTTTGCAAATTTAATTTTGGTAAATTTGATTGTGGCATTTATAATTCAGTTGGTTAAACTAAGGTTGGAATAGCATAGATTGAGAGAAGTTTTACAGATTCTCAAAGGGAATGAATTTTGTGATTTTAGAAAATGTTTAAATTTGATGATCTAAATTAATCTACACCAAATGTTAGCTCAAGGTAATCTACACTGAATGTTAGTTCAAGGTATTTGTGGCTACTGAATGTTATATGAATATGCAGTTTTTATACTTCTTAATAGAGATTGGAGAGCATCAAAGCTCCTTCTGCAAACAGAAAGCAGGAAACTACATTTTGTACAGGCAAGGTCATTGCTGACTACTTGTTGGGAAAATGGCAGTATAGGCTTGTATTTAAAGAGCTTGTCAGCTAAGTTTTTGCTTTTTCAGTCCTCTTCTGAAATGACTTTATCCTTGGTAGTTGTGTATACAATATTAGCTGGAGCTTCTTCTGGGCTTCTTGCAATAGCCTTTTCTTAGAGTAATCTTTGCTTTCTACTGGCTGTTTTTTCCTGCATTGATTTTTAGGAATATTAGATTTCTGTAAGATTATGGATGTTTTCCAGAGCTGCATCAGATATTAGAATGAAATTTCTTTCCCCTTTACCCCCCCTCCCACTCCCTGATTTTGAATTTTGTAGATTTTAATGCTGGGACAGCAGTAGCCTAATAAATGTAAATTTCACTCTCAACCAACTGATCAAATTTTCTAAGTCCCAGAAAGTACTTGAAGTCAAGACTACAGTTGCAAGCATTTTGCTGTGTTTTTATGTTGAGCTGGTGAAATGGACTGTTTAGCCACAGTTTATACCAACAGAAGTAGTGTGTATAGTATAGTTTATTCTAGCCTTTGTTTCTTCCTTTTCCTTCCTTCCCCCCCAAGCATAATCAGTTATAGAAGCAAAAGCTAGTTTTGTGTTACATTATAACTCTCTTTAAAAAAAAACCAAAACAACAACAAAAAAACCCGCCGAAAAACTTCTCTGAATTATGTTCCTGACTGCAACCATTCCAGGAGAAGGTGGTGGTTAAAGATGGTTAAGTAGAAATGTCAGTTATCACAGATCTGTTAGGAAATAAGGGCTAAGTAGTAGATGAATAGATCAAAACTCTTTCTTGTCAGGATTACTGCAAGTTTTATCTACTCATTGTACACCTTTGCATTCTAGTGTTCCTCAAACTTTTTCCCCAGAGAGGGTCATGCTATAGGAGGTATTTCATTATAGCAAACAGAGCACTAATAACGTAAATAGGAAGTGATTAAAAGTAAATTTAGTCTTGACATAAGATCCAGCTCTAATGAGAGGAGAAGCAGTTAGGCAAGTTTTGTGTGACTCGCCTTTGAACTCAGATTAATTGTCTTTATATAAACATTGTATTGTGAATGGTTATGAGCTTGATGCAAGAGTCATGAATAAAATCTTTTCTGCTATCTTTGTAGATGTGAAACCAGTTATCTTACTTTTTTTTGTATGAGCCTGAATCTTGAAGTATCAACTGTAATGGTTGTTTACTTGGGAAAGCAGTATTATGGAAGCTTTTGTAGCTGTTCTCTAGCTAGCCAGAAAGATTAAATATTTTAACTAGTCTAGCGTGATTATCTGTAACAATTATATTACAGCCTGTATATACAGCCTTTAAAATTATTCCTCAAACAAATGCTTTTTTTGAGAATCTCTCTCTGTCTGTCTGTAGCTCAGATACACTTGACAGGTTGTTCTGTCTGAGCAATACCCACAGATGTGACTTCATCATTGCATACAGGCTGGAGAACTACTTCTGCCTACTTTGGCTTTTTTTGTGTATTGCATGAGAAGAAGTATTATTGGTATGCTCCTTTTCTGTGTTGTCACTGGGCAAAGCGACCATTGCTAGCACTGAACCGCCTTGGTTCACACTTCTCACCAATTAGGGAGAAATGCTTGTGCTTTTAAGCACTTCAGTACATCTGTGTTTCTTTGATACCACTGGGGGTACACTTAAGATATCGGCCATCTCCACCGTGGCAGTTTTCTTCCACTTCCTGTTCTCTGCCCTTATCAGAACAGGGAGCTGCTTATTGGTGATCAGAAGCCTAACAATTTTAGAGCAGTCCTTGTACCTGCTGTGGGCCCCTTTTTACTCTTTGAGTGGTGAGGCCTCAAGGTGAATGCTCTGTAACTACGTTTCTTACCTGCTTTTGAGTCCCTTTTGATGCTGTCTTTATTACCTGGTGAAGGAGAGTGGCTTTCATTCTTGCTTCCTTTCCTGATAATGAGAATTAAGACAGGAAAATCAGAGCCAAAGCATTTGTGATTTTGAATCTTTTCCTTGCCCTAACCAGTCTTGGAGAACTACCTCTCTTCAATCTGCTGGTAAAGAATTTCAGGTGCTCAGTTATTCCAAATGTCAACACCCTTGAAATGCATAGTAGGTGTTAGAGTTTGACTGACTGTTGGAGTGAGAGGAATCTTTGACAGCAGAAAGACTGAGAGGTGAGTGTTGGTTAAGTACTGTAGGTTGGGTCGCTTTAAACAGTGAGGGTCTCAATGCTATCAGTAGTTTGGGCTAAAATCTGGTGTCTTGATGTGGATTGCATTGCCTTCATCGGGATGTTTGCATGCCACTGCATGTACTGTCTCCCACTGGGTGCAGCTTTGAACACCAGTGTGTCTGAAATCCCAAAAAGGGGAGTTAATTCTGCAGGGCCCTTTGAAGTTTGTAACACAAGGCTGCAGTAGGACAGCCAGCCCTTTGGTCCTTCAGCAGTTTGCTTGCTGATAATGTCTTTGTGAAACTTCTGTCACCTTTCCTTCAGCTGGACAATATCCAAATTATGATGGCACATCTTCTCTATTCCCTTCTCTTTTCCTTCTGTGCCAGATACAGAGTAACCCCATATTTATCCCCAAAGTGGTCTGTGAGCTCCCTGTGAACCAAAGAATACTTACATTCAAGAGTACTTGCATTTAAGTTTTCTCCAAAGAGCACATTAATGAGTACAAGAGTACATGCCCTCCAGATAGGCAGTGTAGGGTAAGACTTCCCATTTTATGTCAACACAGTAAATTGATTGGTCTGAAGTAACGCGTTTCCATGAGAAAGCTGTTACAGTGAGTAACAGGTTGCGTGGCAGCCTGTTGTATTACCAGTGATCTACAGTTGTCTGGGCTCAATCATTTCATGCAAAGATTCTGTCTGTACTTGAATTACAAACCATGAAATCTATGTTGAGAACAGTTATTGCTGATGTTTAGCTAATCGCAATGTGCAGAAGATGTGAGAATTGCTACAGTGGTACAGGTGAGATCATTTTGCATGAGGGCAGTCAGTGATGTAGTTCTTACTTGCAGCGAGAGAAGTGTTAGACTGGGATTGACTCTGCCCAGCCAAAGTGCACAGGTTTACTGAGATGTCTGGTTTAGTGCTGATCTTAGTATTTGATAATGTAAAGTCTGCATAGACCTTCTTTCCCATTTTTTGAAAGGTGTTTTGCTCTTCATACATGCAGGTTGTATTTTCTGGGTGTTTTTAACTGTAGCTTTACATTTACCTTCTGTAACATGCAATAGGGCTCCCCTGCTGTTTGAAAATAACACTTCTGCTTCTCTAGGTGCATGAATATTACTTTAAAACCTGACTAAAGAATTTTAAGTTTTTCTGTAATACAACTTATTTGAGAAATAAATGAGCCTATCTTTGGAATAACATTAATGCATAAAGGCTACAGTTTAATGTGATAATTAGGAAATTATCCTGGGGCTAGGGAGAGGAGCTTGGAGACTAGTCTGTTGCTTTATATTGCCCAGCAAGACTTTTTGAAAGGTCTGTCTTTCCTTACTATCTGTCTTTGTAATTTAGGTGGGTGGCTTTGAGACAGTTACAGACTGACTGGGGAACTCAATCAAAAAGCTGTGTGTGAACAAACTGAGGGAAGGAATCTTAGGTAGTATGTAAGGATAGATGTCTCTTTTGGAGTTAATTTTGGTGATGGATACATTAGTTTAGTCTAGATACGAATAACCCTCTGTAAAGCTGTATGCCAGTTGTTGTGTCTTCAGTAGATGAGGTAGACCCAGTTCTGTAGAAAAATTCATTCTTGTTTTTATGCAGCTTCAGTGACTTTCAGAGTCTCTTCCAAATGTTATATAGTCTGATATTTCCAAATAGGAAGTGAAAAATTTCCTTGTATAGTTAGTTCTGTTAAAGATCTGTGAGCAGAACTGAAACTAGAGCATTTAACCTGACATTAATCAGCCTTCATGAAGGCAAAATAAGTTATGATTTTAAAATGGTCCAGCTAGCCTTAAAATAAAGAACACAACATTGTCCTAGGGAAGGCAAGGAATTAGTGAGGCCCAGGTTTAAAACCCCCCAGCACTTAATCTCAGGTATTCTTGATTGTTTTGCTAAAAAGATTTTTTAAAGCTTTCATTTGTAACCATGTCCTTTCTATGCTTCATTCCCTATTCAGGGAACTTAAGATAGCTGTCTTTGAAGGCACTAGCAGAAAATGCAGCAGAGCTTTTCTTGCCATGCAACTTTTTTTCCCCTGTTCTGCCCACTTAGTTTAATAGCATGTGTATATTTGATACGATTTCTTGGTGGACTTTTAAAGTACAAACATCTATGTTATTTGAAAATTACATGTGTATTTGAGAGAAGACCACTGGAATTTTGATATTTCTTCCCTGGGACAAAACTGATTAGAATACTTTTGCAGCTGTAGATTTCTCATCTCTGCTTTGCCTGTCTTGTCATATAGTCTACAACAGAAGCATAAGACAATGACAGCTGTACAGTAAGTTCTTGTTTTATTTTGCAGGTTTGTTTTAATGTGGAAGTGGATCTCACAGCTTAATGTAAATCAAACAAAGGTGAGTAGAAGTTTTGTGGGTTTGGTTTGGTTGGTTTTGTATTTTTGTTGTGTTTTTGTTTGGTTGGTTTTTTTGTGGTGTGTGGTTTTGTTTGGTTTTTTTCCAAATTCCTTGGGTCCATTAGCGCATACTGCTAAACACTCAGAAAAAGTGTTCAGTGAAAATTGTATTGAAACTTGTATCTTGATTACTGTAATTTACAGACATAATGTTACTTCTATGATACCAAAATAGGAACAAAACACATACATCCCTAATATTTAAGATTATTGTGATAAGTATGCTTTTCTTCCATAATCTGTTATAGTCAAAAAGCTATCAAGGCATTCTGCTAGCTGTTGAGAGCCAAAATTATGAGTACTTCAAATGAATTTCATTCTCTGCATATTATCCACCTGATTTCAAAGTACTGAAAGTGTACTTTGCATTGTCAAAGCAGGATGTTAAAGTTGCACTTATTTTATTAATAAATAACTGTGTGGGAAATTTGACCAGCTACCAGAATAGCATTTCACATTTTTAATAATGAAATTCCATTGGGTTTGTTTTGGATTTTTCCCTTTCCTGTCCACAGGAACCCTTTTGGGAGCTGTTTGAAAGACATAGTGTATGAATATTTACTGCTGGTACTCATGAGCTGTAGAACTTAAGTGTCCATTTGCAATTGCAAAGTGTCCATCTAGGAAAAATTTCCTGTAACTTTGGCATTTCTCTGCACCACCACTCCCACCCCCCACCCTGCCTTATTTTGAGAAGAAGAATTTAGCTAAGCCCAGATTTTGTTTCTTTTCACATTACTTGAGATTCTACTTCAGGAATACTTTGAACTATAAAATTAATCTCTTCTCTGTTAAATTATGTGAAACATTTAACGAAGAGCAATTTGCTTTAATCTGTTTTAGCTTGAGTCTTTCAAGAGTATCTTTAGGTAAGGCCCCACAATTAGGTAAATTCTCTCCTGTGAAGACAGGGCACGATGGACTTGTGTACACAGGCTTCTGTAACAAACAAAAGCTGGCTTCTCAAGTTTCCTGGTTGCTGTTTGACTAACACGGCATCTCAGAATACAGCTGCTTGTGGTGACTTGATATTTTGAAGAGGTGAGAGGGAGATCCCGTTTGCTCAAATGAGCTTGTTCTTCATTTCTAATCTCTGATTAATATGTAGGCTTAATGTAGCTTTAAAAATGTAGTATGTTGTCGTGGTTTAACCCCAGCCAGCAACTAAGCACCACGCAGCCGCTCACTCACTCCCCCCCCATCCAGTGGGATGGGGGAGAAAATCAGGAAAAGAAGTAAAACTCCTGGGTTGAGATAAGAACGATTTAATAGAACAGAAAAGAAGAGACTAATAATGATAACACTAATAAAATGACAACAGTAGTAATAAAAGGATTGAAATGTACAAATGATGCGCAGGGCAATTGCTCACCACCCGCTGACCGACACCCAGCCAGTCCCCCAGCGGCGAAACCCCTGCCCCCCCCCCACTTCCCAGTTCCTAAACTAGATGGGACGTGACATGGTATGGAATACACTGTTGGCCAGTTTGGGTCAGGTGCCCTGGCTGGGCATGAGAAGCTGAAAAATCCTTGACTGTAGTCTAAACACTACTGAGCAACAACTGAAAACATCAGTGTTATCAACATTCTTCACATACTGAACTCAAAACATAACACTGTACTAGCTACTAGGAAGACAGCTAACTACATCCCAGCTGAAACCAGGACATATGTGCATCTTAAAATAGACATGACCTGCTTTGTTTGTATCTTCTGCTCTGCTAAGACTTTTTTAGAGCTATTGGTATCAACTTTAAAATACTGATTATAGGAGAACACTTTGTGGGGAATTTAAAATAACTCTTCTATTCAGTGTTATTCCTTTGTATAATGTATAACTGATTCAGGACTTCGATTATGAATTGTCTTCTGAATTATGAACAATTAAAAGTAAGCTATGCTGCTGTAGTATGCATATAATTATGCACAGAGGATGTTTACTGCCTTAGCCTGGCTTTGCAGGTTTCTAGAATGTGGTGCTTTGAGAAAAGGAATAAATGTAACTCTGCAAAAGGAAATACTGTTCTTTATCTGAGGATGAGTGTAGAACGAGAATCGTGGCTAGGGAGGGGACTTGAATTCACAGTAAGATTTAGATTGTTCCCTAGGCCTTTTAATGCTTTCAGTACTTGATGCTTACAGTTTGTTCTGTCTTTCCTTAATTTAAGTGTTACCTCATTACTGGTTTAAATACAGAAAATTAGTTGAGAAGTCTAATGTATAAATAACGGAGTGTGTTCTTTAAGCATGAAATCTTCTGAATGAAACTCCAAAGACCTTTCATTTTAATGGTGGTTAGCTGTGTATAATAGAAGAAAGCTGGTCTCTGAGGAGAAAGCCTGTACTCTTGCATACATAACAAGAGGACAGAAAAATGTGTAAAAGAATACATGGAACAGTGTAATGATACTTGATCAGTATTGTTAGTGCTTGGAGGAGATCTCGAGGTTCTGACAGTTCTGTAAAAATGACAACTGAATAGTCAGTAAATCAATAAAAATATTACACGTTATCAGGGAACAAAACAAAAACCGGAACAAAACAAAAAAACCAGACCTGGTTATACAAATTTGTGGTGTACCATAGATGCATTGTATTGCAATGTGTATTGCTTCTTGAGTACTAGTCTAGTCCTGTGGCTGAAAAACGACATAGCAGAGCTGAAGAAGGTTCAGAAAAGGGCAGCAAGGATGACTGAAAGACTTCATTTTAAAGAACAACCTGCATTTCCTAACTGCCTCTGTCTTCTGTCTCCGCTCATGAGTGTGGTGGCTGCAGCATCTTGTAGACTTCTAAACAATGAACGTAACTCCCACAACTTGGTGCAGGCTTGTCCTTTTGTGTGAGCTTATGTCATTTAAAGCAATAGCTGAAAATGCGATTTAATGATTTGCTCAAACATTTTTCTTGCACCCTTGACCAGAATGCATTTCCTCATGACCCTGATAGCGTGCTTTCCATGTTGGTTTTCTTTGAGTAAAGGATTTGGGGGTTTTGTTCTTCTGATTTGAAATCATTTACTTTCCTAATGCAAATATAAAAGGTATGATATCCTGACTTCTGGAAATAAAAAAAAAAAAATCTACTGCCAGTTAAAAATGCACAGGTGTAAGATACTAGTTACAAACAGTGAATGTACTTTATTAGGATAACTGTAGTCTTTGTTCTTAGATTTTCTGACTTCCAGACTGCATCTTCTGAGCTCCATAGGAGGACCTATCTTGTTAAATATGGGGGAAAGCTAGGAAAAAATAATCTTGGTCTCAACGTGTTAACAGTGTAATGGGTCACACTTCTGTGTAACAGGAAGGGTTATGGAAGGTAGATGCTTGTGCTGAATTTCCCTGTACAGTGTGTAGAGTGAGGTCAGATTTTAAGCATTTGAGATATCAGGCAAAAACAGGCTTGCTTCCAGAAACTGTGTTGCTAGTATTGCTTTACCTAAAAGTAGAGGATGTAATAAATTAGTAACAGCACCACAGACGTTGAAGAAGGATAGGTTATATACAGAATTCAGCACAGCATAAATTTGAGTATGTGGGATTTGTGTTTCTTTAGCTCAGATAGGAATCTCATACAATTTTCATCTTGTTCATATTATCCTGGTAACATGAAGTTGAGTTTTCTGCCGTTAAATCATTTATGGTGGTGACTCCTTTAAAGAAGGAGAAAACAAAACAAAACAAACCCCAAAACAACAACAAAAACCAAGCAAAAAAAACCAACTAACCAAACAAAACCCAATTATTAGTTTTGCACCTAATTTGGTGCCAAGGTGACCTTATCTTTTCACTTGGAATTAGGAGTTTTGTCTGTTCTTCTGGTCACGTACAGAGTTATAGCTTTGGGTCTTTTAAAAACTCTTATTTCCTATGTTCATTGGTAAGGATGATAACTTTCTCCAAGTTGACAGAATTGTTTTTTCTTAATCTAAAAAGGTACAAGATGGTTTTTTGGCCGTACCTGGTGCTGTTACTTACAATCTTACCAGCTTTTTAACCCTTGATAACTGAAAGACTATAGAGGATGTTAAGAGCCAGTTTGCTAGTAAGGATGAGTGAATATCACTAATGTAATTCATTACACTAAGTTTCTAAATTAAATGAGTAAAAACAAGAGCGTTCATTTCAGGTAGCCTTTTCATAATTGGGAAAGATAGCAAGCTTTAGGAGTTGAAGTGTCTCTACATTAGCAGGAGAGACAATCTTAAAATTTGTGATACTATTAAAGTATGTACAGCAAATAGTTATCAGCCAAAAAAGCAAAAAGCGTGAGAAATTGCTAGGTCCTGCTGGATAAAAAGAATTACAACTTTTATTTAATATAATAAGGAATAAGGCCAGAATTTTTCCAAAGTTGAAAGGTGTGTCATGTCCAAAGATCTGTCTCAATAGAAATGGGTTAAACTGTTCTTAATGTCGTCTGTAAGAAAGTGTACTGTAAATCCATTATGCAGCATCATGTTGTCATGCAAGTTTTCATCTGTGATCTGCAGGACTGACACTTCAGGACTACTAGTTCGTGCAGGTAACTAACAATGTAGGTCAATGAATTTGAGAAATATTCCTGTAAAAAATAGTCAAATATACCCGACTTCTAAAAACCCTTCCCAGTCTGGTTGTGATCTTTACATTCTACCAAAAAGTACATTGGATAGCTTATCCAAATAACAAGCTTGATGTTCATACCTTAAGAGGTAGGTCTTTTGCTTCAGTTACTGAATTCACCTTTCTCTGAAATTTGGGATTACAGTAAAAATAAGGCTTCTGTGGCCATGTAGTTGTAATCATTGGGGATTTGTATAAAGTTACGGAAAAAACCTAATTATTAGAGTCAGTTTGTTGATACATATTGGATTTGTATTGGAAGAAAGGGTTCTTTACCCAACTACTCACAAAAGGTGGCTGAACAAAAAGACTGAATTGTAGGAAAAAACTTTGTTTTAAATTGAAAGTCAGTTTTAGATTTGGATGCAAAATTTCTGTTGGTTCTGCTTTGATTGATTAGTTTTAAATGTCTTTGTGTTAGTACATCATTGCTCATATTTGGCAGCTGGGGAAATGTTTTCAGTTGTGTGCTCTACATGTGGGGAATAATTAGGTATGCATACAGAGTTTCACCACCACTTGGTGGCAGTACCTGGCTTCAAAAGGACTTGTTTCTGAGCAGATAAAGTGACTTGATTTTTGTAAAACTGTGGGTTAAGGGGGAGTAGATTTTTTTTTTTAATTTCTAAAAGTTAGTGATGTGTTTTAGAAATGAAAATACTTTTCATTTAAGCTACTTGAAGGATTTGCATTTGTATGTCTCTATGGAAAATCTAGCTATCATGTCTAATATGTAATTTAAGAGTTTTTCTTGTGTTAATAGTATTCTCAGAAGATATATTTAATGTTCCCCAGTTGAATTATTTTAGCATTCACTTCTAGCATTTTACTTCGATTGAGTAGTGTGCTTCAAGTAATTTTAGAACATAAAATTTGCTTCACGGTAGTGTTCTTCATATGATGTTGTCTATTACAGTTAAATAGAGGACTGCCAAAGCTTCTTTTTTCTCTTCTGAAATGTTCTCTGCATTTTAAGTTTTTTACTTATTGATAACAAATTTTAGGAAAAGATTCCCCAGTAGATTCTTCTGTCGACAAAACTAGTAAAAGTTTGTGCCCTTACTCATAGTTGTTGCCTCTCGGTTGTGCCAATTCAGCAAGTGTGTGGGTCCTAGCCTTTTAAACTGGATAATGAAATTGTTGAAAAAGTGTGAACATGGGGGAGTGGAGGAAGGCAGGGATTGCTTAAATTGGCTTTGCTAAAAGGAAAGCCTAATTCCAATGTATAGCACAGTAATTTGACAGCATATGGCTCAATGTTGAGACTACTTCCTCTTCTCTGCAAGCCAAAATCTTTTGCAATGACAGCAGGTCTTTCGTTTTAGTATTATCTCCCACGTAAGGAGTGTAGTGGTGAGACTAGAGCCTGGAGGAATGCAGGTACTTTCCTAAGCCTGTGCTCTTTGTGAAATGTCTCACTCACTGTGACTGTTATAACAGAGTATTGCTGGTGGGAGGGGTCCCATGAGGAGGAAATACTTTTATTGTATTGCCTGAAAAGCCAACACTGAGAATTCAGCATCTTTAGGCCCCTCTGAGGTGTGACATATCTACAAGGCATCTCAGTAAATTGTGACATAGAAGAGGAATTAATCCTGTGGAAAGTCCTGAACTGTAGAAAAACTAATAGAAAATGAGGGGGTACTTTGGAAATGCCTGTTAATAAATTTGAGTGTGATAATAGTACTTTACTTAGTGAGTAATAATATTATTTTATTTAGTGAGAGAACTCTGGAAAACAGGAACACTGGAAGAGAGATAGAAGGGAGAGGGGCATCAAATTATAGTTTTGCTGTGAATATGTTCTATGTAACTTGGGATAGAGAGAATGCACTTTTGCTGTATACCTGATTATTTTTGTGTAATTTTGTTAAGCTGTCAGAATGACAAATCCGAAGTTAGTGGTTGGAAACTTCTTTTTGATTAAAATACTGTTGTGCCTATATTGCTGATATTTTGAAATGAAAGAAAAAAGTGGATAGTCTGAGCATATGGAGCACTCCAAAGAGAAGTAAGCAAGAATTGGGATACTATGTGGCAAAGTGTACTAAAACAGAATCACAGAATGGTTGAGGTTGGAAGGGGCCTGTGGAGCTCTTGTCCAATCCTCTGTGTTAAGCGGGGTCACCTAGAGCAGCTTGCCCAGGACTATGTCTGGACAGCTGTTGAATGTCTCCAAGGTTGGAGGCTCTACAGCCTCTCTAAGCAACCTGTGCCAGTCACTCTCACAGAAAAAAAGATTTTCCTTGTTTTCAGGTGGAAACTCATGTATTTTAGTTTGTACCCATTGCTGCTTGTCCTATCACTGACCACCACTGGAAGGAGTCTAACTCTGTATCTCTCTCCTCTCCTCCCCTCCCCTCCCCTCCCCTCCTGATATACTCCAGTCTCTCAGTTGTCTTAGCCCTTTGCTGGACTCTGTCCAATAGCTCCATATTTCTCTTGGACTGGGCAGTCCAGAACTGGACACACTACTCCAGGTGTAGCCTTACCAGTGCTGAGTAGAGGGGAAGGATCAACTCCCTTAGTGTGCTGGCAACACTCCTAACACAGACCACGATACTATTGGCCTTCTTTGCCACAAGGACACATTGCTAGCTCATGTCCAGCTTGCTGTCCAACAGGACCACCAAGTACTTCTCTGCAAAGCTGCTTCCCAGCATGTACTGGTGCATGTGGTTATTCATGGGGCAGGACTTCATACTTTCCTTTGTTGAACTTCATGAGGTTTCTGTCAGCCCGTTTCTCCAGCCTGTTGAGGTCCATCTGAATGGCAGCACAACCCACTGGTGTATCAGCCACTCCGCTCAGTCTTGTATCATCAGCAAACTTTCTGAGGGTACCTTCTGCCCCATCATCCAGGTCATTAATGAAGATGTTGAACAGTGTTGGACGCAGTAGTGACCCCAGGATACAGCGCTAGTTACTGGCCACCAGCTACACTTTGTACCACTGATCACAACCCTCAATTTTTTGGCAGCCTGATAAAAATATTGTCTCACAACAAGGATGGGAGCAGGGCTTTTATTTATAGACTGTAATGAGAAACTTTTTTGTTTTGTAATGCTGGTGGTTAATAGACTATTTGTCATATTGTATCTAGATAAAAGCAATTTTTGCTACCATACTTTAGGCTTAAGAATACATTTGACTGAAAAACACAGGTAATGGTAATGAAAGAGATGAAAAGTGTTTTCCCAAACATTCACTTTCTTTAGAGAGAAAAAAAAGGTGTGAGCATGTCAGATTGACATAATGGAAAAGAATTTATATCTGCATGTAAAAGTACATAAGGGAACAGTTTTGGAGAGAAGTGTGTATTATCACAGAACATTAAGTCTGTGTTTTCAAACGTCTGTGTCTTACTGGAATGCTGCTAGTCTTTACCGTGTGTCTGCATTTAGGAAAGTTCCATATTTTGTTGTACTTCTCATCTTTAGTAGAAACTAATGGCAGTGCAATTCAAACTAGATCATATTACTAAAAATCCAAACTAGACAAAGAGCTGCAGGAACGTGGAGACTTAAGTACTTGGCTGTCCTCTGTGAACAGTGTTGTGGAATGCTGGAGGAGGGGAGGTATGGAAGCCTGTGGACTTGTGTGACTGTTCTGAAGTTACCAGATTCAAAGTCGGGTTTTTTTGGTTTTTTTTGTACTAGCTAGGCATCTTTTAGAAATACCTAATTCACTTTGAAAAGTCTCTACCAATGAAACCATCTTAAACTGCTGCATTAGCACTTACAACTAGAAGAGATTTTTTTTTAAAGTCATACATCTGATTCTTGTGACACTTAAATTGTATTGTCATTTATTTTATTGATTTCAGTATTGAATTTTAGCATGATGCACCCCATTGTGACAAACTGGTTTATTTTCCCAAGCAAATCAATATTAGAGGAACAAGATTAAGAATGGCCAGTGGCAGTAATGGCATTCTCTTCTATGATTTCTGAATTGTAAGACTGTCATTCTTCAGTTGTGTATTGTTTCCTTTCACATGCGAGATATTGAAATACCACTCTTAAATATTTCAGACCAGAAACCAAGTTTCTGAAATGTTGACATTTATAAGGAAACATATTTTTTTTCCTTACTATGTGACATACAGCTTTTGAAGAAATTGTTTTATTAGAAATAAAGTTTCAGGTAAATAACTTTTTCTGAAAAAGTGTGCTTCAGGCTTGATGTTCCCAAGTATAATCTTACTGAAAAGACGGGCTGGTTTTGTGTGATGACTCCTCTATGATTCAAAGTTTCTCTTTGGTCAGCCTTTTCCATGGAGGTATGACAACTCAGTCTTTCAACAGTATAACAAAAGGTTATACTGTGGGTGACAATAAATTTGTATTGCTTTATTTAGGCATAATACAACTTCTTAGTGTCCTATCAGTAATTTTTCTTGCTGCTTTAAAAATAATTTTGAATATGGGAGTCTGATTAGCTATGAGAGTTTTCCCGATGTTTTGTTTTCATGTGAAGAGCTATGGATCTGAATTGAAGATAACTAGTTTTCAGTGGAACTCCTCAGACTGTAGTTATATTAATAACCATATACTTGTATGTAATGTAGGTGTGCGAGGGCAGTATTCATGGTGGTGTGCATATTAAACAAGGTGTCTCTACACTATAGAAGTTTAAAAAAAATCCAGAAATGTTCAGGTGAATTTGTAGATTTCAAAGCTAAGGCAGTCTACAAATGGTCATTGTCTCTGCTGTGCAGAAGGGAATGTTATTTTCAACAACTTAATTTGCAAACACAAATAGAAGCTGGAGGAAGGCAAGGTGGGTCACTGACTCATCCTCTGGTTGGTTGTCAGGTTTTGTGTTTCTATTTCCATCTGAAGGGTGGATCTGGATAGCTTTTTAAGAAGAGATAAAGTGGAAAACAAGTAATAGGTATTCTTCTAATGATCAAAGTATTGTGATTTTTTTATTGACTTTGGGTATTCATATTGCTAGATAACACCCAAAACTCGGGAGGTGCGAACTGTGCATTTCTGTATGGAAGAGGCAAAATTACTGTGCAGGTATCCTCTAAATAACTTGATTTTTTTTCTCAAGATGTGGCTGGTTTATGCTAGTACACTACTAGTTCCTCTTACTCTGTACAAACCTTCATTTTCAAAAGGTTCTTAAACATTCCACTTCTGATGGAAGCGCCATGCTTGACGTTTGGCATGATTAAGTTGTTGAAGGAATAGGCTGCGTAATGGGGCAGAATGGAAAGAGATGCCTCTTTAGTCCTGTGCCAGGATGTACTTAAGCACTCTCTGGTCTGCTGTTTGTTGCCTAAAAATCTGTGACATTGGTTTCATCATTGTTAACATAATCTGTCATTTGAGAAAGCTTTATTACAGGAATGCTTGTGGATAAAATGATAGGTTTTGTTAGTTTTGTCTACTTATATGACAAAGTCTTGAAGAAAAATCTAAGTGGGAACAGTGCAAACCTGAAACACCTTTCCTATCTCTTGAATATTTTAATAATCCCTTGAATGTCATGGTTATTCACATATCTCCTTAAAGAACTTGACTTCCGACGAGTTACTTAGCACAGGACAAGTATATTTTTGCCTTCATTACAGCATTGCTGAAAGACACTATATTTCTTCATTTACTTTAACTAGGCTGATTAAATTCAATCCATTTAGGAGGTGGCTTTTAAGTTTTTGTGCTCTGTGTTTTAGCTCATTGGCTTATATTTATGAATTTAATGAGAAACTTGATATCAAAACACATAAAAGCACTTCATGCTTTTCACAAACTCAGCCAGATTTTTTCCATCTTAATTTTTCAGCTCCAGTGTGCTTTCAGATCTATTGTAAATCCTTGTAAAATAACATGGGGTTTGTGACAGAAACAGAAAAAATTTTAACTACAGCTGCTACTAGGCAAAGCGTAGTAAGTACACTTAGCACTGGAGTGTAAGCTTTAATGAACTAGCATTGCATGAAGGCAATGCTCTTAATTTGGTGTGTGACCCTATTACATAGTGACGATTGTCATTATGAAATAAGAATTTGGAAATGTCATAAACCTACTGATAATAAATATAATTAATAATGTACATAGAACAATGGAATTAAGTACATTCCTATCAAAAAGAATTATTAATGAACAAAAAGTGGACAGCATAGATCTGATGACAGGAAGGTTGCATCTAATCTGAATTACTGAGTGACCTAGGAAGCTTGCTCAGAGGGATTACCGAATAATTATGTTAATATGCAATTATCACCTCATTTCTTCTGTAGTAACCTCAAGATGTAGTGTAGTAAGGGTGTTATAGCAAGTGCTGATAGTTTGCAAAAATACTGATGTTCAAGATTTTTGAGACAGTAAGATTAGCTTAAGGCATTTAAATTATGATCTGTCAGCTTGAAGATAGATCTGACCTTACACTTTTTTTAATGCTTAGACTATCTGGCCACAGGCATATCTGTAGAACTCATTAGGATTTTAAAAACTGATGTTTTATGAAGAAAAACAATATTAAAAATTATGTAAATTTAAAAGTACTTAATTAAATAGGGGTGGAATGTAGCTTAGTTGGCTAAATAATTGGTTGTTTTCTACTTTTGAATATGAAATAATTTCTATATAATAAATAGCGTATTACATTAACCAGGAATAACACTGTTAACTGCACTACAGTCATTCTAGGCTTAACTGAAATAATTGAATTGAATGTGGCCTAGCCTTTTAGATAAAGTGTGTTTCAAAGGTATGAGCCTGGGATTGTGTATGCTTGTGTAGGCTTTTTGAGCATTGCCATTTTTACACTTGCATATTTCCAAGGTATACTGCACTGTGTGCTTAAATAAAAATAAAAATTACCTCAACTGTATAGTGCTTGCCCTGGTAGAGGATATAACAAGCACTATTTGCAGCAAATTTGAAGTTTGATCTCACTGTTTAATTTTTCAGATACACTAAGTAAGGATTAATTACCAAATATTTTGACAGGATTAATAATTTTGTATTTGTGATGTGGTATAGATAAGATAATTTTAAAACTTAATTTTTTTTCCCCAGAGTGTTTGAATTAGGTAGTGTTTCAGTTTGGGTGTTGCACTTCCTGAATGGTACAAGTTAGATGATAACATTTCCTCAAAAATGGTGGCATTGTGTGGAATGTTCTCTTGCATGTGTCTAGTTACACCTGTCATTGTTGCTGCATAAATTTCTACACATGGAGTAGGTACTGTAAATGAAGTTTTGCATGTTGGTTCAGTGTCATCACAAGACTCTAAATTACTGTAATGTAAAAAGATATTTTATGTATTTTCTTTAATACCACACTGTTAAAACTGCTAGCTTTCTTACTGTCCTGCATGTAAAATAGTGAATTTTACCACCCTGATAGCTGGAAAAAATGTGATAATTAGCAGAAAATTATTAAAATGTAACAGCGATATTATTGATACAGTAAGCATTTTAGGCTTGATTCAAAGACTGAAATCTGTAGGGACAGCTGTATTACCATAGAAGACTTCTAATCAGATCCATATGGAATAGTTCACAGTCTCCATAAATACACAATATGGAAAGGAATCTCTTACAAGATTGCACAGTGTAATGTTTTAGATACTGCTCATGACAACTCTGAAGAGAGTCTCAGTTTAAAGGTGATCGTGTGGTGCCCTAGCCACCTTTTTAACTTGAGCTTTAACACGAATATTTAGCATCAGTATGGTTTTGTATGTGGAGCAACATCGTTTTCTCTTCGTCACATAAACCTGTGAAAAGTTTTCAGGAGCCGTTCTGATAATGAGGATAGCAATCTCCAAGCAGGCACGATATTCTCAGTTTGCCTCCCTGCTGTTCGGGGGGTACCGATGAAGTTGCTTTAAATGGGAAGCGTCTGTTCTTCCTCTGAACCCCTCACACCAGAACAGATGGGTGGAACTTGGAACATGGAAGATTTTACCTCAGAGGTGGTAACAGTGAAGCCACTCATTAACACTGAATTTACCACTTCGTTAGCAACGTTGCTTCCTGTTGAGAAAAGCTAATATAGGCTCTCAAATTGACTGAGCATACATTTGTCTACCTCTGCAGTAATAAAACAAGGAAAACGCACATCTATCAGGCAAAACTGGCTAAGTGTCTTCTAAACTTATTGTGAACATTTTTATAATCTGCTGCCTGATACTGTAAAAAGCTTCCACTGTTCAGTTGTAAAATTGTTGGAGCTGTTGTGCATCCTTGGAGGTTTCACTTTTAGTTGACTTCTGTGTTACAGATTCTTAGTACGTGTTTGCACTGCCTGTTTCTAACTCATGTACATGATGTAAAGACTCCTGCTGGGTGGTGCATTATCACCATTTTAGGATGATAGCTTTGAATGTGATCTTATTGGAAGTCTTTATTATGGTAGAAAATGACCCACCTCAAAACAGCAAAGAAATGCAAAAATCTAAGAAATGGGAAGATGAGAAACTGGGGTGTCTGGTAGAACATTTGCATAAAGGTATGTTATAGATAAATAATACAATAAAATATTTCCTATATTTTAAGCATTTATTATGCATCTGACACGAGCATAGCTGTATTTCTAAATTGGCTAGTTCAATGATTGAGTAGCAAAGGAAACATTTTTTTTAATGGCAAAATTTTTTCGTTATATTTCTACTCCAAATATAGTTACTTTTATCTTCAAAATAGTAAATAAGTCATATTACATTAAGGTTTGTTTTTACAAACTTAAAGCAGGTTAAAATATTTGTTTTGTCCTTTTGCTGATTTGAAACTAAACAAGCACAGTAACAGAGAATTTCCATGAGGCTGTAGCTAGCTTTGAATCGTGTGGATAGCTATCATAATGTTGAATTGAAAAGCTAATAGAAATGCTGGATTCATTTTAGAGAGTGACGTATAAAGATGAAAGTGGTGTTGTTTAACCAGGTTGTTTTCTCTCCTTAGGAAAAAAGGATGTCAAGAGTGGTCTTCCTTGATTTTGGTGAAGGACCATTGCAGGGAGCCATGGATATTAGTTGTGAGTTATAACATCTTAATTCAAAGAGTCTAGGTATGACTCCTTTTAACTGAGCTGTAGTCAAAATCTTAATTAGTAATTGAACCTAAGTATGTGATGGCAGGAATCAAATCCCCCAGAAGATCAAAATGAATAGTGCTCTTTAAGGGTAAAATATGTGATTTCTGTAAAATACAGATAGATGTTTCCAACTCCTAGATGGGTGTTTAAATACCTTATGCTTACTGTGTTCCGAGGACCCATGTAAGAGGTAAATGCCAGGGTAGACTTAAGTTCACACTCCTGTTTATTACACACTGATTTTTTCACGTGTAGGCAACTCTTTTGTGGTCACTAAGCATTTCGTAGATGATTTTGTGTATGAATGGAAGTCACTTGTATTTATGTACACAAGGTCTCCCAGAAGGAATCAATATGTAGTAGTTCTCTGTACTAGCAGATACTATTATTGTCATGCTCTGGATTCAACATGGTGATTTCCTCTGGTATGTAAATCCTAATTAAATGTTTCTTTCTAATTGTGGGGTTTTTCCCACCTTTGAGAAGATGCTATTTGATTTGCTTACCACTTAAAATGGCCTTATAACATAACCAAGATCTGACTGATTCATTTTAAAGCAAGGAGAATCCTTTTGTAAGAAGGGAATGGGAAGACATTTAATTTCTTCAGTGAGTTTGATTCTTTGCTATGTCTCTATCAGTAATCAGATGTTCAAAATCAGCTTAGTTGTGTTTTCTCCTTTAATACTAAAGTTAACACTTCTGCAGGCTTCTGTGTAGCATCAGGTCAGTTGTATAGAAGCACTTTGAAAAAAGTGCTACCTTGATACATAAAGATTATTTTAGTTTCCTGGGTGCTAAAGGGAAGTATGATTTGCTTTTTTTTTTGAAAATCACTAAAATTACTAGCAGATGCCTTGTTTTACTTTTAGAAAACAACTAAAGATAAACTCTTGTGTTTATGTTAATCTACTTGTAGAATGTATTTGCACAGTTTTTGACAATCTCATTCCCCCCATCTTGCTTGCGTATGGGTGTTCAGGCTTTTTTGAACTGTGATAGTGGGCAATGACTAGTTTGCTGTATGGTTGTTAATATAGCATAGCAAAAAGGTATAATTTTTTAATTACTTCATCGGTTAATTTTAAACATGTCTTTAATATCCTAAATTTAAAAAATTACATTTTTAACAAGTTCAAAACATATTTTTAGATTAGAGTATGAAGAAGGGTGATCCTGAAGAAAACTGTAAATTAAAATTGCCATTATTTCTGTGATTGCCTGATTCTTTTCTTGTTTGTTTTTTAGTGTAAATGTACTTAATGGACAGACCAGCAATATGGATGATTTAGAAATAAATACTGAAGTCACTGGTGCTAAAGAAGAGGAAGAAATCCTATGTGATGATAATTTCATATCTGAGGAAGAAGGTGGCATTCCTAAACCACAAGAGAGCAACACGTCATTTCAGAAGAACAATACATTGACTCTGCCTGAGGAGCTATCAAGGGACAGATCTGAAAAAGCCTTAAGTGGAGGCCAGACTTCTCTATTTATACACACTGGTGCTCCTACTGTTTCTAGTGAAAACTTTATCTTGTCTAGAGGAACTGCTGTTAATGGACCAGTTTCACACTCCACCTCAACTAAGACTTCCATTATGAATAAAGGCAGTGTTTCATTAACCACTGCACAGCCTGTAGGTCATCACACAGATTCCTGCTCAACTTTGACAGTGGTTCATGATCTTCAGCTGCCTGCAAAGAGTACAACACAGAAATCAAATCAGCACCAAGTTTTATTTTTGTTACCTGATGTAGCACATGCTAAGAACCTGACTCATTCCATTAAAAATCTACCTACCTCTGCTTCAATTGGTTGTGATTCACAGAAATCAGTAGGAAATAGTGTAGATAGCACTTTAGTAGGCCAAGTAGAAGTTTGTGAGGATGATAAAAATTTACTAGTAAAAGATGATTGTGTTGATACATTAACAGGCATTTCCTCAGGTACAGGTGGTTTCAGATCGGGATGTGATCCCAGCTGGGATCCACAAAAAGAGTTTATACAGTTTCTTATGACAAATGAAGAAACAATAGAGAAGTCTCCCATTCACTGTAAAGCAGGCTTAGAAAAAAAGCGAAAAAGGAAAATGGATGTTAGTAAAATAACACGCTATACTGAAGACTGTTTTGGTGATACCAGTTGTATTCCTAGTAAATCAAAACTATTAACTGTTGACTTCTTAGAGCAGAATGAGGAGATACAGATAGTAGAACCACAAAAATATTCATTGAGTAAAGTAAAGCCTGAATCCACAGATGAAGAGCTGGAAGCTGTTGATGCTATCCAGCAGCTCATTTATAGTCCCACTAGTAACTGTGCAGAAGATACTTCTCCTGTTCACACTAGCACTTTTCTTTCTAATCCTTTAAAAAATAAATGTGAACAGAATGATTCTGAATCGCCATCTACTTTCAGTACTGATGAACCATCATTTTATCCCTGTACAAAGTGCAATGTGAATTTTAGGGAGAAGAAACATCTGCATAGGCATATGATGTACCATTTAGATGGGAACAGTCATTTCCGACATCTCAATGTTCCCAGGCCCTATGCATGTAGGGAATGTGGAAGGACATTTCGAGATCGTAATTCACTTCTTAAACATATGATAATTCACCAGGAAAGAAGGCAGAAACTGATGGAAGAAATCCGTGAGCTGAAAGAACTTCAGGATGAGGGTAGGAGTGCACGGTTACAGTGCCCACAGTGTGTATTTGGTACCAATTGTCCCAAAACATTTGTGCAGCATGCGAAGACCCATGAAAAAGATAAAAGGTATTACTGCTGTGAGGAATGCAATTTCATGGCTGTGACAGAAAATGAACTGGAATGCCATCGAGGGATCGCTCATGGAGCAGTAGTCAAATGTTCAATTATTGGTAGCGACATGTCCCAGAGGAGAACACAGAAAAAGTCATCCTTGAAAGATCCGTATTTAGGATCCTCAAAAAAGTCATCAACATATATGTGTAAGATGTGTCCATTTACTACTTCAGCTAGAAGCATTTTGAAAAAACACGTGGAATATTTGCACCCAGCATCATGCATTGATCCCTTTGGTAGCCATCTTAGACTAGAAAAAAGGAAAGGCAGCATAATAGAAGAATCTTTAGATTTTGGTAGCAGGACAAAACAGTTGATCAAACAATCTTCTACTTTTCCAAAGAACTCTGTTTTAAAACAGGATGTAAAAAGATCATTTGGCTCTACTTCACAGTCCAGTAACTTCGCAAAACTTCACAAGAGACCCTACAGGATACAGAAGGCTCGGAAAAGCGTTTCACAGTCATCTGTAAGTGTGTGCAATCTAAATTCTACAAACAAGACCTTTTTGATTAGAAATAGCATTGACCAGAAACCTAAATGTTTTCATCAAGCAGCAAAGCAGAAAGCTAGTGTCAAAACAAGCGGTAATTATTTATATAGACACAAATATGAAAACTACAGGATGATTAAAAAATCTAGTGACTCTTATCCTTTGCATTTAAAAAAGGAAGAGTCCAACTCTGTCAGTTCTTTACATTTATTTTCTTCATCAAGTAGTCCCCATAATAATTGTTTTGTCATGGATTCAAATAATCTTGATTGCAAAAGGGCAGAAGGCTGTAAAGATCGTAGGCATGTAGCTGTAAAAAGAGTGGTTAAAGAATCCAAGAGGGAAGGCTCTGTTACAGGAGATGATTTGGATTGCTATCCAGATTTTCTGCATAAAATGACTGTTGTTGTTTTACAGAAACTTAACTCTGCTGAAAAAAAAGACAGCTATGAAACGGAGGATGAAAGTTCATGGGATAATGTTGAACTATGTGATTACACTACACAGTCTGTGGAGGATGAATCTTACAGTGATATTAATCAAGAGCATGTAAACCTATTCCCCATATTCAAAGGTAAAATGGAAGATCATGAAGCTGGTGATAAATCTTCACTTAGTTATGAGCAGAATGATGGCTTTTATTTTGAGTATTATGAAGATGCTGAGGGTAGTAACTTCTTGCATGATTTGCATGATCCTCAGAATTTAGAAAATGTAGGATCAGCATTGCCAAAGCATAACTCAGTTTTCCATTGGACTGATTTGTCGCTTGAAAAGAAGTCCTGCCCATACTGTCCAGCAACCTTTGAAACAGGTGTTGGATTGTCCAATCATGTCAGAGGACATCTTCACAGAGCTGGACTAAGCTATGAAGCCCGTCATGTTGTTTCACCAGAACAGATAGCAACAAGTGACAAAATGCAACATTTTAAAAGGACTGGAACAGGAACTCCTGTTAAACGTGTTAGAAAAGGTAAGTTGTTTTTTGTTTTGGTTTGGTTTTTTTAATTTGGGTCTGAAGTAGAGGGGACAAAGGGATTTATTGAGCACTAAACAAGACTTGCTTTATCTTGTTGTAAAGCCTCTCTTGTCCTTGTGATTTGCTATTGTAATGTTTAACTGTATATAATTGTAAAAAAAAATGATAATTATTTTCTTTGTAGCAATTGAGAAATCTGAAACTTCCTCTGAGCATACGTGTCAGCTCTGTGGAGGCTGGTTTGATACTAAAATTGGATTGTCTAATCATGTGCGAGGACACCTGAAGAGACTTGGCAAAACCAAGTGGGACGCACACAAGTCTCCAATCTGTGTTCTGAATGAGATGATGCAAAACGAAGAGAAGTATGAAAAAATCCTAAAGGCTTTGAACAGTCGCCGCATTATTCCCAGACCGTTTGTTGCTCAGAAATTTGCATCAAATGATGACTTTTTATCTCAGAATGTTATACCTCTTGAAGCATACCATAATGGCCTAAAGACTGAAGATACATCTGTGTCTGCATCGGAGGAAGAAGGGCTGAGTTTCCTAAATGAATGTGATGAAACAAAAGCAGTACTACATGGTGAAAAAAAAAGTCAGTCGCTTACACTGATAGAACTCCTGAAAAATAAGAGGTTAGGAGAAGAAAGGAATCCTGATATTTCTCCTCAAAAAATTCATAATCAAACTGCAAGAAAGAGGTTTGTTCAGAAATGTGTTCTTCCATTAAATGAAGACAGTCCATTGATGTATCAGCCACAAAAAATGGACTTGACTATGCAGTCAGGTAAGAAGATGTTTCTAGCTGTCTTGACAACATCCCAAAGAATCCTTTAATTCATAGAAAATGTACAAATGCAGAGTATTTTAGTTGGGATGCTGTTCATTTAATTCTTGTTTCATTTCCAGAGGACACTGACTGCAAGAGGTAGCACAGCAAATTTTTGTGACATGCTTTTCCTAAAGTGAAAAAAACCCTCAGCAGCACTGAGGGGTTTTTGCATGGAACATAGTTCCTGTTCTGCATATGGCTGGGCATACAATTTCAAAGTGGACACAAAATGAGCTTCAGTAGGGAAGAAGACACATCCTGCAATAACAAGTTGAAGTGTCTGTGCATATTTGGTAGACTAACAGTTCTGAAATGTTTGGGCTTGTAACACTGTTTCTAGGCATTAAAACAGCTGGTTTGGGAACTACTTAATTTAAAATAAATCTTTGAGGTTTGTGCAAAGCAGCATTTGCTCAAACTAACAGAACTGTTGGTACCATTATAAATGCATAATATTCCAAATTGGTGAATCACTGTCAACTAATTTGGATGATTTTAGGCAAACATACTCTTACAACATAGATTAATTCTTGTTTGTTTCAAAACTGCGGCTGCTGTGAGAAACTGATGCTTGCTTAGGGCCTGGCTATTCTGAGTGAAGACCTGTGCTGGTTCAAGCTTTGTTGGAATACAGTTGTAGCCAGCAGCTTTCTAATGCACAGCCCCTGACTGATACGGACAGAGATTGCCCCTCCACTGAGAATTGTGCTAATGAAACAATTCTATAATCAACTTTGTAGATACTCTGTATACTAATAGAGCAGGCTTTTAGAGTGATGTTTTTAACCTATTTGTCACATAAGAGTTATTTCTAGTCTTGGGGAATTCTTACAACATCCTTTTTAATGTGTATGTAGAGCTTGCATTTACCTGTTTTCTTGTTTGGACACCACCTTATAATGCTGCAGGATTCTTGAGATTGAGGAGCAGGATCTTATTTTTATACCCCTGACTTTTTTTGGTTCTGTTCGTTTTCTTGTTATTACCCAGTGCAGGTTAGTAAAACTGGCAGTGCCTACTACTTTTTCACCTATGTTCTTGTCTTCCTTTAAACAAATAAAACCGACAACAATCCAATGTGCTCAGAAGTTCTTTTAGGGGACTACAAAAGCGTGGCAATCAATTTCTTTACAAAGGTGGCTTTCTAAAATGACATAGTAGAGGTGGAACAGAATTACATTTAATGTCTTCTGGACGTCTGTGGTTGTCCTTTAAGACAGGAGATTGCTTAATAAAGGAAGTGTATCTTTGACAGGCTTAATGATTTGAAAAACAATGCTAAAGGAATAGCTTGCCAAACCTGACACTGTGTAATGCTTTCTGTTTAATATTCACCGCTGAATACTAGGTAGTGCCTGTTTGGTTGTGATGAACAACCAGGTAAAAAAAAACATATGCTTGCATAGTACTAACAGTTACGAATGGGGCCCTGTAATTATCTGTGGCTGAGGTAACAGAATTTGACAACTAACGCACTGTGCCAGTTGAGTTAATAAGAAAATATTTAACATCAAGTTGAAATTCTTCTCTTTTTCCTAAAAAGGCAAATATTTCTAATTCTGGTTTTAGTTTTTTAAAAAGTTTTTACCAACCAGGTGTTCTTCTTCTGTAACTTGCCTGAAAAAAAACAGCATGTCTTCTGTGGGCTGCTGGAGAATAGGATTCTTTCTTTCCTGCAGACAGAGGCTTTCCAGCTGAGTAGTTTTAGCTTTTTTATTAATTCTTCTAATAATTTATTAGTAGAGAACTTGAAATATTAGTTGACCAAAACAATCTATCTTTGGTAAAATGAAGGGAGAAATATTATGGTGAAGTTGAGCAGGGGATAAGTTATAATGGTTTCTTTGTCTGGTAAGTGAGGAGTTCAGTATTGTTTCACTGTTTTCCTGTGATAAATGGCATGTTGCTTTGTTGATCATTTATTTAGCACAAAGATTTTAGCAAAAAACTTCAAATCATTAACTTTCATTATCAATTGCGCATCTAAAGTAATGAACAGAAAATGCACTGAACAAAATGTTTTGTCTAACAGCTGTTCAGTGGTGTGTTTTACCACCTTTTTCTCCAAGCCTTCAACAGCAGCCTAATTTAGCATTGAGCGCTTCAGTCTTATGGGTAAAACACTTTTAATTACCACTTTGTCAACTAGACTTTTTAAATTCTCTTTATTGGAAATGTTGCACGGTCCGAAATTTCTCAACAGAATTGTGCTATTCAAATTGCAGGATTGCATTTTGGGATTAGAGCTTCATAATGTGGAGATCTGTAGGAACTTGATAGTAGGTATTAAATGCAGAGTAGCCTAACGGGCTCAAGTTGCCTCCTTTCTGTTCTTTTTCAAATAACATGGTTTGGCTTAAAGCACTACATGGAAAACTAATAACGGTTAACTTGGATCCTTCTAATATACTAAACAGTTGCGTCAATGCAGTGAATATATTTTAAACCATCTTTATTGCAGAAAACTTTTTACAACGCTTTGAGAATTTCATTTTTTGAAGAGAGCTGGATTATAGTTTTCTTTTGAATGATAGGTATGCCTGTGAAGCTTAGAACGTGTGTGCATTGCAATACGACGTTTACAAGTGCTGTTAGCCTGTCCAACCACTTACGCGCTTATGCACGAAAGAAGAGTGCTGGACTTTTGACTGGGACAGGTATGTTTTGTTACAGATGTAAAAGCAAGTCTGTCTATGATACATTTTCCTCATCAGACTGGGCAAAAGCATATGTTAATTCAAAATAATTTTGAAGCTTCTGCTGGTAAACAATTTATTTGCCATAAAACTTCAGCAACTTGTAAGAAAAGGTATGTTGCTGTTGTCCACTCTCATGTCTGATTTTCATTCTTACTCATTTATTTTGGATCCAACACTTAAGGTATGTAAGCAAAACTAAGATATGGTCGCTTAAATTCATTCTACAATATCATAACTTCCAAACCAGCTAGTTGGCCTTCTAATGAAGTGTTTAAAAGTACCTAAAAAAAATATAAAAACAACCAACAAACAAACAAAACCCAACAAACCAACAAGTAATTTTTACAGTCTAGTACGTATAATTACTAAGAATACTGTAGTTAAAATAGGAAAAGCAAGTAATTTTACAGTTTGTGTATTTCTAACAACATATTGTATGTAGTTGGTTTCATTTCTTGTTTGGCTCGCAACCCAAAAACTACGTGGTCCGACATGGAGTGAGTGTAGTACAGCATTTGGCACTGATACGAATGTCTTTTATTAAAACACACTTTATTTTGAAATTCCTCTAATATTCCATATTTTGACTCTTTTCCAGAAACCTGCAGTTTGCTTGGCTGTAGGCAATTTCTAAGTTTACTTGGTTTGTGGCTGAGATTAGTGGGACTTCGTATGATCAACAGCAAATTGGGGAGCAGAGACAGAATATAGTGAGGAAAATTTGGAGATACAAAGTCTGGAATATTCAGTAATTAAGAAGGGCAACCATGTTTTCTGTGTCAACAAGCACAGACTTTTACATAATGCTTTGGAAAAGTGCATAATCCTTTTTTTTTTTTTTTTTTTTTTGTCTGCAGATGTAATTCATTATGCTAAGAATGACAAATAAACTGAGTTTCAGGCTTTCTCTGCAGAAGGCTAAAAGAAATATTTTTATAACCTGGGCCTGTGGCTGCCAGGTCTTATGTTATGCTAAGTTAATGCTATAGCAAAGTAGATTTAGAAGGGTCAGCAGATGCAGTAATATCCATGTGCACGAGCGTATGCCTTTAGTTAGTGATTCTGAAAGTTTTCGTATTTACTCAGTAGAAAGATGATGATAGTGGACTTCATTTACCACTGCTATGATTGGTATTAGCCCTGTGGTAAGTTACTTTGCTTATATATACCTACTGGTGAAATATTTTTCAGTAGCTATGTATTTAAATTGCACTTTGAAATCTTAATGATAATTCAGTGGAGGAGACACTGTGACAAACAAGATAGTACAAAGAGATTAGATCCTGGATAAGCTTCTTGTACCTCAGGTTCCCTTTTGCTAAATGGAAGAAGTGAAGGTAGCTTGTTATGGTGCTTTCGGGGATTTTTCTTTGTTTTCTTTAAGAAATGTATTTTGCTAGTGAAGTAGTAGCATACTCCTCAGAACAGTTGCCACCTTCCTTAAAAGAACTGAAAGAAAGCTTCCAAGTCTTGTATCATTGGACCTAGAAGTTTGCTTAAAATTAGGTTAGAAACAAAATGAGGTTGGAAATAAAGCTTAAAAAAAAGGTTAGAAACAAAACTTTAAAAAAAAAAGTATCTTTTGATCTCAGAAGCTGGAGCTGAGCCAGATAAATAGCCTGTACCATGTGGATAAAGGCCTTTCACTGAAACCAATGACTTAGGCTTAAGTTATAGCAATAACATTATGCAACCAATGAATATTTGTATTAACTTAGTCATTACCATTAAAACTGTTGTAACTCTGCGAAGTTTGTAAACTTTGCTCGTTGACTTTTCATTTGAGCAAGCTCAATGCAAGGCTTGTAGACCAGAAAATATGCTTTGAAACAGTGGTTTTATTTGATGTTCAACTTTATAAGTTTTGTGAAGAGAATTATTTTAATGCAAGATTTCACTAGCACACACTAGTTTTAAACTTTGCTATGAGTGTCACTCTTGGGGAGATGTGTTTTTCTTATTAAGAAATGGTTGCAGTTGAGAGCAATTTTGAGATGTCTTCAGGTTGGCTTCAGCCTGGAACCTTAATGGAGGCAATAAGGATATGTTTATACAGGTTCCTCCTTCTGTTTTCATGAAGCCTTTCCTATATCTTCTAAAGTAAACATAACTACTGAAAAGAAATCACACTGATTAAATATTTGTCTCAGTTTCTTGCTGTAATTAAATAATTGTGTGTAAACATGAATGCTGTAATTCTTTTAATTGGCAATTGTTATGGGAGCTATCTAGGCATTACTGTTTCATAAGGGAAGTACAGTAATCTCTGCATATCACCAAAGTGAGACCTTTCCTAGTGCTACATTAGCTTACGTACTAGTCTTCTGTTCAGTTTTTCAGTTTGTCTGCATATGTTTTTGATACTGACTATTACAGTACTGCTCTTCTAGCAGATGTCCTACTTCTTCAGTCAGTAATTTGATCATATTTAGTTAAATCTTACCTTTTTTTTTTCCCAAATGCGACTTGACAGTTTTAGCAGTATAATAGACATAGTTAAGCATGGTACATTTTGAGAATGGACTCAAGAAAAACATCCTAGAAGTGAAACTTTCTAGGCTGTTGGCTGTTCAACGTTAGTGTTTATTAAACTTAATTTGTGCCTGTAGTTATGCTGTACGGATCCACTGTATAGCAAATGTCTGTCTAGGTTCATTTGGATAGTTGATTGCTTTTGTATTAGTGCTTGCATGATAGTCTTCAAATGTCTGACTGGAACATCAATTTTTATTTTCTTTTTGTGTTATGCAGTCCAGTTTTGAACAATGTAATGATTTAATTGCTCATCTTGAGTAGATGCCAATTTCCTTTTATACCTGTTTTGATGAATAGCAACACATTAATGTTTCTCAGAGCATGTGGCAAACTTGCTTCTTCTGATTATCTTTAGAGCATTGGACAGACCTATGCAAAATCTTCAAAATGAATCTTGCTCTTCTTGGTACAGTTGTATATCCACTTCCTTCCTTTTCTTCCTTCTGGGCCTCTCTTCCCACCTGAAGTCTCTCAATACTCTCTTGCACCCTGGCTTTTTACATCTTGTCTTTGTTGACTCTTCACACTTAGTCTCTTCTTACCAGCTGTCATCTTTTGGGAATCACCACTCTCTTCTTTGGTCTTTCCTTCTGTAGATGGAAACTGCTTTTTCAGAAGTTTGGAAGAGAACAATAAAATACAGAGCAAGGAGTCTGGCCTTTGAGCCAACAGTATGACTGAGGTAGCAGTTAATGCGGCCACTATGTTTCCAAATAATTTCTAATACCATTTTGTCAAAACTGTAGCTTCGGAAAGTTTACTGTGGAAGTGTATGCAGCTACAGCAGAAGTCTGAGATCTACTGGCTTTATGTGTCTTATTCTGTGCTGTTACAATTACAACTGGTCAACTGGCACAATGAGCTAATTTTTAATATCCTATAAGATACTTCGGGGAGCAAATTACTGCATTGGGGGGGGCTTAATGCATTTTACTGTGCAGTAATGATGAGGATAGATAGCAGTGATTGAATTTGAAAAATTAGTGAATAAATATACAAGAAAGTTAATTAATTTTTTACTTTTTAATTGGCAGTGTTTTTAAATGATTAATTAGATCCATTTATGTGTGCAATTATTCAGCTTGTGTTAGCTTACATACTCTGTGACAAAAGTAATGAAGTCTGAAATGAGAAGTGTTCCATGTTGGGGGACATCAAGAAGCGGAGCATGCAAATTAGCATAGATGCACTTTAAGTTTGAACCTCAGACCAAATGTCATGGCATGAAGGACCTCTAACTGTGACTTTTCTAATTCATGTTGTCTTAGGCATGCTCATCTTAGCCTCCTATCTCCATCTGCTTGTAGTCTTGATAAGTGGTCGCAGAGGTAAAGAAGGTTTTTATATGCAGCCTTTTTACCTAGCATATGTTTTTCTAAATACTGTGCTCTGAAATTGAGCTTGAGTGACTCAAGGAGATTCCTCCAAAGTTTGATTGTCTTTTATTTTAAATGGGTTGTTTCTCTGTCATGCTGTATCAGAGGTTTGATGAAGTGGTGTAACTGGCTGTTTACAGAAAGTTTTTGGAATAGCAACTAGAAAACACCAGGTGGCCAAACTTGGAAGGAAGGAGGCTTCTTCCAAAAAAATTGGGCCTTTATGGAGAATGAAGGATGGTAGTTTTGGAGCTGTGGTAGCCACAAAGTAGGCATTAATGGTAGATAGTTCCTGCCTCTCTCTGGCAATTTGCTGCAATTTCCATGCAGCTTACTAGAGCTGAATTATCCTTGGTCTCTTCCTGAAAGGGCTAAAACATAATTTTTGAGGAGGTCATGCTTTGTTACAGTGAAGGCATTGGAAGAACAGTAACAGAGTTTTGGTCAGAACATGGCTATGCTTTCTTACGGGTAAGGCAATGGTGTGACTTGATGCTTGCAAGCACTTACAAGTATATCAACAGAGCACTGAAGTGTGTGCATGTGACTTCATTTAAACTTGCTACTCTCTGAATAGACAAAAATGAAATTAATGTGACAGTTACTGGTACATGTCTCTGATAACCGGTATTGGAATTATGGCTTTCAGTCAGCTTTACCCAGATGTTACTACTCTTTCTCCACTTACTTTCCCGCTTCATTGGAGTAACTTCAAAAGGTACTTGTGCTGCTTTGTGCCCCCTAAAACGTGAAGGAGTATGTTCACTAGGTCAAAAGACAGAGGGAATAAAAAAGAAATATTCCTTGCAGAACACAGGTTTAATATTCTTAGTATTTTCTATCTTTTGTAACAGCTTCTTGCTTGGTCAGATGTACTTCCGATCTTCGCTAAGGTACTCTGAAAATGCATTGAGTGATCTGAATTTTTTTTCTTGATGTCTTTTACTGTGATACTTTCTGTTCTTTGTTTTGTAATTTCTCTATCTAGAGCCTCTGTCGTAAATGGCTCAGAGAAGGTGCCCATTCTTTTGTTTTCCTTGTTTTCTCATTGTTCTTGGAAAAGGTAGATTTAAAGGAAGTAGAAGCTACCTCTCCTGGTACATTATGGCAGTTTCTGTTTGTGTTGCTGTCTGTTCGATTGTACAGTAGTTTAGATGGTTATTTTCTTAGAAGATCACACACACACCACACCCACCCACCCATCCCCATTAGGTTTCAGGAACTCTGTTGCAGAAGACCAATTCAGGTCTAGTAAGAAAGGGAAAGCTCTCTGAAATGCTTGGGATGTATGTGAGTAGAATCAAATTTCTTGATGGGAATGAATGTCTTAAGTTTGCCAACATGAAGGAAATAAGCTAGTTCTTCTTTCAAATGCATGTAGGTTTCTCTAGAAGGAGCTTTCTGGCTACTGCTTTTTTTTTTTTTTTTTTAAACTCATATCAGCTGACATCAACTAATTGACATCAGATGCAACTCATGGATGTGTTTGCATTCAAATAATACTGACTTCTGTTTCCCTCCTTCCCATTATGTTCTGCAAAATCAGCAGTGGCAAAGCTTTTGCTGTAATAACTGCTTCAGATAAGTCAGCCCTCGTGCAAATAGTTCTTTTCAGAGAATGGGTGTCTGGGTTTCAGTATTTTATCTGCTTACATTTCTGGTGATGTTTTTACTGATGTTGTGGTATGTAAAATATTTATACTCCTTGGTAGTTCCTACAGACTGAAAGATAGTTAGCTTTTTTCTTCCTAATTATATGAAGAATATGCTTTTGATGAGAGCATAAAGCATTAAGAATCCCTTACCTATTCACTTTTCCAGAAGCTATCTTGGCCATTTCTCTCTCTCTCTCTGCCCCGCCACCTTGGGTTACTACTGCCTTTATATCCAGACTGCTTTCATTGTTGCTATCAGAAAAAATGCTATTGAGCCACATCTTCCTAATGATGGCTTGACCCAGGGACTGAAGGAAGTCTCTTTAGGTTGGTATCTGCTTTCTACTTGTTTGATTAGTGCTCTGGTACATTTAAACCTCAAAAATTCATTCTAATTTTTCTAGATGCTGTAGAAATCTTTAAATCTGGGGATGGAACTGGGAAATGTCTGGTGTATCTGCAAGTTAAAGTTTGGCTACAGGGTAAAAGCTTGAGAGGTGCTCATTTGGAGGACCTAAGAAAAATGAAGGATGCAATCAAGACTGTGTGTTCTTTAAAGCAGCATGTTTTGCCTCACCAGATGATGTCTTATGCTTCAGAATACCAAGAGGTTTATTCTTCTGTTTTATATTACAGGAGTCAAAACTTAGACAAGTGTAATGATTTTTTTAATTTTGCTGTTAAGATGCTTCAGTAGCGTAGCATTATGCCTTTGGTATCAAGAATACCACTTGTTACTGTCTTTCAGGTTTCTGTGGAGTTCTAGTGTCGGTGTCTTGTGTTTTGAAATACAGTGTAGCTATAGATATACTTCTCAGTTCTAGCAGTCCAAAACTTCTAGTTTTTTCTTGAGCTTTATCAGCTGTTTCCATCATAACAATATTAACTCAGTTTAATACCCTCACCCCCCAACTTTGGCTGCTTCTTAGAACCTCCAGGTTTTGTTACAGATTGCTATTACATCTGTTTATAGGAGGTACAGACCTCAGTGCTAACTGAACCCATTTGCTATGCGTTTCCTGTTCAAACACATTATTTTCATACATAGTTTCAAACGCTTAGACTGAATTTAAAAAGTGGCCTTGCCATCCCTGTTGATTGTCCTAATACCAGCTCCCACTGCCAAGGATTAATACATGATTTTTGTAAGATGCATTAGAATTCAGACAGAGGTAAGGGGGAAGCTTCATTTGAAATTCTTAGAATAAAAGGACAAACTTTATGTTGAAAACAAATGGCAGGTGTTTTATTCAAACTAGAAATTCTTGATTATACTGACTGAAAGCTACAACCTCGTGAAGTTGTAACTTGGTTGAACATGAGTGGTCTTATGATGGTACTTGAACTACAAAACAAGTTCCAAGATTTTGACAGCGTTTTATGCATGAAAGGAAATTTCCAATGGTGCTTTGCTTCTGTATAAATCCGCAATAGGTTAGTAGGTGCTTGCTGATACTAAAACAACAGGTTAATGCTGAATGTCAATTATCTAGTCTTTTAAAGAGCAAGCACTGTGCTAAACTAAAAAAAAAAATAGCTTCGTGTTTTGCCAGCAAATTTCTTAGAGCACACTGTAACTGTTTTGGATTTACGTTATAATTAAATGACAGACAACAAGGAGGTAGATGTCTTTTCACTACTGCTATAGGGGATGCTTACTAAATGTCTCTGGTTTAATACTCGTTGAAGTATCACTTTCACATATGGAAATTTCTCTCCTTAGCTTTAGACTGTAAGCAAAAGAAGTCAAGGTCAAGATCTGGAAGCAAGAAAAAAATGCTGCCATTACCTCATAGTGCTGATGAAGTTTACATACTCAGATGCAGGTACATAGGGTTATTTTAATTGAAAGAACACATTCTTAAGAGCTTGATAATTATAGTCATAAGAAGATTTAAGATTGTATCCTGTAAATGTGTTTGTGATTAAATTGAATAATAAGGGGGGGAAGCAGTTGCCTATTTTCATTAATTTGAACAAGAGGACTTGAATCAGTCATACTCAGGTATTGGGTTGCCAGCTGTTTCTCTAGCTAAAATCATGATCATTATTAAATCTGATCATGTCTGAGTAATATTCTGTCCTTCAAAAGAAACCTTACATAAGAACAACAGATTGTTACTGCTAGCATTAAAAATGTTAAGAGTGTGAGTTGTATAAACTGTGGGGGGTGTATGCTCACAGTTACTATAAATGAAATCAATTACTAAGATTTGTAGCTAAAATATGTAGAAACGAACTTCAAGAAAATTAAGACTTTCCACTTAATGTCTTTATTTTATAATTTTTCAGTAGAGCTAGATATATCTTGATGGATTAATTTTAATATTTGCATAGGTTTTGTGGTCTGGTCTTTCGAGGACCTTTGTCTGTTCAAGAAGACTGGATAAAGCACTTGCAGCGACACATTGTCAACGCAAATCTTCCACGGACTGGAGCTGGCATGGTTGAAGTCACATCACTACTTAAAAAGCCTGCTTCAATTACTGAAACTTCATTTTCTTTACTGATGGCAGAAGCAGCATCATAGAACAAGGAAACATTTTAAATTTTAATTGGATGTAAATTTGAAATACTTTGTCATTTTTTAAAATAAATTGCTACACTAAATTATGTTTATAAATGCTAAAGACAGGAAAATAGAGGAAGTGGATTACAGTAACATCAAAATAAATTGAATACTTAACAGTTACAGTAAGTAGTCTTTATATTTTATATAGGGTGGAAGATGTGTTTTTAAGGTTTATTATGTTTTTGTCAGTTACTGTGTTCACTATCAATACAAGACCATTACATGTATGGCAGCCATTTTTAAATTGTTGCACATGGGTACTTAAAAGACAGATTTTAATAAAACAAAGAAACCATGTTCTCTTCAGTGTTACCCAAATCAAGGCTCTGTTTATTCCAAAAAGAGTTACATAGTAAAATAAGATATTATTATATTTTGTTTGTATGTATGTAGTGTTTTGTATAATACCAAGAACTGCTAATACAATTTACTCAACTTAGGGCATTAAATATCATGTACTTCATAGTTCAAGAGACTGTTTCATTCAAATAGGGCAATTAGTACTATTCTATCTAGGTGTGTAAGTGTTTTTTTTAAATCACATGAGGCTTTTTGTACTAAAAAGTGGAGGGAAACTTGTTTAAACAAATTTCTAAGAGAAATATGTACATAATACTGGAAATTTGTGGTAAGGAAATATTCTTTACTTCAGTTGCATTTCTCACTGACAATAAAGTGGTGCATCCATGCTACCTCCTACTTGTCAACAAAGATGGTATTTACCCTTATGTTTTTGTATCATAGTAGATTCAATCCAACTTTCTTTATTACAAAGCATCTTTTTGTTAACAAGTTTGTTTCTTTATGATGATTTACTTAAAGTCTGACTTGCTTACAGAAGTTTGCCTCTCTACTATTTTATTTAACACTGTAGAAATGTACTAATAAGCATTGCTCACTACACGGTTAGAGTAGACTTTTCATTTATAATTCTGTTTAAACGATTGATCATTTTAGAAAATTCGAAAGCAGATTGAAATGTTTCTACATATGAAGAGAATGTTTACAACTTAAATTTTAGAGCTTGTTTTGGATGTGATTATATGTATGAAAACTGTAACACTATGCTCATGCTAAGGACCTACTTACAGAATTACTGAAATAAATGTGCTGTGAGGATGGAAATATGGTGCAGGTGTCTTGGTCATGATGAATTGTGTTTGTTCATTTAAACTGTCTTCAGAACATGATTTTTGTTTAAATCAAATCAGATTCCTCTACAAATCAATTTTGTATGCAAAGTAACATTTCATTTTACTCATATAGGGTAACAGATACTGTAGTTAAGCCAAGGATATGCATTGATATTTTCTTTATATGTAAATAAAGTTAAAAGCAGTTAAAACAAGAGGAGTATTTTGGTAGAGTATATACATACCTCACTGCCAGTGAAATTGCTTTCCTATGGTATATCTCCTTACCAGAAAAATCTCTAAATAAAAAGGTTTAAAGAAAATCTAAATGTCTATAATGTGAAGCATTTATTTGCATTGTGTGAATTAAGTTTGTGAAATTGATTTGTCTTGCTTGAGATTAGAATCTTCTCATGATCTTAAGTATAAGTACATTTACTTGCAATAAACTGACTTGTTCACAGACGCATTACATTTGATTGGTGGAAAATATGAATAAATGTCTGTCTTCCTGTATGTGCGCAGTTCAGAGTTAACACGAGGCTTGTTAATGTTCTGATAAAATAGATGGGCTAAAATAGCACAGCTGTGCAGGACAGAGTCCTGAGACAAGGCCATCCTAGCTCTGTCATTAAATTAATGCTATCGGGTGTTTTACTGCACAAGTTGCTACAGATAACCTTAGCTTTATTGTCAAAATTTATTCCCTTTTTTTAACTGGAAAATCTACATCAATACATTTAAAGGCTGGAGAAAAAAAATAATATTTTAGAGATTTTGGGAAAGTAACTGGGATGTTGAAGTGTATTGCAGACAACTTACGTGTATGCAGACTAACAAATTTCTAAATTTGTGGATGATTGTGGGATTTTTTTATATGCTGTGAAAATGGAAGATTCACAGCAATGTGTTGAAACAGAATAGAGGGAAGTGATCAGATCACCTTGAATGTTTATAATGCTTTAATAGAGTGCTTGTTTACCCTTCTCACCAAAAATAAGTGCTCGTGAGAGCACCATATTTTGTGGCTGTTTTAACAGATGAAAAAATCAATTAAGTGCAAATGCTATTTATCTAGTATTGTTAAGAATGCTTGTAAAGTGAAGCCATACCATGCAGAATTTTGCAGTAGCAAAAACTGTTAGGTTCATAATAATAATAAAACCTAGTTAATTCTATTTAATTTATTAAACCCCAATAGCGAGCTGCTTTTCGTAACACTAAAATGCAAGGTTGTGTCTGAAGAACAGGGAGCTCTAGGCCTGATTAGTTTCGAAAATGAGATTCTTTTGATGAGGAGCAGCAGTTTTCAGTGGCAGGCTTTCTGAGTGGGTGCACTGGTGCTGTGTGCCCTGCTTGCATCAGGTCCTTGACAATATAGTTTGAAATACATACAGAAGTTCTAGAACTCTTCTGATTATTAAATTAATTGCATATATGGTTGATAGGGACTGATTTTTTTTTTTTTAATAATAATTGAGTACCCTTAAGCTTTCTTTAGCCTCTAGTCCTCAAGTGGGGCTATTTGTTTTCTCAGATCTTCTGTCACTACTGACAATGAGATATAAATCCCCCTTTCTGGAGTTACAGAGATTCTAAATAGTCTGGTAGAAGACAGTTAATTAAATCAGTCACTTTATTATATGAATCTCATGTTTTGAGATGTGTGGCTTGAGAGGCTCTATGGCAGTCTGTCCTAAAGAGCTGGACTTCCAGAATTGCACATATGAACATGAGTGTTAGTCTGTTCATGTTGGCTAGATTGCTTTGGGGCAAAGGCTGCAGTGGCCTGGTGATTTTTGTTTGGTTGATTTTGGTTCCTTGTCACAATCTTACATGCTTCTGGAGTTACCCTAGTTTCTGGTAAAGGTCTCTTAAGTAGCAGCCTCTGGAAAATTATGAAGGAATTTTCAGAATGCTTAGAGAAGCCTGGGAAATTGTAGAAGACCACCCCTCACTTTTTGCAAGACAATTGCCCATATCCCCTAGTCCTGATGATATTTCCAAATCATCTTAAAAAATTAAAACTCTGTTTGCATTTCTTGAAAAGAGGTTTCTGCCAGACCTTGGAAAGGCAATTTTAAAGTGCCTGTGGTAGCTGCTGCCAAGTGGTAGTGTGTTCAGACCGTATGAATGGAAAATGGGAGATGGAGGCAAGCAGATAACAAATGTTGGCTCACAAAGATCCCTGGGCATTTACTCGTGTTTGCCATATACTGCTTCATATGGATTGTGTGAATTGGATTAGGTGGACTGCTCCCACAAGCCAAGGCAGTCCCGCTCTGCCCACAGATCCAACTTGTGCTTCCTCAGGGCTCACCTTACCCAGCCAGTGGTGTCAGGAAATGAGTTACTGACTCTTCTCGATGGGAGAAGAAGCACAGACCAGACAATAGCTAACACTAGCCTTTGGGGAGGAGAGCAAGCACCTAACGTGCCCGAGGCAGGGATTCTAACTGTTGGGGGTTATGTCCTGGGCCAGACTTCTCACGTTTGAGTTATGTGCCTGTTCAAAGTCCTACCTTTTCAGCCACGCTCAGGGAAATCACCAAGGTCTTTGAGGTAAGTGGATCACAAGAGGAATGAGAGTCATGAATCGGGGCTCAGAGATGTGCACCAATCCAAAGTTTCAAAAGGTCAGTGTCACGGGACTCAGATGGGGAGATCTGTTCCTGCAAAGCTATTTTGACTCCAGTGCTTTTTCTGGGCCAGTTGTGGTTCTAGATTTCCTGCATGTCTGTAGTGCTTTAAAGAGGGGTTATTCATTAAATCTTCTACCCGAAAAACCTGCAGAAGATAAATGTTGGCTGAATAAATGTGGAAAAATTAACAGTGAGTAACAAGTACTTGCTTTTAGCTAAATGGTAAGGGCTGTGAACGAGACTTCCTTAGTTGAGTGCTACGGTTAACAGACTTCTCCACTTTTTACCACAGTAGTTAGTGGCCTGGATACTTAAACACCAGTTTCATATTAAAGAAAAAAAAATTGGTTTGTATACTTTTGTCTTTGGGTTTTGGTTTGTTTTTTTAAAAATCTTTTTAGGGTGGTACTTATTTTAAAAAACTGGCTGCATTATGATTTCAGGTATTTGAATCCACCATGCTTTGTAGGTGCTGTTGCCTGATACATGGGTAGCAATTTTGATGTAATGGAAACATTTGGCCATAGTGCCAGGTCTGTAATCTCTTGCAATAAAATGTTCCTTTTTAACACCGCAGGCTTCTTGGTGTTCTTTCAGAGGTGAGCTGCACAGCATGTGTCGCTTAAACCGGGGACTTCCACCCTAACCTGAATATTTGGGTGGCAAGGCAAAGAGGGCAGTTTCACTGGCTGTAGCCTTCTGAAAATTCAGCAGTGAGGCAGGGAGAGGGTATTTACATTCCAGTATTGGAGACCAAGAATGATGATAGGTGGTGGAGGGAACATCACCAGAGCCAGGGCCCCAAATCTGAAGCAGAATCACAAATAACAATGGCTGTCATCTGCACGTATCCTGCCACTTCTTGCTCTGCACAACCTAGTTTCACTGATGCCATCTCTCCCAGTTAGAAGCAGTTTTTCCCTACAGCACTAGCTGTGCGTTGGTGTCCACATGTACCTGGACCCAGAGTCCTCTGAAAAACCCAGCTTACCTGGCACTCTGCAGTTCCCCACAGTCTCCTGCTGTAGCATGAAAGGATTCATTGCCATGTCACAACCATTCACACACACACACACACACACACATGCACACACACTGAGAGCAAAATGCAGAGGTTGATCAAATTTAGCATGAAAGAATGCTGGGGGGGTGTTCCTTGTTTTTTTAAACAAGGGCTGGAGTGGGGGTGTTGCTAAGGTTGATACTCTGGCACTGCTTGTTCTCATTTCTAGTTGCACTATAGGCTGATAAACTTGTATTTAAAAAAGCAAAACAATAAATCTCTCTAATTTTAGCGCCCTGTTCTCCTATTAAGATTCGAACATGTCAGCTAACAGCCTTTTCATAAAACTTCTTAGTCATACTCAAATGCATCAAGTAGAAAAACCTTGTGGTCCAAGTAGCTGGTGTCTGGTTGCAGTGCTTTCCCTTTTCCTGGGCAGGGCAAGCGATTCTGGCTGCCGGAGCTCCAGTGCAGGGAGCTCCAGCGCAGGGAGCTCCAGCGTGCTGCAATGGGAGGTGGAGGGGGCTGGGCGGGATGTCGCTGCTTATGAAGGTGGTTTGCACATGTTGCCTGAAGAGTGACATGCAGTTATTTTGGCTAGAAGTAAAAATGGGAATAAATGCATCCCTGTAGGGCTGCTTTTTTTCTAGGTGGAGGCAAAGGTTGTCATAAAAGCCCTGAAAGATCTTTCTCGTGCAGGCACTGCATGCTCTTTTTGCTACAATTAAAACGCAAGCAAATAGCATCCTTGGTAACCGTGAGCCTAGAGACCACAAAATTACAATTCTTACTGACCAGTGGGGGAACGAAGGGAGCCCTGGAGCCTTCCCACAGCTTCCAAAGTGCTTGTACTCTACATGTTGTATAAATCGCAACACTGTTGGGCTTTCTAGCCTATATTTTCACTTAAAAGTAGTATTTTTAACTCCTAAGATCTGAGGTTTACGCACCGAGTGATGATGATAATCCCTCTGCTTTTGTGTCAGAGACCTGCAACATGAAACATGGTTACATCATGTTCACAGTGAGTGTTCTTAAATATAATCTACCACTTTTAAAAAATCTGTTTATTAAAAACTGGAAACTTCACATCTAAACATTTGATTATGTATCTTTAAGCCAGCAGCAGCTGTGAATCATGTTTGTAGCTCTGTGAAACTCATCCAAATCCATCCTCACTGCTGTAGCAACATGCTGAAGCTCTGAATCCCATTGTGCTCTTTGAAATGGCTTCAGAAAAGAAGTGACTGATAAAGCAGAATGCAAGCTAACACGGTTAACCTGTGTTTTAACCAAATAAGGAATTGCGTGTCACCCAGGTACAAGTCTTGCTGACAAGGAATAATTCTTTCATCTGTCTCTTCCCTGAAAAAACAATTGTGTGAAAGTAGAAGAAAGAAAATAGCCTTATTTGGATAAAGAAGCAGGAAAACAAGTCTTCTAAAAACAAACAGACAAAAACCCCATAGGTTAAAACAGAAACTGCAAACAGGAGAAGACAGTATGAGCCTGAGGTTGACACTTGTTTTGTAGTCCCTGAAATCCAGCTGATGGCTGCATTTGCTGTGCCTCCAAATCTTCAGGGGTGCATTTGGGTTCCTGGCACCAAGGAGGTTAGGGCAAATACTATCCTTAGCTGAACAGCCGAGGAATACGTTTTAACCCCGAACTGTTAAAGAAATAGGCAGTGACAGGGAAAAGAGGCTTTAAATCCAGTTTCTTGTGTTGAAAGTCAACCGTACCCATTCCCTTTGCCATCTGGAGTACGTTTACTGATGCCTTCCTTTTAAGTGCTACGTATAAATCCATAGGCACTTGGTCAAGTCATGAAGGAGCATGAGCTGCTCTTCCCACATATGGCCTCAGTCACTGATTTGGTACTGAAATCTGAATTTTCCAGGTTCTGTTCATGTAGGGATTACCATTCACTGCCTCCAAAAAATCTCTCCCCTTTACTGTTTTATAATGTTCTCTTCTCATTGAAATAACTTCCGCTACTAAACCCAGTGTTCTCTGACTGCAGCTGGCCATAAGTGCTAATAAACGACTAAAGACCCTGACCCAGAATGCGAGTGTTCTTCTAGGTTCCCAAACTCATTTCTTTGCCCTCAGGCCCAGGTTCCCATCTGGGGACAGTACTTAGCCGCGTCTCACTGGGCTGCTAACCTGACCGTTTTCATTATCTTCATTCCTAGCTTGGTTTGTTTTCCCTTTCCTCAGTTTTTGCTTATATCCACATTTGCTTTTTCTTCTTCATTTTTCATCTCTCTTGTCCTTTAGGACTTTATTTTACCGCTGGCTACCAGTGATGAAGCTTTTCTGGGAAAGTCCTATAAGCTATATCACTGTGAACACAGATAGACTACTGCTTAGTATTCTTAAAAGCATAGCTAATGGCCTGATTTCTGATCTATTTGATATGGAGACAGTAGCTGTCTGTACCTAAGTGGTGGGGGGAGGAGGAGATGTTTAGATTTTAGAGTGACTTGGAAGAGAAATTGCACAAAACAAAAATCCCAAGTTACGTAGTTGGTACCAACCCAGGACTCTGGAGCTGACTCTGCTGTTGGGACCTGAGCTCTTGCCTCATGAGTTGCCTTACGCAGCATGAGCCCATCTAGGAAAGTGAACGTTTTGTACCGTCTTTCTGTTTTGTCTGCATAAAGGTGGATTACTGGCTTTTCTTTTTTTTTCTTCTTTTTTTTTTCCTGTTTTTCTTTCTTTTTTTTTTTTTTTCCTGAGAGCCTTTCTGAAACCATAAAAGTATTTAGAAAATGGAGCATTTGCTTGAATGATTTTTGTGAACAAGCAGCTGGTTAGCTTCTCTGAGCAAAGTGAAACAGGGATATCCATTAAAAACTGGTAAAAACATATTGGAGATAAGAATTTCAGCCCATTTATGAGTAAATGATGAATGCAATAGCATGAAATTCTTAGGAAACTAAACTGTGATTTCAGATTTAGATATAGAAATGCACCAAGAGTATGTGAGCAGCCCCCTCCACTGCCAGCAGCAAACAGAATCAGCAGCCTACAGGTTTCTGTGATTTCCTGCAATATGCAGCAGCTGGCACAGAATTTCATAAAGGATGGGGAGAAGGGCAGGAAGCCCTGCTTTCCAGTTGCTCCTGCTGTAACATGCGTTGTGGAAGATGTATGATGGTCCAGGCTATGTTTTCTTCACGTTACCTTAGAAATTAAAAGCAGCAGGTATGTTACGCAAGAGTATCTAAAGTCTAAATGTGTACGATACCTGCTGCTGTAGCAGCCAGGTTTACAGTGGACACATCTTTTATCTTTTCCTCTTTTAAAGCAGTAGGTGCTTAACTTCCTGTTGTCTTCCAGATTTCAGATGGTGTCCCTACCTTAACAGACTGAAAATTTCAATCCTGGCTATCTAGTGCGAGGTACTTAGCTAGTGTCCTGGTCTCAGAGAGATCCCTGGATGGCCGGTGAGACCTCCCCATCCTCAAGCAGTCAAGGCTGATTTTGAATTTAGGTGCTTTGTTTCAGCTTTCTGCCTCTCAGAATTTGACAGAAGCTGGCAAATCTGTTCTGCTGTTGCTGTTACTACTGCGCACAGAGAGAAATCTCTGACCAGTTTGGGACCACAATAAAAATTGAACAGTTCCTGAAAATTGAACCAGATGTATTCAGAGCTTCAACTGCTTCATACTCCAGCTGCCAGCAAACGGCAGCACGTGCTGCCCACAGCTAGCACTGGTGTTCGCTGCTGTCATGGGAAGCTTGTTTATTGTCAGAGAAAATCTGAGGACTTTCCCTACTTTTTCTGAACTTGCCCTGCGTGTACTTTCTCTCTCGGTCCCTTTCCCCTGCTCCCAGGAGAGCATTAGTTGTGTCGTTTTGAACTAGAAAGGTTCTTCTTAGAAGTCTGTTAATTCCAGAAGACTTACAAAGGTGAGATTCCTTACCCCTCTTCACCCTGCAGATCTGAACTACTTCCCTACCTGACGGTGGTCTCTGCCTGCACAGCTTAACAAAGCCCATCTCCAGTTCTGCACCTAGGAACTAAATCAAATGAAATAATAAGTACAAATGTAGCCTTTCACCACATCAGTACTTTGCCTTGGTTAACAGCCAAAACTATTTTGATCTTACTCAACAGCGAAGCTATGAAAACAGCAAGGCAGTATGAAATCATTGCGGTGTTTAGGTATGGTTAGTGTTGTAACTGGAAAATAGAGAATGGCAAAGCCATGGCCGCGGGCAGCGGTGGTACTGTGGACACACCGAACGAAGCCACATCCTAGTCCTTAAGCTTTCCTGAACGTCAAGTTCTCCATTAAAGTCCATGTGATCTCTGACCTGATTAGTGCTGGGAACTAATTGGATAGGACAGAGGAACTGTGCCTACTGCTAAAAAAATTGCTCAGAAAAAACTGGTATAAGTCATCAGAAGCTGGTGAAATGCATCTCCTTTAAAATACCCTGTTTGAGAAGTTAATAGGTTGAGAATAAGAAATGCAAAATATAGTATCTTTGAAAAACAGGTGCAGCTGACATCTGGCATGGAAAAATATATTGATACTTCAAGATCAGAAATTATGTAAGAAACTAGAAAAAGTGATTCAACTGCTTCAGGGAGCCTTAACAGATGTATCTGCTGTTTCTAAAAATGCATATAAACCTGAATATTTTGTTGTCTCTCTCCCACACAAAAAACGGCTTACACTATAGAATGGGAAATTGTGATGGGTTGACCCTGGCTGGACGCCAGGTGCCCACCAAAGCTGTTCTATCACTCCCCCATCCTCAGCTGGACAAGGGAGAGAAAAATATAACAAAAAAACCTTGCGGGTCGAGATAAGGACAGGAGAGATCATTCACTAATTACCGTCACGGGCAAAACAGACTCAGCTTAGGGAGAATTAGCTCAATTTATTACAAATCAGCCAGAGTAAGGTAAACGAGAAATAAAACGAAATCTCAGAACACCTTCCCTCCACCCCTCCCTTCTTCCCGGGCACAACTTCACTCCCGGATTTCTCCACCAAGCCCCCCCCAGCGGCACAAGGGGGACAGGGATGGGGTTTACGGTCATCACACATTATTTTCTGCCGCTTCACCTCCTCAGGGGGAGGGCTCATCACACTCTTCCCCTGCTCCAGCGTGGGGTCCCACCCACGGGAGACAGTCCTCCACGAACTTTCTCCAACGTGGGCCATTCCCACGGGCTGCAGTTCTTCACGAGCTGCTCCAGCATGGGTCCTTTCCACGGTGTGCAGTCCTTCAGGAGCACACTGCTCCAGCGTGGGCCCCCCACGGGGTCACAAGTCCTGCCAGAAAAACCTGCTCCGTGGACTCCTCTCTCCACAGATCCGCAGGTCCTGCCAGGACCCTGCTCCAGCGCAGGGTTCCCACGGGGTCACAGCCTCCTTCGGGAACCCACCTGCTCCGGCGTGGGGTCCTCCATGGGCTGCAGGTGGATATCTGCTCCACCGTGGAGCTCCCTGGGGTGCAGGGGGACAGCCTGCCTCACCAGGGTCTTCACCACGGGCTGCAGGGGAATCTTCGCTCCGGTGCCTGGAGCATCTCCTCCCCCTCCTTCTTCACTGACCTTGGTGTCCGCAGGGTTGTTTCTCTTACATATTCTCACTCCTCTCTCTGGCGGCTGTTTTCTCTTACTGTCCCCACTTTTTTTTCCTTCTTAAAAATGTTATCACAGAGGCGTTACCACTATCACTGATTGGCTCGGCCTTGGCCGGCGGCAGGTCCGTCTTAGAGCCGGCTGGTATGGGCTCGCTCTCTCTCGAACACAGGGGAAGTTTCCAGCAACTTCTTACAGAAGCCACCCCTGTAACCCCCCCCGCTACCAAAACCTTGCCACATAAAACCAATACAGAAATGCAAGGTAAAAAGGAGAGAGTTATCCCACTGCAGTATTTTCATTAGGATTGTGCGAGATAAGTCGTTTCCCATAAAATGGGAGGGGGACCGAGCTGTGGAACCCACGTGTGCTGCAGCAAGGCTGGTAATTAGAATGTAGCCAGGCAAAATCACAAGGGGGTGTGTAATAAAAGAAAGCTTTAATGTGATTTAAATACCGTGACGGAGTTGCATTCAGTGACAGCCTGGTCACCCAGTACAGTGCGACATCATCCTCTATAGAGATGTGTTCCTGCAAGAGGCTTCCGCACTGGCCATCTGGCTCGGCTGCAGGAGCGCGGTGCAGCGAGGGACCGGTAACCCGGTGGGACGCCCGAATTTGCTTTAACGTAGGCACGGCTTCTTCTCATAACAAAAGCTTGAATATGACCCTAATTTTACCTCATGTGGGAGCATGTCGTTTAAAAGAGATTAAAACCAAAGGTATAGTGTATTTTGGATACGTGCCTATAAATCTCCTTCGTGTGCTTGTATTGCTCACACGCGCAGTGGGCGAGGTGTGCGCTGGGCAGCGAGGGCTGTGGAGAAGCATTACACCCTTGCTCAAGAAAGTTGGGAAAGGTGTAACACGCATCCGCAGTTACAGAAGCCCGGTGGTGGCAAGGAGATATGAGCTGGGCTTTCTTTCTCCGTAGCTTCCATCTGGCACAGTACGTCTCCTTTTAAGTCCTCTAAAAAGGCACTGGTTTTCCTGTTGCCTGTATTTTAACTCTACCTTTTTGGTAATTGTTGGGTTTCTTCTCATCAGTGTGTGACTAATGGGGGGTGATTTATTTGCTTCCACTGCTAAGCTTCCTGTGCCATCTACAAGTTCGCCAAGTCTGGCATGGGTGCATGTTGCTGTTCTTTAAAACATAATGGAATTATTTACCTTTTGCTGGTCCCCAAACAGAGACGATCGCTAACAGCAGGCAGGGCAGCTCCTTCTTCTGAAGTCCTAGCCCGAGCTGCTCTGCACTCCTCCTGGGAAGCAACTTCTTTGAGAATGGACTCAGTCACTTCTCTCTCAGTTTTTTCTTGTCAACCCTTGTCTTGGCTCTGGTGGGAATTATCCCCTTATATCTTCCTCCCTCTGACAGAGTCATGTTTAAAAAATTGGCTTTTTTCCTTGCATGCCATAAATACATAGGCATAACATTGCCTGTATTTGTAAGGCTCATTGTGCCACACAGTTTTGTTAGTCAAAATTAATCTGTGAAGTAAACAAGTAGCTGGATACTTTATAGACATAACAAGTCTATAAACAGTTTCTATAAGCCACATATTTTTAATTTAAATTTAAATATTTAAATTAAGGGGTTTTTTTCAGAAAGTAGGTGGATTTGGGATTGTTCACGCATGTAAAGGACAAACTACAGGGATGAAAGGCACAATTTAAAGGCAAATGAGGTACTAGAGTTGCAGAAATCTTAATACTTCACCTGAACAGAGAGGAATGCCCAAATATGTCAGTAAAGCAGACATTAGCTAATGCTGGAGCTTTCTAGAAAGATCCTCTCAGCTCTGCTGTGAACACCCAGTACCAAGAACAGTTATTCCAGCCAAAACTTTTGACTTGTGTCTTCTGCTTGCTTGTTCGCAGCACAAACAATGCAAAAAGAAGGTGTTTCCTGCCCTACTTGGGCTGATGCAGCAAAAGTTTTCACCATGTGAAATTCCTGAAGGCAACGAGTCTCGGTCACAGATGATATTCTGATGATGAAGAAATTTGGGAAGTGAATTGGTCAGACAGATTCAATGGCCAAAAGACTTGGTGATACCTCCATGAAGGGCTACCTATGTATTCCCTTGTGCTAAGGCAATAGTAGGCAGAGCGGAGACAAGGACCTGAAATTCTGCAAGGCTGGCAATGCTTGCGGAGCAGAAGGTACATCATCTTGTTTGTCCTCCTCTTGTTCACCCCAAATCCCGTTTGTGAAATGAACTATTCTGGAACAAATGTGGAGCCTGGTGGAGTTTTAACAGGTGGCCATGCTACTGCTGCTGCTCAGAACGTGAGCTTGTTTTCCTCATTTTAGGTTGTGCTTTTTCCTTTAACCTACTGGTTTTATATGTTGATTTTCAAGTATAATGAATACTCTGACATGAGTAGCATCAAGAAGGGAATCAGATTAGCTCTTTAAGCTCTCCTGTGTGTGGCCTGGAGTAAAAGAGAGGGTTGACAGTGTGTTAGAGCCGTGTGTCTCAGCTGATGGAGATACTGGCTTTCTCTCTCTCTCTGTGCACCCGAGATGTTCAGTTATTTCCGAACAGTCACTCATCACGCTGGATGTTATGCTGCTGTTCTTAAAGAAAGTGGGTAGAGAACTACTTTTCAGAAGTTTTCTTTATACTCCAAGAGGACGGAGGCAGGCAATGATACAATTATCAACACATATATTATCATTATGTGAGAACAAAAAAGGATAATCTGGAAAATTGTCGCTGATGGATAATCAGTCTCCAGGGCACTGGATTTCTAATTGTCCTGGTCTGTGTTTAAACATGTCATCAGGATTAAGGGAAAAACATCTGTTTTCTATAATATTGCAATAAAATAACTTACAGACCTCAAGGTCCTTTCCAGCACCTGTGTATAACCAGGGTAGATGAATCATTAAGGGATGATGCAGATACAGTAATTCGGATGCTGGATCTAACAGTTTCATTGGGACAGAGATTGCTTCAAGCAGGCTGATGCAGGTATGGGCTCTATCTGCAACTAGAGCAACAACTGTGGCAAAACCAGAAAGCAACAGCTGACCACCCATAACTCATTTACTGTGTTCTGCAATAAGCCTTACAGAAAAATTTATGGAGCAGATGGGCAAGAAATGTTCATGGCCTTACGTGCCTGTGACTTTTTGTAAGCAGATACAAGTGCATGTATCTCAAGAATTCCTCACCGAGGCTCTTGGGTCGTGTAAAAACATGAAATGGGCCTGGTGGAGAGGATTCTTGAGCTTTGAAATGAAACCATCATGGATGCAATTAAAAATAATACTTGTCACTGTTACAGATGTAGCATTTGTTTGTCTAATACACCTTGTAGAAGATCAGGATGATGTAATTAGAGCATCTGGTGCTCCAAGTGAGACTAAATTAAGAGTGCCCCATATGGGGTTAGGAATAGGGGAGTTCTTAGCAGGGATTGTCATTAGCCAATGACAGCATTAAGGTTTTACACTTCACTTCAAAGCAGGATGCCAGTAGGATCACACTAATGCATTGCCTGTGATTCTGTGGATGGACTCCTGGGCCATGATCCTGAATCACATCAAAACTGCATTTGGGCTAACTGGTGGAGATGTAAGGGAGCGGGATGAGTGGGGTTTCCTTCCTTTCTGGATCTGTTTGCGAGGGCAGGTTGCAATGCAGCACCAGCACTGCTGCAAGAAACCTGCCCAGCACCCCCTGGGCTAAGGACGGGCGCAGGCCAGTGTGGGCAGCGGGACGCCAGTAAATCTGCTCCATGACTCCTCAGCGCACGTGTTTCTTCTTACTGAAGAGGACTCATGAGAACCAGATGTAGGTTTGTGGCAGTTTTAGTGTTGCAGACTAGAGAAGATGGCCGTGCCGGGGCCGCTGGGTGCACACCCTCCTTGTGCCGGGCTTCAGGCGTCTGCAGGCTGGGGCTGCGTCTCTGCGCTCGAGGGCACCTGAGCTGTGGTGGCTTCCCTTAGTGTTTGCAATCGCTGTGAACCTTCGTTACAAAAAAACCCCTCCTTATGACTCAAAATAGCATGAGACCTTGGTTTTTTTCCTCTCTTGCTCAATTTCAGATTAAAAATACCATGAGAAGAAAGGCTGTTACTTTTTCTGTATGTTTAATATATTTTTGATTGATACAAAAATTAAATGAAACAATGAGCATATATATACACACACACACTTACACACCCATTCACACATGCACATGAAATGCAGATAATTTACAGTAGCATTTTCCCACTGGCTGAAGTGGGTATAAAAATCCCAAATGTTTATTACTTTTGAGATGAAGGTCTAAGGTTACGTTGATGGATTCTGATTCATGTTAGTCCCCAGAACAAGCTATTCATTCACTGTTTTCATTTCTAACTCTAGTAACTCCACAGTTGTTTTTTTTTTTTCATTTCTAAAATCAGTGCAAAGGAGAGACAAAGCTATTTCTGGAAGCAGTGGTTTCCCTTCATTTGCGCACACAGTCGGCTCTGTGATGACTATGCCTGGAAATGCCCTGCTCCTTCCTCCCACCTCCTGTCTCTTTAGAGTATCAGCTCCTTGAGAAGGGAAGCATCTGAGTTTTGTATCTGCATAGCTCTGGTACTAAGGATTTCAGTTGAAGTTTCTTCCTGGTAATACAAATAAACAGTAATAATCAGAATGATGGTTTCTACCAGGCAACAATAAATGAGCCGCCTGAGCGGCATGCCAGGGTGAGGCTGGTTAACTCATGAGGGGGGGAGGGGACGGAAGTTGTCACTGGGATATTCTCAGCCAGTTTTGTGCTGTGATTTAATTCTTGTGTGAGAACAGTATCAGAAGATTTATTTCATTTAGTATATCTGAGACTATTAGCTATGACAAGCAAGATACAGTAAATTTTATAGTGTACAGAGCATATAAGCGTGATACGAGAATCCTGTTGCTGATGTATGAGAAGAAAAGGCCTGAAGCCCTGTTTTATTATTCTGTAAATATGCTGTGCTAGAGGCTCTAAAAGCAAGATGAAAGTAGAGGGGTTTTTTTAATGTTCATTACAAAGGAGTCCTTCTCACACTTGGATGGGTGAATCCCCTTCTCCGACTGTGACTTTGTGTGGCCACTTGTCTGGAGAGTCCCTAGAGGTCAGCCCTAATAAAAGGTTATCAAATACTGAGAAATGATGGACTTCTCGGTAATCAGAGTCTGCTTGTAAGAAGTGCCAGATAATTTATTTACCTTGTAGAAACAATAGAGCAAAAATTGAATAAAGGAGGACATTCTTTTCAATAGAAATATGTAGTAGAAAATAATTTTAAATAGCTTTATTAACATTATGAAGATTATTTAAAAATTGGCAAAAATGTAGCACTGAGGTGCCAAATTTTCCTAATTAAAGAAAGGACTTCAGCTGATGTCATTGGTGACATGAAAATGATGCACATGAACTACAGTGTGCAAAGCTTCCCTGCAAAGCTATGCATAAGGCTGGACATTTGACATGTTCAGTTCTGTACTCGATATCGTACAACTAATTCCTGGCCTAGTGTAAGCTGCTTATGAAACTAATTATGGTTAAAAGGTACAAGAAAGCAGTAAGTTCATATTAAGATACCCTTCTTAACATCAATCCTTCCTAACATCACAGGCAATTTACAGTAATAGACAAAAATTGATCAGGGGAGTAATTGAAAATTGTAGCAAAGTGTGGTTCGAAACACGGGAAGAGATTTAGGCTTAGAGAAAGACAATATTTTCCTGAACTACACTTCTTTTTCCTTTCCTTTTTTTTTTTTTAGCATATTGCTCATTTACTGGGGAAAAGCCCTGGCATTATGATATATATCTGGGGAGGAGGACTCTTGTTTCCCCTTAGGGGATTGATACGCAGACCTGGGATTGCCTCGGTGATCTGGTTATGGACGTACCTTAAACGTTTTGGTGTGGTGTATCCGAGAGTCGTCCAACCTACTGAAACTCCTCCGCCTGGCACCCAGCATCTCGGCCCTCGCTGAGCCGCAGGGCAGAGGTAGAGGAGTAACGCTGGGCCCTGGGAGCTGGGCTGTGCCCGGGTGAGATGGGGCGTCCAGCCGACGCGAAGCACCTGCCCAGGAGGGACCCAGGCGAAAGGAGACGGTAGAGAAGGGCCCCCTCCGGCACCACGGCTCTAACGCTCTCCTCGGAGGTGAGAGATGGAGGTTCAAATCCCTTCAGGCAGAGAAGGGATTGAACATGGATCTTCCACATCCTGGGTCACTGCCCTAATTACTGGGTTAGTGGATAAAAAGAGAATGACAGCAGCTGTGGTGAATCCAACCTCTTATTTCCTTTGTGGGCTTGTGGGGGTTTTTCTCTGTTGCAAGTGCCTGAAATGAAACATTTTGGATGAAACAAAGCACATTCCTCACTGCAAGGTCTATGGGATTTGTTTTGTTTCAGCAAAGAAAGCTGGAAAATATTATTTCAGATTGATCTGAACGTGGGGTTTTTACGCGTTTTAGATTCATTCAGTTGCTTTACAGCAGAATCAATTATTTGCACAAACCTATTTGTAAATGTTAAAAACCACAATTCGAGCTTTGTCGGAGGACAGTTGCCTACAAAATCTCAGCCCATACTGGCGGGCTGCAATCGTCCCAGTGAAAATAACTCCCAGTACAGCAGAGCTCACTGAGGCGGTACGATAGGCTCAGGCCTGAGAGTAGACAGGTATGTGTATGCACTATTGAAATACTGAACACTGTAAAATATATATTTACATTGATTTAGAATCTTTAGTAAAAAAGGGGCAGTCCATATTCCGTTGATACCTTTCACTGAAAACAAGGGGCAGCTGGTCCCACAGTGAGTATCTTTGGGAAGTGCAGTTAGGTACAAGTCAGAGTGGTCTTTCCCAGGGAAGGATAACGACTTGGTACATGCCTTCCAGCGGCTCATTTTGGATGACCATGTTTGGATGCGTTCTTGGTGGCTGGACAAGCCAGCAGGTCATAACAGTACTAAGGCTTAGTTAGTGGTACTCACTGGAAGGTGAGGTGTGCCGTGCAGACAGAGGGGGTCAGCGCCTTCAGGCAGAGGGAAACTGAACCCCGTTGTGAAGTCTCTGCTAAGTGAAAGGGAACTATGAACAGCTTTGCCATACTGTTTAAATATTCAGGATTGTGTTTCGTTTTTACTACTCATCGGCTGGTTGGGAGTGGGTCACCACAGACAGCATAGTTGTAGGAAGCAAATGTACACGGTTACTCCTATTATTCCCTTCTTTGGGCCATTGTGGGTTCCAGTATGTCTGTTAATCGTATTTTATAAATGACATAAATGTACATGGAACATTACAACAGGGAAAATATGACAACAGTAATACTACAGAGCATAATCCCTGCCTCAGGAGCTTGCTATCCAAAGGCCTGAACATGTTCATTGTACTTAGGAGGGAGTAGTGTGGAGACGTTATCTGTGCTTGGCTTAACACGAGATTTGGGGTTCTGAGAAATGGGCAGGAAGAGGAGCTGAGAACTGAACTGAGCCTCTCCACGGACAAGACATCTGGGTTTGAGCATCACGCACGAGGTTCTGGTGCTCTGAAAAACCCTTCTGTGAGACAGATAGGAGGGATTTCAGCTCCTCATTCTAGCTAACAGAAAACGTTCAGGGGTTTTGTTTTGGATTAAAAAAAAATGAAAATATGCAAGAGTTTACATTTCATTTAATTCAAAATGATAATTAAAAAAGCAAAACCCAAAGCGCAGTTGGCAATTCACACAGCCTTTCTTAACACTTCTCAGGTGCGGCACAATTACTCTCACAGGATCAGGCCCTGAGGGGAAGCCAAGAAGAGAAATCCTTGAAAGCAACATCTGGAAATTGAACACGAAGTAAAAGCTCGAGTGGAGGTAGGTGGGTTCAGGAGCCGTCTGCAGGAGAGGGAGCCAAGGCTATGCAGTGGGAAGTGTGCAAAAAATGAAAATATGTAGAAACTGAAATGTATTCAGCTGCAGTCACGTTAGCATAATCCGCGCAGTCATTTCCTCTTGACGAGCGTATGTAGCACATCACAGAGCTGGGCCTGTTGTCAGGGGAAGGTAAAGGCGATACATATGTGTGTGCATGTCATGGGCAGAACGACAATGAGAGCGGTACAAGGCATGTATGGGGAGACGCCGCTGAGCAGAAGGCTACAGAAGACGAAAATACATTCAAGAAGGGATGGTATTTTTGTGATAAAACTGACCGGTTGTTCATAATTAAAAGAAATGTTTCCCCAAGGTCACTTGAATTTTTTCGCCAGGATCACAAAGCTGTTCTAATCTCCACCGGTATTAGATCTTGAATTAAGTGTGTGCTGGCATCTGCCAGGGTAAGTATTTCTGTTTTCTCCTCCGAGCCCTCACAGGAAACTTCATTAATCTGGAAGGAGTTAAGTTCCGGAAGGCTCCAGGCCCTACAGAAGGGGTTTGGGGAGCAGTGAAACATCTCCTGCAAGCACTTGGTATCCCACAGAAAGCCAGAATCTGTCTGATCTCGATTCCCATAGACCTTGCGCTGGTAAACATCCCACCGACTTCCTGATGTGCCTAAGCGTCAGTGAGGTTTGAGCTCTGTCAGTCAGCCACAGGGACGTGGAAAGCGATGGCTGCTTTATCCGGGTGGAATGATCTACTCGGGGAGGACAGGCCACGCTTTGGCTCCCGAAGACCAAAAAAGTCAATCTTTGAGCTATTGCTTTTTGCCCCAAAGTTGAACATTTTCCAAGAAGGCTGCCACACTCGTGTCTCTTCCTGTTTAAACTTACATATGGCATTGCTTATGGCAAACAGGCCATAGAATTCTGCAAATCCCTAAATATCAATCTCCCTCCTCCCAAAATTTCAATTGGACTTGCACTACTTTTTTATCCATGAACGCCTCAAGCGTATGAGGGCTGCTGTACAAATATAAAATTTCACCTTGTGTTAAGGTTTTTTTATTAAGTAGGATTTATCATTATTACCTAACATCCTCCTCCGCCCAGAGCATTTGTTGTGACACAGGAGGGGTCTGTGATTAGCTCAAGTGTCACGGGCTTGTTCAAGCTCTTTCGCTTTCCTGCAGGTAGGAGTTAATCACGGCTCCCCCTTGGGTTACATCTCCTGGCAGCCTTTCTGCCTCTTGCGTTACTTGCTCTCTGGAGGCTGGTGTGGAGTTCAGTGTCGACGGACCTACACGTACATTTATTCCTCTGTGGCAAGTGTTTAAAACCTGGAGGGGCTGCCACGGGCCTCCTCGGTTAAAGGGGCAGTTGGACTCCCCGTCACATCTGGGCTGCGGTTTCTTAGCATTCACCCAGGCAATCACTGCTCATTGCTTATGAGGGGAAAAACTGAGAAAGGCCGCTTTGTTGTTTGTTTGTGTCCAGTATTTTTTTGCAAGCAAATTGTTGGGACAGGCAGCGCATCTTTGATACTTTGTCTCTTCATCAGAGTCCAAGACAGCTGATGACATTATATTGGGCATTCATTTTAGATCTGCTGAGCCCACAGAAATCAATAGTTTTCCATTATCGGGTCCGGCTGGGTCACTGGTCTGTCAATGAGCTGTTACAATCGCTGTACAAGGGTGAACCTGACCAGTCAATTGCTGCTGACAAGAGGAAAACACGCTGACAGCCACTGGAACAAGCCAGAACACAGATTTGCGCTTCGGTTTGCCAACCGAAGAGGCTGGGAGTGGGGCCATTTCCAAGATGTAGGGCACGCACAGTGGGAGAAGAGGCCCCCTCCCTCCCTTCCTCCCTCCGGCGCAGCAGGCAGGCCTTCCCCGCTGGGGGAATTCCCCGCTGGTTTGCCACCGTAGTCCGGAACCCCAGAGAACTCACTAACTGGGGATGAAGGAACTGCCTTCCTCGGCGCTGTGGTTTTCCAGCCAAAAAGGGACGTGCTAAAGGGGAACGCTTCTGCCAGCAGGACCAGTCCTCCTTCTGCGGTGGCTGATGCTGGGGGATGCTGGGCTTGGGTGCTCCTCGTCCGTGGCGGGAGACTGTGCTATGCCGGGCAGGAACACAACAGGGTTAACTCCAGTTCTTGTCTGTGTTTTAACACTGACTTCCTATCCAACTTGAGAGTTGAGCCAAAATAAATATTTAGAAATTATCCCAATATTATGATTTTTAATTTTCAACTTTATTAACTTCTTTCAAGTGTTAAATCCTGACCGTTTTATTTACGCCTCTGGTCGTCTGTTTGATTCTCGCAGAAGTCAATATTCACTTGTGTTCCATCATCAAACAAAAAACTGGTAATCAACTTTATCACTGGAAGCCAACTAGCTGGGTTTTAAAAAATACACTACCCAAAAGAAAGATCATTTTCTTTAAATGAGAGGAGAGGGAAGTCTTTTTAACAGAGAAGAGCAAACCTTCCTTTACTGGTAATTAGAAGCACCAGCCTTATATGACTCGCAGCATTTGGTAGCTCAAGCCGCGTCAGATCTCTTACAGCATTAATTAAAAAGAATTTATGTTTTTTTAATAAAATGCTTCATGTTTTAGCCCCTTTTCTTCCTCCTACCAAATGTGATTATGGGGGCTGAAGGGAATTCAGGTTAATATGTTGACACACTTAACAATGCGGGGTCATGTTGCACAATCCGCTTGGCTGGTTCGGTGCAGCGCAGCCCCTGACAGGTCCTAATCAACCGCTGCCCTAAAGGCAGAGGCAAGGAGAGGATTTTAATTACTGCTCTCTACGCGAGTTTGCCAGCATTAAATTGAGACATAATTAGGCCTCCGAATTTTAATAATTGTCCTAGCTAATTGGGCAGACAAGTACGCTCTGCAGCGTGGCGTGATTAGATAATTAGTGTTTCCAAATGACAAAATTGGGCTCTTGATTGCGGATTCCAGATGCGGAGCGGGGGGGAGGGAGCGGGCGCGGGCGGCTCCCTACGCGGGCAGAGCCGAGCCGGTCCCGCCGCGGTGCCCGGGCGGGGAGGGCGGCCCGGGGACCGGAGCGGGCCCGCCGGCGCAGTGCCGTGCCGTGCCGTGCCGGCTCCGGGCGGGCAGGCGCACCTCCCGGACGCCCGATGCCCCCCCCGGCCCCGCCGTGAGGCGATCGACTTCGCGGCACTAACTGATCTTTTCAGCCCAAGGACCGCGCGGCACAAGTGGCGGCCATCGGAAGGACACCGGGGCTCGGGCCGGCGGGACGGATCCCGCCTCGCCGCGCACCGGGGGCGCGCGCGGCCCGCCGCGGCCGCCAGGGGGCGCCGCTCCCGCGCGGCGGCGGCGGCGGCGGCGGCGGCAGCAGCAGCTCCGCGCCCCGGCGGTGCCCGTGCCCGCTCCGCGTCCCCCGGCAGGGCCGGCCGCGGCACCGTAAGTACCGCTACCCCTGCCCTGCCCTGCCCTGCCCTGCCCGCCGGCGGCGGGGGACCGCGTCCTGGCGCCTGTCCCTCTGCCCGCCCCGCCCGGCCGGGCCCTTCCCCGCGGCCGCTGAGCAGGTGCGGAGCGTCTCCCCCGCCGGCTCCGCCGCTCGGCGCCGTGGCGGGTATCGCCGCCCCGCGCGGCTCCCCGTCGTCGTCCCCCCCGCGACCTGCTACGGAGGTTTGCTAGTCATACAGAGATACCTATAAAAATCCGTATTTCCGTGTGAGCTCGGCCGGAGGCTCGAACGGCCGCGGACGTAACGCCGGTCGCCGCCGAGAGCGGCAGCGCTGGCGCTGCTCGCAGGTGCCGCCGCGCTGCTCCCGTCACCTGCGGGTTTTAGTCCCCGCGAGTCCTTTGCCACTAGAAGTATTTCATTCGTAACGATACGACCGAGCGCGTTAGTAATCTCATTTAAAAAAGAAAATCTCTGTATATATCTGGGGAGGGCGCTGGGGTAAATCCGCAGCGAAGCGGCGGGCGCTGCCGCCCCGTGGGCGCTCCCACGCCGAAGGACAGCGTGTCCGTGCCGGTGGGAGCAGGGCGGCAGCCCCGTGCTCGGGCGCGGCAGAGCGCACCCACTCCCTGCCGGGGAAAGGCTCCGTTCGCCCGGAAAGGAACCGGGGAGGAGGCGAGGGAGAAGCTCCAAAGCAGCTCCCCGAGAAGAGGCCCGTTGCCCTCTCCTGCCCCCCTTCCCCGCCGTGCAGGTAAGCGGCCCCCCGGGCCCGCCGGGCCCCCGCGCTGGGCTGGGCTGCGCTGGGCGAGCAGCGCTCCCTCCCTCCCGCCGCACCGGGGAGCCCCGGCTGCTGCCGGCACCCCCGGGTTGCCGGCCAGCCACCCTCGCCGCCTGCCAGACCCTGCCGGACGAGGACTTGCCTTTTTTATGATTATTTTTTCGTCCGCGAAGAACCGGGCGGTTTGACGCAGCCATATAAAGCCGAATCGCTAATAACCGAAAGTTAAAAGGCGAACGCTTCACTAGGAAGCATTTCATGCAGCTGGTGCAAAATCGCTTTTATTTTTTATCTGCAGGAAAGGAAAAACAGTTTTATGATTTTTTTTTTCTGTGTGTGATTGCACCATCATCGAAATACACATGCTTTTCCTACATCAATGATTTTCACTACAGCCTGAGGGCTTCTTGACTTTAAAGGTCTAGTTATTTTTGCTAATATACCAAGATTTTAACTCCTGTCTGTTTCATAAATCAACTTCAGATGCGCTGTACGGTACTTATATACTTATTTTCAGAGGTATATTCTAGCTCAGTAGATTGCCATCTCACCATCTCGGCGCTTCAAAGCAATGATGTTGGGAATTGTCAGCTCTGAAGATAAGGTTAGCTTACAGGAGCAGTATGTGCTGTGTAAAACGCTGATTTATAAAAGTGTTGCAAACCATATATCTTGCAGGTCAGATTGCATGCGTTACATGATCAGAAATACATTGAGGATTGATCTGCCAGTGCATATTTAAAGCAAAATTCGTGTTGTCTTCAAAGGTCAGGGTGCCGGAGAGGTACCGGAGCAGAAGCTAGAAGGTGCATCTTGCAACCAACCCCAGCCTGGAGAAGCTGTGGCAAAGTCCTCCCCTATTCTGATAACAAGCTCCTGCGGCCTAACGTGCGCACTCCTCGCCCAAGCCCTTGCTAGGAGCGGTAAGCACCTTGCCCTGCTAAAAGTGAAAAATGCCTCCTGCAAACCAAATAGATGCCTACTCATTTTTTAAACTCTTTTCTGACTTTGATGGGCTCCTGACCACCAGGTGACACATCCTCGGGGCCTACGAGCTGCCGAGGGTGTTGCTTTCCCATGATCGGCTGCTTTCTGAGCAGCCTCAGTTGCCTCTGTGCCCAAGAGGGCTCCGGGGGCTGGCTCCGGCAGGCTCCATTTTGTCATCCTCCTGTCAGCGTGCGGGTGAGGCTGCCTGCAGAAATAGGTAGACTTGCGGTGCTCCTGTGAAGGTGACACCCCGCTCCAAGTTTGCAGTTAATCAAGTCCGCTAGCTGAAGTTGAACAATTTAATCAGCGTCTGATGAAGCCTTGGATGTTATTTATCTGCGCTATATCAAATTGTCTTCAAATCTAAAGCAATCATCAGAGGTTAGATGGGGGGAAGCTAACAAAGTAGTAGTAGTCCCTGCCCTGATCCCGCAAGAAATGCTGTGCGGTCACATCGCAGTACAGCCGTGTGAGCACAGCAGCCTGCACTGGTGTGCGGTCAGTGGTCATTGCAAGGCCAAGGCTACCGTGAGGGTCCTGTTCTCGGGACGCTTTTGCACTGTTTACTAACCAGATTACAGCGTGGGTATGCTATTACTTAGCAACCCTTGCCAAGAACGCTTTTCTTCTGCCTGGTGAGAAGGCTGAGACTCTTCCTTCAGGGACACTGTTAGAGACAACCGTCCTGTCGCTTGTGCACAGAGTTTTTGTGATATGGTGGCGGGGCAATGGGAGCTGAAGGGCACTGGGATGTGGCACCGGAGGGAGGGAGCGCTGCTCCTGTTTCTTGCAGGAAACGTGCTCCACCTGTGCTCCCTGCCCTGCCCAGCCTGCTGCTTCATCTCCAGGTGCAGAGGGAAGGTATTGTTTGGCTAAGATGCTACTGTCTTGGGACCTGGTTATTTTTGAAAGTTTCTTTCCAAGGTCCAAGTTAGGACAACGATTCTGATGAGCTAAAGTGGAGAAAATGGTATCCCCTTCCTGACTGATGTCATCTTGGTCAAGCCCAGGCTGCATTTCTTGCTTCTCAGCTGGTAGCTGGGTCTTGCTGGTTTTGCACTTGCTGGGATGGCAGTGCTGACTGTCCACGCTGGGATGGACAAGTAGAGTTGGAGAAATTTTTTTACTTTGTCAGCAGTACGATTATTTTTTTCTGCTACCGAAATAGTTTGGGGTTTTTTCCCCAATGGGTTTAATGGTGCTGCAAAAACGTAAGAAGTAAATAATTAGACCTATAAAATAGGGCATATCTTTATGTATAGTGGTGTAATGGAAACGATTCAACTTCTTAGTGTTAAGATAGCATCATCTCCTTAATGTGCATGCAGTTGTAGAAGCAGGAGAGCATTTTAAACTAGTGGAGGGGTTTTCACTCCCGCTCTCTCTCTGAAGCGCCGTCGTGGTTTTCCTCTGCTCTGAAACGTGGTTGCAAAACCTGCCTCGATCAGGTGTCTCCATTTCCACCTGCGCTGGACCGTGCCGCCGGCGGTGATGCCCGCTGCCGCCGGCGGTGATGCCCGCTGCCACCGGCGCTGGTGGCAGCCCCCCGCCGCCTGCCCGGCGGGCTCCCGGCCTTGCCAGCGCACGGCTGCATTTCTCGGGGTTCGCTATCGGCCCGTCTCCCCGGCGCGGGGAGCCCCCCGAGGCGGGCCAAATCCCGTATTGAGCCCGCCGTCCCCCGGGCAGGGAGCGCACCCCGGGCCGGGGGGGGGCTGGGGAGCCCCCGAAGTTCGCACTTCCAAGGCGGCGGCGGTGGCCGGCAAAAGCGAGCGCCCGGCTAAGAGAGGCGGTGCTCTGCCGGCCAGTTCGCAGGCGGTTTGAGCCTAAAGAAGAAGTGACAGGGCAATCATCTCCCCGGCTCGGCTGCGGATGGGAGGGTGAAATCTTGCTAACAGCTCGTGTATCTGTATATTTAATTGCGACCCGGCTGCATGTTCCTGTTGAGGAAGGGTGCGGATGACAAGCGAATCTATAAAAACACAGTTGACAAACCGGGAAGGGGATAACTGACAGATGAAACGACAGTCGGCGCGGAGCTAACTGGCAAACGCATCAGTACAAAGTCATATACCTTCTGAGAGGAGTAGTAGTTTGTTTTATTCCGGTTCTCCAGAGTTTTATCTACTGTCGGTGTGATGGGGGAGAGAGGAGCTAATGTGCTCTGTTTAGGATACAAACATGCAGATTAGATCAGACTTCAGACACCGTGTTTCGCTCAAGACTGAAAACAGTTAGAGGAACAAACCGGGCTTCCCCCACTGAGGAAAAGGAGAACATGAGGTGGTTTGTGGTTTTTGGTTTGTTTGTTGGGTTTTTTTATGTCTGAAAGGAGGTCTAAACTTGTTTAAACGCAACCATGTCGCATCCGGCTGTACAGCGAGCTACCGGGAGTCGGCGGGGTGGGAGCTGGGGGCCCGGAGCTCCCCGCCGCCGTTGTCCGAGGCTGGGGCGTTTGGGAGAACATCAGCCCGGCTCCCGTTTTCTTCACTTTTGTATTACTTTACGTTTTCAGTGAGGCTAGTGTAATTACGAGGCGTTTAACTTTTTGCCAGGCTCTTTCATTATGGCTTTGCATTTGCACCTCGCCTTTAAGAGAAGTAATAACATTCACAGTCAGGGGCAAATCCTGTTAATGAACAAATTAAAGTTCAAACAGTTATTCAAGTTCACAGCCCCGCTCGCTGCTCCTTTAATAAGAGTTATACATGTTACTTTCTCTCGGGATCACTCCCCCCTTTATTACTTTTTAAGCTTTTCATAAGCACTGGCGGACTATATGGGGCAGCTCCCAGCCTCTAAAGAGCCCACAAATCCTGAAGGGAGCCCTAATCCGGCCTTAATTTGGCAAGTTTTGTAAAAGACATAAAAGCTCGGGTGCCACCCTTGTGCGCTCAGATGATTATATGGCAGGGAACAAGCCGGGGGAAGGCCCCCCCCCTCTTTCCCGCACCCACCTATTCGTGCTGGCTGCCTCCCCCCCGGATCTGTGCAAAAGACGCCTCCGTCAGGCCCTCCCGGATACCGGGCGAGAAATTAGGATGTCTGATCGATAGCCTGGGAATTTCCGCCCCCCCCCCCCCCCCCCGATAGCTCTGCCCAGCTCCGCTGGCCGGGGCCGGGCGGGGGCGGCCGGTGCCCCCAGCCCGCCCCGCAGCGCTGCCCGTGGGCCGGAGCCCGGTGCCTGCTACCGGCGGCTGCCTCCAAGTGTTAGCAAAGCGCAGTTAAAAAAGAGAAAAATCCCTGCACTCTTTCCCTCTTCCGCCCCCCCCCTTCCCCGCTTTCTTATTTTCCTCCAAACCTTTCGCGATTAGAGTGTCTGCGCTCACCTCGACATTTGCATAACATGAATCTTTATTCCCCTTGTCAGGGGCTGCCCGAGCCCAGGGGAGCCGCGGCTCCGGGCGGGGAGCGGGGCGGCCCCCTCCCCTGCCGCGGTGCCGGGCTCCCCGGGCCGGGGGGCGGCGGGCAGAGTCCAACAAAGCCCGGGGAGCTTGACACTGGTGCAAGGCAGCGCCGGTGCAAAAGCGCTGTCTGTGTACAAATAGAGGAGATCACACTCCCCATTATCTACCTCCTGGCGAGTGTTTGATTTCTGACATCTAAAGCTTATCAAGGCAAGCTCACAAAAAAAAAAAAAAGGAAAAGGAAGGGGGAAAGAAAGCACCTCTTCGTGGAGGGAGATCGCTCCGGTTTGGGTGATGCGGGGGGAAGGGGAAAGAGGAGGGGGCCGGTGTTGGCAGAACGCCGCCGGTGCCGGGGCGGGCGATTTCTGCCCCGGCCGTGTCCCCGCGGGCCGAGCGCTGGGGCCGGGGCCGGGGCGCGGGGGGGGCGGGCGGGAGGGCCGGGCTGGCCCCGGCGGAGGGCTGGAGGGAGGCCCTGAGTCCTCGCAGCCATCCGCACAGAAGTGGTTTGATATAATCACCATGACAACTGCCGCCTATGAGCATACAAATAATGGAGATGAAATAGACAAAAGATTAGCATGCCATGAAAAGTACAATAAGTTTCTTATTTAGCATTTAGATAACTGTCTTTCCTTCGGAGCAGGCTTCAAAGTTGAACCCAGTTTAGACCAAGAGGATTAATTCTTTCTCCCGCATGCTTCATTGAATCTCTCATTACCAAACTTTGTCTGTATTGATGTAAGATTTGATTGAAGATTAGAGCATTTAGCAAATCTTGCTTTTCTGCATGTATCAGGCCTTTTCAAGCGCAGCCCGCGCTGCCCAGTGGTCAATACCCTTACTTTTATCCAGTGTCTGCTTCATTTAAACTTAATCAACTCCCTCAATGAACTGGAACAGGGAAACGTCCCTGCGGTAAGAATGTTGTGCTTTCCTTAGATAATTCTTTGCTCCCTCTCCCAGTCCGCTGGCGTTAAACCTAAAATTGCTCTCTGATGAACTTAATCAATATGATAATGACAATTGGGGCCGAATGGCTCGGCCTGGGCTGCGAGTGGAAAAGGTAGATGGCTGTGCCCATCGCCCAAACCCAACTTCTCCTTGTCTCGCCTCTCCTTTTGTGTGCGCGGCTCCCACCTTTCTTTCTCTCGCTCGCTCGCTCGCTCGCTCTCTTTTCCTCCCCCCTCTCCCCCCCTCCGTGACACCGACCGCTGCTCACACTGGAGAATGATGCTTCTTTGTGCGGCAGGAGGACTCGTATGTCACCGCCCGGAGAAGCGGAGCGGAGCGATTGGCTGGGTGAATTATCTGCCTTGTTGCAGTGAATTATTTGCGCTGTTTCCTTTCCCAGTCAACAAGTTTCTGAGGTATAGTGCAGATCAATCAAAGCTGACAGAGCGCATGTGAAGCTTTTACTGTGTAAATCTGGACCTCTTGTCCCGGCTTCGTTGGCACTGGCATCTGTATATCATTTTTATACTGCTACCAGTAGAGCAATTTCAAAAGTATTTGCAAGGAAAATGGATGTCCCCATCTGTTCCTGGAATCATAAATGTGCCACTTTCGGAGGGTTTTCACTGGTAATCATATCTTTAATGATGAACAAACTTGTGATATATACCTTTCCATAAAATGGGGTTTTCTTCACTTTATTGTGATTGGCTGGGATAAATAGCTTTTCCATATGTTAGGGAGATAAAACATAAGATTACCAGAGCTCGTTTGTTTGATCATAAACAAAAGAAACAATTCGCTCCAAACACTCTTTAAACAGAAACAACTGCAGAATTAAATTGTATTAATAGGCTATCGATGGGTCAGGAGGCAAACAACTGTCCCCGTGGAAAAGACAGCTGGTTTAAAATACGAATAGACGGCCCTTCTCGCCGTTCGGGTGACCTTAACGCGGGCGTGGATTTTAAATACTCGAGGCTCGTTTTAATTTTGTCTTTCTTAAAATTATCTTGTCTTTGTCTCTCTCTTTTTTTCTCCAGCTCGACTTTGAATTTCCGTAAGTGCAAGAGCGAGGACGCGGTGCTAGGTAGTGGATTGCCGTGCGCTATATTTAGAAAGCAGCTGGAAGAGAAAATGTCCTCAGGACTGTTTTGTTGTAAATGTCCCTCCCGTCCCAGCACTGTAAACGTAAACGCTCGTTCTGCAGACGTGCCAGCGCTTCGCACTACCCGGGAGCGCTGGGTAAGGACGGCTTAGGGGAGACCCTCTTAATTCTGCGGCACTTCCCGGCGCAGGTAGCGTTAGAGCTGTCGTGTGAAAATTAGAGGTGCCGCTGCCAGTGCTGCCCGACCAGCCCCGGCGGCGGGGGGAGCGGCACCTCGGGTTTATCCCCGCCGGTGGCACCCTTCTCTGCCCGGGGGTACCGGCGGGCTGCATGCACCCGGTGCTCGGTGCAGAGCGCCTCAGCCGCGAGGTTCCCGGCCCGGGGCCCGGAGCGGGTCACTCCCCTTGCACTTCGGCGGGGCGAGCCCTGCGCCGGCCCTGCGGCCGCGGGCGGAGCCGGAGCGCACCGGAGGCCCGGGCAGTCCTCTCCCTCCCCGGGGATCCAGCAGCGACCCTACCCCCAGACCCGCCGCCCGCTCTCCGCTGAAGGGGGTCTCCTCCGCTGGGGCTCGGCCCCTCGGGGGTGGGGAGGGGGTTCTCGGGCCGGGGCGGGCCGGAGGGGCACCCTGCGCCGTCGGGGCACCCTGCCTGGCTGTCACTCAGGGCGCGATCCCCCACGGCCCCTGCCGAGCTGGGCACGGAGCATCTCCGGGGTACGGCTCCCTCCGCGCCCGGCCGCGGGCCCCCGACGGGGCGGGCGGCCGCCCGCCCGGCTGCACACGCCGCCCCGCGACCGTCGTTCGCTCAACGGCGAGGCGGGTCTCCCCCCTCCCGTGCGGTGATGTGCCGCTGCCCCCAGACGGCGAAGGGAGCCGCGATAGAAGGAGACGCCTCCGAGCCCGTTCCTCCCGGCCGGCGCCCCTCGGTGGGCGCAGAGAGCCCGGGGCAGCGCTAAGCGGGCGGGCCCCAGGGGAGCAGCACGGCCGGCGGCTGCCTCGAAGCGGACGGCTTCCCGCCACGGCACCCACCCGTGCCCGCCCCGCCCCGGGCTCCCGGAGCCCAGCGGGAGCCCCGCGGCCGGGGGATGACTCGGTACCGGCGGGCGGGAAGCAGGCACGTTAATGTCTCTTAAGGCCAGAAGAGGCCATTAAATCATCTGCCTGACCTCCCGCGTTACGGGGCCGTATAATTTCATCCAGTTCCTAGGGCATTAAGGCCAATAATTTGTGTTTGAGTAAAACGTGCCTTCCAGAAAGGCCTCTGGTGCTGAGGATTTCAAGAGATGGCGATTTTGCTCCTGTCCTGGGGAGTTTGTTGTGGCAGTTAACCCCTGATTAAGGGACGAGCCGCACTTCCATGGCAAGTTGCCCTTGCTCAAATTACTCCGAGCTGCCAGGTGTATATTTTGGAGCCTACGAGCGCCGTTGTTGTTGACCTATGGCCACCTCAGCCTCGTCCTTCCTTTCACCCAGGTGTCATGCCTTGGCGTTAGCCCAGACGGGGGCCCGGCTCTTCCTTGGGCTGCCTGGGGACTCCTGAGGGATCCAGCTCGGCCCGCTCGGTGACTGTAGCAAGGAAGAGCCCCAACCCCTCAAGCTGGGTAGGCCAAGGGGACATACCATTGAAAACCAGTGCTCAAAGGGCCTAATCCTGCCTTA